>NC_059158.1:107535409-108150507 GCF_019923935.1 Bubalus bubalis
AAAAACCATATGATTATCTCAATAGATGCAGAGAAAGCCTTTGACAAGATTCAACATCCATTTATGATAAAAACTCTCCAGAAAGCAGGAATAGAAGGAATATACCTCAACATAATAAAAGCTATATATGACAAACCCACAGCAAGCATTATCCTCAATGGTGAAAAATTGAAAGCATTTCCCCTAAAGTCAGGAACAAGACAAGGGTGCCCACTTTCACCACTACTATTCAACATAATTTTGGAAGTTTTGGCCACAGCAATCAGAGCAGAAAAAGAAATAAAAGGAATCCAAATTGGAAAAGAAGAAGTAAAACTCTCACTGTTTGCAGATGACATGATCCTCTACATAGAAAATCCTAAAGACTTCACCAGAAAATCACTAGAGCTAATCAAAGAATATAGTAAAGTTGCAGGAAAAAGTTATTTTTAATAAGTGATTACCTTAATGTGTCTGATGTTGAGGCAATAGGTCTGTCAGTGTGCTGTGTAATAATTATTGGCTGAAAATTAATTTTCATTAGAGTTTAGTTTTTTTAAAGTGAGTTAGAGATACAAAATACAGATAGTTTCTCCTCTTATAATTGAGGAAAATAGCACACTTAACTTCTTTTTTTTTTTAACATTTGCTTTGTGTAGATACTACATACACTAACCACAGGCTTTCCAGGTGGCACTAGTGGTAAAGAACCCACCTATAATACAGGAGATGTAAGAGATGCAGGTTTGATCCCTGGGACAGGATGATCTCCTACACAAGGGCATGGCAACACACTCCAACAGTCTTGCCTGGAGAATTCCATGGACAGAGGATCCTGGCAGGCAGTAGTCCTTAGGGTCACAAAGAGTCAGACATGACTTAAGCAATTTAGCACACACACACACTAACTACAGCAGACTATTGCTACATCTTATTTTTCTATCAGCTTAGATTAAGCTGACTTTTCTGGCTCTGGAGAGAATGACACCAGACTTCCAAAACACAGAAAATGAATTGGAAGGAGCAGTAGTTTTGAAAGGGCTCATTGATCTTACTTTTGAATAGTTTGTCATTGGCCAAGTGATGATGGCCCTAACAATACTAAGTCATTTTCCTTAGCTTTTCCCATGGTCTGTACTAAAAACTTTGGCATTTATTCAAGAGTACAACACGTAGAAAAAACTTCAAACCACCAAGTGTCTTGAACACTCATATTTATTCTCAGTTATTTTTATAGAATCTGGGTTAAAGATGAAAATATGGCACCTACTGTTGAGTTATGCCTTCAATATAAGAGGATCCTTACCCTCCAGGAAATGTCCTTCTGTCATGTTTTTCATAACCGGTTTCTTGGAGGGAGGAAAATAAAAGCTTAGACACAGTACCTTTATCTTCTATTTACAATGGATGTTCATCTCTTTAAAGTTTTTAATTGCTGGTTTCTCTCTATTATACTGTACTTTCTCCTGAATTGCCTTAAGCCCTATGCTCATCTGCAAAGTCTGCTTCACCAACTTTCTCACTCTTGCTGCAGCAGCTCACAAGTTCTCACTCTTTCCTGAGCTTCCATCTTCTGCTGTGCTTTTCCTATTTTACTATCATTTTGAGTCATCCTACTCACTTTAGCAACCACCTACCTACCTATAACTCCTACTTTTCCTTCTCTGCTGAAATCTAGGCATATATTTCTGACTGTCTCCTACACACTTCATATGTATTCCCCACAGGCATATGAAGCTCATGTCCAAATCTGGATTTATCATTTTTTTCCTATTCTAACCTACTGTTCCTTCTGCCTATTTTATGTAATTTTGTCATGATCCATAGTGTGATCCAAACCATGCTTCTGAAATAATTCTAGAATATTCCTTTTCTTTTGCCTTACCCAAAACACTCACCAAGTTCAAATTACTCTCACTCTCAGCTAACTTCTAGAATCTACCAACTTCTGTCCATCTAAACAGACTCTAAGTTCTTCTCATAATAACACTTCAAGAATGTTAAGGTAATGACCTGAGACTGTTTTTTGCCACTTTTGCTAACCCGTCCTGATACATACTCTGTTTAGTCAGCAAAACGGTATTACTATCTTTAAAAAGTACAAATTGAATATTCAGTCTTTTGCATAAACACAGTAGATGAATTATAAGTGCCTTAGCAGATATTTGACCCCTGTATATTTCTTTAGCTTTATCTTTTGGTCCTGCTTTTGCATCCTAGATTTCAACTGACCCCAAGCTGCATTGTAAAAATCACTGTATTTAAACAAAAGGAATTTAAGGCAGTAACTTTTACAAAGTTGTTGGAAGAATTTAAAAGTTATCAGTAGACTGTGAAGTAATATAGAGATTAGCAGCATTGAAAAGGCTCTATCACCTCCAGACTGGAGAGAAAAAGGAATAATACTGTAGTACTGGTGCCAGTTTGTCCCAGGACAACTAGAACCATCGAAGAGATGGAACTGGTGCCAGAGACATGATTGAATAATGTAGAAAGAGAGAGGGAAGAACTCCCATCTCTTCTCCTTTTAGCCATGATTCCCACTGATGAACTAAGCAGCTGGTAGATACAGGTAGGAATCTTAGAAATGCAGCACTGATCCTTGAATTTCTCATTTATTGTATGTGATAGGAAGGCCTACTTTGATAAGCTAGTATGATAATTAGAGACAATGTCAAATAAGTTGATAGTGCATCTGGAAAACAGTATTCTCTGAATCAAAGATAACCTGTCAATTTGCATATATTCAACATTAAATGGCAACAGTTTCAAAACAAGATATTTACCAATCTGCCTCATCGTTTGTATTTCTCAAACTTAGCAGATTATCTGAAAGGTGATCATTACCCATAATTATGATTAATGTATGTGTTGATAACATTCAAACATTTATGATTATATGTGCTAAGTTAGGTGCTAAGGATACACAGTGCATTTTTGTTTCATGATTCAGTGGATCTATTAAGATTTCATCGTGAGATATACCTTGTCCTCTCTTCTGTCTCTACCCCAATTTTGAATGATTTCTTACAGTCCACTTTCATAAAACAAAAGAAAAATGAATGCCACCCTGAATTAAAATCTTCTGCAGTGTCTGCCGAACTATGTAGGATAAAGTTTTTCTGGCTGGGACACTTCAGGGATAAACTCTGAGAAGATGCTAACTGCTGAACCAGCAGCAAAAAGAATTCTGTGCTCACTGGGCATGATGTACTCTATTCATTAAAGCAAGAAGAGAAAAACCTTTAGAAACCAGCTTTTAGGGAGATATGTAAATTGAATTTTTTTTTTCCTTTTTTTTATGGCAGTTTTGAGATGCTTATTCAAATAGATAGAAATCATATACCTTCTATAACGGATTAAAGATAGCCGTGTTTTAACCAGGCATAGGTTTACATTTCTTCTGGGCATTTTCTCCCATAAAATAAGAAACAGTTTAAGGTTTATATTCTGAAAAGTTTCTGGAAATTGCAATTCTGAAGTATAACGCTGAATGATTAATTGTGACTAGTCATTTTCTGTCACAATTGAATGCAAATATGGTGATGAAGACCAGAAGCTGACCATGGCTCAGATCATGAACTCCTTATTGCCAAATTCAAACTGAAATTGAAGAAAGTAGGGAAAACCACTAGACCATTCAAATATGAACTAAATCACATCCCTTATGGTTATACAGTGGAAGTGAGAAATAGATTTAATGGACTAGATCTGATAGATAGAGTGCCTGAAGAACTATGGACAGAGGTTCATGACATTGTAGAGGAGACAGGGATCAAGACCATCCCCATGGAAAAGAAATGCAAAAAAGCAAAATGGCTGTCTGGGGAGGCCTTTCAAATAGCTGTGAAAATAAGAGAAGCAAAAAGCAAAGGAGAAAAGGAAAGATATAAGCATCTGAATGCAGAGTTCCAAAGACTAGCAAGAAGAGATAAGAAAGCCTTCCTCAGCGATCAATGCAAAGGAACAGAGGAAAACAACAGAATGGGAAAGACTAGAGATCACTTCAAGAAAATTAGAGATACCAAGGGAACATTTCATGCAAAGATGGGCTCAATAAAGGACAGAAATGGTATGGACCTAACAGAAGCAGAAGATATTAAGAAGAGGTGGCAAGAATACACAGAAGAACTGTACAAAAAAGATCTTCACGACCCAGATAATCACGATGGTGTGATCACTGACCTAGAGCCAGACATTCTGGAATGTGAAGTCAAGTGAGCCTTAGAAAGCATCACTATGAACAAAGCTAGTGGAGATGATGGAATTCCAGTTGAGCTCTTTCAAATCCTGAAAGATGATGCTGTGAAATGCTGCACTCAATATGCCAGCAAATTTGGAAAACTCAGCAGTGGCCACAGAACTGGAAAAGGTCAGTTTTCATTCCAATCCCAAAGAAAGGCAATGACAAAGAAAGCTCAAACTACCGCACAATTGCACTCATCTCACACGCTAGTAAAGTAATGCTCAAAATTCTCCATCCAGGCTTCAGCAATACGTGAACCGTAAACTTCCAGTTGTTCAAGCTGGTTTTAGAAAAGGCAGAGGAACCAGAGATTAAATTGCCAACATCTGCTGGATCATGGAAAAAACAAGAGAGTTCCAGAAAAACATCTATTTCTGCTTTATTGACTATGCCAAAGCCTTTGACTGTGTGGATCACAATAAACTGTGGAAAATTCTGAAAGAGATGGGAATACCAGACCACCTGACCTGCCTCTTGAGAAATCTGTATGCAGGTCAGGAAGCAACAGTTAGAATTGGACATGGAACAACAGACTGGTTCCAAATAGGAAAAGGAGTATGTCAAGGCTGTATATTGTCACCCTGCTTATTTAACTTATATGCAGAGTACATCATGAGAAATGCTGGGCTGGAAGAAGCACAAGTTGGAATCAAGATTGCCGGGAGAAATATCAATAACCTATAGATATGCAGATGACACCACCCTTATGGCAGAAAGTGAAGAGGAACTGAAAAGCCTCTTGATGAAAGTGAAAGAGGAGAGTGAAAAAGGTGGCTTAAAGCTCAACATTCAGAACACTAAGATCATGGCATCCGGTCCCATCAGTTCATGGGAAATAGATGGGGAAACAGTGGAAACAGTGTCAGACTTTATTTTTTGGGGCTCCAAAATCACTGCAGAGGGTGACTGCAGCCATGAAATTAAAAGACGCTTACTCCTTGGAAGAAAAGTTATGACCAACTTAGATAGCATATTGAAAAGCAGAGACATTACTTGGCCAACAAAGGTCCGTCTAGTCAAGGCTATGGTTTTTCCTGTGGTCATGTATGGATGTGAGAGTTGAACTCTGAAGAAAGCTGAGCACCGAAGAATTGATGCCTTTGAACTGTGGTGTTGCAGAAGACTCCTGAGAGTTCCTTGGACTGCAAGGAGATCCAATCAGTCCATTCTGAAGGAGATCAGTCCTGGGATTTCTTTGGAAGGAATGATGCTGAAGCTGAAACTGCAGTACTTTGGCCAACTCATGCGACGAGTTGATTCATTGAAAAAGACTCTGATGCTGGGAAGGATTGGGGGCAGGAGGAGAAGGGGACGACAGAGGATGAGATGGCTGGATGGCATCACCGACTCAATGGACGTGAGTCTGAGTGAACTCCAGGAGTTGGTGATGGACAGGGAGGCCCGGCGTGCTGCGATTCATGGGGTTGCAAAGAGTCAGACACGACTGAGCTACTTAACTGAACTGAACTGTACTGATGGTGATGAAGCTTAAAAGGAAGATGTATTTGAAAAGCTTTGGCCAACATTATTGGTTATAGTTTATAAAAGAGGTCATACAAGAGAATTTCCATAGTCCTCTTGCTCTTGGACAGTAGCTCATTGCAAAGATGGGGAGAAAGATCTTCAGTCAAGTAAAATTGATTAATCTTCATATATTTCTCAGAGTACCACTCCTCTCTTTTCTGATATGTTTACAATGTACAGAGATTTGCATTTAAACCCAGATGGAAAAAAGTTGTAGCCAATTGGCCTTCCCGAAAAAAAAAAAAAAAATAAGTTGTATTTTAAATGGAAAGGAAAAGATCTCAAATAGCAGAACTAAGATGCAGGAGGAATAGTGTGTAAGTGTGAAAGTTGCTCAGTTGTATCTTACTCTTTGTGACCCCATGTACTGTAGCCTACCAGGTTCCTCAGTACATGGGATTCCCCATGCAAAGATACTGGAGTGGGTTGCCATGTCCTTCTCCAGGGGATCTGCCCAACCCAGGGATTGAACCCAGGTCTCCTGCATTGCAGGCAGGTTCTTTACCATCTGAGCCACAGGTAAGCAAAGATATTAATAAATATATATGTAAATCTAAAGCAATCTTGTATTAATGAGGTTTCATTTAATTTAGACAGAACTAAATGTCAATGCAAGACATGGTGGAGGGTGATTGGAAATAAAGTTTTCTTTGGTTGGTCTGTATAAACCATTTAAGTGGTCTGACAGTAGTGGTCCTCATGGGCCAGTGGGTATAGGGAGGTACTGGGTTTTAATCAGAGGTTGGAAGTTCCTCCCAGCACATTTCTTTTTTTTGCTGTTTCCCAAGAAGCATCTCTTATTCACTGATTAGAGAAACTTTTTGAAATCTTGACTCTTTAATATCTAATCAGAAATTTTGTGGCTAAAGGACAGAACATTTTTGGCAACAGAGTCTGGGGAGGTCTAATCTAAATAGGTCATTTTTAATTTTGGTTTACAAAATTATATTTTGATTTAGAAACAGTCTAAATACTTTAAATTCTAAAATGATTTTTCCCATGTTAGATAAAACTTACATATCAAATTTTCCATTTTTTAAGCATTTTGAACAGGTACTCGGGAACAAAATTATGAGAAAATGCAATGAAATTATATAGTGCATGATTCTTAAACATTAAAGCATTTACCTTAAACAGTTGATGCAAAGATATACACTAGAAAGATCAAATACTAACAAGATTTTTAATATATACATTTTTAAATAATTGCAGAAACAATGTAATAAGATGATGTAATAATTCACCACATTTATTTATCAAGTATCTATCAGAGAACCTGGTCATAGTACCTCAGTAAGTATTTGTGTGATATGTACAAAAGCAATTCAGATGAAGGTACAATGAAAATCGGGTGACTATGGAAGACTAACAGAAAAGGGATTTCAGTTGAGAAGTAGAACTGAAATTTGTTTTCAAATAACTGAAGAAAAACATGGAAGAAAGCATACTAGATTGATGGAATAGTGTGATTAAAACCAGAGGAACAGGAAAGCAAATCCAAATTCCTCAGACTTAGGATAATACGGTATTTTGAAGGAGGACATAACAAAACAGACGTTACAGGAAATAATATGTTCATTTAGTTGCAGTATCTTGAGAGTAGAAGTGGTTGCTTCCAGGAGGTGCAAGAAATTAGGATACAAAAAGTAGGTTACCTCCTGAGAAGGAAATCACTTCCTTGGATAACTAGCAAGTGTTCATTGGTGCGGTACCAAAGAATTCGACTTGGCTAGTCAGCCTGAGATAACTGAGAAATAGCTATAAGGAAGCAAGTAGAATGGTGACAAATAAAGCAGGTAGCATTGCAGATACCT
Source organism: Bubalus bubalis (assembly GCF_019923935.1). NCBI lineage: Eukaryota > Metazoa > Chordata > Mammalia > Artiodactyla > Bovidae > Bubalus > Bubalus bubalis. The sequence continues at coordinate 107,542,973 of NC_059158.1, forward strand.
GGAAAACTTCTTACTGGAAAGAATTACAGATGTGTTGGCCTCCTTCCAAAGAACTCATGCTTGCCATGTGGTAGACTTGATTTTTTTTTTTTTTTTTTTTTTTTTTTGGTAAAAATCACGATGCATCTAGTACTTGCACTGTAGTTTAGAGAAAATGGTGTAGAACTAAGCATTAAGGGACTTGATCAAGTTGGTGGAATAAAGAATTCATGCATTTATGGACTCTATTCCACCTCCAAGAAATAGGAGAATTTCCACACCAAAAAATACCTTCCTTCAGGCATTAGAAATTTTCCAAGATAGACTCAGTTATTCCAGTACCATGGTATTTGTAGCAAAATTTGAAAAAATACTGCTTCCTGGGTTTGTGTTAAAAGTATAGGCATTTTACTTTGTATACTTGCCAGTTTGTAGATGTATGCAGTAGTGCTCCAAAACACTTACTCTTTCTTTTCAGCTTCCTGAATTGTAGTTGTTTGAAGAAAGTGATACAGTTATTTCATGTATTTTGAGTGGATATTTTTATTTTCTTCTTTTTTTTACTCTGTACAGTCTTTCATCTTGGTAGATGGTTGTAGAAAAATCTATTCTTTTCCATCAACATTATTTAAAATAACTACAAAAGAGGCATTTAATAAATACTTGTTGAAGGGATGAATGAAAAATAAATTCATCAGTCTTAATTAACTTATCCAAGAAAAATGCTAAAAATTCAGCTCATTGCCTTTTTTTTGTTCCTTCCATACCTGCAACAATTCAATTTAAGATTGCTTTGGATTTTGGAATTTATTGAGTTGTGGTTTCAAAACTAACCCTGGCAATAATACTCTAGGATTAAAAAATTCCTTTGATAGAAGCTCTAGGATGGATTGTTGTTGTTCAGTAACTAAGTCATGTCCTACTCTTTGTGACCCCATAGACTGCACAATACTCGGCTTTCCTGTCCTTTACTCTCTCCCTGAGTTTGTTGAAACTCATGTCGATTGAATCAGTGATGCCATCCAACCATTTCATCCTCTGTCATCCCCTTCTCTTCTTGCCACCAATCTTTCCCAGCTCAGCATCTTTTCCAATAAGTCACCTCTGCATCAGGTGACCAAAATGTTGGAGCTTCAGCATCGGTACTTTCAATGGATATTCAGGATTGATGTTCTTTGGATTGACTGGTTTGATCTCCTTGCTGTCCAAGTGACTCTCAAGAGTCTTCTCCAGCACCACAGTTTGAAAGCATCAATTCTTTGGTGCTCAGCCTTCTTTATGGTTCAACTCTCACATCTGTACATGACTATTGGAAAAAAAAAAAACATAGCTTTGACTAGACGGACCTTTGTTGGCAAAGTGATGTCTACTTTTTAATATACCATCTAGGTTTGTCATAGCTTTTCTTCCAAGGAGCAAGTGTCTTTAATTTTGTGGCTCCAGTCACCATCTTCAGTGATTTTGGAGCCCCCAAAAATGAAATCTGTCACTGTTTCCCCTTTTTCCCCATTTATTTTCCATGAAGTGTTGCAATCAGATGCCATGATCTTAGTTTTCTGAATGTTGAGTTTTAAGCCAGCTTTTTTACTCTCCTCTTTCACATTCATCAAGAAGCTCTTTAGTTCCTCTTCACTTTCTACCATTATAGTGGTATCATCTGCATATCTGAGATTATTGATATTTCTCCTGATAATCTTGATTCTAGTTTATGAGTCATGTAGCCCAGCATTTTGCATGGTGTACTCTGCATATGAGTTAAATAAACAGAATGACAAAATTGGGAAAGGAGCCTTGATATATTCCTTTCCTAATTTTGAACCAATCTGTTGTTCCAAGTCCAGTTCTAACTTGCTTCTTGTCCTGCATACAAGTTTCATTGTGCAGTAATTTGAACATTTTTGGCATCGCCTTTCTTTGGGATTGGAATGAAAACTGACCTTTTCCAGTCCTGTACCCACTGCTGAGTTTTCCAAATTTGCTGGCATATTGAGTGTAGCACTTTCACAGCATCATCTTTTGGTATTTTAAATAGCTGAGCTGGAATTCCATCACCTCCATTAGCTTTGTTGTTATTAATGCTTCCTAAGGCCCACTTGACTTCACACTCCAGGATATCTGGCTCTACATGAGTGACTGCACCACTGTGGTTATCTGGGTCATTAAGATCTTTTTTTGTACAGTTCTTCTGTGTATTCTTGCCACCCCTTCTTAATCTCTTCTGCTTCCGTTAGGTCCATACCATTTCTGTCCTTTATTGTGCTCAGCTTTGTGTGAAATGCTCCCTTGGCATCTCCAATTTTCTTGAAGAGATCTCTAGTCATTCCCATTTTATTATTTTCCTCTATTTCTTTGCATCATTCACTTAAGAAGGCTTTTTTATCTAGAATGGATGATTAAGTGTATATTTTTAAATTAGGCATATTATAAAATAGGAATTATTTTAAGATCTCTCATACATATTTTTTGTATAAAAGAAGATCTCTCTTTGTGGCCACTTTTTTTTTTCCCTGTAGCTTCAGTTCAGTTGCTCAGTCATGTCTGACTCTGCAACCCCATGGACTGCAGCATGCCAGCCTTCTCTGCCATCAGCAATGCCCAGAGATTTCTCAAATTCATGCGCATCAAGTCAGTTCTATGCTCCAATCATCTCGTCCTCTGTCATCCCCTTCTTCTCCTGCCTTCAACCTTTCCCAGCATCAGGGTCTTTTCAAATGAATCAGTTCTTCACATCATGTGGCCAAGTACTGGAGTTTCAGCTTCAGCATCAGTCCTTCCAATGAATATTCAGGACTGATTTCCTTTAGGATTGACTGGTTTGATTTCCCTTAAGTCCAAGACTCTCAAGAGTCTTCTCTAAGACCACAGTTCAAAAGCATCAATTCTTTGGTGCTCAGCTTCAGTCAAAGGGAGTCTCAAGAGTCTTCTCCAAGTTCAGTTCAGTTCAGTTCAGTCGTTCAGTTGTGTCCGACACTGCGACCCCACGAATCGTAGCACGCCAGGTCTCCCTGTCCATCACCAACTCCCGGAGTTCACTCAATCTCACATCCATTGAGTCGGTAATGCCATCCAGCCATCTCATCCTCTGTCGTCCCCTTCTCCTCCTGCCCCCAATCCCTCCCAGCATCAGAGTCTTTTCCAATGAGTCAACTCTTCGCATGAGGTGGCCAAAGTACTGGAGTTTCAGCTTTAGCATCATTTCTTCAAAAGAACACCCAGGACTGATCTCCTTCAGAATGGACTGGTTGGATCTCCTTGCAGTCCAAGGGACTCTCAAGAGTCTTCTCCAACACCACATCAATTGCATCTCTTTCAATGCATCTTTCAAAAGCATCAATTCTTTGGCACTCAGCTTTCTTCACAGTCTAACTCTCACATTCATACATGACTACTGGAAAAACCATAGCCTTGACTAGACGGACCTTTGTTGGCAAAGTAATGTCTATGCTTTTGAATATGCTTTCTAGGTTGGTCATAACTTTCCTTCCAAGGAGTAAGCATCTTTTAATTTCACGGCTGCAGTCACCCTCTGCAGTGATTTTGGAGCCCCAAAAAACCAAAGTCTGACACTGTTTCCACTGTTTCCCCATCTATTTCCCATGAAGTGATGGGACCAGATGCCATGATCTTTGTTTTCTGAATGCTGAGCCTTAAGCCACCTTTTTCACTCTCCTCTTTCACTTTCATCAAGAGGCTTTTGAGTTCCTCTTCACTTTCTGCCATAAGGGTGGTGTCATCTGCATACCTGAGGTTATTGATATTTCTCCCGGCAATCTTGATTCCAGCTTGTGCATCTTCCAGCCCAGTGTTTCTCATGATGTACTCTGCTTATAAGTTAAATAAGCAGGGTGACAATATGCAGCCTTGACATATTCCTTTTCCTATTTGGAACCAGTCTGTTGTTCCATGTCCAGTTCTAACTGTTGCTTCCTGACCTGCATAAAGGTTTCTCAAGAGGCAGGTCAGGTGGTCTGGTATTCCCATCTCTTTCAGAATTTTACACAATTTATTGTGATCCATACAGTCAAAGGTGTTGACATAGTCAATAAAGCAGAAATAGATGTTTTTCTGGAACTCTCTTGCTTTTTCCATGATCCAGCAGATGTTGGCAATTTGATCTCTGGTTCCTCTGCCTTTTCTAAAACCAGGTCCAATACCACCATTCAAAAGCATCAATTCTTCAGTGCTCAGCTCTCTTTGTAGTCCAACTCTCACATCCATACATATGACTACTGGAAAAACCGTAGCTTTGACTAGATGGACCTTTGTTGGAAAAGTAATGTCTCTGCTTTTGAATATGCTATCTACGTTGGTTATAGCTTTTCTTCCAAGGACTAAGTGTCTGTTAATTTCATGGCTGCAATCACCATCTTCAGTGATTTTGGAGGCCCCCCAAATAAAGTCTGCCTCTGTTTCCATTATTTCCCCATCTATTTGCCATGAAGTGATGGGACCAGATGCCATCATCCTCATTTTTTGAATGTTGAGCTTTAAGCCAACTTTTTCACTCTCTTCTTTCTCTTTCATCAAGATGCTCTTTAGTTCCTCTTCACTTTCTGCCATAAGGTTGGTGTCATCTGCATTTCTGTAGCTTACACTTTCTTTATGAGAGAAATGCAAAAGCTGAGAAGAACTCAGTAGGTATAATTATACAAGTGAATTCCACAAAGACCATTTTTGTTTAATGCTGCTGCTGCTGCTGCTAAGTCGCTTCAGTTGTGTCTGACTCTGTGGGACCCCATAGACGGCAGCCCACCAGGCTCCCCCGTCCCTGGGATTTTCCAGGCAAGAACACTGAAGTGGATTGCCATTTCCTCCCCCAATGCATGAAAGTGAAAAATGAAAGTGAAGTCGCTCAGTCGTGTCTTGACTCTTAGCGACCCCATGGAGTGCAGTCCACCTGGCTCCTCCATCCATGGGATTTTTCCAGGCAAGAGTACTGTTGTGGGGTACCATTGCCTTCTCCATTTGTTTAATGAATTATCAACAAATACTAAGAGTACTGACATTTAGTAGGTATTCAACATCTATGTTCAGAAATAATTCATTTATATATTGATATTTATAAAAATGCCTAGTTAGTTTATAATTATTAGTGTGAGTTATTTTGGAACTTAAACTGTCCATCTGTTCTCCAAATAAAAATAATATTTTTCAAAGTTGAGTTTCTAAAACGATGCTACTAGTTCACTGAGAGTATGAACTTAAATCACTGTATTGATGCAAATTTTCTGAAATTCAAGTTTGCAGATTTTATTCTGTATGAGAATGCACAGATGGGTTAATATTTCTTATATGCACACTCTGGGCATGTTCTACAAATGTAATATCCTTGCTGGAGAGTGTTTAATTTAGAGACTCATTTACTTAGATTGTAGGAGCCAAGTAGATAGTTGTGTTAAAGCAGTTTTAAACTGTTATCAATTAATAGAAACATGTTTTGTTGGAATATTGAATAGTTTATAAACACTTTACTACTTTTACCTAGACCATTATTGTCACTGCTTAAAGTACTGGTGGCTCAGAAGGCTTCCCTGTTGGCTCATACAGTATAGAATCTGCCTGCAATTCAGGAGACCTGAGTTTGATCCCTGGGTCAGGAAGATACCCTGGAGACTGGAATGGCAACTCACTTCAATATCCTTTCCTGGAGAATTCCATGAGTAGAGAAGTCTAGTGGCCTATAGTCCATGGGGTCACAAGGAGTTGGACATAACTAAGTGACTTATACTTTCAAGGTATTCTGAGGGCTGATTCCTTAGATATGATAAAACTGATATTGTATAAGACAAGAAAAACACCTATCTTAGCTTTGAAAATTATTTTTTTTTATAGTAGTCTCATCAGATCCCTGGTCAGGAACATTCTGCATCCCATGCAGTACAGCATAACCCCTCCCCCTGCAAAAAAAAAATGAAAGCAGTATGCACAAGTCTGTCATGTACTTGTGCTAAGAAATTTCTCTCTCCCACTCCTCCCCCCTTGCTCTCTTCTCTTCCTCCTTTTAATAATGAATATATTTGCATTCAGATATAGCTATTTAACTTATATGCAGAGTACATCATGAGAAACGCTGGACTGGAAGAAACACAAACTGGAATCAAGATTGCCGGGAGAAATATCAATAACCTCAGATATGCAGATGACACCACCCTTATGGCAGAAAGTGAAGAGGAACTCAAAAGCCTCTTGATGAAAGTGAAAGAGGAGAGTGAAAAAGTTGGCTTGAAGCTCAGCATTCAGAAAACGAAGATCATGGCATCTGGTCCCACCACTTCATGGGAAATAGATGGGGAAACAGTGGAAACAGTGTCAGACTTGATTTTTCTGAGCTCCAAAATCACTGCAGATGGTGACTGCAGCCATGAAATTAAAAGACGCTTACTCCTTGGAAGGAAAGTTATGACCAATCTAGATAGCATATTCAAAAGCAGAGACATTACTTTGCCAACAAAGGTTCGTCTAGTCAAGGCTATGGTTTTTCCTGTGGTCATGCATGGATGTGAGAGTTGGACTGTGAAGAAGGCTGAGTGCCAAAGAATTGATGCTTTTGAACTGTGGTGTTGGAGAAGACTATTGAGAGTCCCTTGGAGTGCAAGGAGATCCAACCAGTCCATTCTGAAGGAGATCAGCCCTGGGATTTCTTTGGAAGGAATGATGCTAAAGCTGAAACTCCAGTACTTTGGCCACCTCATGGGAAGAGTTGACTCATTGAAAAAGACTCTGATGCTGGGAGGGATTGGGGGCAGGAGGAGAAGGGGACGACAGAGGATGAGATGGCTGGATGGCATCACTGAGTCGATGGACATGAGTCTGAGTGAACTCCAGGAGTTGGTGATGGGCAGGGAGGCCTGGCATGCTGCGATTCATGGGGTTGCAAAGAGTCGGACATGACTGAGCGACTGATCTGATCTGATCTGATAGCTATTTAAATCCATGGTTCTCAACTGGGTGCTTTTACTATCCAGAGAATACTAGGCAGTGTCTGGAGGCATTTTTATTGATTATCATTTCCTGGGAGATACAACTGAAGTTTAGTGAATACAGGCCAGAGATGCTGCTAAATATCCTACATTATATAGGACAACACCTCACAGCAAAAAAAAAAAAAAAAAAATTACGTGGTCCTAAATAGCAATAGTACATTTGAGAAACACTGGTTTAAATTAGAAAAAAGATCATGTCTTCTTTGGAAAAAGAGTGTATACTGTCCATGTCTTCATAGAAACTATTATTGCTCTTTAATTGGAAAGAAAATAAGCATTTTCAACCAAAATATTTTTATATGTGTGCTATTTCAGAATCATTGGAGGTCTGTTAAGTTAAATGATTCCCTGTGTTAAAATTGTCTTCTTCTGGTATCTCGGTCAAGATGATCAATACTCAGCCTGAGCCATTTAGCCATTAACATAGGAAAAAATATAGATGAGGGCAAAGTGGAGTTGGGGAGAGATTGGAGAGAAGGAGAAACCAAATTCCAATAGAATCAGAGTTACAAAAAGACATAACATTTGAGGGAATCACTTGGTTTATCAAACTCTGATTCCAAAGCAGTGCTTCTCTTACAGTAAGATATTTAAATAAATTTGTACACTCCAAAAAGTATTCACATTTGCATGCAGCTTCCCAAATGCTAATTTCAATAGTCATAACATTGTAATTGAAATTATATTCTGGAAAATGTCATAAACATGCTATGCAGTGGTGGGCTTCATATGATAATCAAGCAAAAGCTACAGAGTTTATAGAGTAGATTTGGTTTAATGCATTTCTGTTTTTTGTTTTAATCTGAAAAATAAAGGAATATCTTTTCAAGTAATAGATTGCTTGAAAAAAAAAAAGAGGTAGTGACTGTTAAAATTAAGGAAAAGAAGACTTCAGGTAATTCTGTTAGTTACCACATAACTGTTACCTATGCTAAGTCATTTAAAGCCAGAAATGTTCATTTCTTTAAAATTTCTTTAAAATGTATAAAAAATAAAGTCACATCTTTCAGAAAATAGTAGTATATTTTCCCATTCTTCACAGAATTTTTTTTCATTATACAATTTTATTTTTTTATTATTATTTTTTTAATTTTATTTTATTTTTAAACTTTACATAACTGTATTAGTTTTGCCAAATATCAAAATGAATCTGCCACAGGTATACATGTGTTCCCCATCCTGAACCCTCCTCCCTTCTCCCTCCCCATTCCATCCCTCTGGGTCGTCCCAGTGCACCAGCCCCAAGCATCCAGTATCGCGCATCGAACCTGGACTGGCAACTCGTTTCATACATGACATTTTACATGTTTCAATGCCATTCTCCCAAATCTTCCCACCCTCTCCCTCTCCCACAGAGTCCATAAGACTGTTCTATACATCAGTGTCTCTTTTGCTGTCTCGTACACAGGGTTATTGTTACCATCTTTCTAAATTCCATATATATGCGTTAGTATACTGTATTGGTGTTTTTCTTTCTGGCTTACTTCACTCTGTATAATAGGCTCCGGTTTCATCCACCTCATTAGAACTGATTCAAATGTATTCTTTTTAATGGCTGAGTAATACTCCATTGTGTATATGTACCACTGCTTTCTTATCCATTCATCTGCTGATGGACATATAGGTTGCCTCCATGTCCTGGCTATTATAAACAGTGTTGCAATGAATACTGGGGTACACGTGTCTCTTTCCCTTCTGGTTTCCTCAGTGTGTATGCCCAGCAATGGGATTGCTGGATCATAAGGCAGTTCTATTTCCAGTTTTTTAAGGAATCTCCACACTGTTCTCCATAGTGGCTGTACTAGTTTGCATTCCCACCAACAGTGTAAGAGGGTTCCCTTTTCTCCACACCCTCTCCAGCATTTATTGCTTGTAGACTTTTGGATCGTAGCCATTCTGACTGGTGTGAAATGGTACCTCATAGTGGTTTTGATTTGCATTTCTCTGATAATGAGTGATGTTGAGCATCTTTTCATGTGTTTGTTAGCCATCTGTATGTCTTCTTTGGAGAAATGTCTATTTAGTTCTTTGGCCCATTTTTTGATTGGGTCATTTATTTTTCTGGAGTTGAGCTGTAGGAGTTGCTTGTATATTCTCGAGATTAGTTGTTTGTCAGTTGCTTCATGTGCTATTATTTTCTCCCATTCTGAAGGCTGTCTTTTCACCTTGCTTATAGTTTCTTTTGTTGTGCAGAAGCTTTTAATTTTAATTAGGTCACATTTGTTTATTTTTGCTTTTACTTCCAATATTCTGGGTGGTGGGTCATAGAGGATCCTGCTGTGATGTATGTCGGAGAATGTTTTGCCTATGTTCTCCTCTAGGAGTTTTATAGTTTCTGGTCTTATGTTTAGATCTTTAATCCATTTTGAGTTTATTTTTGTGTATGGTGTTAGAAAGTGTACTAGTTTCATTCTTTTACAAGTGGTTGACCAGTTTCCCCAGCACCACTTGTTAAAGAGATTGTCTTTAATCCATTGCATACTCTTGCCTCCTTTGTCAAAGATAAGGTGTCCATATGTGCATGGATTTATCTCTGGGCTTTCTATTTTGTTCCATTGATCTATATTTCTGTCTTTGTGCCAGTACCATACTGTCTTGATAACTGTGGCTTTGTAGTAGAGCCTGAAGTCAGGTAGGTTGATTCCTCCAGTTCCATTCTTCTTTCTCAAGATCGCTTTGGCTATTCCAGGTTTTTTGTATTTCCATACAAATTGTGAAATTATTTGTTCTAGCTCTGTGAAGAATGCCTTTGACAAAGTTCAACATCCATTTATGATAAAAACTCTCCAGAAAGCAGGAATAGAAGGAACATACCTCAACATAATCAAAGCTATATATGACAAACCCACAGCAAACATTATCCTCAATGGTGAAAAATTGAACGCATTTCCTCTAAAGTCAGGAAGAAGACAAGGGTGCCCACTTTCACCATTACTATTCAACATAGTTTTGGAAGTTTTGGCCACAGCAATAAGAGAAGAAAAAGAAATAAAAGGAATCCAAATTGGAAAAGAAGAAGTAAAGCTCTCACTGTTTGCAGATGACATGATCCTCTACATAGAAAACCCTAAAGACTCCACCAGAAAATTACTAGAACTAATCAATGACTATAGTAAAGTTGCAGGATATAAAGTCAACACCCAGAAATCCCTTGCATTCCTATACACTAATAATGAGAAAACAGAAAGAGAAATTAAGGAAACAATTCCATTCACCATTGCAACGGAAAGAATAAAATATTTAGGAATATATCTACCTAAAGAAACTAAAGACCTATATATAGAAAACTATAAAACACTGGTGAAAGAAATCAAAGAGGACACTAACAGATGGAGAAATATACCATGTTCATGGATTGGAAGAATCAATATAGTGAAAATGAGTATACTACCCAAAGCAATCTATAGATTCAATGCAATCTTCACAGAATTTTAAGATTTATTTTTATCTATTGTACTATAAAAATAAATCTTGCCTATTATACAGAGTGAAGTAAGCCAGAAAGAAAAACACCAATACAGTATAATTTTGGAATTTAGAAAGATGATAATGATAACCCTGTATGTGAGACAGCAAAAGAGACACAGATGTATAGAACAGTCTTTTGGACTCTGTGGGAGAGAGAGAGGGTGGGATTATTTGGGAGAGTGGCATTGGAACCTGTATAAGATCATACATGAAACGAATCGCCAGTCCAGGTTCGATGCAGGATACAGGATGCATGGGGCTGTTCCACTGGGATGACCCAAAGGGATGGTACGGGGAGGGAGGTGGGAGGGGGTTCAGGATGGGGAGCACATGTACACCCATGGTGGATTCATGTTGATATATGGCAAAACCAATACAATATTGTAAAGTAAAAAGAAAAAAAAAAGACAAACCACAAATAGGAAGAAAATAGTTGTGACCCATGTATATGATAAAAGACCTGTGTTCAGAATTTATAAAGAACTCTTAAAATTCAGTAATAAGAGGAAAACAACCCCATAAAAGAATGGACAGAAGATTTGAATTGATGTTTCACCATAGATAATATATGCTAGCAAGCACATGGAAAAATGTTCAACATCATTCATCCCCAGGGTAATGCACATAAAACTATGAGATTCCACTTTATGTAGTAGAATGACATAAATAAATGACATAAAAATTAATCATATTTTAAAAACCAACAATATCTAAATGTGGAGAAACTGGAACTCTTGTACATTGATGGTTGCAATGGGAAATGGTATATCTAATTTGCAAAATATTTCATCAACTTCTAAAAGGTTAAACAGAGACTTAAGGGCACTCAGACATTCCATTCCTAGATAATGACACAAGAAAAATTAAAATATGTTTATACAAAGACTTGTACCAGAATTTCATAGCAACATTATTAAAAATAGCCTCAAAGTGGAAAAATCTAATAGTCCATTAACTGATGAATGAATAAAAAATTATATTTTCAATGGAATACTATCCAGTAAGAAAAAGGAATCAACAACTACAGCATATAGCATGGGTGAACCTTGAAAACACTATGTTAAATGAAATAAGCCAGATACAAAATACTATATATTATATAATCCCATTTATATGAAATTTCTAGAAACAGCAAAACTCTGAGGCAAAAAGGAGTTCAGTGGTTGCCTGAGGCTGGTGTTTGAAGCAGGAATTGCCTGAAAAAAAGAATGAAAGAAACTTTGGGAGTATTGGAATTTTTCTAAAAATGGAATGTGGTGATAGTTGCACAACTGAGTAAATATACTAAAAGCTATCAGATTTACTAAAATGTTATGGAATGTGACTTATACCTCAATAAAGTTGTCAAAAAAGAAAAAAAAAGAAAAAAATCTATTTTCTCAAAGTGTATTTTGCTATTTGGCATATTTATGAAGTATGGACTTTCCCATGTATCCTTTTATTTAAAACATCATATTATACAGCATTGCAATCTAGTCTGTAATTCTTGTTTTTATAAACTATGTAATTCTGAAATAGGAAAGAAAAAGTATTTCCAGTCTTTAATGAAGCATTATTAAAAAGTGACAATACTAAAAGATTTTGCAATGAATTTATCCAAATTTTGAAAATCTTTGGAAAGAGTCCCATATACCTGCAAAGGTAGGATATTTGCTCCTGGACAGTATTTTAAGAGCTTTCTTTACCCTATCATTTTCAGGTATACAAAGATAAAATTTGTGGATTGAATGCCATAGAAACTAATTGAAAACCTCAATTAACTGGAATTGAATGCCCAGACAAATTGATTTCTCTAGTTATCGCCTTATCTAGAATGCCTCTTTTGATTCAACTTGCACTGTTGAAAATATTTCTAGACTATAATACTCAATTTCCCTGTTTTAATAATTAGACGAAAAAAAGTGACTCTTTTCATGTTGGCTGATTGTCTTGTTGTGTCCCAATATAATTATTCTAAAACAGTTCCCATTGTAGAATATTGCAGTTGTATAATGTGTAAAGACTGGAAATTATGAAGCATTGGACTACTTTTTAACTGAAATTGCTGGAGTGAGCCTTTTTTTAAACTCATTTGTCTTGCTGTTTTAAAGTATAAAACAAAGAAATGTTTTAGTAATGTTAAGACTGATTATTTGGTCTCCTGGTGTTTGAAGTTTGAATGTACTTCTAAGTTACCTGAGATTCTCTAGGGATCAGGTGGAAAGCCAGTATTAACAAACAGGTGTTCCAATAACCCAGAGTTTCTTGGCCCTACATTATTAACATTTTGGCCCAGACAGATTTTTGTTGTGGGAGGAGGGGGCTGTTAAACATATGGAGTGCCAAGTGCAGTGTTTAAAAGTATCCCTGTAGGACCTTACCTTCCCCAGCTTTGACAACCCCAAATGCCTTCTGACATAGTCCCTTTGAAAACCCCTGCTGTGTCCTGTTAAAATTAAGCCTACATTTTCACAATATCGAGCTATGTGGACATAGTGCATTCTTTTAATGTCTCTCTCCTAATTGTTTCAGATTTATCTTGGAAAAATTGGGAAAATACAATGATCTTGTTAATTCAGATGGAGCATTAGGTCATGTGTGTCATGTAAAATATATAAACAGGGCAAATCAGAATGCAGGCAGAGAAGGTTGCTGCACAGGACTAGAGGATTGCTGCCCCTCTACTGGGCTGACTGAGTGGGCTGACTGTGCCACAAAGGATGTCGCTGCAAGATAGGATAGGGCGAGACCATTTTCTAACTTGTTAGTCCATGGGGAGGCAGCCCACGTGTGTGCAGGCTGGTCAGGGGTCTCGGCGGTGTGAGGAAATGTGAGATATCGGGGGATGATAGTTTGGTAATGCTGATTCATACAGTAAGAAGGAATCATTTTTTTTTAACACCGCAGAAGCAGAAGGGCTGGCTGGGTGCAGATCCTGCCTTTGCCCCGTCATAAAACATTACCAAGGATGCCTGTGCCACAGGGAGGGCTCTTCAGGAAAAATAACATAGGAAAAGGATCTGTAATTTTCAACATACTCTGCAAATGAGGGGTTATTGAAAATTTCTCGTGACTGTTATTATGTGTTATGGACTAGAAAATATGTGGCCAGCATGAATTAAACATCAGAAACTCAGGATCAAACCTTCATTCCCTTTTTAGTGTCATTACTCTCCCCCCCCCCTTTTTTTTTTTAATGGTTATCCTTCAAGGTGGTTAATGAAACTGAAATCTCATTGTGAATGACTGTAAATATTTCCTATTAAATTTCTTCTTCCTGTCACAAAATAAGAAATATCATCCCGGCCTTTGATATAGGGAAACTGAGTCATGGAAAAGTTGGTGTTATTGACATGAATTAGGTTGAAAGTCATCACAGATGTTATCTCTAGAGTTTGAATAAGGAGATATAGAAGTTCAGACTAAATCATTGGACAGTTTAAAGGTCAAAGAAGCTGATTAATCAGTGATCTAAAATGATAATGTGATGTTCTTTCTCCCACAAAATTTCCTTTTGGTTGTTGTAAAACTGAAGCCTTAGTTAACTCGTTTGTTTAACAAAAGCAAACATTCACACACAAAATGATTTTAGACATCTTCTCTGGACACGTTTTTAACTGAATCAAGAGACAAATGTTTGTTATGAAGCTTCTTATTTTACTCAGATTTCTTTTAAGTGTTTCCTTTCTATTTGAATATATTTTTGGTATTCAATCCTACACATCAAGGTTTTGTTTTTTTTTTTGAATCATTTATTCTTTGATTTTTACAGAAGACTTAACACAGAAAAAGAATTTAATTGACTGGTAACTTCTTATACTGATTAACTCTACCTATCTTGTGATCTGAGTTTAAGCAGTAAATTGTACACATTTCTATTGACATATTATTCATTGGCATTAATTTAAGATTAAGTCATGTAATTAGAGAAAAAAAATAAAACAATGTAGAGCAATAATTGTGGTTTATGTATCATTAAATTTAATATTAGTATAAAGTTATTCTTGTCCACCTCAAAAATAAAGTATCTTGTTTCTTTACCAGCAAATGGGTTTATTCTGGAATGGCAGAGTATTACAATTTGGGGCAGGCAATCAATGGTGGAATCGTACACAATGAGGAATCGTAGACAATTCCTCAGAGACAAAGAAAAGGACAAAAGGAGCTTTTATTAGGCTTTAGAAGGAAATTAGTGAGAGTTTCTTTTTATTTTATTTATTTGGCTATGCTGGGTCTTAGTTATAGCTCATGGGATCTTCCATCTTGGGCATGCAGGATCTTTAATTATGGTATGGGAAATCTAGTTCTCTAACACAGGATCGAAATCTAGCCCCCTGCATTGGAAGCACAGAGTCATAGCCACTGGACCACCAGGGAAGTTCCAGGGCAGGTTGTTTTGAATGAAAATTCTCTAAAGAAAAACAAGAGCTCCAGGTTATAGGAGTTTTTTACTGGCTGCAAGCAGTGGTTAGAGTATTATTGCTGGGGTAGGAAGGACCCTCTGTTTCTTAAAATCAGGGGATGAAATTCCCATGTGAAAAAAAGTCCTCCCTTTGACCAGAACAAAAGTAACATTTTTATCGTCATGAAGAAAAAGTTGAGAGAATTTTATAGAAAGAATTCTATACAAACAGACTTTCTTAAAATAATTCTATCTTTCTTCTTACTGGTTATACAGGCTGTAACAAGTGGTATATGCTTGAGAGTCCTCCCTCCAGGGCTTCCTACTCCACTTTAAATTTATTTTTACACTGTAAATTGGTTTTTTTTTTAAGTTATTCATTTCCTTTGATTATATTACAGTTGTTGCTTCTAGTTCTAAAGTGGAATTGTAACGGATATTGCCAGAGTTTTAAGAGAAAAATTTATATTGCTTCAGAAACAAGTGGGTTTAAAACTTTTTTCTTGGTACCTTTGGTAAAGCACTGCCAGAAAATTGATATGCTAAAAGCAAGTGTACTTGTTAAATTTAATATACCTGCATATAATACTTAATAAATTATTTCATAGCCTAAATAGGGAAACTGATGTAAGAAGAAATCCATTTTATTTCATTAATACAAAACAGTGACATCATAACATTAAAAAAATAGATTATTTTGATGATTATGCTGGTTTTCTAAGTTTGCATAATTTTATCAAGGTTATTTTAAATGGTAGAAATTCAACATTCCATCTTCCAAGTAGTCTTTAAAAAAATACTATTTGTTCATACTATTCATGCTTACTATTCAATGTAAAAGATTGACGTGCTACTAGCAAAAATTCATGAAAACCTTGTTAAATCCTGTCTTTCTTCCTAAAATATGGTCTCTCTAAAACATGAAATACATGTCCAAACATTCTTGACCATATACTTGCTTGTCTGTACAACTAAAACCTTAGCTTCCAATCTTAATTGCTCCCAGAGACCGAATCTAGTTTTGGTTGCTCTTACTGCCTCTTCTTTTTCTTCTTTTTTTTTTCTTTCTTTCTTTATTTTTTTTAATTTAATTTTATTTTTAAACTTTACAATATTGTATTGGTTTTGCCAAATATCGAAATGAATCTGCCCCAGGTATACATGGGTTCCCCATCCTGAACCCTCCTCCCTCCTCCCTCCCCACACCATCCCTCTGGGTCGTCCCAGTGCACCAGCCCCAAGCATCCAGCATCACGCATCGAACCTGGACTGGCGACTCGTTTCATATATGATATTATATGTATTTCAATGCCATTCTCCCAAATCATCCCAAAAGACTGTTCTATACATCAGTGTCTCTTTTGCTGTCTCGTACACAGGGTTATTGTTACCATCTTTCTAAATTCCATATATATGCGTTAGTATACTGTATTGATGTTTTTCTTTCTGGCTTACTTCACTCTGTATAATAGGCTCCAGTTTCATCCACCTCATTAGAACTGATTCAAATGTATTCTTTTTAATGGCTGAGTAATACTCCATTGTGTATATGTACCACTGCTTTCTTATCCATTCATCTGCTGATGGACATCTAGCTTGCTTCCATGTCCTGGCTATTATAAACAGTGCTGCGATGAACATTGGAGTACATGTGTCTCTTTCCCTTCTGGTTTCCTCAGTGTGTATGCCCAGCAGTGGGATTGCTGGATCATAAGGCAGTTCTATTTCCAGTTTTTTAAGGAATCTCCATACTGTTCTCCATAGTGGCTGTACTAGTTTGCATTCCCACCAACAGTGTAAGAGGGTTCCCTTTTCTCCACACCCTCTCCAGCATTTATTGCTTGTAGACTTTTGGATAGCAGCCATTCTGACTGGCGTGAAATGGGTACCTCATAGCGGTTTTGATTTGCATTTCTCTGATAATGAGTGATGTTGAGCATCTTTTCATGTGTTTGTTAGCCATAGGTATGTCTTCTTTGGAGAAATGTCTATTTAGTTCTTTGGCCCATTTTTTGATTGGGTCATTTATTTTTCTGGAGCTGTAGGAGTTGCTTGTATATTTTTGTGATTAGTTGTTTGTCAGTTGCTTCATTTGCTATTATTTTCTCCCATTCTGAAGGCTGTCTTTTCACCTTGCTTATAGTTTCCTTTGTTGTGCAGAAGCTTTTAAGTTTAATTAGGTCCCATTTGTTTATTTTTGCTTTTATTTCCAATATTCTGGGAGGTGGGTCATAGAGGATCCTGTTGTGATGTATGTCGGAGAGTGTTTTGCCTATGTTCTCCTCTAGGAGTTTTATAGTTTCTGGTCTTATGTTTAGATCTTTAATCCATTTTGAGTTTATTTTTGTGTATGATGTTAGAAAGTGCTCTAGTTTCATTCTTTTACAAGTGGTTGACCAGTTTTCCCAGCACCACTTGTTAAAGAGATTATCTTTAATTCATTGTATATTCTTGCCTCCTCAAATAATTTCACAATTTGTATGGAAATACAAAAAACCTCGAATAGCCAAAGCTATCTTGAGAAAGAAGAATGAAACTGGAGGAATCAACCTACCTGACTTCAGGCTCTACTACAAAGCCACAGTCATTAAGACAGTATGGTACTGGCACAAAGACAGAAATATAGATCAATGGAACAAAATAGAAAGCCCAGAGATAAATCCATGCACATATGGACACCTTATCTTTGACAAAGGAGGCAAGAATATACAATGGATTAAAGACAATCTCTTCTTTTTCTAGCTTCTTTTAAAGCCTTAGCTTTCATTAGTGAGCTGCTGCTGCTGCTGCTGCTGCTAAGTCGCTTCAGTCATGTCCGACTCTGTGCGACCCCATAGATGGCAGCCTACCAGGCTCCCCTGTCCCGGTGGTTCTCCAGGCAAGAACACTGGAGTGGGTTGCCATTTCCTTCTTCAACGCATGAAAGTGAACCTCACTAATATCCTCAGAGCTCCCTTCAAAATTTCTTCCCCTCCCTTAGCTACAGGTCCTTGGCCCACAAGTTCAGCAATTCCTCCCGATTCTGAAATAAAAATCCTCGGAGAGAAATCCTTTTCTAATTCTTAGCAGAAAGAGGTGTGTGGGTATGTGTGGTGGGGAGGGATGGGGAATAGTGGGAATATTCATACATTTATAACTTCTTTTTTAATTTATTATTTATTGAAGGATAATTGTTTTACAGAATTTTGTTGTTTTCTGTCAAGCCTCCACATGAATCAGCCATAGCCATACATATATCCCCTCCATTTTGAACCTCCCTCTCATCTCCCTCCCCATCCTACCCCTCTAGGTTGATACAGAGCCCTCGTGTGAGTTTCTTGAGCCATACAGCAAATTCCTGTTGGCTGTCTAATTTACATATGGTAATGTAAGTTTCCATGTTACTCTTTCCATACATCTCACCCTCTCCTCACCTCTCCTCATGTCCATAAGGCTATTCTCTATGTCTGTTTCTCCTCCATTGCTGCCCTGGAAATAAATTCTTCAGAACCATTTTTCTAGATTCTGTATATGTACATTAGAATATGATATTTATCTTTCTCTTTCTGACTTACTTCACTCTGTATAATAGGTTCTAGGTTCATCCTCATCAGAAGTGACTCAAATGTGTTCCTTTTATGGCTGAGTAATATTCTATTGTGTATACGTACCACAGCTTCTTTATCCATTCATCTGTCAATGGACATCTAGGCTGCTTCCATGTTCTAGCTGTTGTCAATAGTACTGCAATGACTGATGGGATACATGTGTCTTTTTTAACTTTGGTTTCCTCAGGATATATGCTAGGAGTGAGATTGCTGGGTCTTATGGTGGTATTATTCCTAGTTTTTTAAGGAATCTCTATACCATCTTCCATGGCTTTTTCAATTTACATTCCCCCCAACAATGCAAGAGCATCTTTTCTCTACACTCTCTCCAGCATTTATTGTTTGTAGACTTTCTGATGATGGCCATTCTAACTGGTATAAGGTGATATTTCATTGTGGTTTTGATTTGTGTTTCTCCAATAATGAGTGATGTTGAGCATCTTTTCATGTGTTTGTTAGCCATCTGTTTGTCCTCTTTGGAGACATGTCTGTTTAGGTCTTTTCCTCACGTTTTGATTGGGTTGTTTGCTTTTCTGTCATAGAGTTGTATGAGCTGCTTGTATATTTTGGAAATTAATCCTTTGTCAGTTGTTTCATTTGCTGTTATTTTCTCCCATTCTGAGAATTATTTTTTCACCTTGCTTATAGTTTCCTTTGCTGTGCAAAAGCTTTTAAATGTAATCAGGTTGCATTTGTTTGCTTTTGTTTTTAATTCTCTTACTTTAGGAGGTGGGTCATAGAGGATCTTGCTTTGATTTCTGTCATTAAGTGTTCTACCTATGTTTTCCTCTAAGAGTTTTATAGTTTCTGGTCTTAAATTTAGGTCGTTAATCCATTTAGAGTTTATCTTTGTGAGGACAGAGGAGTCTGTTGGGCTACAATCCATGGAGTTGCAAAGTGTCAGACATGACTGAGTGACTGAGCACATGGTGTTGGGAAGTGTTCTTTTTTTTTTAAAGTGACAGATCTGACTTATGCTTTTTTTTTTTTAATTTTTTATTTTTTTTTTGCCCTCAACTTACTTTTTTATTTTTTTTTAATTTTATTTTATTTTTAAACCTGAAACACTGGGGAAGTGTTCTAATTTAATTCTTTTTCATGTAGCTGTCCAGTTTTCCCAGCACCATTTATTGAAGAGACTGTCTTTGCCCCATTGTATATTCTTGCCTCCTTTGTCAAAAATAAGGTACCCATAGGTGCATGGGTTTATTTCTGGGCTTTCTATCTTGTTCCACTGGTCTATATTTCTTTTTTTGTGCCAGTACCATGCTGGGTTGATGACTGTAGCTTTGCAGTATAATCTGAAGTCAGGAAGATTGATTTCTCCAGCTTCATTCTTCTTTCTCAAGACTGCTTTGGCTATTTGGGGTCTTTTGTGTTTCCATATGAATTGTGAAATTTTTGTTCTAGTTCTGTGAAAAATGTCATTGATAATTTGATAGGGATCATATTGAATTTGTAGATTGAATTTGGAAGTATAGTCATTTCACAATATTGATTCTTCCTACCCAGGGATATGGAAAATCTCTCCATCTGTTTATGTCATCTTTGATTTCTTTCATCATTGTCTTATAATTTTCTGTGTACAGTTCTTTTTCTCCTTAGGTAAGTTTATTCCTAGATATTTAATTATTTTTGTTGTAATGGTGAATGGGATTGATTCCTTAATTTCTCTTACTGAATTTTCACTGTCAGTATATAGAAATACAAGTGATTTCTGTGTATTGGTTTTGTATCCTGCAACTTTGCTAAATTCACTGATTAGCTCTAGTAATTTTCTGATATTATCTTTAGGGTTTTCTATGTACAGTATCATGTTATCTGTAAACAGTAACAGCTTTACTTCTTTTCTGATATGGATTCCTTTTACTTCTTTTTCTTCTCTGATTGCTGTAGCTAGGGCTTCCAGAATGATGTTGAATAATAATGGTGAAAGTGGACACCCTTGTCTTGTTCCGTTTCTTAGGGGGAATTTTTTCAGTTTCTCACCGCTGAGAATAATGTTTGCTGCAGGCTTATCATATATGGCCTTTACTGTGTTGAGGTAGGTTCCTTCTGTGCCCATTTTTTAAAGAGTTTTAATTATACATGGGTGCTGAGTTTTGTCAAAGGCTCTTTCTGCATCTATTGAGATTATCATTTGATTTTTATCTTTCAATTTGTTAATATAGAGTATCACATTGATTGATTTGTGTATATTGAAGGATCCTTGTATTCCTGGAATAAACCCAACTTGATCATGGTGTATGAGCTTTTTGATGTGTTACTGAATTTGGTTTGCTAAAATTTTGTTGAGGACTTTTGCATCTATGTTCATCAGTGATATTGGGTGTAGTTTTCTTTTTTGTGTGTTGTCTTTGTCTGGCTTGGTATCAGGGGTGATGGTGGCCTTGTAGAATGAGTTTGGAAGGGTTCCTTCCTCTGCAGTTTTTAAAAAAAGTTTTAGAAGGATAGGCATTAGCTCTTCTCTAAATGTTTGATAGAATTCTGCTGTGAAGCCGTCTGGTCCTGGGCTTTTGATTTTTTGGGAGATTTTTGATCACAGCTTCAATTTCAGTGCTTGTAATTGGGTTGTTCATAATTTCTATTTCCTCCTGGTTCAGTCTTGGAAGATTGAACTTTTCTAAGGACCTGTCCATTTCTTCCAGGTTATCCATTTTATTGCCATATAGTTGTTCATAATAGTTTTTTTATCCTTTGTATTTCTGCAGTGTCTGTTGTAACCTATCCTTTTTCATTTCTAATTTTGTTGATTTGATTCTTCTCTCTTTTTTCTTGATGAGTCTGGCTAAAGGTTTGTCAATTTTGTTTATTTTCTTGAAGAAACAGCTTTTAGTTTTATTAATCTTTACTATTGTTTCTTTCATTTCTTTTTCATTTATTTCTGCTTGGATCTTTATGATTTCTTTCCTTCTACTAATTTTGGGATTTTTTTGTTCTTATTTTTCCAGTTGTTTTAGGTGTAAAGTTAGGTTATCTATTTGATGTTTTTCTTATTTCTTGAGGTAAGATTGTATTGCTATAAACTTCCCTCTTAGGACTGCTTTTGCTGCAT
The DNA here is from genome assembly GCF_019923935.1 of Bubalus bubalis. NCBI lineage: Eukaryota > Metazoa > Chordata > Mammalia > Artiodactyla > Bovidae > Bubalus > Bubalus bubalis. Next base: position 107,564,426 of record NC_059158.1, read on the forward strand.
CCATAGGTTTTGAGTTGTTGTGTTTTCATTGTCATTTGTTTCTGTAATTTTTTTTTTATTTCCCTTTTGAGTTCTTCAGTAACCTTTTGGTTATTTAGAAACATGTTGTTTAATCTCCATGTGTTTGTGTTTTTTACAGATTTTTTTCTTGTAATTGATATTTATTCTCATATCACTGTGGTCAGAGAAGATGCTTGATACAATTTAAATTTTCATAAATTTACTGAGGTTTGATTTATGACCCAAGATGTGGTCTATCCTGGAGAATGTTCCATGTGCACTTGAGAAGAAGGTATATTCTTCTGCATTTGGATGCAATGTCATGAAGATATCAATGAGATCCATCTCATCTAATGTATCATTCAAGACTTGTGTTTCCTTATTAATTTTCTGTTTTGATGATCTGTCCCTTGCTGAGAGTGGGGTATTAAAGTCTCCTACTAGTATTGTGTTACTGTCAGTTTCTCCTTTCATGTCTGTTAGTGTTTGTCTTATGTATTGACGTACTCCTATGTTGGGTGCCTAGATATTTACAATTGTTATGTCTTCCTCTTGGATTGATCCCTTGATCATTATGTAGTGTCCATCCTAGTCTCTTGTAATCTTTTTTATTTTAAGGTCTATTTTGTCTGATGTGAGGATTGCTACTCCAGCTTTCTACTGCTTCACATTTGTATGGAATGTATTTTTCCATCCTCTCACTTTCAGTCTATATGTCTTTAGGTCTGAAGTGCGTTTCTTGTCGATAGCATATATATGGGTCCTCTTTTTGTATCCATTCAGCCAGTCTGTGTCTTTTGGTTGGAGTGTTTAATCCATTTACATTTAAAGTAATTATTAATATATATGTTCCTGTTGCCATTTTCTTAATTTTGGGGGGGTTGATTTTGTAGATATTTTTCCTTCTCTTGTATTTCTTGATTATATAAGTCCCTTTAACATTTGTTGTAAAGTTGGTTTGGTGGTACTGAATTGTCTTAACTTTTGCTTCTATGAAAAGCTTCTGATTTCTCCATCAGTTTTGAAAGAAATCCTTGCTGGGTACAGTAATCTTGGTTGTAGATTTTCCCCTTTAAGTACTTTAAATATATCCTGCTATTCCCTTCTGGCGTGCAGAGTTTCTGCTGAAAGATCAGCTGTTAAATGTACGGGATTTCCCTTGTATGTTATTTCTTGCTTCTCCCTTCCTGGTTTTATTATTATTTCTTTGTGTTCAGTCTTTGTTAGTTTCATTAGTATGTGTCTTGAGTTTATCCTGTATGGGACTGGAGTTTATCCTGTATGGGACTCTTGGTGTCTCTTGGACTTGATTGGCTATTTCCTTTTACATGTAGGGGAAATTTTCAACTATAATTTTTCCAAAAATTTTCGTATAACCTTTCTTTTCCCTTCTTCTTCAGGGATACTATAATTAGAATGTTGGTGCATTTGATATTTTTCCAGAGGTCTCTGAGACTATCCTCAGTTCTTTTCATTCTTTTTACTTTATTCTGCTCTTCAGAAGTTATTTCCACCATTTTATCTTCCAGCTCACTGATTCGTTCTTCTGCTTCAGATATTCTCCTACTGATTCATTCTAGAGAATTTTTAATTTCAGTAATGGTGTGTTTTTGTCCCTGCATGTTTATTCTTTAATTCTTCTAGATCTTTGTTAATTGATTCTTGCATTTTCTCCATTTTGTTTTCAAGGTTTTTGATCATCTTTCTATCATTATTCTATATTCTTTTTCAGTTAGTTTGCCTATTTACTCTTCATTTATTTGGACTTCTGTGTTTCTAGTTTGTCCTTCATTTGTGTAGTATTTCTGCCTTTTCATTATTTTTTTTTAACTTATTGTGTATGAGGTTCAAGGTTGAATTCTTTCTTCCTTTTGGTTTCTGCCCTTCTAAAGTCAGTCCAGTGGTTTGTGTAAGCTTCATATTGTGTGAGATCTGTGCTGAGTTTTTGTTTGTTTGTGAGTGAGGTGGTAATCCTTTCTGCTGATACTTGGATTTGCATTTTCACTTCGTTTGTTGTTTAGATGAGTCTTCCTGCACAGGGTGCTATTGGTAGTTGGGTGATGCCAAGCCTTGTATTCCAGTGGTGTCCTTTATGTGAGTTCTCACTGTTTGATACCCCCCTTGGATTAGTTCTCTGGTAGTGTAGGGTCTTGGAGTCAGTGGTCAGTGCTCCCACTCCAAAGGCATAGGGTTTTATCCCTGGTCAGGAATGAAGATTCCAGAAGTAGTTTATTATGGCATTAAGTGAGATTAAAGGGAGTTATGGCCCTGTCAGAGTCTTTTATTGAGACTCTTATAGCTGGTGAACAGAAGGCCTCTTTGGCCAGTCTTTCTCTGGAGCTCTGCCCATTCAGGCACTTAGAGGGCTTTCTTGCTTGTGGTCCTTTGATGTTTGGTATGTCAGGCACTCAAAGGGGCACCCTGTGTGGGCTCCTACTCTGTAGTTCAGTGCCAGGTGCTTGATGGGCTAGCCTCTCTATTGTTCAGCTGCCAATGCTGGCGTGTGGAGGGAGAGAGGCTATGGTGATGGCTCCACACCCTATGCATGACTCAGCAGTATCACCTTGCTTCCATGGCTGCCCAGCTTTCCCCCACAGGCATGTCCCACCACAGTCTCCTCCCTTATGTCTCCTCATTTTGTCTCTCTACAGTCAACAGGAGTCCTTGCCTGGGCACTGCTCCACAGTTCCTAAATTCCAGCTCCCTGTCACTGCACCTTCCAGGGGATCCACATCCCTGTCTGGATCATGTATGGTTGCAGCAAGGACCGTCTGATTTTCATTCTATTTAGGGTGCCACAGATCAGCTGTTTCACTCTCAGCCTTAAATGTTTCTCCTCTGACTCAGACAGTTGGCCTGATGTAGGGATCAGACCCTTGCTTCAGTTCCCCCATGCACTGAGGGCAGGTCCATTCCTACTGAAACTCCTGTTTTTCCTGTAGTTCCTTCATCCTACCAAGTTTTGTGTGGGTCTATATATTCCTTTCCACTGGTCAGGTACTTGTGTCCGCTTTCAGCTGGTGTTCTGCATATACTTCTGTGTCTGATGGTGTATTCCTGATGTTTCCATGGAGAGAGATGTACTTCCAATCCACCTATTCCTCCACCATCTTTCATTTATAACTCCTATTTTCATACATACATCAGTGAACTTTGATTTTTGATAATTTACTGTTCTTATGTGTGGCCAGAGGAGAATGACTGATATAGCCTGGGTGTGCTTCAGAGATGGAATATTAGTTTATTTAGACTCAGTAAAATGGGGTCATTGATGCATCTGTTTCCATTAATGAAAGTTAGCAACTGCTGCATGTATCTTATAATTAGATTTATAGAAGTGCTGAGATGAAAAACCCAGTGATGCAGCACAGTGTATTTTCCTCATCCAAAAGATGCTTTTCATTGTCTGAAGAGACAGATGCCTGTGTTCTGATAAGAACTATGTATGTAGCTTCAGTTACTAATATAAATTATTCAATATGAAATGATGCCTGTAGAAGTGGTTTACTTTTTTTTCTATTTATGAATCTGAACTGTTTCTTACAAATTTAAAATATTTATCTGAAAGAATCTAAAGAGAAGCTTTTTTCATAAAGTAAATATATCTACTACTAATTTTTAAGATAGGCTTAGAAGTCAAATAAAATAATAAAAGTGTGGTAGATTAAAATAAAAAAATAAACCTAGGGTAGGAAGGACTTCTGGAAAGAACTTGGCATACCTTATCCCCAGGAAAACAGCAATTTAACTGATAAAAATTATTTTTGAAAGTTCACTCATAAAAAGTTTCTGCAAATTGTCTTCAGGGAAATTCTGTTGTATTTCTGTACACTGCTGCTGCTGCTGCTGCTGCTGCTGTCGCTTCAGTCGTGTCCAACTCTGTGCGACCCCATAGATGGCAGCCCACCAGGCCCCGCCGTCCCTGGGATTCTCCAGGCAAGAACACTGGAGTGGGTTGCCATTTCCTCCTCCAGTGCATGAAAGTGAAAAGTGAAAGTGAAGTCACTTAGTTGTGCCCAACTCTTAGCAACCCCATGGACTGCAGCCTACCAGGCTCCTCCATCCATGGGATTTTCCAGGCAAGAGTACTGGAGTGGGGTGCCATTGCCTTCTCCCTTCTGTACACTAGCAACAGACTATCAGGAAGAGAAATTAAGGACATAATTACATTTATAATCATACCCCCCCCAAAAAAAATACCTAAGAATAAACATACCTAAAGAGGTAAAAGAAAACTGAAAGACAGTGATACAAGAAGTTAATAATAGCACAAAGACATGGAAATATGTATCATATACATGCATTGGAAGAATTAACACTGTTACAATGACCATATTGTCACAAGCAACCTACAGATTCAGTGCAATCCCTATCTAGTAGCCAATGGTGTTTTTCATAGAACTAGAAAAAAGAATTTTAAATTTTGTGTGGAAACATAAAAGATCCCCAAAAGCCCAAACAGTCTTGAGAAAGAGGAACAGAGCTGGAGGTACTATGCACCCTGAGTTCAGACTATACTTCAAAGCTAGAGTATTCAAAACAGCATTGTACTGGCACAAAAATAAACACATTGATCAACAGAGCAGAATAGAGACCTCAGATGCAAACCTGCACACTTATGATCAATTAATGGAAAAAAATATACAGTGAAGGAAAGATAGTCTCTTCAATAAGTAGTGCTGAGAAAACTGGATAGCTACATGTAAAAAGAATTAAATTAGAACTTTTTCTCATACCATATACAAAAATAAACTCAAAATTAATTAAAGACATAAATGTATGACCAGAAACCATGAAACTCCTAGAAAAAAAAATAGAACATTCTTTGACATAAATCATAGCAATATTAAAAAATATTGCTATGGATTTGACTCGTAAGACAAAGAAGCAAAAGCAAATAAACAAAAATAAACAAAAGAGGCCTCAGTTCAGTTCAGTTCAGTCACTCAGTCATGTCTGACTCTTTGCGACCCCATGAACCACAGCACTCCAGGCCTCCCTGTCTATCACCAACTCCTGGAATTTACCCAAACTCATGTCCATTGAGTTGGTGATGCCATCTAGCCATCTCACTCTGTTGTCCCCTTCTCCTTCTGCCCTCAACATCTTTCCCAGCATCAGGGTCTTTGCCAGTGAGTCAGCTCTTTGCATCAGGTGGCCAAAGTATTGGAGTTTCAGCTAAACATCAGTTCTTCCAATGAACATCCAGGACTGATCTCCTTTAGGGTGAGGGTTAGGGTTAGGGTTTTAAAGTTTTTGCACAACAAAGGAAGCCATCAAGAAAACAAAATGACAACCTACTAGATTGGGAGAAAATATTTGCAAATGATACGTCTAATAAGGGGTTAATGTCTAAAGTATATAAATAGCTCATGTAACTCAATATAAAAAACAAAAATAAAACACAATCAAATTAAAGATGGGCAGAAGACCTGAATAGACATTTTTCCAAAGAAGATATATAGATGGCACATTAAAAGAGTTCACATAGCTAATCATCAGAGAAATTAATCAAAATCACAATGAGATATCACATCACACCCATCAGAATGACTGTCATCAAAATGAAAACAATTAACAAATGCTGACATCTCCATGACGAGATCTCTAGTCTTTCCCATTATATTGATTTCCTCTATTTCTTTATATTGTTCACTTAAGAAGGCTTCTTCATCTCTCCTTGCTGTACTCTGGAACTCTGCATTCAGATGGGTATATCTTTCCCTTTCTCCTTTGCCTTTTGTTTCTCTTGTTTTCTTAGCCATTTGTAAGGCCTGTTCTGACAACCCTTTTGCCTTCTTCCATTTCCTTTCCATTAGGATAATTTTGGTCACTGCCTACTGTATGATGTTACAAACCTCCATCCATGGTTCCTCAGTCACTCTGTCTACCAGATCTAATCCCTTGAGTATATTTGGCTAGAGATCTTTTTAAGAAAATGGAGAAACCAAGGGATATATTTCATGCAAAGATGGGCACAATAAAGGACAAAAATGACCTTTAGGTCCAAGGACTTAATAGAAGCAGAGGAAATTAAGAAGTGGCAGGTTACACAGAAGAACTTAATGGATTTAATGCCAAAGATAACCACGATGGTATGGTCACTAACCTAGAGCAAGACATCTGGAATATGAAGTTAAGTGGGCCTTAGGAAGCATTTTTATGAACAAAGCTAGTGGGGGTGATGGAATTTCAGTTGAACTATTTAAGTTCCTACAAGATGATGCTATTAAAGTGCTGAACTCAGTATGTCAGCAAATTTGGAAAACTCAGCAGTGGCCACAGGGATGGAAAAGGTCAGTTTTCATACCAATCCCAAAGAAAGGCAATGCCAAAGAATGTTCAAACTACTGTACAATTGTGTGCTTATTTCACATAGTTGCAAGTTAACACTTAAAATCCTTCAAACCATATACAAGCAGGGTTTTTAAAAGGCAGAGGAACCAAAGATCAAATTGCCAACATTCAGATCATAGAGAAAGCAAGGGAATTCAAGCAAAACATGTACTTCTGCTTCATTAACTATGCTAAAGCCTTTGAGTGTGGATCACAACAAACTGGAAAATTCTTTTTTTTTTTTTTTTTGTTTTAATTTTATTTTATTTTTAAACTTTACATAACTGTATTAGTTTTGCCAAATATCAAAATGAATCTGCCACAGGTATACATGTGTTCCCCATCTTGAACCCTCCTCCCTCCTCCCTCCCCATTCCATCCCTCTGGGTCGTCCCAGTGCACCAGCCCCAAGCATCCAGTATCGTGCATCGAACCTGGACTGGCATCTCATTTCATACATGATATTTTACATGTTTCAATGCTATTCTCCCAAATCTTCCCACCCTCTCCCTCTCCCACAGAGTCCATAAGACTGTTCTATAAAGAATGGGAATACCAGACCACCTTACCTATCTCCTGCAAAACCCGTATGAAGAATAAGAAGTAAAAATTAGAACCAGACATGGAATAACATTCTAGTTCAAAATTGGGAAAGGAGTACATCAAGGCTATACATTGTCACTCTACTTATTTAGCTTACATACAGAGTACATCATGCAACATACCAGGCTGGATGAATCACAACCTGGAATCAAGATACCCAGGAAAAATATGAACAACCCCATATATGCAGATGACATCATTCTAATGGCAGAAAGTGAAAAAGGACTAAAGAGCTTCTTGATGAGGGTGGAAGAGGAGAGTGAGAAAAACTTGCTTAAAACTCAACATTCAAAAACCAAAGATCATGGCATCTGGCCCCATTATGTTATTGAAAATAGAAGTGGAAAAAGTGGAAACCATTACAGATTTTATTTTCCTGGGCTCTGAAATCACTGCAGGTGGTAACTGCAGCTGGGAAATTAAAAGACACTTGTTCCTTGGAAGAAAGCTATGACAAACTTAGAGCTGAACAATAAAGAAGGTTTTGCACTGAAGAATTGATGCTTTTGAACTGTGATATTGGAGAAGAATCTTGAGAGTTTTTTAGATCAAACTTATCAATTCTAAAAGATTTCAACTCTGGATATTCATTGGAAGGACTGAAGCTGAAACTCCAGTACTTTGCCCACCTGATGTTTAAGAGCCGGCTCATTAAAAAAGACCCTGATGCTGTGAAAGTTTGAGGGCAAAAGGAGAAGGGGGTTACAGATACTGAGATGGTTGGATGGCATCATTAACTCAGTGAACATGAATTTGAGCAAATGCTTGGAGATAGTGAAGGATAGGGAAGCGTGGCATGCTGCAGTCCATGGTGTCACAAAGAGTTAGGCATGACTTAGCAACTGAACAATAACAACACATCAATAAATGCTGGAGAGAATGTAGGGAAAAGGAAATCTTTGTACACTGTCTGGTAGAAATCTAAATTGGTTACAGCTACTGAATTTAACAGTATGGAAGTTTTTCCTTAAAAAACTAAAACTATCATATGATCCAGCAATTCTACTCCTAAGCATTTATCCAAAGAAAACAAAACACTAACTCAGATAGATACATGCACTCCAATACTCATAGAAGCATTAATTACAATAGATCAAGATATGGTAGCAACCTAATTGTCCATCAACAGATAAATGGGTAAGGAAGATATGGTGTGTGTACACACACACACACACACACAATATTTATATATATACATGCTTAGTTGTTCAGTCATGTCCAACTCTTTGAGACACCATGGACTGTAGCCTGCCAGCCTCCTCTGTCCATGAGGATTCTCCAGGCAATAATACTGGCATGGGTTACCATGTCCTCCTGCAGGGTATCTTCCCAACCAGGAGATCTAACCCAGGTCTCCTACATTGCAGGCAGATTCTATACCATCTGAGCCACCAGGGAAGCCCATATAAATTCATAATGGAATACAATTCAGCCATGAAAGATAATTAAATTGTTCCATTTGCAACAACATGGATGGACTTGGAGGATGTTATGCTTAGTTAAATATGTCAGGAAAAGAGAGAAATACTGTAAAATATCACTTAAATACAAAATCTAAAAATAAATCTAGTGAATATAACGAAAAAGAAACTGACTCACAGAGATAGAAAAAAGGTCATGGTTACCAGAGAGGAGAGGAAAGAAAGGAGGGGCAAAACAGGGGTAGAGGATTATGAGGTACAAACCATTATGTATAAAATAAGCTATAAAGATCTATTATGCAGCATAGGGAATATTGCTAGTATTTTATAGTAACTATAAATAGAGAATGGCCTTTAAGATTTGTGAAGGTTGTTTACCTGAAACTCATGTAATATGTAAACCAACTATACTTCAATTAAAAATGAAAACAAAAACAAAAAAAGAAAAGCTCAGTGCCTTCACTAGCGAATTCTACCAAACAATTAAAGAAGATTTAATATTAATTCTACATGCATGCTAAGTTGCTTCAGTCATGTCCGACTCTTTGCTACCTCATGGACTGTAGCCTGCCAAGCTTCTCTGTCCGTGGAATTGTCCAGGCAAGAATACTGGAGTGGGTTGCCATTTCCTACTCCAGGGGATCTTCCTGACTCAGGGATTGAACCTGCATCTCTTAAGTCTCCTGCATTGACAGGAGGATTCTTCACCACTCATGCCACCATAAAAAAAGGCAAGAACGCTTCCCAGTTCATTCTGTTAAACCAATATCACCATGCTTCCAAAATTAGATAAAGACCTGAAGAGAATGCTACTGATCAATATTCCTTATAAATACAGATGGAAAAATCCTTAACAAAATGCTAGCAAACCATATTTTATAACATGTAAATATGATTATATGCCATGACCAAATTGTATATATCTTAGGAACACAAAGTTGGTTTGACGTTTGAAAGTAAACTAATGTTAACATAAATTGAATACATGGCAAATGTCATTTAAGTTGATGCAGAAAGCACACTTGACTAAATTCAACAGTATTTCTTCATTAAAAATAAATGAACTAAGAATAGAAAGAAAATTTATCAGTTTGATAAAATACAACTAACATACCTGCAGCTAAAAGGAGACCTAACTATACAACTTCATCCTAAAATCAGGGAAATGAGAAGGATATCTGTTTTTGCCACTTCTATTTAATGTTGTGCTGGGAGTTCTATCCAATTGAATTGAACAACAAAAGGAAATAAAAGACATCCATATTGGAAAATAAGTAAAACTCTCTCTGTTTGCATATGATATGACATTATGTATAGAAAATAATTAAGAATTAAAAAAAATCTGTTAAAACTTCTGAGTTCAGGAAGCTCGTAGGAACCAAGATCAACTTATAAAAATCAGTGGTATTTCTATAAACTGGCAGTGACCATCCTAAAAATGAAATTAAACAATCCCATTGTTTTGAAAGAACAGAACACATATATGGGATCTACTGCTGCTGCTAAGTCGCTTCAGTCGTCTCCAACTCTGTGTGACCCCATAGACAGCAGCCCACCAGGCTTCCCCATCCCTGGGATTCTCCAGGCAAGAACACTGGAGTGGGTTGCCATTTCCCTCTCCAGTGCATGAAAGTGAAAATTGAAAGTGAAGTCGCTCAGTCGTGTCTAACTCTAACGACCCCATAGACTGCAGCCTACCAGGCTCCTCCATCCATGGGATTTTCCAGGCAAAAGTACTGGAGTGGGGTGCCATGGCCTTCTCTGATATGGGGTCTAAGACCTGAACAAACAGAACAAACCAATGAACAAACCAAACAGAAACAAATGCGTGGATACAGAGAACTGATTAGTGATTAAGAGAGGAGGCGAAGAGGATTGAGGTGGGCAAAATAGATAAAGGGGTGAACTGTGTGGTGATGGATGGTCACTGTGTCTATGGTTGTGATCATTCACTGTGGTATACACAGATGTTAAACTATAAAGCTGTACACCTGTAACTTACATAACAAAAAATGGCATTAAGAAAAGATATTTTGTTGAGAAAATTTTAATGAAAGATGTGAAAGACCTACACATTGAAAACAATGTTGAAAGAAATTTAAAAATACCTCGTGAAGTGAAAGTCATTCAGTCATGTCCAACTCTTTGAGACACCATGGTCTGTATAGTCCATGGAATTCTCCAGGCCAGAATACTGGACTGGGTAGCCATTCCCTTCTTCAGGGGGTCTTCCCAACCCAGGGATCAATCCAGGTCTCCCACATCCCAGGCAGATTCTTTACCAGCTGAGCCACAAGGGAAGCCCAAGAATACTGGAGTGGGTAGCCTATCCCTTCTCCAGTGGATCTTCCCAACTCAGGAATTGAACCAAGGTCTCCTGCATTGCAAGTGGATTCTTTACCAGCTGAGCTACAGAGAAGCCCAAAATACCTAACTAAATGGTATATTCCAGGTTCATGGATGATAAAAATTAATATTGAATATTATTATTTGAAAGATTGAGATGTGCACAGATTTTCAGATCATCCAACTTGTACTGAGTATATGTCTGTCATTTTATAAGATCCAGCCAAATGTAGTGTCATATCCCTAATTAGTTTGTCTGCCATTTGATAATTAATTGCCTTAGATCTGTTACAGCTCACTAATTGTTTTTAAATTTAGATCATCTCATTTTATTTTGGATTATTGGTTTAATTTACTTCTTGATAAGAAAATAATGGTTTCTGAAGAGATCTTGAACACTAAAAATTGTTTACTGCAGTACTAGAAAGATGAAACTGAAGTTATTCATTAAAATTATTCCCAGCCTCTAGCATAATGTACAGTAAAATGTCACTACTTAGATGACATTTATTTGGGGAAAACTGTGGCAGACACTGTACTGATTAAGTTTTAAGTTTTTTTCTTTTCCATTTTTCCCCCTCTGTGTATTTTATACATTTGCTTTCTTAAACTTAGATAGGTACATTTTAGGCAGGCTGGTGCGAGTTGGGCAGAAAAACATAATCTGCAAAGTGGGAAGAATGAAGCAAATATGAAAAAAACAGCAAATGTGACAGAGAGCCTCAAACTGATAGAGAGGTTACCCCAATACAGCCACTTTCCTTGATGCTCTTATATCCTTTCAGTAAATTCCACCATTTAACTTAATCCTCTATATACAGGTTTCTGTCCCTTTCATCTCATGAAGTATTAACTGAGACACAATTCCCACTAAAAAGTGATCAATCTAGATTTTGTTAACATCTAATAAAATGAATGTCAATATTTTATTGTGCAAAATCCCCTTATATTTAATTCTAAAATTGTTTGGTATTATATTTACTTGATTACTTGAGAGTATTAGTAGAAAATAAAGTGTGTAAATTAAATAGGGTATATGTTTCTGAATTATAAGTGAAAATGAGTGGGAAGTATTTTTAATGGAAATTTAGTTTTTAAGGATCTAGTTGTTTCAAATTGTTGAAGAAAGCAGAAACCACTGGGCAGAAACAACCAGAGTTGTAGCCTATCCAACAGTCTGGTTATTTCCTCTTCTATGCAACTCACTCAGAATACCCAAGAATTGTTCTCGCATATCCCTATAGTAATTTTTCTACTGTATGGTGAAAAAGCAATCTCCTAGCTGTAAGAGGGAATGCTAATCATGTGTGCCATAAATAGCACCAATCATCTCTCAGCCCTGCTAAGAGATCTCTGATCAGACCAGAGGTCATAGTTTGGAAAATACATCAGTAATCTAAATGCAAAATCACTGGTTCAAGGAGCATAAAGTAAACTCCAATCCAATCCATGCAGTCATTTATGTATGAACTATTTTGAAAGAGGGTAGTATGAAGTTTTTTGATATTTTGGGTAGAAGCAGTTCTAATACCCTAGTAATCAGAAAGGATGAGAAATAATATTCTAGATATCTAAGAGTGACAAGCAAAACATGTGAGAGAAGTTCACATCCATAACCTGCTGGGCAAGTGTCACATCAGTGTTTCTGTTTGTGTGTATAGGACAGAGAGAGGAGTTGACTAGGGAGAGTCAGAAAATCTCAGGATATAAGTTGAGTCTATGGGAAGCCTGTGGTAGAATGGGTCCTAAAAGACATTCTGATATCTTTAGTGTTTTAATTTGTCAAAGGGAAAGTTTGGTCTCATGAGATGAACAATAACATTGACTTTTTGAAACTGCAAATGCATTGCACAAAGTCAAGTTGAAGAAATCACTCATCAGAATTCAATCAGAAAGCTATGAAGGAAATAGATTCAACCAGTAAACTACTCAATTTATTTAATACATGCTGAAACAAAAAATCACTTTGATTATTGAATGAAAAACAAATACAGATAGGAAATGGTAGGGACATTATGATTGCAAATTGAAAAGCAATATATTAAAAAAAATGAAAATGCTAATAGTGTTGCTAGAGTGATAGAATACCAAAAGGTTTTTTTTTCTTTTGGTGGGGAGAGGTTTAGCTTGCTATATCTTATCTGAAGCATATAATATAGTTACTAGTAGTGACACTTGCGCTCTTAAATTTTAAAAATTTAAAATAAAAATGCTGAACATTTTGTTTTTATTCATATGATGACTTCTTTCTTGACTTATCTTTGTGTACCATCATTATAATAATATATTTTACAGCTTTTATGTTGCAGAGAATGATGTACCAATGGTATCATGTACCAATGATAGCAACAAGTATTTCTTGAATTTCAGCTGTTTTTTAATTAAAGCAAAGTTGATTAACAATGCTGTGCTAATTTCTGCTGTACTGCAAAGTGACTCAGTTATACACATATTTACATTATTTTTCATATTCTTTTACATTATGGCTTACCGCAGGAGATTGGGTATAGTTCCCCATTCTATACAGTAGGATCTTGTTAGTTATCCATTCTAAATGTGATAGTTGGCATCTACCAACCCCAAACTCCCAAGCCATCACTCTCCCTCACCTCCCTTTTGACAACCACGTCTGTCCTCTGTGTCTGTGAGACTATCTCTGTTTTGCAGTTAGGCTTGTTTGTCTCATACTTTAGATTCCACATATGTTTCATATCATGAAGTGTTTGTTTTTCTCTTTCTGACTTAGTATGATAATCTCTAGCTGTGCTATATTGCTTCAAATGACATTATTTCATTCTTTTTTATGTCTGAGCAGGATTCCATTGTGTATATGTACCACATCTTTATCCATTCATCTGTTGATGGGCTTTTTCCATGTCTGAGCTATTGTGAATAGTGCTGCTATGAACATAGGGGTACATGTATCATTTTTAATTATAGTTTTGTCCAGCTATATGCCTAGGACTGGTATTAATGGATCATATGCTTAATTATATTTTTAGTTTTCTGAGAAATCTTCATATTTCATACATACAACCCACATTCCCACCAACAATGTAGGATGGTTCCCTTTTTTCCATATCCTCTCCAGCACTTGTTATTCATATAATTTTTAATGATGGCCATTCTGACCATTCTGGCCATTCTGTAAGGGTGGTACCTCACTGTAGTTTTAGTTTGCATTTCTCTAAGAATTAGTGATGTTGATCATTTATTCATGTGCCAGTTGGCCATCTACATTTCTTCTTTGGAGAAACGTCTCTTTAGGTCATCTGCCCAGTTTTCAGTTGGGTTGTTTGTTTTGTTGTTGAGTTGTATGAGCTATTTATATATTTTGGAAATTAAGTCCTTGTTGGTCACATAGCAAATATTTTCTCCCATTCTGTAAGTTTTCTTTTATGTTTATGTTTTCCTTAGCTGTGCAAAAGCTTATAAATCTGATTAGATCCATTTGTTCACTTCTGTTACCTTGGAAGACTGATCTAAGAAAACATTGGTGTGGTTTATGTCAGAGAATATTTTGCCTATGCTCTCTTCTGGAAGTTTTATGGTTTCTTATCTTCTGATTAAATCTTTAAGCCATTTTGAATTTATTTTTGTGCATGGTGTAAGGCTGTGTCCTAATTTCACTGATTTACATGAAGCTGTCCAACATTCCTAGCACCACTTGCTGAAGAGACTGTCTTTTTCCTATTTTACATTTTTGCCTACTTTGTCAAAGATTAATTGACCATAAGTGTGTGAGTTTATATCTGGGTCCTCTATTCTATTTCAATGATCTGTATGTCTGTTTTTGTACCAATACCATACTATTTTGATAGCTGTCATTTTGTAGTATTGTCTGAAACCTGAACAGGTTATGCCTCTTGCTTTGTTTTGTCCCTCAGGATTTCAGCCATTTATTTTAAAATAAAGATAATTTTGTAAATAATAATAATTTGAGGCCATGGTTAAATTCAGAAACAAATAACCAACCAACTAAATAAACAAAACAATAAATAAAATGATTCATATATGAAATAAAGATATGTTTATATATATATACATACACACACACATATGTATGAAACATATTAAAGCTATTGGCTGACAGGCGCTGAAGAGTCTTACCACATTTGTAATATATTATGGTAACAATAGGGCATTTTTGAGCATTGATAATTTAATCAAGGCAGAAATTTTGCCATGAATTTTGAAATAGTATGATTAAATTCATAACCATAAGCATCATATTTTTCCATTCTTATCAAATACATATTGGTTATTTTGTTATTGGTGGCAACCTATTAATTATTGGTTAAATTGAGCTTTTGAGGCTTCCTTTTTATTATTTTATAACAGCATCATTCTTAAATTAATATGTATACATATTTAATTAAAGTTTACATATAAATATATATAATATTTGCATTCCAAAAGTGAAAAATCGAGTCAGATTATATTTTATCAGATTTTAATAGTTTCTCACTGAGTCAGGGTAAAGAATTATAGCATAGACTTTTGTATACTAATAAAGGCTTTCTTCATGAGATTTAGTGAGAAAATAAAATATTGTAAGAGTTCTATATATAAACTAGATTGTCTTTCTTTTGACACTCACTGTTTCTGCTCCCCTTGGGTAATCCAACCTAGACAATAGTTCACTATTACATAAATATATAAATGAAAAAGTCATTTTCATGAAACTACCCCATTGTCTAAATAATGTACAGGTGATAATCAGAACAAAAAAAAGTAGGTGAAAAAATCACTTTCCATCTTCATCCTTCTAGCCCCAGGTTATTGTTTCTAAACTGAGAATTCTTATCAAGCATTCAGGTAGATATTTTGTTTCTTTGTAATTGCAAAAAAGCTTTGCTAATGTATTTTTATGAGATGAGAATAAGGACATAGGTGTTAACAAGGATTTGATTATTTCATCTACTTCAGAATACTCAAACTGAATGTCATTTTTTCAAAAATCTATATTCCAAATATAAGTAATTTCCATGTTTATTTTATTTGAAATACCAGTACTGCAATTAGTTATTCCTGTGATTTTTCAAAGTAAATTGGATTAATTGAAACTTATTACAAGGTTATCCCAAGGGTCAGTGCCATGGGAATATATGTGATCAGTTAATTACTGAGAGATTCATATAGTATTTCAGTACGTTTGTGGAAGTTCCAGGTTTATACTGAACCCTGATCTGCAGAACATTGCTATAGCAATGTGTTAATGAGTGTTAATGAGATTGATGTAATACTTGAAGCAAGGAAAAAAATGGGAGCTTTTTACATACTTCATATCACTAAAAATCATAAAGTAATGTAATATATGAAGTGTCTTATAATTGTTTTTAATTTCACTTAATTCCGATTGCCTTTCAAATCATAGTGGATATAGTAATGAAGATTTAGAAAGTTCAGTCCTTTAGAGCCGCTAGTCCTAGAGGTTGAAACTATTTCAAGTGATAAGTGCCATTAAAAAGCAAGAGAGTTCCAGAAAAACATCTATTTCTACTTTATTGACTATGCCAAAGCTTTGACTGTGTGGATCACAATAAACTGTGGAAAATTCTCAAAGAGATGGGAATACCAGACCACCTGACCTGCCTCTTGAGAAGTTTGTATGCAGGTCAGGAAGCAACAGTTAGAACTGGACATGGAAAAACAGACTGGTTCCAAATAGGAGAAGGAGTACGTCAAGGCTGTATATTGTCACCCTGCTTATTTAACTTATATGCAGTGTACATCATGAGAAACGCTGGACTGGAAAAAACACAAGCTGAAATCAAGATTGCCAGGAGAAATATCAATAACCTCAGATATGCAGATGACACCACCCTTATGGCAGAAAATGAAGAGGAACTAAAAAGCCTCTTGATGAAAGTGAAAGTGGAGAGTGAAAAAGTTGGCTTAAAGCTCAACATTCAAAAAACGAAGATCATGGCATCTGGTCCCATTACTTCATGGGAAATAGATGGGAAAACAGTGGAAACAGTGTCAGACTTTATTTTTCTGGGCTCCAAAATCACTGCAGATGGTGACTGCAGCCATGAAATTAAAAGACTCTTACTCCATGGAAGGAAAGTTATGACCAACCTAGATAGCATATTCAAAAGCAGAGACATTACTTTGCCAACAAAGGTCTGTCTAGTCAAGGCTATGGTTTTTTCTGTGGTCATGTATGGATGTGAGAGTTGGACTCCGAAGAAGGCTGAGCACCGAAGAATTGATGCTTTTGAACTGTGGTGTTGGAGAAGACTCTTGAGAGTCCTTTGGACTGCAAGGAGATCCAGCCAGTCCATTCTGAGGGAGATCAGCCCTGGGATTAGTTTGGAAGGAATGATGCTAAAGCTGCAACTCCAGTACTTTGGTCACCTCATGCGAAGAGTTGACTCATTGGAAAAGACTCTGATGCTGGGAGGGATTGGGGGCAGGAGGAGAAGGGGACGGCAGAGGATGAGATGGCTGGATGGCATCACTGACTCAATGGACATGAGTCTAAATGAACCCCGACATTTGGTGATGGACAGGGAGGCCTGGCGTGCTGTGATTCATGGGGTTGCAAAGAGTCGGACACGACTGAGCAACTGAACTGAACTGAACTGAAGGTGAAGAGTGCTTGTAGCTCCATCAAAACTTAGAACCCTCTGATTCTTAAGCTTAAAGGTATCATAAACCTAATGTCACAGCAATTGTGCTACTGGCTTTTTTGTTTGTTTGTTTTCAATTAAATTTATTTATTTTAATTAGAGGCTAATTACTTTACAATATTGTATTGGTTTTGCCATACATCAACATGAATCCACCACGGGTGTACACGTGTTCCCTGTGCTACTGGTTTTATATAGATATTATGTTGTTTGACTGAATCATATTTTTTAATTTTAAAATAGAGCTTATATATTAAGTCACTGATACAAAGACATGGAAAATCAATATAAATATGCTTTATTAAATATAGTGTTCTTTTCTCAAAGATCTAAAAGCATTTATATCTGTAACTAAAATACTTATGTATACAAATGTAGCTATTATAGGTAGTGAAAAGAATAACCAAAATAATGAAGACAGTAGTATATTAAATACAATTTAGAGATAGAAATATCAGTGTTAATTTCTAAATATAGATTGTACCACAAAGTAAGACTTAGCACATTTTGAAAAAAAGTTTAAACCTGCTATAAGCATTTTGATTTCTAATATATAAGGATAATGAATATCAGGAACCTACACAAAGGCAGCAGTTATGAAATTTCTGTTGTTATCTCTGACTTCTAAGATATAAACCTGTCAATTTAAATAACTTTTTGGGTCGACAAGAAAATTTGACTATGGAAACAAAATAAGATGAGTAGGCCTTTTTTTTACTGGAAAGAATGGCATAGAATATTGGAAAAGGGGTGGCGATGGCTATTCTGCCTCTTATAAAGTTAGATATTTGTGCAGCTTAAATATTCCCACTTCTCCCAGTAACTGTGGGGCCAGCCCTGAGCCTGCTGTGGGAAACAATTGTTATTCTTGCCAGTTAACTGCTCTCTCCATCTGTGCATCAACTGTGGAAGATATCTGTCCTGAACAAAAATCACTGGCTGTTGCCTGGTGAGAGGACAGTTATAAACAGCTGCTTTCCAAATAGGTACGGTAGAGTCATGAGCATCAGCCAGTGCCAATGCATCTGCATAGTGCAGTACCACAGAGATGATATTCTTGAGTTTTACTCCAATTTTTTTAAGAAGCTATGTAGCCTGTCAAATTCTATTGTTTTCCTGTTTCTTTTCATTGCCCACTTGAGAAGGCCTTCTTATCTCTCCTTGCTATTTTCTGGAACTCTGCATTTTTCAGCTGGATACATCTTTCCCTTTCTTCCATGACTTTTGCTTCTCTTTTTTCCTCATATATTTGTAAAGTCTCCTCAGACAACTACTTTGCCTTCATGTGTTTCTTTTTCTTTGGGATGGTTTCAATCACTGTCTCCTATACAATGTTACAAATCTGTCCATAGTTCTTCAGGCACTCTGTCAACTAGATCTAATCCCATGAATTTGTCATTTCCACTGTATAATCATAGGGAATTTGACTAAGGTCATACCTGAATGGCTTACTAGTTTTCCGTACTTTCTTCAAATTAAGCCTGAATTTTGCAATAAGGAACTTATGAGCTGAGTCACAGTGAGCTCCAGCTCTTGTTTTTACTAACTGTATATAGCTTCTCCATCTTTGGTTGTAAGAACATGATCAAACTGATTTCAAAATTGACCATCTATTGATGTCCATGTGTAGAGTTGCCTCATGGGTTGTTGGAAAACTGTTTGCTATGACCAGCATGTTATTTTGACAAAACTTTGTTAGCCTTTGCTATGCTCCATTCTGTATTCCAAAGCCAAAATTGCCTGTTATTTTCCCAGGTATCTCTTGAATTCCTACTTTTGCATTCCAATCTCCTATGATGAAAAATACTTCTTTGTTGTCAGCTCTAGAAGTTGTAGGTCTTCATCAGTTCAGTTCAGTTCAGTTGCTCAGTCGTGTCCGACTCTTTGCAACCCCATGAATCGCAGCAATCCAGGCCTCCCTGTCCATCCCCAAGGTCTTCATAGAACTGGTCAAATTCAGCTTCTTCAGCATCAGTGTTTGTGGCATTGATTTGGATTGCTGTGATGCTGAATGATTTGCCTTGGAAACAAACCAAGATCATTCTGTCATTTTTGAATTTGACCCCAATACTGCATTGCAGACTCTTGGTGAATATGAGGGTTACTCCACTTCTTTTAAGGGATTCTTGTCCACAGTAGTAGATATAATAGTGACCTGAATTAATTTCTCCTGTTCCTGTCCATTTTAATTCACTGATTCCTAAGATGTCAATGTTCATTCTTGCTATCTCCTGCTGGACCACACCAAATTTACCTTGATTCATGGACCTAACATTCCAGTTTTCTATGCAATATTGTTCTTTACAGAATTGGGCTTTCCTTTCACACCAGACATCCACAGCTGAGTGTTGTTTCCACTTTCCCCAGACCTTCATTCTTACTGGAGCTATTAGTAATTGCCCTCCACTCTTACCCTGTAGCATACTGGACACCTTCTGACTTGGGGTGGCTCATCTTCCAGCATCATATCTTTTTCCTTTTTCATAATGTCCATGGAGTTTTCCAGGCAAGAATATGGAAGTGGTTGCCATTTCTTTCTCCAGTGGACCACATTTTGTCAGAACTCTTTACTATTAGCTGTCCTTCTAGGGTGGCCCAGCATGGCATGGCTCATAACTTCACTGAGTTATGCAAGCCTCTTCACCATGACAAGCTGTAATATATGAAGGGTCAAAAATATTTACTGACCATCTATTACATGTCAGACCTTATTTAGATACCATTGAATATAGTAATAAAAAAAATCCCTAACTTTGGAAATTCTATATTCTGGTAGTATGATGTCTATCTTCAGCAACCAAGACATATACTTAAAGCTAAAAGAGACATATATAAGCTGAAAATGAAAGGGTGGGGAAAGAGTCCATGAAAATGGTAACCAAAAGAAAATAAGAGTGGCCATACTTACATCAGTTCAAAAAATGTGAAAATAGATATGATATGATGATGTAAAGGGTAAATTCATCAGAGAGCTAAAACAATAATATATCCATCCACATCAGAGTACACAAATATGAAGTTAATATTGGCAGAACTGAAGGGAGAAACAGCAATAGCATAATAATAGAAGAAGATATAAATAACTTACTTTCAATAATGTATAGAACATCTAGACAGATTAAGGAGGAAATAGAGCTCTTGTACAACACTATAGACCCAAAAGAAATACAGGGACTATTCTACCCAACAGTAGTGGAATACACATTATTCTCAGGTACATACATACAGAACATGTTAAAAGATAAAACACATATATATTAATTTCCACAACAAGTCTTAACAAAGTTAAAAAGATTGAAATCTTATCAAGTAAATTTTCTGACTGCAGTGTAATGAAACTAGATATTAATGGCAGAAGAAAACCTGAAAAATTCACATATATATTGAAATTAAACAATACACTCTGAAATAACAAATGGGTCAAAGAAATCCAAAGGAAAATCAGGAAATATCTTAAGATAAACAAAACCAAGACATACTAAAATGCATAGAATGCAGCAAAAGCCATATGAAGAGAGTTTATAAATTCCTGCATCAAATAAACCAAAAAAAAGTCTCAAATAATCTAACTTTTACCTTAAGAAACTAGAAGAACAAAAATTAAGTATAGCAGAAGGAAGGAAATAGAGCAAAAATAAGCAAAATAATAGAAAACAATAGAAAAACCCAACAAAACTGATTTTTTTAAGATCAACAAAATAGATTAAACCTTTAGCTAGATTAAGAAAAAACAAGACCCAAATACAACAGAAAGCATTACAACTGATGTCATAGAAATTAAAAGGGTCATGAGACTACTATAAACAATTACATGCCAGCAAATTGCATAACCTAAAAAGCAATGGATAAATTCCTAGAAACATAAATCTACCAAGACTGAATCATGAAGAAATAGCAAATCTGAACAGAACTTTAACTTGTAAATCATGTGCTACAGGACACATCAACCTTGAGGACATTATGCTGAATGAAATAAACCAATCACAGAAGGACAAATACTGCATGATTCCACTTATATGAAGTATCTCCGAAGCAGTCAAGCTCATAAAATCAGAAAGTATAAATGTGATTATCTGGGCAGAAGAAGAGGGTGTTGAAATAGTTGCTGTCTAGTGGGTAGAGAGTTTTGTTACACAAAGTGAAAAAGTTTTAAAGATCTGCTGTACAACACTGTGCTTATAGCTAACAATACTGTAACTGGTCACTTAAAATTTTGCTAATAGAGTTGATGTACTGTTATGTGTTTTTCACCATAAGGAAAATAAATCAACCTTCACACATTTTTCTTATATTGGTAAATATGCCTATGTAAGAAACCTTTAATATGTAAACTAAATTAAATTCCAACATTATATATGAATTTTCCCCTTGCACTTAATAAGACTTCAAAATAAAGATAGGGAACTATATATTAACCAAACTTCAACTGAGAACACACACACACACAAAAGGTGAATTTATTTCTCACTGTAAAATTAGTACTACTCTTTACTTTATAAAGGAAATTAGAATGTTAGAGCTAACTCCAGGAATTATGACATGTATCTTTCCAACTTGTTCCTCAGTGGAACTTTTTATATTCTCTCTCTACAGAGAATCCTGTTTCAGAAAACAGATTTAAGTAGTGTTCTACTTGAGGAACAGGGTTTGGAAAAAAGTCAAATGTTTATGATAAAGCCCTTTCCTTCTTCACCTGATCCCATGACTCCACAAAGCAATATTTAAAAACTGTCATTGGTCACATAAAAATAATAATAGTTTTCAAATATTGCGAATTTATTATGGGCCAAATTTTCTGTTAAGCAATATACATATCTTGCCTAAATTAATCCTCATAATAATCTTATGAAGGAGATACTTTTTTTTAATCATGATATAACTATATCATGTTATAGTTGAAATCCAGAATCATTAAGTAAGTGGAAAAATTACTTACCTCATGAGGTGCAGAACCAAAGTTTGACCTCAGACAGCTCATGGAATCTAGCCTACAGTCTTAACCACTGCTCTATTGCTTGGCAGAAAACTTTGTTGGTTAGTAAAGCTTTACAACTGAATTTTGTAAATTCAGTTGTAAGGAATAGAATGATGTTTTAATCACAGGTGTTGGTCTGCTGCTGCTGCTGCTAAGTCGCTTCAATCGTGTCCGACTCTGTGCGACCCCATAGACGGCAGCCCACCAGGCTCCCCCGTCCCTGGGATTCTCCAGGCAAGAACACTGGAGTGGGTTGCCATTTCCTTCTCCAATGCATGAAAGTGTAAAGTGAAAGTGAAAGTGAAGTCGCTCAGTCATATCTGACTCTTAGCGACCCCATGGACTGCAGCCTACCAGGCTCCTCCACCCATGAGGTTTTCCAGGCAAGAGTACTGGAGTGGGGTGCCATTGCCTTCTCCGAGGTATTGGTCAGATGGATTGAAAAAATTTGCCAAATTTTCACATTTTTGATCCCATACACATTTTAATTAAAATTTCTGGTAGGTCATTATCATCACTGTGGTATTAGAGAGGTCATATTCAGAAGGAGAGTAGTCTGGAGACTAACTTGTATTGCATTTTCTATATATATTTAAAGTTTTTAAAATTTTTTTTTAACCATCTTCTGCTTTTGTTATATTTGTTAAAAATCAGCCTTTGAATTTAGTATTTTGAGTTTTAAGATCTTAATTGCTTTAGTACCCTGAGAATTTTTTTTTAATTGCATCTTTTCTTTCTTTGCAGTCACACATGCTATTGTCTTAGTTCAGGCTGCTGTAACAAATTACCACCAACTGGGTGGCTTAAACAACACACATTTATTTCTCACAGCTCTGGAGGTTGGAAATCAGAGATAAGACTGCCAACATGTCTGTTTTCTGGTGAGAGCCTCTTTCCTAGTTTGTAGCTGGCTGTCTTCTTACTGTGTACTTATGTGGCAGAGAACAGAGAGACAAAGCAAGCTCTCTTGTGTCTCTTTTCATAAAATCACAAATTCTGGGACTTCCCCGGTGGTCCAGTGGCTAAGACTCTGCTCTCAATGCAGGGGGCCTGGCTTCAATCCCTGGTCAGGAAACTAAATACCGTATGCCACTAAGACCCATCACAGCCAAATAAACAAATAAACACAAACATTTAAGAAAAAAGAAAGATCATAAATCTCATCCTGAGGGTTGTATGCCCATAATCTGATTATCCCTCAAAGACTGTGCCTCCTGATATCATTCCATTTAGAGTTAGGGTTTCAAATAAGAGTTTGAGGTGGGGGTATGAACATGGAGTTCTTACAGTTATTTTCTCAAGTAAGAGAAAAAGTGATTGAGGGTAGAGAATTCCTTATAAGTAATCTTTACAAAACTGAAATGCATACATAGCAAGCTTATTTGTCTGCAATTGTTTGACTCCCTTGAAACTTACTCATGAATTCACACTTTCTTAAGGATTAAGAAAGTGAAAGATGGAATTTCCCTGAGAAAATAAGTTAGTATGAAAAGAAATTAAATTTTATTTTAAAATGAAGTTAAAGATATATCATGTTTTGGCAGGTAATCAATTGTTATTAATATCATCATTATAAATCTGTGAAAAATATGTTTCTTTTAGGGCTGTCTGGTATACCAGTACACTTGACTCTTGAGCAATGTAGGGGTTAATCCATATATAATTTGTAGTCAACCCTCTGTATTCAGGGTTCCTCTGAATCATTGTATTCAACCAATCACAGACTGTATAGTATTGTAATATTTACCAATGAAAAACATCCAAATAAAAGTGGACCCTTGAGTTCAAATCCATGTTGTTCAAGGGTTGACAGTATACATATGTTTAACATGACCATTCACACTTACTAGTGTTTCTTTTCTTTTTTTTTTTTTAAGATTAGTTTTTCTCTTGAAGAAACATGAATAATAGGGCAGTCTACTCTTGATGTGAACTAAGGTACAACGTGGGGAAAAAACAAATGGATGCTGTTCATTACAAATTAAGTCTAGAGTGGGAGCTACACAACCAAAGAAGTTTCCTAAGGAAGATCACTCTCTCCTTATACCTCAGTATACCTCAATTATGTTAGACTTGTCAAAATAAATTTTGTTAAGGTCTAGATGTGTGCATATACATTATTCAAGTGCTGTATAGATCATTTATGAATCTTTGACTGCAAACCATGGGAATCATTTCTGGTCTTAAACAATAATACTATTATTTGGGGAAATATCAAGTGAATATTCAAGAAAGTTGGATATTGAGGATTGTAACCAAAACACTATTGAAATCAGAGTAGTTCTGGGCATCTGGATGGAAGAAAACAATTACCTGTCTTTGTTCTTCCTTTAATTCCTGTTTAACAATTTAAGTCTCTAAGGAAGGGATTCCATTTACTTGGTTTGGATAACTAGCTGCACCATCCTGGCAGAGGCTGTTGGAAGGAGGAAAGTACCTGATTTACATTTTCACTAAGAAAGTACACATTAAGAAAGAACCACCCAAATTTGGATTTTATAAAGAGCGAGAGAGGGGATACTGAGAGACCAAAAATTAAATGTCCACTTCATGTTGTTTTTTACTATTGACATGAAATCTTCAGATAATAACATACAAACCTACCACTGTCTAATTCACCTTTTAAGATCTCAATAAGAAAAATAGCGTGGGGGAGAGATTTCAGTTTTGATCTTTATTTTCTTGTTTAAAGTATTTATTTACTCATGTATTCATTCCTTTGGCTGCACCAGGTCTTGGTTGCAGCACACAGTATCTTTAGTTGCAGCATGCAGAGTCTTTAGTTGTGGCATGTACCATCTACTTCCGGACCAGGCACTGAACCTTGCATGCCCTGCATTGGAAGCATTCAGTCTTAGCCACTGGATCACCAGGTTAATCACCAATCTTGTATTTTCTTTTGTTCTTTAACAGATTACCACAAACTTAGTGGTTTACAAGATTACAAATTTATTATCTTACAGATACACAGTTCAGAAATCCAATACAATCTCCTGCTGAAGGTGTAGGTAGGCTTACATTCCGTTTGAGGCTCTAGGGTAAAATCTATTTTCCTATATTTCTGAGCATCTAGAGACCTCACACATTGCTTGGCTCATGGCCTTGTTCTTTCATTTTCAGTCATCAAGGTCTTATCTCTCTTACCATTATTCCATAATCCTACAGCCCTCAGACCACAGCCAGGTAAGGTTTTCTAATTTTAGGTATTCATGATCAAATGAGGCCTACATAGATAATCTGATACAGTCTCCCCATTGCAAGGCCCTTAATCTTCAACCCCTAGAATTCCAGTTTGCTTTCCATTGTGTCATGGAGTCACCTAACTTTCTTAATCTTAGTCATATCTTTAAAGTCCCCTTTGTCTTATAGGGTAATTTAGTCATTCACAGTGTTCTGGGATTAGGACATGTACATTTTTACATGTTGTTATTCCATATACCATACAGCCTATTTTATGATCAGAAAGGTATAACTTTTGGGGATTCAAGATTTATAACCTATCTGCATGGATTTTCCTTTTTTGCACACTTTAAAAATTTTTCTTTAATTTGTTAAGGAATATTCTAGAAGGGTAGAATGAGTAAAATTCTTCTGTAAATAAGTTGTACATGATGAAAATATACTTTCAATAAATTTCACAAAACTACAAAATAACTCTTCTTGGTTACTTTTCTAGCTGTGGTGAGTACTATACACACATACACATGGTCTGATAAAATTTAGTGCTTGATTATGACAGTGTCACATAGTTGTAAGAAAGTACTCAACTCCCCTCTATTGATTAATTGGGGCTAAAGACCTGCATGACTATATGCTTTTGCTTAGGAAAGTTACCTTTGCATTGATCAGGAACAATTCTTTATGTAAAATAAATCATTGAAGAAGGCTATTTGGAACCAAAAAGAAACTGCAGGTGGGAAAAGAGTTCATTTGTATGAATTCTCTTTCCTGCTGTGGAACCCCAGTGTGGAAATCTGATTAATTTAAGAAAATGACTGCAGTAGGGCTTTAAGCTATAAAGGTTCTTTCAGATGAAGAGGTCAGTTTGCCCTGGAATTAAAAGTCATAATCTTGGGCTGGATAAGAACTCTAAACATTTAAGTGCATTAGTCAAAGTTGATAGTTTTACAATTTTCAAATAGTTGATTGTTGTGGCAAAACTGCCTGGTATTGACTGATTAGCAGTAGGTTATTCCAGATTCTTAATTTTGCACAAAAGAATGGAATTTTTAAAATAATGTAATTGTCCTTTTCATATATCAAGACAGTCTGGTATGAGGTGCAATAGTTTATAAAAACCACAATTGAGACCTTGTTCAATTTATATTCTAGTTCAAAATTAAATTCTCTGCATGAAAAAGTATTTTAAAAATTCTTATCACAGCAGTCTTGTTTATGCTTTTAATGAATCAATACATTCTAGCACTTTTTTGCTCAGCTTAGATTTTTTTCTTTTGACATATTTAGAGAATGTTTTGATCAGCCATGCTTTATATTCCGTTATTTTTCTTGTCTCTGATAATAATCAATATTTGACACTGGAAGTTAGAGAAAGTCAGATGAAAGCCAACTGAATTTGTTGGATCAACTTCATTAGCAGTGTAGAATACACACATAAACACTTGCACACACACACATCCTCATCCATAAGCACTAAGCCAACAGATGTAAATGTTTGAAAATACCTGAAGTTTCATATTCCATCTATTCAAGCAAGTTTGGCACCTGCAAACGTATCAACTTAAATCCAGTTTTCACATTAATTTTCATATAATATTATTCAATGCCATACTTGTTTCAAGGGGATGGATAGTAAACAGTTATTTTAAGATCCTTTTAAGAACCTTGACATTTTCTGTTTTTCTGCTTTAAGAGGTGTCATCCCACTCTTCCAAAATTTATATGAAATATAAAGAATAAACACTGGGGATACTTACATCTAACATTGATGTATTCCCAAAGTCAAAACTGATGTTACATTTACTTCTTTGAACTTTTAGCTTGACTTCATTTTTTGTAGCTTCATTATTTCTTGAATATATCATAGGCTAGAAATAGAAAGACTTTGTCCACATTGCTGGGCTTTCCTGCTGGCTCAGATGGTAAAGAATCTGCCTGCAGTTCTGGAGATCTGGGTTTGATCCTTGGGTTGAGAAGATCCCCTGGAGAAGGGAACACCTACCCACTCCAGTATTCCTTCCTGGAGAATTCCATAGATGAAGGAGCCTGGCAGGCCGCAGTCCATATTGCCAATGCCTCATTTGAATTGTTGAGGAGCTAAGTATTATTCTCTTGGTATCTGTAGTATATTTTATCTTTGGTTTCCTTAAATAAGATGCAGTGATTTATAAGAGTATTAAAATAAGCTCGTCTTCTCATAAATTGAAGTAGAAACCTACAGATCTGTAAAATTCAAATAAAGTAAAAATTTCAACACGTTGTTAATTTTAAATATTCTTTTTGAAGGAAAATGTGTATAGCTAAGAGGTTAAAAATGTACAATGAGGGAGTATTTTTTTAGTGCTTATATAGTATACTAATTGAAATATATTATTACTATAATATACTTTAAAATAATGAAAAGCTGTCATAGGAATGAAATTATTTGAAATACTGTAAAACCATGATTTAATTTGAGAAATAAACCAAAATGCTTATTATTAGGGTCTTTTATTTATTTTAAAATTCAAGAACAATATTCCATTTTGGCTACATAAAATCTTATTTATAAGCAAAATTGCATCCATAGGGTATAAGTTTTAAACTAAGAATTCAATCAAAAATACCATTGCTTGAACACATTACATTATTGAATATTCCATATGTAGAAAGAGATAGCTATGATTTTATACACATGTATGTATACACACACTGTGTTATATAAAGAAAATTGCTTATTATTACATAAGTTGCATTAATACCATGTCATTATAACCTAATATTTAATTTATTAATGATATTTTTACGTTAGTATAGATCTGTATCATCTTTTTAAGTAGTTATATCCCTTTGTATGAGAAAATAGTTGTTTATTCAATATATTCTTTACTACTGGTTATTTAGGTTGTTTTATTTTTTTCTTTTATAAATGTTACAATGAAAATTCTTTTAAATTAATTTTATCCTTTCATCCAGTGGTTTATATAGGATTATGTACTAAAATAGGGTGATATTAAAAAGGTATATAAAAACACATATAGCACTAAAAAAGTGAGCTTTTAGCTTGTCACTTTGCAGTTTGGATTAAACCAAGAAATTTTCTTGAATTTTGGAAGCCATGTAACATGGTTTTGTATTTGAAATGAAGTATCTGTATTATCATAAATTAGTTTTAAATGATCTATAAATCTTGCTTATAGATTTTCCCTCCACAGGGAATATTTGATTGATGGTCTCTTACTCTCCAGCCTTGCTACCTTTTATTTTTCTCTGTAACTTAAAGTCCCCTAAAATAAACTCAATACAGCTATCTAATCTTTAATTATGATACCCAATTTTGTTCACTTTGCTCTTTCCTGCCAAACATTCTCTCTTTACAAGTTATTGTGTGGCTAAATTCTTCTTTTATCCTGCTGAAATATCTTTTCAGACATCATCCTTGATCACCCACTTTAGTTAATTTGTGTTTCCCTTTCATGTAATTATTTTATCACAGCACCCTCCTTTTCTTGATGACCTTTATTACTATTTGAAATTATTGTGTTCATTTATTTGTTGACATGGTTGTATTGACTTGAATGTTTCATGAAAGTAGAGATACTGTCTCTCTTTTGCACTACTATATCCACAAATATTGGATATCCATTCAAGTATCTTGCACCTACCAGATGTACTGTATTTCTTGAATGAATGAATAATTTGCAGGCGTGTGCTGTGGAGCAGAGTATATACTCTATGCAATGAGAGGAGAAGGAAAACATACTTATTGAACATATTTTGTGTGTGTTAGAGCTTCATAGAAGTTATCTTATATAAATCTCATAATAATTCTCTGATAATGATTTTATTTTCCTAGTTTTTCTAATGATTAAGTGAATGAATGAAAAATGTTACATAAATTATCCATGCGTACACAACTCTGATAACTAACGGAGCCAAGAGTCAAACCAAAGTTAACTTGTATGAAAATTCTGCATTCTTTCCACAGTGCACACAGCCAGCTACTTATGACATGTTTCGTTGGAGATGTTAACATAGTTTATTATGTTTCAGTGCTAATGCATATTTTTCTCACTTCATTTAGTATTCTGAACCACTTGAATGAAAAGTATTACTATCACTTGTTTGTATTGAGGGAACTAAATCTTTGAGAGAGTATTAATTCATTCAAGTCTGCTGCTGCTGCCAAGTCGCTTCAGACGTGTCCGACTCTGTGCGACCCCATAGATGGCAGCCTACCAGGCTCCCCAGTTCCTGGGATTCTCCAGGCAAGAACACTGGAGTGGGTTGCCATTTCCTTCTCCAATGCATGAAAGTGAAAAGTGAAAGGGAAGTCTCTCAGTCGTGTCCGACTCTTAGCGACCCCATGGACTGCAGCCTATCAGGCTCCTCCGCCCATGGGATATTCCAGGCAAGAGTACTGGAGTGGGGTGCCATTGCCTTCTCCACTCATTCAAGACTATGAAGCTACTAAATATAAGTCTGACCTTGACTGGTGTGGCCTGAAACTCTGTGTTGTATTGTATCCCATGGAGAGAAATTTGCTGTAACAGTGCTTGTTGCAATTTAGCTTTATTTTTATTGCTATATATACTTGAGAAAATCAGTGTCTTTGATCAATTACATTGTTTAATGCAAATATATCTCATGGAAATACACAGAATTTAATGGATAAGGACCCTGGGAAGAATAAATATATTTGACTATGTTATTTATGTATAAAATGACATAGTAAAAGAGAAAGGGAGCAGATGATGTGGAGTAAATGACATTTAATGTGGAATAAACCATTTTTCAACAAACAGAAATGAATGGAATGAAATGGCTAAATTTTTTCTGAGTATTCACTTATTAATAAAAACATCTTTACTTGTGATATATTTGAAAAGCATAGATTTTTTTGTACTATTCTTTGTTACTTTAATGCTCACTTTCATAGAAGATTCTGTAGTTGTCATAATGAATATGGACCTAGCTTATTTCACTCATTACTACTTTTCAGATATTTTAAATGGTCCAAAACACTACCTGTGGCAAAATGAAGATAAGAAATAATTATTTCCATTTTTCACAGGTTTTATCCTACACTAATAGTTGCATTTCACTCTTCCTAGAACCATTCAAATATGCAGACCTGAAAGAATACTGCTATGAGTCCCATTCTCATAAGCCCATTGGGTCAATATTAATGACTGCAGGAACTGATCATTTATTCATTTCTATTTTAAGTTACACTCTTATACATTTTCCATTATTTCAAAAAACTAGAATATATTTTAACTCTATGGTTTTTCCCACTAGAATTTCAGTATTAATTTATTGCTATAATACATCAATAATCCTAAACCCATGTTTTCAGAAAGAAAAAATTCCTGTATCACACAAAACCTCACTGCAAAGCTAAAATGTATATCTTAGAACTTGTTATTAAACTTCCATTACTCCTACAAATTCTACTCCTCTTTATGTCTGCTTTCTTTTTAGCATTTATTCTAGGAATTGTTTGTGCTTTTGGTAAAATACCTTAAAGTATACCTGGCACTAGAAAGCGAGAAACAGAAAACTAATATTAACGTCAAGTAACTGCTACTACCCTTATCATGTCGATGAAACTTACACCTGAGTGTTGAAATTCCTAACCAGATTATTTATTCTGAAAACTATTCTCAAACTTACAATATTGTGTACTTTTGATTGGGACTTTGAACAATTAATCACCTGTTTGTTTAAACTGAAATGGGATTGGGTAATTGTGCTGATAAGCAATTTACCATACTTTTATCTTAATTTTTTTATGACAAAGATTTAGACACATCTGGAGCCTTTCTAAGTTTATTTTTATACAGCAATATCTATACTGCATAGGTTACTGGAAGGATTTGGATACCCAGGAAGAAGGATGCAAAAGAGCTATAATTTCTTCTCTTTCCTTGGAAAGAGTATGAAATGGACTGTGCTCCCAGATCGTGGGAGTTACCTTTAGAATGGAATCAGAAGACAGTAATACCCTAGGGGAGCCTATGTATACAGAAAGCTATACTCAAAAATAATCTTGGAGAATTAGCCATAAAAGCTCTTTACTTGAGTACTCCAAATTTAAAATATATTGTTATGGCATAGTAGAATTAGGGGTTTGGAAAGAATCTGAAGTCAGTATCAATAATAGATTAGGAACTTCTGAGAATTTTAAGGTCAAATATAAATGAACTGCTGTCTCATTGATGTCTATATATCAGTTAATGCCAGTGTTTATGAATCATGCACTGAACGATTGTAAAAATTGCTAAAATCCAAAACTCTATGTATATATTAATAAGATTTCTGAGAATGATGGAAGTTGAATTTATTCCTAATTTAAAATTCAGCCACACATAGATGATCAGATTTTCACATTCCTAAAATAATTAGGAATTAAGATCACATGCCCTTAAAAGAGTCTCTTAAAACACAAAGGTTTTAAATAAACAGGGAGTGTTTGTATTATATTTAGTGTTTATATTTGGTTTTATAATTTTTAGACATCCCATTAAAAGAAATGCAAAATGGTGATGTTAATTTATTCTAAAATATCTTAAGCAACTAAATCTTCTCAAACATATACGAAATAAACATTGTTAACATTGCTTTAGCTTCATGGATAAATCTGTTTCCAAACTATATAGAGGATTAATATTATTATAATTATTCTTTTGAGTTTTAACATAGGGTTGTTGATTGTGAGCCTCAATACATTTGACTTTTCCCTCAATTCTATAAAGCCCAAATGAATTAGCTCATACTGTTGTAGTCCAAATCTCAGGAAATAAAGGCATTTTCCATATTCTCTGTGTCTTCATTCCAAGAGGCAGATAGTGATTTGCCCCATCCTCAGTTCAGATCAGTCGCTCAGTTGTGTCCAACTCTTTGTGACCCCATGAACTACAGCACGCCGGGCTTCCCTGTCCATCACCAACTCCTGGAGCTTATTCAAACTCATATCCATCGAGTCAGTGATGCCATCCAACCATCTCATATTCTGTCATCCCCTTCTCCTCCTGCCTTCAATACTTCCCAGCATTAGGGTCTTTTCCAATGAGTCAGTTCTTCTCATCAGGTGACCAAAGTATTGAAGTTTCAGCTTCAACATCACTCCTTCCAATGAATATTCAGGACTGATTTCCTTTAAAATTGACTGGTCGGATCTCCTTGCAGTCCAAGGGACTCTCAAGAGTCTTCTCCAACACCACAGTTGAAAAGCATCAATTCTTAGCTTTCTTTATAGTTCAACTCTCATCCATACATGACTACTGGAAAAACCATAGCTTTGACTAGATGGACCTTTGTTGACAAAGTAATGTCTCTGCTTTTTAATATGCTGTCTAGGTTGGTCAGAGCTTTTCTTCCAAGTAATAAGTGTCTTGGAAGAAAATGTGATGAGATGCCCTATCCTATAGTCATCTCATAGTCAGAAGTTAGATGACTTGTGGGAAGTGGTAAAGAAATTGTTGGATGTAAATGAAAAGAGAAACAAATTCTCACTCAAACCTAATTTAAAAAATCAATATTTTCAGGGTCTTGGTATGAATGAAAATATAATTCTAAAGATTTATATTTTCTGTAATAGAATAGATTATTTTGAAATGTATGAATAGATCGTTCAAACTTAAGCTAATGATCCTTTTAGAAAGGTCTGGACAATGTTTCTTCATCATGATGATGTCTTTTCATGCTATGGAACTAGCAGGTGCTTTGATAATATATTATCACATCATTTTAATACATTATATTTCAGGAAATACTGAAGTATACAGATAGATAAACCTTTAGCTTACCTTAGATTTCAGTTTCATTGTGAAGTATTTCCATTGGGTTGCCTTGGAACATTTACATTTGGAGAAGGCAATGGTACCCCACAAATATTTTCATAAAATACTATTAAAACAATCTGCTGAATGCCTATTCAGAAGCCTTGGACACTAATACTTCTTGGTTGACTGATCTACTCTGTATTATATTTAATTCTTTGCTCTCTGTTCAGATAGATTTTGGGCCAAGGAACCTTGCTGTTTTTAAAGTTCACATTATACAGATTTGATTTGGTTATCCTAACAAGCATGAAGGACCACTCTAATATTAATGAAAACTTTGACTAATCTAAAAATTGGAGGGAAAAACAACTCCAAGTTCTAAACAGAAACCAAAAAGAAAATGACAGTCTATAATAAAATATGTGGGTTAAACTTGCATGGTTGAAAGTGAGGAAAACAACTAGACTGATTCTGATGCAATCTGACATAGAGCTAAGCTCAAGTTCAAAGAACAATGTAACAGAAGGTGAAACATTCCTTGTTGATCATTTATTATCCACAGCTGTTCATCATTTAGTGGCAAGATAATTGATTTCTTATGGCTTACTTAAAAGTTAAGGTACAAAAGGAAGGTCGTATCCATGTATATGTATATACACACACATATGTATATAGATACAGATACACATGTTTCAAAATTGGAGATATTGCTTAGGCCATAAAAAACCTATTTAAGGTTGATAGTTTCCTCTAGGGGGGCTACCCTGGTGGCTCAGATGGTAAAGAATCTGCCTGCATTGCAGGAGACCTGAGTTTGATCCTTGGGTTAGGAAGATCCCCTGGAGAAGAGAATGGCTACCCAGTCTACTATTCTTGCCTGGAAAATTTCATGGACAGAATTGCATGGACAAAATTCCTGGCAGGCTACAGTACATAGTCTTGCTATACAGTCTAGAGTAGCAGAGAGTGGTCAACTGGACAAAAATACAACTGGAAGTCCTCCAGGAAAGCAGAGAGGGCTTGGAAAAAAATTTTCTACAGTCTTTATAACATATGATATTACCAGGAATTTACCCTTTCACTGTCTGAAAATATGACAAGGTGCATTATGAGTTATAAAAATTATTGCCAAAGATATTGCCAAGTTGATACTTAACTGAACAAATACATATTTTAGAAATCCATGGTTGTCTTCTTGTCAGAAAATAGAAGAAAATAATGATGACAATGTAAGAATGATTCCCAGTCTCTCTTAGCTGTGGAGTATGAGCTGATGATGCATGTGTTGCTAACAGAAGCAAATGCAGTGTAACACTGGCAGGCATGCTGGCTACAGACATTGACCATCTGCTCAACACAGACCTCCAAAAGATCATCGTGTCGTGTGATAGATAGGCTTGACACTTTCAGTATTCTGACAAACCCTGTAAAGCAATGCAGTTAATGATAACAAAAAAAAGACAATGTAAATCCAGATGTTTTAGTACTACCTCCCCTAATATTCCATATAGAGGATTTGTTTATAACTACATTTGTAGGAGAGTACTTATACTATCAGTAAGCAGCATTCTTGATAGTGATACCAGCATTTGAGATAGTTTTGTCTTCCAAGTATGTTACACAATAGCAGTTATATAATAATTGTAAGCAGATAATTGAAACTACTCCCAGAAGTATTATCTAAAAGTGTCTCAGTAGGAATTAAATTGGTGATTATAAATCAGAGTTTTAATGTTAATAAGAGGATGTTTTGTCACCTTTTATGGGATTGCCAGATAGGTCACAAGATGCTACAAAATACTGTGCATTTATAAATTGAATTGCTGTTTATTTTTTTTTAAGAGAAGGTGCTTCCCGTCAAGTATTTTCTCCTAAATGAAAGAGGATGAGCTAAGGCATAGAGAGTAGGGAAAAATAATGCAGGGCTTACAAGAGTGAAGCATTTATGTTGAAATAGTGGCATGTAAGTCTTGATTGATAATTAAACATAGACTATATTATGAAAGGCATAGATGCTAAGCTATAGTAATTTGTCATTACACAGGAGTCATTGCTATATTTATATGCAAAGAAAAAATATAATTAAATATTTTGATATGCCTAGCAAGAAGTTTCATTGAAATATGGAGATAGTAAAACTATTGTATCTGAGCAAAATATTATACTAATTTTTTAAAAAAATAAAGGAGCATTTTAAAAGAATTTAGCTTTTTCCAGAGAAAGCCATGGAAAAGGCAATGGCAACCCACTCCAGTACTCTTGCCTGGAAAATCCCATGGATGGAGGAGCCTGATAGGCTGTAGTCCATGGGGTTGCAGAAGAGTCGGACATGACTGAGCAACTTCACTGTCACTTTTCACTTTCATGCATTGGAGAAGAAAATGGCAACCCACTCCAGGGTTCTTGCCTGGAGAACCCCAGGGATGGGGGAGCCTGGTGGGCTGCTGTCTGTGGGGTTGCACAGAGTCAGACACAACTGAAGCGACTTAGCAGCAGCAGCAGCAGCAGAGAAAGCCAGGTATCTGGGGCTCTTAGATACTGCTGTAATGACCCACTACAGTATTTAGAGCCAACATTTGGCTCAGGTGTTATATGTATTTAGGATAATGCCATCTTTTATTTGAGAAATCACTGATTATGGACAGATTTCTCCCAATTTAAGTGGCCATTACTTTAATTCCTTTGGCAACACAGCAGAAAAGAATTTGGTTTTCAAAACATCTGAACTTGAATCTAAGCTGTCTTTTACTATCTTTATAATCTTAGGCAAGTTATGTATTTTAACTCGTGGACTCAGTTTTCTTGCCATTTAATTCATGAAAATAATGCTTAAGACATAACTTGATGTGATGATTAAAAAAAAAAGCTTAATATTTTCCCACATATAGCCAACACTGAGTAAATAGTAACTTTCTTCTTTCTGTATTATTAATATTATTACAACAGTATAGAAGTGATTCTTGTTCTTAGAGTGCCATCTGTAAGCACTAGAACAATTTGGGTTCCTTTTTTTTCTCTTTTGAACTATTTATTTATTTGCTTGTTCTGGGTCTTTGTTTCAGTATAAGGGTTCTTTAGTTGTGGTGTGTAGTATCTTTAGTTGCAGCATGCGGAATCTAGTTCCCTGATCAGGGATCAAACCCTGGCCCGGCCCCTTTCATTAGGGGAATGGAGTCTTAACCACTGGACCACCCGGGGAGTCCCACTTTCTGGGTTCTGAAGTCAGACAGACCTTGGTTAATTTCCTACCTCTGCAGCCTACGAGTGGTATGCTTTTAAATAAGACACTTGACTTCTCTAAGCATACATTTCTTTATCTGTGAAATAAGAACAATAATAATGTCGATTTCACAGAATTGAGCTGAGTATTAAATGTGGCAATGTCTTTAAAGCACTTTGTACTGCTATTACTGACATTGTTTTAGACACCTCTTTCTGGTACAACTGCTTACTTGCTTATAAGAGAAAAGTTTTTCTATAAATTTTGAAGTTAGTATTGCTTAGTGCTTTTGGCCATATTCTGACCATACTTTTTAATTTTCTTTTGCCTTATTCATGGTGATAAGCACTGTGAGACAGTGTTTACAAACACTTGACTATTCTATTACAGTTGATAGCAGGACATTTAAACTTTTGAATGAACGAATATGATTTACTGTGTTGACTTGTGTTTCTTTTTTCCAAATGAAAAGCCATTCTTTAACCTCTATTTTTAATTCAGTGCTTTTACAAATGGCTCTCTCTGTATCCATATCTTTATTTGCTTAAGATATATTTATTAAACAGTTATCTATCACTGTTTCTGCATAAGAAAAGGAGGTACAGTGTAGAGCAATTTAGAGATGTTCTCCTTCTTCAGTTCAGTTTAGTTCAGTCACTCAGAGTGAACTGACTCTTTGTGACTCCATGGACTGTGGCCCGCCAGCCTCCTCTGTCCATGGGGATTCTCCAGGCAAGAATACTGAGTGGGTTGCCATGCCCTCCTCCAGGGGATCTTCCCAACTCAGGGATCCAACCCAGGTTTCCCGGATTGCAGGCAGATTCTTTACCATCTGAGCCACCAGGGAAGCCCAAGGATACTGGAGTAGGTGGCCTATCCCTTCTCCAGGGTATCTTCCTGACCTAGGAATTGAACTGGGGTCTCCTGCATTGCAGGTGGATTCTTAAACAGCTAAGCTACAATGGAAGCCCCCCGTCTTACCTTGCTGCTGCTGCTGCTGCTGCTAAGTCACTTCAGTCGTGCCCGACTCTGTGCAACCCCGTAGACAGCAGCCCATCAGGCTCCCCTGTCTCTGGGATTCTCCAGGCAAGAATACTGGAGTGGGTTGCCATTTCCCTCCCCAATGCATGAAAGTGAAAAGTCAAAGTGAAGTCGTTCAATCATGTCCGACTCTTAGCAACCTCATGGACTGCAGCCTACCAGGCTCTGTATTAATAGTTGTCATTCTAAAATCTACTCATAAGTCTTTTCTTCTATGAAGGGATTTGCCCTGAACCCAAACTAGACAATTAATTACTTTCTTCCTGGAATATTATTTTCTGGGATACTCTTTTCTAAAGAAATATTCATGTGAGTACTTATTTAAATGCCTTGCAACTAATAGCTTATATGCCCATATATCTAGGTAGCCTATAAGTTCCTTAACTGCAGAAATTATGCTTTGTCTTGAATTGACTATCTCATGAACAGAGTCTTAAAGTCAGGTGACAGATACTAAAGATAGACATCTAGCATGTAAACACTGTTGTCCTGAAATACCAGGAAGAGTTTGTTATTTTTCAGCTGTCTGAGCTTTAAAGCTTAAACTTTAAAACTTCAGTTCAGTCAGTTCAGTCACTCAGTCGTGTCCAGCTCTTTGTGACCCCATGAATCGCAGCACGCCAGGCCTCCCTGTCCATCACCAACTCCTGGAGTTCACCCAGACTCTTGTCCATCGAGTTGGTGATGCCATCCAGCCATCTCATCCTCTGTCGTCCCCTTCTCCTCCTGCCCCCAATCCTTCCCAGCATCAGAGTCTTTTCCAATGAGTCAACTCTTCGCATGAGGTGGCCAAAGTATTGGAGTTTCAACTTTAGCATCAGTCCTTCCAAAGAACACCCAGGACTGATCTCCTTTACAATGGACTGGTTGGATCTCCTTGCATGTCCAAGGGACTCTCAAGAGTCTTCTCCAAGACAACTGAAAAAGAAGGCAGATTTGTACCTTTAGAATCAATTATCCAGGTCCCAAACTGCTTTTAAAATGTGCTGACATTGATACATCATTTTGTATTTAAATCAGAGACATTGTAATAACCATAATTATTATAGATTAGATATTCTAGAGCCTGAGGGTACCCCACCTTACTTGGCTTTGCCATGTACGTGTAGATACCCAGGTAGGTGTATAATCAAGAGACATTTCAAGATATCAAAGGTTGTTTTTTTAAACATATTTACCAATTGCTATGGTAAACAGACTGTCAGAATTTCTATTTTGAACCTGATTCTTAGGGTTTATATGAAAGTAAGTTTCAATTACAACTGCTTGCCAGAGGCAAAGAAAATTCATTTAAAAGAAAGGTTGACTCATTTTCCTGATCTCTTAAAATGAAAAGTGTTTTATGTTACTTGAAAAGTTCTGAAAACTGACACAAGTATTTAAACATTAAAAAAAAAATCCATGGATGCAGTTTTAAAGTAAATTTTAAATTTTATATGAGAAGGTTTCTGTCATTATGCAATTAAAAGGAAAGAACACTAATAGTTGAGATTTATATTTTAACAACTGCTCAATATTTAGTTGGTGATTTTAACTTAGAAATCATAGTGTACTCAGATTAATGCATATTAAATTATTTTTAGTCTAGTACTGATATACAAGGTGAGTACCATAGATATAGATAAGGTGCATTGAGTAAGATAAAGCTATTAGTTCATATATGTGCAAAGTGAACACACTACAAAAATGTTTCTGTGTTTTTAAGAAAACATGACTGAAATATTTGTCAGAAAAAATGTGTGTATGTATATGAGAAGCTTGTTATCTCTACTTCCTATTAACTCTGTATTCAGTGGGCATTTTAATTACTATCACATAACCTTGGTTCTGTAACATTTTTCTGCATATGTTGTTTTCCGAACTAGAATATGTATTATACTTTAAATTTGTTTTTATTTCTCAGTCCACTCAAATCCAAGCTGAATGCAGTAAAATTTTGTTACAGTTGTCATTTTCTTTTGATTGAATGAAGAAGTATTATTCACATCAGGAAAGTCATGAAGATGAGTGCTTTATGAGGAAATATTTTTTAAAAGATGAGGAAAAGGAATACATGTTTATTTCATTTAATTCACAGTCAGAAATCATATTGTAAGGGAAAAGTCTCACTGGGCCAAAATGCTAATTGGGTCTGAAAATTGACTTAGAGTAAATAAATTTAGCGGGAGGAGCTCAAAAAAAGTACTATGTTTATTTGATAATGGTGAACAAAGTAGGGCTGATATACTCCCTTGTGGTGCTATAATCAATTCACATTTCAGTGTTGTTAGAGTTTTATGGACTCTTCCTTAACCCTGTTTCTAATCATTACCTTCCAAAGAGATTCTTCTTTTTGTGGGTGGGTGGGAGGGTGGGTGTGTTTTGATGGGAAGGCATTTTGGCTTTGGAATTTCTTATAGAAACTCAGTCTACACCTTTATTTAAAGTTTCTTATGGACCTCACAGCTTTTGCCTAATATAATCCTTCATAGCGTTGACCTTTCTTTCAAAATATGTGCTATACAGAATCCTTGTTAAGTACTAGAGTAGGAACTTTTGAGTCATAACCAGATGGACAGATTTTCTATTCTAAGAAGCCAAGGCTCATGAAGCTCCCAAAGATTGTAACCTAGATCTATTCATAGGGACGGGGGATAAAATCTTATGAAACTGAGAAAGTGCTCAATGCTAATTTGTCTGTGGAGAATTTTTGGAATCTCTCCAGAGCTGACACTGTATTCCACAACCCAGTTCCTATGGGCTGACTCTTCACTTAAATAACATGACATGGTGGAAGGTCCTCATCTTCCTGAAGTGTTGACTGATTTCACTGAGTCCTTCTAAGAGATGAAATCTGTTATTAGCCTTTTTATATTAACATCTTTTTTTTTTCTCTTTTATTTCTGTTGCTTTCTTTTTTTTTTCTTCTTCTTCTTCTTTTTTTTGTTTTCAAATTTGATTTTTTTTTATTTTATTTTTAAACTTTACAACATTGTATTAGTTTCTCCAAACATCGAAATGAACCCGCCACAGGTATACTGTGTTCCCCATCCTGAACCCTCCTCCCTCCTCCCTCCCCATACCCTCCCTCTGGGTCATCCCAGTGCACCAGCCCCAAGCAACCAGTATCGTGCATCGAACCTGGACTGGCGACTCGTTTCATACATGATATTATACATGTTTCAATGCCATTCTCCCAAATCTCCCCACCCTCTCCCTCTCCCACAGAGTCCATAAGACTGATCTATACATCAGTGTCTCTTTTGCTGTCTCGTACATAGGGTTATTGTTACCATCTTTCTAAATACCATATATATGCGTTAGTAAAAAACACCTCTGAGATTAAGGACTCTCAAAATACATCCCTATGTTGGGCCTTCTCAAGTCTGTGAGTGAAAGTCCTTTAGTCATCTCTGACTCTTTGTGACCCCATGGACTGTAGCCCACCGTGCTCCTCCATCCATACGATTTTCCAGATAAGAATACAGGAGTGTTTTGCCATTTCCTTCTCCAGGGACTGTTCCTGACCCAGGGATCAAACCCAGGTCTCTCACATTGGAGGGAAACTCGTTACCATCTGAGCCTCCAGGAGATCAGTTCCTATTCCAACTCCTCATGTCTGTGCCCTGCTTAACTTGACTTCCAGTAGATCCTTTGTTCTTTGTACTGTTACTTAGGATCACAGAAGTTATGCATGGCCAGACTTATTCAGTCATCTGATTTTCCCATTTCCAACCCTTGGCATATTGTTTTCATGAGTAATGTTCTTCATTATAAGAGAGGACAGTGCTGACAATGGGAATAGGTTGGCAGGACTTGCAAGTCAAGCAGGATGACTTGTGTTATACCACCTGCATTTGCTTACACATCACATGGGTACCAAAAGCCAATTCAGATAATATTTTGCCTTCAATATTCCTCTTTATTAGAAGGCAGTTCTACACCTTAAGATACACATGATTTCTTCATCTAAAATTGCATGTTGTATTCCTATGGTAAATGGTCTGTAAAATAATATTGAAAATATTCTATGTAATAACATAAGTAATAGAGACTACTTAAAATATATTTAACACAATATTGTAAAGGAATTATACTTCAATAATATAAATTTAAAAATAATAATACATATTTAAAGATTGGGCTGTCATTAGTAACCCATTCTTCAGAGTTTCCCTGAGACATCAGCTTAAACTGTCTTTCAGAGATTAAAATAACTTTCAAGTAGCTTTTAGGTAACACACACACTAACCACAGGGTCAGTCTCTTCCTGACATTTTGAAGTAAGATTTTATCTCAGGCATAAACTTGGGAGGATATGTTTAAATTTAGTTGTGTATAAACACAGTAGGTTACATAACAGAAGTAAAACCCAGAGAGGCCTAAGGGGCTATCAGAAGTATGTAATAGCACACTCTAGAATAATTAGAGGCTTAATAAACACTTTTTTGTTTTGGAACTTGATCCTGTCAATTCTGTCTCTAAAATATAAGTTATCTGGGTTTACTACCTGTATGCAGGTCAGGAAGCAACAGTTAGAACTGGACATGGAACAACAGTCTGGTTCCAAATAGGAAAAGGAGTACGTCAAGGCTGTATATTGTCACCCGGCTTATTTAACTTATATGCAGAGTACATCACAAGAAACACTGGGCTGGAAGAAGCACAAGCTGAAATCAAGATTGCTGGGAGAAATATCAATAACCTCAAATATGCAGATGACACCACCCTTATGGCAGAAAGTGAAGAAGAACTAAATAGCCTCTTGATGAAACTGAAAGAGAAGAGTGAAAGAGTTGGCTTAAAACTCAACATTCAGAAAACGAAGATCATAGCATCTGGTCCCATCACTTCGTGGCAAACAGATGGGGAAACAGTGGAAACAGTGGCTGACTTTATTTTTTGGGGCTCCAAAATCACTGCAGATGGTCATTGAAGCCATGAAATTAAAAGACGCTTACTCTTTGGAAGGAAAGTTATGACCAACCTAGTCAGCATATTAAAAAGCAGAGACATTACTTTGCCAACAAAGGTCCATCTAGTCAAAGCTATGGTTTTTCCAGTAGTCATGTATGGATGTGAGAGTTGGACTGTGAAGAAAGCTGAGAGCTGAAGAAATGATGCTTTTGAACTGTGGTATTGGAGAAGACTCTTGAGAT
This sequence comes from Bubalus bubalis, assembly GCF_019923935.1. Lineage (NCBI taxonomy): Eukaryota > Metazoa > Chordata > Mammalia > Artiodactyla > Bovidae > Bubalus > Bubalus bubalis. The sequence goes on from NC_059158.1 coordinate 107,607,090, forward strand.
TCCCTTGGACTGCAAGGAGATCCAACCAGTCCATTCTAAAAGGAGATCAGTCCTGGGTGTTCACTGGAAGGGCTGATGTTGAAGTTGAAACTTCAATACTTGGGCCATCTGATGCAAAGAGCTGACTCATCTGAAAAGACCCTGATCCTGGGAAAGATTGAGGGTAGGAAGAGAAGGGGACGATAGAGGATGAGATGGCTGGATGGCATCACTGACTCAATGGACATGAGTTTGGGTGGACTCTGGGAGTTGGTGATGGACAGGGAGGCCTGGTGTACTGCAGTTCATCAGGTCGCAAAGAGTCGGACACAACTGAGCAACTGAACTGACTGATTGCCTTGTTTGAGCCTAGGCTACCTTGTTCCCCTTGGAAGAGAGGAACATTCTCTCAACATTTCTTCATGTGTCTCATTTTTTTCCCTTCAATCTTATTTTTTTATTTTGCTTTTCTTTTATCAAGTTTTATGGAGGTATAATTGACTAATTTGTAAGATATTTAAAGTGTACGTGCGTGTGTGCTAAGTTGCTTCAATTGTGTCCAACTCTTTGCAACCCTATGGACTGTAGCCCACCAGGCTCCTCTGTCCAGAGATTCTCCAGGCAAGAATACTGGAGTAGTTAGCCATGTCCTCCTCCAGGGGATCTTCCCAACTCGAGGATCAAACACACATCTCTTGTGTCTTCTGCATTGACAGGTGGGTTCTTTATTATTAGAGACATCTGGGAAGCCCCTTAAAGTACACATCAAGGTGATTTGGGGCTTCCCTTGTAGCTCAGCTGGTGAAGAATCTGCCTGCAATGTGGGAGTCCTGGGTTTGTTCCCTGGGCTCAGAAGATCCCCAGAAGAAGGGAAAGGCTACCTACTCCAGTATTCTGGCCTAGAGAATTCCATGCATTGTATAGTCCATGGGGTCACAAAGAGTTGGACATAACCGAGTGACTTTCATTTCACTTCAAGGTGATTTGATATATATACCATTGAAAAGATTCCCACCATCTGGTTAATTCCACATTCAATATCTTACATATTAATCTTTTTTTTTTAATTTGATGAGAACAGTTCTGCTCTCTTAGCAAATTTCAATTATATAATAGTGTTGTTAACTACAGTCATTATATTTTACATTAGATCCTGAGATTTTATTCATGTTATAGCTGAATGTTTATACTTTCTTAATCAACCTTTCCCTATTTTTCCCAGCCCCTAGTATTCTTCTCTGTTACTATAAGGTGATTTCTTTCTTCCTTTTTTTTTTTATTCTACATATAAATTATATCATATAGTATCTGCCTTTCTCTGGCTCATTTTGCTTAGCATGATGCCCTCTATATTTATTTATACTGTTGGAAATGATAGGCTTTTTTTTTTCCCCCAAAGCCTGATAATGTGTGTGTTTGTATCTTTTTAGATCTTGATCCATAAATTCCTTGATGAACTCTTGGGTTTCTTCCATACTTTGGCTGTTGGGAATAATGCAATAATACTGCAGTGAACATGGGGGTTTAGATATATCTTTGAGATGATAGTTCCACCCTCCCCACCTTTGGATATGTACAGAAATGGGAATGCTGAATCATCTGGTAATTCAGTTCTACTTTTAATTTCTTGAGGAACCTCCCCTTCTGTTTTCCATAATGGCCATATGTTCTGTTGCCAGTTTATACCACATCCTTATCAGCATTTGTTATCTCTTCACTGTTTGATAATAACCTTTCTAATCGATGTAAGGTGATACCTCATTGTGATTTTTATTTTCATTTCCTGATGATTAAAGATGTTGAGCACATATTCTATATGTTAAGATGTTAAGCACTAAATCTATATTTAACTTTTTGAGGAGCTGCCAAAATGTTTTCCACAGCAGATGAAACATCTTATATTCTATCCAGCAATGTATGAGGTTTCCAGTTGCTTTACATCCTCAATGACACTTTTTGTTTTCTTTCTTTCTCTAGTTTCTTTCTTTAATTTCTTTCATTATCATATTAACTGTAGAGAATGTGAAAGTGAAACTATTAGTCACTCGGTTGTGTCTGACCCTTTGCAACCCCACCAGGCTCCTCTGTCTATAGAATTCTCTAGGCAAGAATATTGGAGTGTGTTGCCATTTCCTTCTCCAGGGGATCTTCCTAACCCAGGGTTCAAACCTAGGTCTCCTGCATTGCAGGCAGATTCTTTACAATCTGAACCACCAGGGAAGCCCTGGGAATGTGAATTGGAACCCTATTGTGATTTTGATTTGCATTTTCCTAATGACTTATGATGCTGAAAATCTTTTCATGTACTTGCCAACAATATGTTATTTCCTTTGGAGAAACATCTATTAAGGGCCATTCCCATTTTTTAATTGGGGTATTTGTCTTTTCTTATTGAGTTGTAAGAGCTAGTTATATATTCTGGATACCTTTATCAGATACATGATTTACAAACATTTCTCCCATTCTATGTGTTATGCTTTCACTTTCTCAGCAGTGTCTTTTTATGCACCAACTTTTAAAATTTTGATGAAGTTCAATTTACCTTCTTATTCTTTTGTTGCCCATATTTTTATTTCATTGCCAAAGCCAAATGCAGATTATTTACCCCAATGATTTCTTCTAAGAGTTTTATGGTTTTAGCACTTATTCTTAGATCTTTGGTCTATTTTAAGTTATCTTTTGTATATGGTATGAGATAGGGGTACAACTTTATTCTTTTGCATCTGGATTTTCATTTATCTCAGCACCATAGAATAGAAGAGACTATTCTTTCCCCGACTGAATGGTCTCAGCATTTTGTTGTTGTTGTTAAAAACTGCCCAAAGATTAATGTATTTTTCCTTTGACTCTAAATAAGAATGAGACATACCCTTATACTTGTCAGAATGACTATCAATAAAAAGTCTTCAAGTAACACATGTTGGGGAGGATGTGGAGAAAAGGGAACCTTTGAACACTCTTTGAGGGGATGGAAATTTCTGTGGCCATGATAGGAATTAGTCTGGGGGTTCCTCAAAAAACCCGAAGTAGACCTGCTATATAATTCAGCATTTCTCCTCCAGGTTATATGTCCAGGGAAAAAAACACTAATTCAAAAACATACATGTATCCTCATATTCATAACAGAACTATTTACAATAGTCAAGATATAGAAGCAAACCTAGTTTTTATCAACAGATGGATGGATAAAAAAAGACGTGGTGTATTTGTATATATAAATATATTAAAATAATGAAATATTACTAAGCCATAAAAAAGAATGAAATTCTGCCATTCTGTGGATGGAGCTAGAGAATATTATGTTTAGTGAAGCAAGTCAGAGAAAGACAAATACTGTATGGTATCACTTATATGTGAAACCTAAAAAATAAAGCAAGCAAATATATATATCAAGATAGAAACAGACTCACTGATATAAAAACTAAACTAGTAATTGCCAGTAGGGAGAGGGAGGCATGTTTAAGGGGTATGAGATTAAGAGACACAAACTACTATGTATGAAATAAATAATCAACAAAGATGCATATTGTATAGCCAGGAAATTACAGTAAGTATCTTATAATGTTTTTAATGGAATATAAGCTATAAAAATGCTGAATCACTATGCATTATACCTGAAACTAATATAGTATTGTAAATCAACTATATTTTGATCAAAAATAGACTCTAAATTTTATTTCATTGATTAATATAACTGTCCTCTGCCAATACCACATTGTTTGTTTATTGTAGCTGTATAGTATGTGTTGAAATTAAAAAAGTATGAGCCTTCCAACTCTGTTCTTTGTTTTCATGATTGAATTAAACCCATTTTTAATTCTATATGAATTTGAAGATCAGTTTTTCCATTTCTGAAAAAAAAAAAGATACTGGAATTTTGATTGGAGATTACTTTGACTCTATCAATCTTTTTTGGGTAATATTTCTATCTTAACAATGTTGAATCTTCTACTTCATGATAAAAGGCCATTTTCCATTTATTTAAGCTTTATTTAATTTCTTTCAGCAGTGTTTTGTAATTTTCAGCATATAAATCTTTAATTTTAGTTAAACTTATTCCTAGTTATTTTATTCTTTGGATGCTTTTATAAATGTAATTGTTTTCTCAGTTTTCTTTTGTTCAGTGCTTGTATAGAATCCAATCAATATTTGTATGTGTGCATACTGAAAATTTGTTGAATTTTTATAACATAGTATTTCAATGAATATATTGGGATTTTCTTTATGTTGGATCATCATCTGATAATAGAAATAATTTTACTTCTTCCTCTCCATTTTGAGGACATTTTTGTTTATTTGTTTTGCCTGATTGCTCTGACTAGAACTTCTAGTCTTGTGTAGAAAAGATTAATGAAAGTGGGCATTCTTGTCTTGCTTCTGAATTTAAGGTGAAAGGTTTTATTGTTTCAGCACTGAATGTTGTTAGCTGTCGGGTTTTTTGTTTTTGTTTTTTTTTTTGGTATCTTTTATCATATTGAGGTACTTTCCTTATATTCCTAGTTGTCTGAGTCTTTGCATCATAAAAGAGTCTTGGGTTTGTGACCTTGGTCTATATAAGCTTTTAAAATATGCTATTGATTTTTTTGTTAGTATTTTGTTGAGAATTTTTGTGTATATATGAATAATGGATAATGATCTGTAGTTTTGTTTTTTGTTTGTGGTGTCTGGATCTGGTATCAGAAAGATACTGGCCTCACAGAACAAGTTATGTTTTGTTTCTTCTTCCTGTATTTTTTGGAAAAGTGTGAGAAGTGGTGGTGCTAATTCTTTACATATTTGGTAAAAATTCACCAGTTTTCTTTGTTATAAGGTTTTTAAATTATTAATTAAATCCACAGGTCTTCTGTGATTTTTATGTCCTCTTGAGTCACTTTTGGTTATTTGTGTGTTTGTAGAAATGTATCCATTTTACGTAGGTTATCTAATTTATTGTTTTACAATTGTTCATAGTATTCTCTTATAATCCTTTTATGTCTATAATGTTGGTGGTAATGTCCACATTGTTCATTTCTGGGTTTATTTATTCATATTTTCTTTAATTTGTCAATCTAGCTTAAAGGTTGCTATTTTTTTTTATCTTTTCAATGAATTAAGTCTTGATTTTTTTGATTCTCTTTACTTTCCTGTTTTCTTTGTCATTTATCTTTATTCTAATCTTTATTCTACCTTACCTTCAGCTAGGTTTGTTCAATTTCCTCTTTTTTTCCATAATTTATTAAGGTATAAATACTGAGTTTTGATTTGCGGATTTTTTTTTAATGTGTCTGCTTACTACTTTCATTTTTCCTATTAACACTGCTTTGACTACATCTCATAACTTTGATATATTGTGTTTGATTTTCCTTTTTTTGAAATATATTCTAATTTCCTTTGTGATTTCTACTTTGACTTATTGGCTAAGATATGTTATTTAATTTCTACAAAATTGTTAATTTTATAGTTTCTCTATTATTGATAGATAATTTTATTTCATTGTAGTAGGAGACAATAGTTATCTTTTAAAATTTATGTAAGTTGTTTTTTTTTTGCTTGTATACTTTTTTTTAATTTTATTTTTTTTTAAATTTTATTTTATTTTTAAATTTTACATAATTGTATTAGTTTTGCCAAAATCAAAATGAGTCTGCCACTGGTATACATGTGTTCCCCGTCCTGAACCCTCCTCCCTCCTCCCTCCCCATACCATCCCTCTGGTCTTCCCAGTGCACCAGCCCCAAGTATCCAGTATCGTGCATCGAACCTGGACTGGCAACTCGTTTCATACATGACATTTTACATATTTCAATGCCATTCTCCCAAATCTTCCCACCCTCTCCCTCTCCCACAGAGTCCAAAAGACTGTTCTATACATCACTGTCTCTTTTGCTGTCTCGTACACAGGGTTATTGTTACCATCTTTCTAAATTCCATATATATGTGTTAGTATACTGTATTGGTGTTTTTCTTTCTGGCTCACTTCACTCTGTACAATAGGCTCCAGTTTCATCCACCTCATTAGAACTGATTCAAATGTATTCTTTTTAATGGCTGAATAATACTCCATTGTGTATATGTACCACAGCTTTCTTATCCATTCATCTGCTGATGGACATCTAGGTTGCTTCCATGTCCTGGCTATTATAAACAGTGCTGCGATGAACATTGGGGTACACGTGTCTCTATCCCTTCTGGTTTTCTCAGTGTGTATGCCCAGCAGTGGGATTGCTGGATCATAAGGCAGTTCTATTTCCAGTTTTTTAAGGAATCTCCACACTGTTCTCCATAGTGGCTGTACTAGTTTGCATTCCCACCAGCAGTGTAAGAGGGTTCCCTTTTCTCCACACCCTCTCCAGCATTTATTACTTGTTGACTTTTGGATTGCAGCCATTCTGACTGGTGTAAAATGGTACCTCATAGTGGTTTTGATTTGCATTTCTCTGATAATGAGTGATATTGAGCATCTTTTCACGTGTTTGTTAGCCATCTGTATGTCTTCTTTGGAGAAATGTCTATTTAGTTCTTTGGCCCATTTTTTGATTGGGTCATTTATTTTTCTGGAGTTGAGCTGTAGGAGTTGCTTGTATATTTTTGAGATTAGTTGTTTGTCAGTTGCTTCATTTGCTATTATCTTCTCCCATTCTGAAGGCTGTCTTTTCAGCTTGCTAATAGTTTCCTTTGATGTGCAGAAGCTTTTAAGGTTAATTAGGTCCCATTTGTTTATTTTTGCTTTTATTTCCAATATTCTGGGAGGTGGGTCATAGAGGAACCTGCTGAGATGTATGTCAGAGAGTGTTTTGCCTATGTTCTCCTCTAGGAGTTTTATACTTTCTGGTCTTACGTTGAGATCTTTAATCCATTTTGAGTTTATTTTTGTGTATGGTGTTAGAAAGTGTTCTAGTTTCATTCTTTTACAAGTGGTTGACCAGATTTCTCAGCACCACTTGTTAAAGAGATTGTCTTTAATCCATTGTATATTCTTGCCTCCTTTGTCAAAGATAAGGTGTCCATATGTGCGTGAATTTATCTCTGGGCTTTCTATTTTGTTCCATTGATCTATATTTCTGTCTTTGTGCCAGTACCATACTGTCTTGATGACTGTGGCTTTGTAGTAGAGCCTGAAGTCAGGTAGGTTGATTCCTCCAGTTCCATTCTTCTTTCTCAAGATCGCTTTGGCTATTCGAGGTTTTTTGTTTTTCCATACAAATTGTGAAATTATTTGTTCTAGCTCTGTGAAGAATACTGTTGGTAGCTTGATAGGGATTACATTGAATCTATAGATTGCTTTGGGTAGTATACTCATTTTCACTATATTGATTCTTCCAATCCATGAACATGGTATATTTCTCCATCTATTAGTGTCCTCTTTGATTTCTTTCACCAGTGTTTTATAGTTTTCTATATATAGGTCTTTAGTTTCTTTAGGTAGATATATTCCTAAGTATTTTATTCTTTCCGTTGCAATGGTGAATGGAATTGTTTCCTTAATTTCTCTTTCTGTTTTCTCATTATTAGTGTATAGGAATGCAAGGGATTTCTGGGTGTTGATTTTATATCCTGCAACTTTACTATAGTCATTGATTAGTTCTAGTAATTTTCTGGTGGAGTCTTTAGGGTTTTCTATGTAGAGGATCATGTCATCTGCAAACAGTGAGAGCTTTACTTCTTCTTTTCCAATTTGGATTCCTTTTATTTCTTTTTCTGCTCTGATTGCTGTGGCCAAAACTTCCAGAACTATGTTGAATAGTAATGGTGAAAGTGGGCACCCTTGTCTTGTCCCTGACTTTAGAGGAAATGCTTTCAATTTTTCACCATTGAGGATAATGTTTGCTGTGGGTTTGTCATATATAGCTTTTATTATGTTGAGGTATGTTCCTTCTATTCCTGCTTTCTGGAGAGTTTTTATCATAAATGGATGTTGAATTTTGTCAAAGGCTTTCTCTGCATCTATTGAGATAATCATATGGGTTTTATTTTTCCATTTGTTAATGTGGTGTATTACATTGATTGATTTGCGAATATTGAAGAATCCTTGCATCCCTGGGATAAAGCCCACTTGGTCATGGTGTATGATCTTTTTAATGTGTTGTTGGATTCTGTATGAAGGAGAAATCAAAAGCTTTTCAGACAAGCAAAAGCTGAGAGAATTCTGCACCACCAAACCAGCTCTCCAACAAATACTAAAGGATATTCTCTAGACAGGAAACACAAAAACGGTGTATAAATTCGAACCCAAAACAGTAAAGTAAATGCAACGGGATCATACTTATCAGTAATAACCTTAAACGTAAATGGGTTGAATGCCCCAACCAAAAGACAAAGACTGGATGAATGGATACAAAAACAAGACCCCTACATATGTTGTCTGCAAGAGACCCACCTCAAAACAGGGGACACATACAGACTGAAAGTGAAGGGCTGGAAAAAGATTTTCCATGCAAATAGGGACCAAAAGAAAGCAGGAGTAGCAATACTTATATCAGATAAAATAGACTTTAAAACAAAGGCTGTGAAAAGAGACAAAGAAGGTCACTACATAATGATCAAAGGATCAATCCAAGAAGAAGATATAACAATTATAAATATATATGCACCCAACACAGGAGCACCGCAGTATGTAAGACAAATGCTAACAAGTATGAAAGGAGAAATTAACAATAACACAATAATAGTGGGAGACTTTAATACCCCACTCACACCTATGGATAGATCAACTAAACAGAAAATTAACAAGGAAACACAAACTTTAAATAATACAATAGACCAGTTAGACCTAATTGATATCTATAGGACATTTCATCCCAAAACAATGAATTTCACCCTTTTCTCAAGCGCACATGGAACCTTCTCCAGGATAGATCACATCCTGGGCCATAAAGCTAGCCTTGGTAAATTCAAAAAATAGAAATCATTCCAAGCATCTTTTCTGACCACAATGCAGTAAGATTAGATCTCAATTACAGGAGAAAAACTATTAAAATTCCAACATATGGAGGCTAAACAACACGCTGCTGAATAACCAACAAATCACAGAAAAAATCAAAAAAGAAATCAAAATTTGCATAGAAATGAATGAAAATGAAAACACAACAACCCTCAAGAAACAAGAAAAAAGTCAAATACATAACCTAACTCTACACCTAAAGCAACTAGAAAAGGAAGAAATGAAGAACCCCAGGGTTAGTAGAAGGAAAGAAATCTTAAAACTTAGAGCAGAAATAAATGCAAAAGAAACAAAAGAGATCATAGCAAAAATCAGCAAAACCAAAAGCTGGTTTTTTGAAAGGATAAATAAAATTGACAAACCATTAGCCAGACTCATCAAGAAACAAAGGGAGAAAGATCAAATCAATAAAATTAGAATGAAAATGGAGAGATCACAACAGACAACACAGAAATACAAAGGATCATAAGAGAGTACTATCAACAATTATATGCCAATAAAATGGACAACGTGGAAGAAATGGACCAATTCTTAGAAAAGTACAACTTTCCAAAACTCGACCAGGAAGAAATAGAAAATCTTAACAGACCCATCACAAGCACGGAAATGGAAACTGTAATCAAAAATCTTCCAGCAAACAAAAGCCCAGGTCCAGACGGCTTCACAGCTGAATTCTACCAAAATTTAGAGAAGAGCTAACACCTATCCTGCTCAAACTCTTCCAGAAAATTGCAGAGGATGGTAATCTTCCAAACTCATTCTATGAGGCCACCATCACCCTAATACTAAAACCTGACAAAGATCCCACAAAAAAAGAAAACTACAGGCCAATATCACTGAAGAACATAGATGCAAAAATCCTGTAAGTTGTTTTTTAACCTGACATATCATCTACTTTGGGGAATGTCCCACATGTACTTGAAAAGAAAGTGTATTCTGATGTGGTTATGGAGTGTTTTATATACGTATGAGGTCTAGTGGGTATATAGTGTTATTCATGTCCTTTATTTCCTTATTGATCTCCTGTATAGTTGTATTATTCATTATTAAAGTTGTGTATTATGATCACCAACTATTTTTGTAGAATCATCTATTTCCCCATTCAATTCTGTTAATGGTAGCTAAATCATGTCTTAGAGCGCCATTGTTTAGTGCATATATATTTATAATTACTATGTTTTCTTGATGAATTGACACTTTTATCAATATATTATGTGTTTCTTTGCCTTTGCTAACAGTTTTTGCCTTAAAGTTTTCTTTGTGTGAAACTAATATAGCTACCACCAGCTCATTTTTGGTTATAATTTGCACAGAAGATATATTTCTATTTTTTACTTTAAGCTAATTTGTGCCTTGAATCTCTCATAGACAACGTGTAGTTGGATCATGACTTAAAAAAATTAATTTTGCTAAACTCTGTTTTAATTGGAGAGTTTAATCTATTTGCATTTAGCATAGTTACTGACAAATAAGGGCACTGCCATTTTAAAACTGATTTTCTCTGTCTTATAGATTTTTTATTTTCTTCTCTTATTGCCTTTCTTTGTCATTTAATCATTTTTATAGTACACTTAAAAATGCATTTATTTTTACTTTTGTGTAAATTTTGTAGATGTTTTATTATTGTTCACTTTGGAGATTACAATTAATGTCTTGAATTTACCACAGTATAACTTCAATCACTCAAATCTAGCTTTCGTAACATACAGAAATTCTGTTCAGATAAAACTCTGCCATATTTGTGTTATTATTGTCAAAAAATAGCATTTTTATTTGTTATTTGACTGTTAATATAAATTTTAATTTTTATGTGTCTATTTTTCAAATCATGTGTGTGCTAAGTAGCTTCGGTTATATCTGACTATTTGCAACCCCATGGACTGTAGCCCACCAGGCTCCTCTGTCCATGGAACTCTTCAGGCAAGAATACTGGAGTGAGTCACCATGTCCTCCTCCAGGGGATCTTCCCAACTCAGAGATCGAACCCATGTCTTTTATATCTCTTTCTTGGCTGGTGAGATCTTTATGACTAGTGCTACCTGTGAAGACACGTGTATGCCTGTGGTGGATTCATTTCGATATATGGCAGAACCAATACAATATTGTAAAGTTTAAAAATAAAATAAAATTAAAAAAATTATAAACTAAAAATATATTAGTACTGGATTTTAGATTTATCTATATAATTATCTTTACTGGAGTTATTATTCATGATATGTCTTCATTTTGCTCTCTAGTGTCTCCATATTTTGAGTTAAAAGACCCCATTTAATATTGTTTTTGTTGTAGTTCAGTCACTAAATCATGCCCAACTCTTTGTGACCCTAGATTGTGACAGACACCTCTGTCCTCCACTATCTCTCAGAGTTTGCTGAAATTCATGTACATAGAGTCAGTGATGCTATTTAACCATCTCATCCTCTGCTACCCTCTTCTTTTGCCTTCAATCTTTCCCAGCATCAGGATCTTTTCCAATGAGTCAGTTCATTGCAACAGGTGGCCATATTATTGAAGTTCCAGCTTCATCAACAGTACTTCCAATGAATAGTCAAGGTTGATTTCCTTTAAGATTGACTGATTTGATGCCTTTACAGTCCAAGAGACTCAAAAGAGTCTTCTCCAGCCCCACAATGTGAAAACATCAATTCTTCAGCACTCAGCCTTCTTTATGATCCAACTCTCACATCCGTACACAACTATTAGAAAAAAACATAGCTTTGAATATGATCAAGGTTTTTTCTATGCATTTTTACACACTGTCTTGGTTTGTCATAGCTATCCTTCTAAGGAGCAAGTGTCTTTTTAATTTAATGGCTGAAGTCACCATCTGCAGTGGTTTTGGAACCCAAGAAAATAAGATCTGTCACTGCTTGCACTTTTTACATTCTATTTTCCATTAAATGATGGGGCCAGATGTCATGATCTTAGTGTTTTGAATGTTGAATTTCAAGCCAGATTTTTCACTCTTCTCTTTCACTATCAGCAGGAGGCTCTTTGGTTCCTCTTCAGTTTCTGCCATTTTAGTGGTATCATCTACACATCTGAGGTTGTTCATATTTCTCACAGCTGTCTTGCTTCCAGCTTGTTATTCATCCGGCCTGACATTTAGCATGATATATTCTGCATATAAGTTAAATATGCAGGATGACAATATACAACCTTGTCTTACTCTTTTCCCATTTCCCAATTGTGAACCAGTCTGTTGTACCATATCCAGGACTGTTGTTTCTCAACTGGCATATAGGTTTTTCAGGAGACAGGTAAGGTGATATGGTATTCCCATCTCTTTAAAAATTTTCCACATTCTTTTTGTGATCCACACAATCAAAGACTTTAGTGTAATCAATGAAGCAGAAGTAGATATTTTTTTTTTTTCTGAAACTCCATTGCTTTCTCTATGATCCAGTGACTGTTGGCAATTTAATCCCTAGTTCCTCTGCCTCTTCAAAATTCAAAACTAGTACACTTGGAAGTTCTCGGTTCGTGTACTGCCGAAGCCTACCTTGAAGAATTTTGAACATTAACTTTCTAACATGAGAAATGAACACAATTGTACAGTAGTTTGAACATTCTTTGCATTGCCTTCTTTGAGACAAGGATAAAAACTGCTCTATTCCTGTCCCAATGCCACTGCTGAGTTTTTCAAATTTGTTAACTTATTGAGTACAGCACTTTAACAGCATAATATTTTAGGATTTTAAATAGATCACCTCCACTAGCTTTGTTTGTAGTACTGCTTCCTAAAGCCCACTTGATATCACACTCCAGAATATCCAGCTCTAGGTGAGTACCCACAATATTGTGGTTCTCCAGGTCATTAGGACCTTTTTTGCAGAATTCTTCTGTGTATTCTTGCCACTTCTTCATAATCTCTTTTCCTTCTCTTAGACCTTTACTGTTTCTATCCTCTGTCACCCCATCCTTACATAAAATATTTGCTTGATATCTCTAGTTTTCTTGAAGAGATCTCTAGTCTTTCCCATTCTATTTCTAGTTTCTTTGCATTATTCTCTTAAGAAACCTTCTTATCTCTCCTTGCTATTCTCTGAAACTCTTCATTCAATTAGGTATATCTTTCTCTTTTTCCCTTGCCTTTTGCTTCTCATCTTTCCTCAGCTATTTGTAAAGCCTCCTCATACAACTACTTTGCCTTCTTGCATTTCTTTTTCCTTAAAATGGTTTTAGTCTCTGCCTCCTGTACAGTGTTATGAAGTTTACTCCATAGTTCTTCAGGCACTCTGTTACCAGATCTAAACACTTGCATCTCTTTGTCACCTCCACTGTATAATAATAAGGAATTTGATTTAGGTCAGAGTTGAACAGCCTAGTGGGTTTCCCTACTTACTTTAATTTAAGCCTGAATTTTGCAATAAGGAGATCATGATCTGAACCACTGTCAGCTCCAGGTCGTGCTTTTGCTGACTGTACAGAGCTTCTCCATCTTTAGCTGCGAAGAGTATAATCAATCTCATAATTTTGGTAGTGAACATCTGGTGATGTCTGTGTGTAGAGTTGTATCTTGGGTTGTTGGAAAAAGGTATCTGCTATGACCAGCATGTTCTTTTGACAAAACTCTGTTAACCTTTGCCATGTTTTATTTTCTACTCCAACACATAACTTGCCTGTTATTCTGGGTATCTCTTGACATCATACTTTTGCATTCCAATGGCCTGTGATGGAAAGGACATCTATTTTTGATGTTAGTTCTAGAAAGTGTTATAGTTCTTCACAGAACCAGCCCACTTCAACTTTTTTGGTATAGACTTGGATTACTGTGATAATGAATGTTTTTCCTTGGAAACTAACCACAGTCATTCTGTCATTTTTGAGGTTGCACCCAAGTACTACATTTTTCTGTTTTTCTTGACTATGAGGACTACTCTGTTTATTCTAAGGAATTCTTGACCATAATATTAGATATAAATTGCCCATTCCTATCCATGTTAGTTCACTGATTCCTAAGATTTCGATGTTCTATCTTGCCGTCTCTTGCTTGACCACTTCCAATTTACCTTGATTAATGGACCTAACTATATATATATATGTATGTATGCATGTGTATGTATATATATATATATATATATAATTTTTGGTTGACAGGTTTTGTTCTGTTTAGCATCCTACTCCCTTTTGGTATTCATGGTTTCTGATGAAAAATATCTACTGTTAATCATATTAGTCCCTCATAGGTTTTGAATTGCTTCTCTCTTGCTGTTTTTAAGATTTCTCTACAATTTGACTTTAACATATCTAGCTGTGGAACTCTTTGTACTTTTTCTTTCTGAGTTTGTTGAGATTCTTAAATGTGGAGATTTTTATCAAATTGGGAACATTTTGGGTAATTTTTTCTCTTTGGTGTTAGTATGTCTGGTAAAGCATACTGTTTACTATTCAGGATATTTTTTGGTTCAAGGTAAGAAACTTACTTGGCTTAAGAAATAAAGTAGATTTGTTGATTTATATATCTAAAAAATGAAGCAAAGATTTCAGGCATATTTAGATAGAGATGTTCAGGATCTCCTGTTAGTAATATTCTAACATAGGTACTTCTCACTAGCCTATCTCACAGCACGTATTTCACTTTCTCAAGATTCCCTTACAGTTTCCTTTCAGGTCCGTTTGAACCAAACAGGGGAAAGGGGGGTTTGATTGTCTAGGCATGATGAAATATTAGCTCCATTTATACCTACTAGACTAAAAGTGGAAGAGAGGTTATTCCCCAGAGGTAAAGTATGAGATGGTACTCAGAAGGAAAAATGGATACTGACAGATATAATCCAAGATTTTCATTTTAGATTTATTTTTCTTCCATGGTTTAATCTTATATTCTACTAAAAATTTGATTCTCTCTTATCTGATATTTTCATTAGTAAGATAAAAAATATCACTTGGACTGATATCCAAGTTGGGCTGTTAAAAAATGAAAACCAGAAGTGTACTAGTCCAACTGTTCTTGGTGAAAATAAAATATTAAAACTTCTATTTTGATAGAGTTCTTGAAAAAGAAGTTTGTTTTTTTCTGGTATCTATAGAGTTCATGGACTCCTTAACCTATACTCTACATTTTTATCAATCATAGTCCATGTTTGTTACATAAGTTTTTCTATCACTTAGCAGTGTTGAAAATGGGGCTATCATTCTCTTTTAGAACACTTTAAGTTTTATGTGTTTTGTAATCTACAGATCCTAGTATTTAGCTTAATAACCGATTCAATATAATAAATATACCCATGGTTAATGACAAATTACAGAGCTGACGTCTCTCCTGTTCCTCGTATGAGTACCTCATCACTCTTGTAGAGTGACAATCACAAGTGACAGTTTAATAGGATATGACAAAAATTAGCCAAATATTAAAGACTCTTAAGAATACTACCTAGTGTACACACTTATGCTTTATTTATTTTTAAATCTTTATTTCAAATTTGTAGTATCTTTTATTTAAATTTTGTTTTATACCTAGTAAGTTAGTTTATAATAAATATTCACATATACTAATAGGGTGTCATAATCAGCATGATTTTGAAGGCATTAGTCTAGCCCTATGCTATCCAATGTTATATCCACTAACCACATAATACTTTAAATACAGTTAACTAAAATTAAAATTAATTTCTTCACTCATCCTAGCTAGCTATATTTCAATAGCTCGTGTGGTCATATGTGGCTAGTGGCTTCTATGTTGGATAGCATAGATATAGGACATTTTCTTCATCTCTGAAAGTTTTAATGAATAGCACTGGTAGATAATATTTTCATGCTCTTACATCTACATAGAAACATATGCATACGAAGTAGCTGTTTCTGAATCATTGTTAATTTAAATAAGCAAAATCAGCATTAATCTACAAGATTTGGCTTTGAAACTTGTTTCATGATCATAACAAATTACAATTTAAAGAGCAGTTAAAACTATGCAAACACAGTGATTTTAGAAGGGTTAAATTTGGGACAATATAAAAAGAAAAATAGTCTTTTGAGTGAAATCAAGAAAAGTTTGGTCATTCCCTTTGGATATTGGCTGAAACTCAGAGTAACATCAACAGACTGGTAGGAAACAAATAGATGAGTTTAATGAAAAATTATTCCTATGACTTATTTGTTTATATTTTTTTATTTCATTAAAACCTCCAGAATTGGAAACAATAAAAGACTAGGAACTAAGTTTCCAAGATGCTGCTTCAGAATAGACTAGGAATTTCATGAAAGTAAAAACCAGAAAAAGGCATGGTCAGTTGCATGATTTTTATCACTGGGGAAAAATGGAGAAAGATAGAAAAAAATTAAACACAGCAGGCATTTAATGAAAGCACAGACTGTACTACTTTCTTAAAGGTATTTCTGGTTTGGTGTAGCTTTATATAGTTTATAGTAAAAACACATTTCTTAAAATGTTCCTATTGCAAGTCTACTGATAATATCAAAGTGCAGTTCATGATAAATATAGGGACTATACTGTTCTGCGAAAGGAAATTTAAAAATATGAATATAGTTTGCTATATATGGTGATTGTTACCTCCCAAAGAGATTATTGTGTCTAAAAAGCTGTCAAATTTCAAAATGTGATTTGAAATTCAATCATTCATTTGTCTATATGTTACATATCCAATGCAGAAATTTTTATCTAGAGAGGATTATATGCTTTTAGGGATTTTAAAAAAGCAATCTGAAGATAACTTGGGCTTCCCTCATAGCTCAGTTGGTAAAGAACCCGCCTGCAATGCAGGAGACCCTCATTCGATTCCTGGGTCAGGAAAATCCCCTGGAGATGGGATAGGCTACCAACTCCAGTATTCTCGATTTTCCCTTGTGACTAGCAGGTTAAGAATCCACCTGCAATGCTGGAGACCTGGGTTCGATCCCTGGACTTGGGAAGATCCCCTGGAGAAGGGAAAGGCTACCCAGGCCGGAATACTCCAGAATACTGGAGTACTGGAGTATTCTGGCCTGGAGAATTCCAGGGACTATACAGCCCATGGGGTCGCAAGAGTCAGACAGGACTGAGAAAGACTTTCACTTTCACTTTCAAAGAATTGGAGTGGAAATTACACATTTCAAATATTGATTTAGCAAGATAAATTATAGCTTTAAACTGCTGTCTGGTAGGACAATCAATCAGTAAAAAAAAAGGAAATATAAAGTAAAAATTAAAAAAAAAGGAAATTTGTTTATATAAAAGAAATTAGATCATTGAAGGCTATTGTGCATTTTCACAGGTACATCTATAAAAGACGTATTACATGTTTGTAAAGTACACACGTTTCCTAAAATTTCTCTATAAAAGGAGGAATTTCTTTGGACACACACACCCACATACATACCTACCCAGACATTTATATTTCTTAGAAAGCAATTTAAATAAATATGTCAAAGAGGTTTTCAATAATTCAAAAGCAGTTATGAGCCCAGTTGGACAAAATCAGATAATCTTAAAACACCCATTTAGAAATTTTGATGTAAATAAATGGTTTTGAGACTTTATTTTTTATTTTCAAATCCTGATATTGAAATTACATGTCATAACTTAATATATAAATATTCATTATCCAGGTTGATTAATATAAGAAGTCCTAAGGTTCAATTGATAAAGTTTCATATTTTTTCTAGACCTATGATTTAAGTGATTTAGTTACTAATGCGACTATGAAAATAATTCTTTGTAAATAATTTTTACAAAATTTTGAACAAATTTGTATAATTATGTGTACAAAAAAATAATTGTACAAATTTTTATTTTTCTATAGTTAAAATTATGTATTCAGTTTGACTATTCAGTTTAATATTTTATATCAGGCTTCAAATATCTCAAAATGGAATCCTTAAAACTTTATTCTGCATGTTGCAAAAATATTTTGTATCCACAAACAGGCCACAAATAGCTTGTACTCTAGTTTATTTGGAGTAAATATGATAATGATGATAGTACTATAGTAGAAGTCTATGATGAATAGACTAAAGTCTCTTTTAGATTAAGTGTAAAAGATAATAAACAGAAAGAAAATAAAGCATAAAAACTTGTGTGAACAAAGGTAAAATTCGAGACAAAAATTTTAAATTTTAAAAATTCTACATTGACTCCTATATGAGGTATTTTGGATCCTTGAATTCACTGTTTCTGAAACTGATAAAATGGATTTCAAAACTAGTTGAAGGCAACATATATCTCACATTTTAGTCTTATTATTTCAGTTATCTTATTTTCAGTGTTAATGTCTGAAAACTAGGTAGTATTTTTCACAGCAAATTTTCTCTTTATTAGAGATAGTATTCACTCAGAGGAACTGGTCTACATGAAATGAAAAATATTTTAATTTAGATCTTAAATATATTTTGCTTTGCCTTTCCTCTTACTTGGAGAGCTTTTCATTTGTTTGTTCATCTTCTGAGTGACTCGGGTATTATTCCTGATGTTTTTTGGTTTATGATTCTTAAATTCTGTTTTATACAGTTAGTGTCTGGGTAGTAAATCAACAAAATAATGATACTTATATTAAGCACATTCTATAGAGTCTTTAAGTTCAGCATAATATTGCTCTATATTATTTGAAAAAAGAATTCCAGCAAATGAAGATGAATTATTGTAGCTGAATATATAATTCTGCTAAACTTTAGAGAAAATAAATCTATATAGCAATATTTTTAATACCATGGCAACTCTACTTTAAATAATTAAGTATATTTCAATTAAAATCATTGCCAGTAAGATTCACCGATTCTTACATAATGACTCTCTAAATTGATATGTATAATTTTCTTGTTTAGAATATAAAGATTTAATTAAATGCTTTTTAAGAAATCATAACTGTCATAGAGTATCATCATTTCAGCAACTAGCAGCCTGGGTATCATTCTCAAGCTTAAAATCAGCAAAACCAATTAGAATAAAAGCCACATGTGAGTTATCCATTATGCATTGACATTTAAAATCTCGCCCTTATTTGTATTCAGAATATTATATTATGCAATGCAATATTTATCTGTTATATTTTCTATCCTGACATGATGTATGCATAGTACAAAAAAAGCCAAGGAACTTCTCTACCAACAAGGAAATTTTCCCCTCTGTAGTATAACATGTTTGATGGATGCTTACCCTCTTTTGCAGCCCTTTCTTCTGCAATTTATTTTTCAGTGCTGTACATTCATTTGTTTCTTTCTTTCTCCTCTTCAAGTAGCACAGCACATTTCCAGGCAGGCTTTGTCTCCAAAACCATGTGTAAATCCCCACATTCCAGACATTCACAAATTAATCACAGATATGCACACTATAAACAAGAGACCTTGATGAGTGGCTTGAGACATTCTATAATTTGTGCTTTGATTAACTGACTTTCCCGCTTAATTTTAGATTACACTAAATATCCTGAAGTAATTATTTTAATCTTACATTTGCCAGCTGCAAAAACCTGATTTATTTTTTAATTTGAAGTGTTAATGATTTAGTAACAAACTAAAGGATCTATAAAGAGACAAATATCCACATTTAAGTCATGGTGAAGTGTAAACATTTAGATTAGCGGCATTGTAGTGAAATTTTATACTGGTGTTGGTGTGAAACAGTTCTAGAATTGTTATTAAAACTACATCAGTATTCTTGTATGACTCTCTATTTTGACAAGAGGATATTTTCCTTTGCTAAATATAGTCTTGCATTTTCCAACCATCTCATACTTGTATTCAATGAACTATATAAATAGGCATTGATGGTTAGGAAATTCATTTTAAATGTCTAAAATATATATACCAAAATACTTTAAAAATAAAAATAAAACCTTATCAATTAAAACCAGGAAATTTAAAAGCAGTTATCTTAGAATAAAAAAGAAATATTTTTTTAATGGGAAATTTAACCATATCAGTCTGGCTTCTTATTAGGAGTTTTTGTGTCTAAAATCCTAATTTTTTTTGTACATCTAAATTGTATATGATTTTATTTTTATTTTATGGTTTTTATTTTTAGCTTTGCTACTAACAATCTGTGTGATTTTTTGAAACTCACTTAACATCAGCTTTAACTAAAAGTAGTTTAACTACTGAGAGTCCAAAATTTCCTTCAATTCTGGCATTCTATTACATGTTTTATTAATGACTAAGAAAAATGACAGTAGTTGTTTTTATTTTTAGCTATTGGTATTTTATAAAAGTTCAGCAAGTGCATAATCATACACCAACAAGAAAGACAACGAACTCTTCTGTGACCTTTAGAACTCATCATTAATTTCCTTCTATCATCTTCAAGAATCGGCATTTTCAATTGAGTTAAAAAATGAAACAACCAAATATGTGTTGTAATAGAATACCAAAGACTGAGTTTAAATTTTTGACAGAAATTGAGAGAAATGACCTGGTATTTTCAAAGAGTGAACTGTATCTTTTTTCCACAGTCATAGTGAGAATTCACTTATCCTAAATTGATGCTTAAAGAGTAAAGTAAGAAATTATGAGGACGGAATTTGTTTTTGTTCTTCCTCTTAAAGATTTTTCTGAAGTAAGGAGATCTTTATGTAATGATGGTCAATTTGGTCATAGTTCCCTGAAGAAAACTCGAATATGACCGATTTTGCGGGGAAAATGATCAGAAACAGAGGATGGGATAAATAGTAGGGTTCTAATCTTGTTTTCAAGTTAAATATTTAATGAGAAAATGCAAATTGGAATTTTAACTCTCTGAAATTAATGGCTAGTTTCCAGTTTGCTAGTATCATTCAGATTGATTACACATTCATGTAGTATTTTCAGGAATATGCAAAACAAAATAGATTTATTTAGCCCCTTGAATTGAAGAATAGTCCAGAAGAAATTAGGTAACATTTGTATGTGACAGCTTAATTCTTGTATTTATTCCAGCTGTAGAATTTATGATAAATATGAGATTTCAGATCATAGCATAAATTGTGGTATTAAGTAATTTATGTATCTCCCTTTAGTTATCTGAAAGGGAAGATCTGAACATTGATAGACCCAAGTAACTCCTTGCATTTTTAATTTAGTAAAATTATTTCCTTATATCTACATATACTGGAGAATCTAAAACCATAAAAATGACTAAATAATATCTAATATTGAAATATATCTGTAGAAAAAATGTGTTGCTAGAGTGTGAAAAACAAGGAAGATATTAGAAAAAATAAGAACCAGTGGTTTTATATACATATCCAACTTATAATAATGATTATTTAAATTTGTTAAGAATCAGTCAGTCAGTTCAGTCGCTCAGTCGTGTCTGACTCTTGACGACCCCATGAACCGCAGCAGGCCAGGCCTCCCTGTCCATCACCAACTCCAGAAGTTCACTCAGACTCATGTCCATCGAGTCAGTGATGCCATCCAGCCATCTCATCCTCTGTCGTCCCCTTCTCCTCCTGCCCCCAATCCCTCCCAGCATCAGAGTCTTTTCCAATGAGTCAACTCTTCACATGAGGTGGCCAAAGTACTGGAGTTTCAGCTTTAGCATCATTCCCTCCAAAGAAATCCCAGGGCTTATCTCCTTCAGAATGGACTGGTTGGATCTTGTTGCAGTCCAAGGGACTCTCAAGAGTCTTCTCCAACACCACAGTTCAAAAGCATCAATTCTTTGGCACTCAGCTTTCTTCACAGTCCAACTCTGGCATCCATACATGACCACTGGAAAAACCATAGCCTTGACTAGACGGACCTTTGTTGGCAAAGTAATGTCTCTGCTTTTAAATATGCTATCTTGATTGCTTATAACTTTTCTTCCAAGGAGTAAACGTCTTTTAATTTCATGGCTGCAGTCACCATCTGCAGTGATTTTGGAGCCCCCAAAAATAAAGTCTGACACTGTTTCCCCATCTATTTCCCATGAAGTAAGTGATGGGACCAGATGCCATGATCTTCGTTTTCTGAATGTTGAGCTTTAAGCCAACTTTTTAACTCTCCACTTTCACTTTCATCAAGAGGCTTTTTAGTTCCTCTTCCCTTTCTGCCATCAGGGTGGTGTCATCTGCATACCTAAAGTTATTGATATTTCTCCCAGCAATCTTGATTCCAGCTTGTGCTTCTTACAGCCCAGTGTTTCTTATGATGTACTCTGCATATAAGGTAAATAAGCAGGGTGACAATATACAGCCTTGACTTCCTCCTTTTCCTAATTAAATAATGAAATATAAATACTGTATTTTTCAGTAGCTGGAGATTATGTGGGGTTTGCCACATAATTTATTCTCACATGTAATTTATTATAGTATAAATCTTTACAGATATGCTGATCATTATATACAGAACAGTTTTCTCCCTTGAATTTGTATCATGATAAAGACTATATGCTGGATGAGGTAGAAGTATTGTATATATGGGACTTCCCTGATGGTCCAGGGGTTAAGATTCTGCTTTCCATTGCATGGGTACAGATTTGAACCCTGGTCAGGGAGCTGAAATGCCACATACCTTGTAGCCAACAAACCAAAACAAAAAACAGAAACAACATTGTAACAAATTCAATAAGGACTTTAAAAATGGTCCACATCAAAAAAAAACAAAACAAAAACAAAGTATGGTTGCTACTGCTGCTGTTAAGTCGCTTCAGTCCTGTCCAACTCAGTGCGACCCCATAGATGGCAGCCCACCAGGCTCCCCCATCCCTGGGATTCTCCAGGCAAAAACACTGGAGTGGGTTGCCATTTCCTTCTCCAATGCCTGAAAGTGAAAAGTGAAAGTGAAGTCGCTCAGTCGTGTCCGACTCTTAGCAACCCCATGGACTGCAGCCTACCAGGCTCCTCCGCCCATGGGATTTTCCAGGCAAGAGTACTGGAGTGGGGTGCCATTGCCTTCTCTGAAGTATGGTATAGAGGGGTAAATTAAACTGTGTCCAAAAAGTCCTAGCATGTGCTTCCACTTAGTTTGTCATAATTTGAAAAGAATATATACTCAGATTATATTTGTTTAGAAAATATTTATTTATAGAATATGCATTTTAATAAATTAAAATTAGAGGAAATATTTTAAACACTTAGTTTAAAAAAATGTTTTAGTATTCTCCAAGGTTTTATAAGCAACACCTACAAAAAAATAGTGTGTGAAGTAAGTCTTAAGGAAATAGCTCAAATATCTCTGCTAGTATTGTGTTAGATTAATTTGAGTTATTGATTAGATATAAAAATATTATATGGTACCACCTTTTTAAGACTTTCTCATTTACTCTGACTATATGCTCAGAATATTTTCTTAAGTTTATCTATCAAATAATCATTGAAGGCATAATATGTTTATGATTCTGTGATGTCTAAATTAAAAATTCCTGAAGGAATTTGATTTACTAACATTAAAATTTTTTTTAATGGCAGTAACAAATAACACACTATATGCCATTAAAAAATCATACAAATACTACAATGATAATTGGGATAATCAAGAGATATTTATTTAATATATTTGAACTGGGTTTTAGAGAATAAATTAATATTTGGGCAGAAGTGGGTGGTGAGTCCTGGGTGATGAGTCGTGGCTTACTGAAGAGACAGACACGTATGTCATATCTGGGAAAAAGCAACAAGTCTAAAGCTTGAACAAAGCAGTTATAGGATGTAAGGCTTAAAGATGCTTTGGCACAGATTGTGGAGGACTCTTAATTTGGGTTAAATATTTGAAGTTCTTTTTTTATTTAGAACATTTAAAAAAGTTATGCTAGGAATTGAGATATTCAGCTCTGCACCACGAGGATTAAGCTGCTGGTAGTATCTATTAAAGTATTGACATTTCCCGCAAGCCTTTATTTTGGATGGATGAGTCAACACTTCCATTAGATACATGCCAAAATGAAACACATAATTACTTTTTTTTCCCTCTGTTAATATCAGGGGATGCTTTAAAAGATTCACTGTGGCTTTCTGTCTAACGGCACACTGGATGGATCTTAACCCATTGCACAATTATGTGAATGTGAAGTGCCAAAATCTTTTGTGAACCCAAAGGAAGAGTAGCCCAACTTGTTAAGGCAGAATGTGCAATATTGTTTGTGAAAATACAGCTGAATTTTGAACCAAATGTCACATGCAAATTTTGACTTGGCCAAAAATGTCATAGTACAAATTCCAGCTGATGCGATAAGCATCCTACCATATGCCAAGTGGCAAAGTTTTACTGCTGGTTTAGTCACTCAGTGCTCACATGGAATTACCTTTCTTCTGCTGTGTCCATCTGCTGATTACCTAGTGGTCCTCTCCCACTGCTGTGTCCATCTGTTGGCACATACAGATGCCTTCCTAATGCCCCATGCACCTGTTTGTACCATTCCTCCCAGAATGCAATGCATCTCATCATTACCAACCAAACTGTAAATTAAATATGCATGTTCATCTTTTGGGGAAGCAGTAGAGGTTTGTTGTTTCTTTTTTTCCTCCTATTATGGAACCAAAATAAGTTTAAATATTGATCAAGTAGATCTTGCAAACAATTCTCTTAAAGAAGGGTTTTTCACAGCGTGATTATAAAATGCTCAACAAAGAACTCATGAAAAGTTAGAGAAGGTCCATATTCAATTAAAAATGTTACACTTCTTTGTTCTTAGATTATAAAAAGGTACTTTAAGCACCCTACACACAATTTACAGAATTGATTTGGCTCCTTGAAGCCATTAAATCTTCATCTCAATATGTTTCAGTTTGGTAGGATGGGTAAATATGTCTGAAAAAATACCCCTTCCCAGGTCAGACACTTTTGTGAAGATGTGAAGGTGGCAGAATAAGTGAAAGGATAAAGTGCTTGGGTTCTGTCCTTGTTTTTACTGACCTAAAATGGACAACTGAGTAATGTAGTGGAATGAAATGAAACCCTGTATACGAGACAGCAAAAGAGACACTGATGTATAGACCAGTCTTTTGGACTCTGTGGAAGAGGGAGAGGGTGGGATGATTTGGGAGAATGGCATTGAAATATGTATAATATCATATATGAAATGAGTCACCAGTCCAGGTTCGATGCACGATACTGGATGCTTGGGGCTGGTGCAATGGGATGACCCAGAGGGATGGTATGGGGAGGGAGGAGGGAGGAGGGTTCAGGATGGGGAACACATGTATACCTGTGGCAGATTCATTTCGATATATGGCAAAACCAATGCCATATTTTAAAGTTAAAAAATAAAATAAAATTAAAAAAAAAGAAAAATTTAAAAAGTTACTATGATGTAAAAAGCATCTATAAAGACTATGGTCAAATAAACCTTTCTAAAAGATTTAGACCATTCCTCTTCAGGTAACTCTATATTATATTTATTTTGTAAGATACTGAAAAGTATCTTGGACGATTACAAGAAGAAAACTCCCTACCTACAACTAGTAAGTACCTCAAGCACTGAAATAATTACTTAAAAATGATAAATAATGCTAAAGAAAAGGATATGATTTCCAATAGTGCAGCACATTTAGATATGTTGCATTTTTGAGTATTTATAAACTGCACAGTTCATAAAACATTTTAAAGCAATTTATTTCACATTTTTCCACTAAGGAAATAGCTCCTAAAATTGTTCATTTTATGAATAGGACTTATATGTGTGTAAAGCAGCTTATATTCTTTAAATATGTTAATATGATTTTAACATTTAGACGAGCAAGAAATAAAATATTAATTTGATTGAAAAGATGAAATAATTATTTCTTTAAAAAACAGACCATGTCTTTAAAAATTGTTTTAAAGTATGAATAAGATATGTTTTGAATATGTGAAAATAGTATCTACTAGGTACATCTTTATGAATATAGAACAAATCCTCAGAATATCTCTACTGTAGCTGAAGTTGTCATTTCTTTTAGCTTTGTAATGCTAGCAATAAAACTTTCATATATTTTTGTATCTTGCTTAAAAATTAAAAATAAACATGAGATTGTTGAATAGCCTATTTTTAACATCCATTATCTAATGTAACAACTTTCCAAATAATCATCTTAATATCAAATTACAGACTGTCCATTTTTGAAGGTACTTATAACATGCAGTCCCCTGGTGACAGTCAGTAAAGAATCTGCCTGCAATTTGGGGGCCTGGGTTTGATCCCTGTGTTGGGAAGATCCCCTGGAGGAGGGCATGGCAACCCACTCAAGTATTCTTGCTTGGAGAATCCCCATGGACAGAGGAGACTGGCGGCCTACCATGGGGTTGCAAAGAGCAGCATAACTGAGCAACTAAGCACACATTTAACATGCAGAGTACAAAACACTTGGTATTTCAGTTTAATGGTTTTGCATTGCTTCATTTGCTAAGGTAACATAATTTTAAAGTATACTATATATTTATATACTTGTGTATTTGGACCTATCTGAAGTTTTATCTTATTTCATTAAATCACCCTAGTCTTTTATTCCTGTATAACAAGTAAAAGGGATATTTAAATATGCTCACCACAGTATTTGCAGACACCACAGATAGTGCAAAACTGTCTGCCAGGAAGTTGTCCTTTGTATATCCTCCAGTGTTTTTCTTTTTGTCTCATCCTGAACTGTGTGATACATTGACTAATCTTTTTGACAATGAGGTTTAGTTATATCAACTTTACATTTGTTTTTGTCTTGAGGAGTATTTAAAAAGGAGAAAAAAATGTATAGAAGCAATACCTCACATTGAGGAAAAACTACATTTATATCCACAATGTATACTGTCATATGTTTATACACAAGTATCATTCACAAACATACTCAAATATGCCTACAAGATAATTTTGACTTTAACTTCCAATACTGAGTAGAATGAATGTCTTAGCTTAGAGCCAAAATATGTCACTCCTGGTCCTGATTTGGATATTTATCTTCTTCCATTGCTCCAATTGCCATGAGCTGTTCTTCTGTATCTCATATTCATGCCTATTATTCTAACCAAAATAGCCTACTATTCTATTTCATAATTTAAAAAATTTGCCGTAATACTAAACCTCCTTATCTTCACTTTCTTACCTACAAAGATATAAAGAAATGGCTATAATTTATTTCTGCACATACATACTTAATAAAATAAACAGAATAAACAGAACACACATCCATTTACACTGTGAAAAATTTGAAGTTATCATGGAGTAATATTGGATATTATACAATGACAGTATAGCTTCTGTCATTGGTATGTTCTTTTATGTGCTAAAATTGCATGTATGAAGCCCCGAGTCTCTATATTGCTAACCTCCAGAATAACCATGATGTGTACCACTGAGCCAAGGAGTGTGCCAATAAAAAGCTCTAAATTATTGTTATCAATTCGAATCTGAATGAAAGATAGCTCTCCAGTGTATATGATCAACATATTTATCTCATAATGAGTCAAAGATGTGTAGTAGAAACTATTGTTGTTTTAACCTTGCTTAAGGGCCTATCCTTAATGAACCCACAACCACATACAGGCAGAATTAGAATCACAGTGGACAACCTAGTTTATATATTAAATTCAGAATATTAATAGTCTTTGACAAAGAATCAATATCCCAGGCCTCAAATAATTTAATATTGCTTAATTTGACTCTAATTCAGACAAATTAGGAATTACAGACTGCTAAAGTGAAACCATGTTGTGTCAATAGATTAAGAACAGACTATCAGGAATTCCATGTTTAGCCAGAAGAGTATAAAATTAAAACTTAATTTTGAGGATAATTTAATTATTTCAAAATTTCTAATTGATTTTTAATGTTTTTAGATTTCAGTTTTTAATTTTAGATTTTAAAATTTAAATATTTTTTAGATTTTAAAATTAAAAGTCTAATTAATTTTTAATTTTGCATAAAATGAAGTTGCATTCCAATACAGTCTCCTATACTTATCCACACAATTTTTCCTGCATCTCATTCCTAAGTTCTTCTGTTCTTTTTTCACTTCCATCTTATCTTGAATAAATGTGCTTTCTACTTTTCATCGTGTCTCACTGCCGTCTCATTGTTATGTGTAAATTTAATCAAAATCTTCATTTCCAAAAAGATAAGCTTATTTTCCTGAAATGCTTTACTAATCTATCATTGCAACCTGGACAACCTGGACCAATTTGAATGATCAGAGACATCACTCAGTTTGGCTGGTATTTGGTATATTCTTTACCGTTTCTAGAACAACCAGATTACTTCAAATTGCAGTCTGTATTTTCTTCTTAACTTGTTAGAGATAAAAATTGGCAGAACATCTAGTAGAAAAAAAGCAAAATACATACATGTGGACATCTATGTATCTAAATATATTTATATTTTAATTTTTTATACTCTGCCAAAAGTGTTGCATTTCAGTGAACTTAAACTGCATTAATAGCCTTAATTTTTTTTAAACAGGGACTAAATGAGTAGAATATGTATATATTCTGTATTCTAGCAATCTAAAATGTCACAATTTACTGTTCCCATTTTTTCTCCACAGAGGACACGTTAAGGTCACTTAAATAGCTCCTGATTGTAATATACACATGAATGTTGCAAAAATATAGAGTAATATCTGCTGCTGCTGCTATGTCACTTCAGTCGTGTCTGACTCTGTGTGACCCCATAGATGGCAGCCCTCCAGATCCCCCGTCCCTGGGATTCTCCAGGCAAGAACACTGGAGTGGGTTGCCATTTCCTTCTCCAATGCATGAAAGTGAAAAGTGAAAGTGGAGTCGATCAGTCGTGTCCGACCCTCAGCCAACCCATGGATTGCACCCCACCAGGCTCCTCTGTCCATGGTATTTTCCAGGCGAGAGTACTGGAGTGGGGTGCCATTGCAATAGCCTGTGATAATTCAGATGTTACACTTAGCATTTGTTACATGCTGCTGCTAAGTCGCTTCAGTCGTGTCTGACTCTGTGTGACCCCAAAGACGGCAGCCCACCAGGCTCCCCTGTCCCTGGGATTCTCCAGGCAAGAACACTGGAGTGGGTTGCCATTTCCTTCTCCAATGCATGAAAGTGAAAAGTGAAAGTGAAGTTGCTCAGTCGTGTCCAACCCTTAGCATGGACTGCAGCCTACCAGGCTCCTCCGTCCATGGGATTTTCCAGGCAAGAGTACTGGAGTGGGGTGCCATTGCCTTCTCCATTTATTACATATATCAGTTCAATTCAGTTCAGTTGCTCAGTTGTGTGCAACTCTTTGAGACCCAATGACAGCAGCATGCCTGGCCTCCTTGCCTATCACCAACTCCCAGAGTTTACCCAAACTCATGTCCATTGAGTCAGTGATGCCATCCAACCATCTCATCCTTTGTTGTACCCTTTTCTTCCTGCCCTCAATCCTTCCCACCATCAGGGTCTTTTCCAGTGAGTCAGCTCTTTGCATCAGGTGGCTAAAGTACTGGAGTTTCAGCTTCAACATCAGTCCTTCCAAAGAATATTCAGGACTTATTTCCTTTAAGATGGACTGGATGGATCTCCTTGTAGTCCAAGGGACTCTCAAGAGTCTTCTCCAACACCACAGTTCATATGCATAAATTATTCAGTGCTCAGCTTTCCTTATAGTCCAACTCTCACATCCATACATGACTACTGGAAAAACCATAGCCTTGACTAGATGAACCTTTGTTGACAAAGAAATGTCTCTGGTTTTTAATATGCTCTCTAGGTTGGTCATAACTTTCCTTCCAAGGAGTAAGCGTCTTTTAATTTCATGGCTGCAGTCAACATCTGCAATGATTTTGGAGCCCCACAAAAATAGTCAGCCACTGTTTCCATTGTTTCACCATCTATTTACCATGAGGAGATGGGACCGGATGCCATGATCTTATTTTTCTGAATGTTGAGCTTTAAGTCAACTTTTCCACTCTCCTCTTTGAATTTCATCAGGAGGCTTTTTAGTTCTCCTTCATTTTCTGCCATAAGAGAGGTGTCATCTGTATATCTGAGGTAATTGATATTTCTCCCTGCAATCTTGATTCTGGCTCATGCTTCTTCCAGCCCAGAGCTTCTCATGATATACTCTGCATATAAGTTAAATAAGCACGGTGACAATATATAGCCTTGACATACTCCTTTTCCTATTTGGAACCAGTCTGTTGTTCCATGTCCAGTTGGAGCTATTGATTCCTGACCTGCATACAGGTTTCTCAAGAGGCAGGCAGGTGGTCTGGTATTCCCATCTCTTTCAGAATTTTCTGCTGTTTATTTTGATCCACACAGTCAAAGGCTTTGGCATAGTGAATAAAGCAGAAATAGATGTTTTTTCTGGAACTCTCTTGCTTCTTCGACAATCCCGCCAATGTTGGAAATTCAATCTCTTATTCTTCTGCTTTTTCTAAAATCAGTTTGAACATCTGGAAGTTCATTGTTCACGGTTCACGTATTGCTAAAGCCTGGCTTGGAGAATTTTGAGCATTACTTTGCTAGCGTATAAGATGAGTGCAATTGTGCACTAGTTTGAGCATTCTTTGGCATTGCCTTTCTTTGGGATTGGAATGAATGCTAACCTTTTCCAGTCCAGTGGCCACTGC
The DNA here is from genome assembly GCF_019923935.1 of Bubalus bubalis. Taxonomy (NCBI): domain Eukaryota; kingdom Metazoa; phylum Chordata; class Mammalia; order Artiodactyla; family Bovidae; genus Bubalus; species Bubalus bubalis. Next base: position 107,637,369 of record NC_059158.1, read on the forward strand.
TGACTTTTCCCGATTTGCTGACATATTGAGTGCAGCACTTTCAAAGCATCATCTTTTAGAATTTGAAATAGCTTAACTGGAACTCCATCACCTCCACTAGCTTTTTTCATAGTGTTGCTTCCTAACGCCCACTTGACTTCGCATCCCAGGATGTCTGGCTCTAGGTGAATGATCACACCATCGTGATTATCTGGGTCCTGAAGATATTTTTTGTTCAGTTTTTCTGTGTATTTTTGTCACCTCTTCTTCATAGCTTCTGCTTCTGTTAGGTCCCTACCATTTCTGTCCTTTATTGAGCCCATCTTTGCATGAAATGTTGCCCTGGTATTTCTAAATGTCTTGAAGAGATCTCTACTCTTTCACATTCTATTGTTTTCCTCTATTTTTTTTGCAATGATCACTGAGGAAGGCTTTCTTATCTCTCCTTGCTATTCTTTGGAACTCTGCATTCACATGGGTATATCTTTCTTTTTCTCCTTTGCTTTTCACTTCTCTTATTTTCACAGCTATTTGTAAGGCCTCCTCAGACAGCCATTTTGCTTTTTTGCATTCCTTTTTCTTGGGGAGTGGTCTTGATCCCTGTCTCCTGTACAATGTCACAAAACTCCATCCATAGTTCATCAGGGACTCTGTCTATCAGATCTAGTCCCTTAAATTTATTTCTCACTTCCACTGTATAATCATAAAGGATTTGATTTAGATCATACCTGAGTGGTCTTGTGGTTTTCTCTACTTTCTTCAATTTCAGTGAATTTGGCAATAAGGAGTTCATGATCTGAGCCACAGTCAGCTCCCGGTCTTGTTTTTGCTGACTTTATAGAGCTTCTCCATCTTTGGCTACAAAGAATATAATCAATCTGATTTTGGTGTTGACCATCTGCTGATGTCCATGTGTAGAATCTTCCCTTGTGTTGTTGGAATAGGGTGTTTGCTATGACCAGTGCCTTCTCTTGGCAAAACTCTATTAGCTTTTACCCTGCTTCATTCTATACTCCAAGGCCAAATTTCCCTGTTACTCCAGGTGTTTCTGACTTCCCACTTTTGCATTCCAGTCCCCTATAATGAAAAAGACATCTTTTTTAGGTGTTAGTTTTAAAAGGTCTTGTAGGTCTTTGTAGAACCATACAACTTCAGCTTCTTCAGTGTTACTGGTTGGGGAATAGACTTGGATTACCCTGATTTTGAATTGTTTGCCTTAGAAACAAACAGAGATCATTCTTCATTTCTGAGATTGGATCCAAACACTGCATTTCAGACTCTTTTGTTGACTATGATGGCTACTCCATTTCTTCTAAGGGATTCCTGCCCCCAGTAGTATATATAATGGTCATCTGAGTTAAATTCACCCATTCCAGTCCTAAAATGTCGATGTTCACTCCTGTTTGACCACTTCCAATTTGCCTTTCTTCATGGACCTAACATTCCAGGTTCCTATGCAATATTCCTCTTTACAGCATCAGACCTTGCTTTTATCACCAGTCCCATCCTCGACTGGGTGTTGTTTTAGCTTTGGCTCCATCCCTTCATTCTTTCTGGAGTTATTTCTCCACTGATCTCCAGTAGCATACTGGACACCTATGGACCTGTGAAGTTCATCTTTCAGTGTCCTACCTTTTTACTTTTTCATACTGTTCATTGGGTTCTCAAGGCAAGGATACTGAAGTGGTTTGCCATTCCCCTCACCAGTGGACCACATTCTGTCAGACCTCTCCACGATGACCCATCCGTCTTGTGTGGCCCCACATGGCATGGCTTAGTTTCACTGAGTGAGACAAGGCTGTGGTCCATGTGATCAGATTGGCTAGTTTTCTGTGATTGTGGTTTTAGTCTGTCTGCCCTCTGATGCCCTCTCTCAATGCCTACCATCTTATTTGGGTTTCTCCTACCTTGGACATGGAGTATGTCTTCACGGGCTGCTCCAGCAAAGCACAGCTGCTGCTACTTATCTTGGATGTGGGTTATCTCCTCATGGCCTCCCCTCCTGACCTTAGATGTGAGGTAGCTCCTCTTGGCCGCCGCTCTTGCACCACGTAGCTGCTGCTCCTGCTATATATATATATTTATAACATATATGTATATTTCTTTAAATAATGATCTGTGTTATAGAGTCAAAAGGAATATTATTACCAAAGGCCAAAGTGTCTATATATTTATTACTTTTTCTATAATATATGTATTTTTATATTAATTTAAACATTAATACATATTAAAATGATACATAATAATTTTCTATAATGGTATACTTATGACTGTTCTATAAACTTATTACTGGTCTTGTTTTGTGTCTCTGAGTCTTCTTATATTTCTAAGTCTATATATTTTTGTCTTTCTGTACTTTCAAACCCCACAGTCTTAAAATTGTTACTTCTCTTCATACTTGGCTACCAGGATTCACTACTTAAGCCCTGTGTCTAAAGACTTGTGACTTGTTTGGAAGTAATTAATTAATTCTTTATACTTTTCTCACATATATTAATTTATTTAGATTAATATTAATATCAGACTCAAATTGACATTTTACTTTTCCTAGTAAATAATAATTTATTTTGTGCACAGCATTTATGAATGTAAGATTTTCTGTTTTCACACATGTAGGCATACCTACCTTCTCATACTATCATTTTGTTATTTTTTAATAAAAGTGCTGTGTCTGAAAAACCATTTTCAATGGTTTTTAGATTAACCTAGCAATTCTTGTTTTTCCTTCTTATTGATTTTCATGTTTTTCTTAATTTATTTTTTTACCTTTTCTAAGTTTGATTTATTTCTATTTTCATGAGTTGGTCAAGTTTAACCAATTTCCTATCTTTATTTTTCACCGTTAAACTATTTAGACCCTGTATGTGCCTTTAGATACAATTTGGACCACATGAAATAAACTATTATTCTCATTTAATTATTTTCTGAATCATTTTTAATCATATATTTGTTTTTCATAATATATCATTTAAAAAATGAAAGTTAACACTAATTAATAATTAAATTTAACTAATAATAAAATCTAATCAATAATTAAAACTATTAATAATTAAATTTAATTAATAATTAAATCAGAAACCATGACTTATAGAGCTCCATATTTAAAAATGTAAATATTTATTTTGTGACCAATTATTTTATCAGTTTTTAAAAATGTTTTATGTATACTTGAATACATAGCATATCATACACTTGTAGACTGCAGTTTTAGTACCTATCAGTTTATGCAAATTCTCTGATTATGGCATCATTATTTTGGTCTATCTTAAATTATTAAATTCTACAGAGAAATTGTATTTATTCTTTCAAGAAATACTTCCTGATCACTATGGTAGTCACACTGTAATTCTAAGGACCAAACACTGAGCAAATCAGTTCTATGAAACCAACAATCTACTATAGAAATAGACAAGGAAATTAACTTCTCAATTACTTTCTGATTAGAGTTGGCCAATGGAGAGACAGATGAGAGAACAGAAGAAAGATTAGAGGGCAAGGGGAACAGAGGAGCCTCTTCCTTTTACTAGGTGGCCAGCGGCAGCTGCGTTTTCTCTGTGGCTCCAGCCAACAGACAAGGACTCCTTCATAGTCCAACCGGAACAGAAATGCCATGTGGGTTCTAGCTGAGCGTCATTATTCTATCAATACTGCTTTTTCTATCCCTTCAAACTCCAGGATAATTGGATCTTCTTATAATTGCAAATCTGGAAGTCACTTTACCTTTTTTTGATTATAGATTCAGCTTATCTAACATCTTGAAAAGTAACTCTCTATATTAAACACTCAAATTCTAATTCTGCATATTTGAAATAGCATATAAATTTTGCATATTTCTTCAAATATACATTCACTTTAAGCGACAAAGGTTTGCTTTCTGAAGGTGAGTTGATACCCCATTCAAATGATTAAACAATACATTATGAAAGGAAAAATCACTTAAGTATACTCTGTATAATTGTGGCTTTGAAGGGGTTTTCTAGAAGATAATTTTTTTTTCTTCAATGAGCATACATTTTGTATTTGGCAAAAAATGCCTTGAAACTTTCTTTGAGTTTTACATATGGGCCCAAAATTGTAATATATACTTTTAGAAAGACTTCTTTCTAATAGTTGAAATAATTGAAAAATTTGAAAAAAAATTGAAAAAATATTTGTTTCACTAGCCTCCTGTTGAGTTTTGCATGGTGAGAAATAATCATTTGAACCAATCCAAAAGAATAGATAGGATGGGAAATATGTGTTCATCTTTTAGTAAAGCTTTCCCTCCTTAGCAAAAAGAAGGCTTTAAAAAGAAATATCTGTTGTTTTTGCCCAGTGACTTTTGCTTAAAATGTGATTCCTGAATCTGTAACCACCATCTTAAAACTTTAATAAGTCAAACGTAAGAAACAAGTCATGAATAAACTCTGAAACTACCCTTCATTCAGAATCATGAAACTGAGAAACGACAAATACCCTAATACATAACAGAGTTTTACTTGTGTATCCTGTAACTTGTGGCTGAAAAGAATGTTAAATGATATTCACAGAAAACAAAGAAATTCCCTAAGAAATGGAGACTAAATAAATGGGGATTTAGGGACTAAATGTTTTTAACCTCTGTATTTGGAAATGAGTTTGTGACTATAAGAAAAACACTTTTGGTTCGGATGGAGAATAAAGAAATAACTGTTTGGTTTGCAGTCAAGAATATCTGCCACTGTCCGTCCCTTTGGCCTTACTCAGACTTTCCCTGTACATATAGAATGTATGTACATACATACTTACATATTTTTGTACTTATATATTTTCACTTGCTTCTCAAAGTCACACAAACTAAAATTCTCATTAATCACTATTTGTGTGCTAAGTCATTTGCTTCCATTGTGTCTGACTCTTCAGGACCCTATGATCTGTAACCTGCAGGCTCCTCTGTCCATGGGATTCTCCAGACAAGAATGTCCATTTCCTTCTCCAGGGGATCATCCCGACCCAGGGATCAAACCTGTGTTTCTTATGTTTCATGCATTGGCAGGCGAGTTCTTTACCACTAGCACCATGCTAATCACTATATTCAGCTATAATATCATTCACAGTTTTTATGTGAAAGCCAACTAAAACAATTCTGGATAATTTCAATTGAAAACTATTTATTAAAAGTACATATGGTAGCTTCAGTTATTTCTAAGAGGACCAGGGAATTGTGTTTGAACATCATGCAGGCTAGAAAAATGACTCAAATCATACCACAGCACTGGTCCCCTGAAGATTTATCACCGTTGTCACTGGAACAGTTTGATCACCAACACTAAATATTGCTTTCTGCCATTCTGGGCAAACCAATGGACCACGATCATTGTAATCTTTGGAAGCCAGGAGTATCTGGCTCAAATAACATAACCATTGCCAGAATGGAATCCATGCTCTTCCTATTTCTTCTTAAAACTAGCTTCTGATCCAGCTTTTGAGGAGATTGTATGGAAATGACAATGCCCAGAAGGTATGCCTATTCTCAGCTATAAGATTTGGCAAATGCATAGTTGAAATTTTCAGGCTGTGTATTAAGAGTATTCTTTCTGGTAATATGAGGAATTCTCTGAACATAGAAAAAGGGCTAAAAATATGGACCTTCAAAAAAATATGACAAACATCTACTTCAATGTGCCTAAGAAAATAATCTGAAGGAAAGATATGAAGTGTATCTAAGAAAAGGCAGTGGTATTCAAGATCAATATTATGACAGTCTCTCTGAAATCCATATTAATTACCAATTCAGGTAAAATTCTAAGAGATAAAATACGTAATACTTGGAGTCTGTGTTAAGTCACTTCAGTCATCTCCGACTGTTTGCAACATTATGAGCTGTAGCCCTTCAGGCTCCTCTGTCCATGGGATTCTCCAGGCAAGAATACTGGTATGGGTCACCATGCCTTCCTCCAGGGGATCTTCCTGACCCAGGGATCAAACTTAGATCTCTTATGTCTTCTCAGTTGGCAGGCAGATTCTTTACCACTAGCACCACCTGAGAAGCCCTTTATAATTCTAGTTAATTGGATTATTTTTCCTTTGTTCATTCATTTAGGGTCTGGCCTGATGCTCTGGCTTTTAATTTGTTAATTTATCTTATTTGCACAATATAGGATATAAACCAAAATGTTATTTGTTTCATTATGGTCATTATCCTATCATACATCCATTAAATGTAATTTAAAAATTGACAATTCTTAAGAACATTATATTTGAAAAATAATATGCTGATAGGAAGTAAAAAGCAATAATTTGTATAGATGACAGATTGCTGGACAGATGGTCACAAGACCAGATTTATTTATCTGTTCTCTTTGTTTAATGCATGGTAGCAATTGCTCTAAACATATCAATGTTCTAATAAGACATACAAATATGAAATAAAAATGTTACCATGCATCATTATTACTCTTGCCTGGAAAATCCCGTGGACGGAGGAGCCCAGTAGGCTGCAGTCCATGGGGTTGCTCAGAGTCGGACAGGACTGAGCTACTTCACTTTCACTTTTCACCTTCATGCATTGGAGAAGGAAATGGCAACCCACTCCAGTATTCTTGCCTGGAGAATCCCAGGGACAGGGGAGCCTGGTGGCCTGCCATCTATGGGGTTGCACAGAGTCCGACACTACTGAAGCAATTTAGCAGTAGCAGCAGCAACAATAAATAAGTTTCCTATGGAACTTGTGGAAAACATACAGAAGACATTTCAATAATAAGAGGAAAATGAGTTATAAAAAGTTTCTAGTTTGCTACCCATGATTAACTAAATATAGAATGTGATTGAGCTTTGCTAATTCAGTTTCTTGTGATCTTACTAAAGATTTCTACTCTGGAATTGATGTTTATGAGAGAAAGATATTTTCTAAGATTATTATTATCGGTTTTTAGGTTTCCACTTTTTTTTTTTCAATATTTGTCATTCTTAGTAGCAAGGCTGATTATGCATTACTTGAGTTGAAACTGTTTCTACTGAGATAGTGAATGTTGCCACTATGTTCAACAATATTTTCTCATGCCCTGAAGCTTGCATTTTCATTTCTCCATATTCTCATATTGTCAAGCTTTTACCTCCAGTTGTTACTAGGAAATAAAGCTAATAAAATAAACATGTGAATACACTTTCTTTACTTCTGTATGTGTATCTTACTGCAAATTGTCAAATTGTTATTTTGTTATTTTACTGGTTTCTTATAATTAATGGCTCTCTTTGAAGACTCCTAAAAATATTATTTTGCTGTTCAAGCTTTACATAAATAATGCTTTTTGTGTGTAAATACTTACTAAGACTTTGATATTTTTTGTAAACAGTATTGGTCTGGTCAGTACATTTGGTTATGTATTGTCTCAGTGACCTTCTGAGTGATGAGTTCTGCTTAACTTTTATAAGATAACTAAATTTTGTTATCGTTCAGTCTCTAAATAGTAGCCAACTCTTTTTTTTTTTTTTTTTTTTTTTTGCATCGCCCACCAGACTCCTCTGTCCATGGAATTTCCCAGGCAATATAACTAAATATTTGTCCTCAAATAATACCATCTCTGAAGGTCTTCTGGACACATTCTCCAACAACTATTTTGTTGTGACCTAATTAGGAAAGAGATGAAAATACGACTTTTTAAAATTAATGTATTCAATTACCCATTACTTCATGAAGTTCATTGTTTTTCATCTTTTTACTTGTGATCTCTTCAGAAGTCAGTGTGATACAGTAGAAATAACAACTCTTACTGGGAGTTAGTGATGTGAACGTAGCTATATTAAGATTTTTCTCAGTATTCAGGTTTAGAATCTTGAATGCTTGGGATAATAGATCAATAGATAAAGATAAGAAGAGATAGTAGAAAGAAAGAAGGAAAAATTTAGCTAGAAAAGAACATTTATTGCTTATTAAATACAGGAAAGATTGTATGATTTGCCCAAGATCACAATTAATGGTTGGTATTCCTGGGAATTAAACTAAAAACTTCAATATTCAAGGATTTTTTCCTCTATACGATATTATAGTAATTTAAGCATAGGCTTCTAATCTATGATCTTGTCTATAGGTTTCTTCATTTACTCATTCCCTTTGCTCAGAATAATAGATGATCAGAACATGTTCACTGAATTAAATGAAAATATGTACTAACATTAAGAACAAATTAAAAAATCTAGCACCTAAGCTGTTTCTCTTAATGAACTATGGAGTATTGAGAAATGAAAGTGTGTCAAGTAACATCCCTAAAATTTCAGTTTTGGTAGAATAATTTAATTATATCTCATTGTACAGTCCTGAGCCTCTAAGTACAGATATTACGATTATTAGGAAACCAGATTTTCTAGTAAAAATTATAGACCAGGATTTACTAGTGTTCATGTTATGACTGAGACTGTAATGCATTAATTTTAATCAACATCTGTTGTTTTAATCATAGTGTAAAATGTGACAACCATTTTATTGTAAGACAATGTCTTATGAATCAATGGTAATTGTGAATTTATACCACTTTTTAAAAGGCACTATTTAAATATTTTATTATATTTGAATCAATTAACCAAGAGTCAACTCCTGCTCATGATGGAGAAATAATAACCATCAGTTGGCTAGAGTGATATCACTTTTGAAAATCAAAACAATGCTTAAATTGTGCTTACATATTAACATTAGGGGAAACTGAGTAAGGAATAAATGGAAACACTATGATGTTTTGCATCTTTTCTGTGAATCTTAAATTATTCCCAAAAGGTTAGTGAAGAAAAAGTAGTGCCTAAAATAAAATACTACAATCTTAAATAAACTTTATAGTGCATTTTTATTCATGAGTATTTATAGATCTGTAGAGCACAACAGTATACCAATGGTTATAGATATATGCACACTTTTTTTTTTAGTTTCCTAGTAACATGTATCAGAAGCTGAAAAAGAAAACTAATTAATATAAAATGAATCAAGAATCTCATAACCGATCCCTCTAACTTGATTTTTCTAATTTAGTAAACCATAAACATGACATCTAAAAGAATCTTTTTAAAGTAAAAAATTACTAGATTATTCCTAATTTTTTCCCTACTTACCTCTTCAATCATTATCTCCCTATGTTACTGTTGTGGTTTAGTTGCTAAGTCATGTCCAACTCTTTTGTGACCCCATGGACTGCAGCCCACCAGCCTCCTCTGTCCATGGGATTTCCCAGACAAGAATACTAGAGTGAGCTCCATTTCCTTCTCCATTTCCCCATACTGTTCTCTTAAACATTCTTCTCTTTGGTAACGAATAATTTCCCTTCTCCCAAATTCCCAATCCTCCCTTGTGTCTCTACGATGCTTGTTTATAATTCCTAACTCTCCATCTGTGATGGTGTGATGCTTTCTCCCCGCTGTCATCATCTAGCCTGTTTATTGCCTCAAATTCACCTTCATTATTCTGTGACTGGTTCCTGTAAGCCATTTAGGCTTGAGTTTCCCCATCACATTTTCTAATCAATCCTAACCCCTTTTGAAATCATTCAAAGTAATTAGATGCTCTCTTCAATTTCTTTCAAGCATGTATGATCACATTTTTAAAGTAATGATTGTATATACTTGACTTTCCTACTAGACTAAGCTTTATGTAGAAGAGATCTGCATTATTATATCCCTAATGGGTAGCAAAGTCGTCTGTTACATAGTGAGTCTTGTTCACATTTGATATATATGTGTGTATGTCTACATGCATTTTAATCATAAGGGAAACTTTCCTGAAAGAAGTAGGTGTTGTATTAGGTTTAGGTTCAGTGAGGATACAATTTGTATCCATTCTATCAAGGACATCTCTATCAGAAGTTCTGATAGATTGTCATTGAATATTTGAGAAATTAAGGAAAAGAAGATACAAAGAAATAAAATAGTGATATTGAGATATAAAAGGAAAGATAGATTATAAGTTTAGCAAAATACAACATTTTTGACATAAAAAAGTTTAATTTATATATAAGAAAATTTTGATTAGTAAATATTAAGCAATTTCTTAAAGACATGAAAAATTAGTGGCAGAATGAAACAAGAATGTTGGTTTTTTACTTCTTTGATTTTTCTGATTCCCCATACAATGCTCATTTTCTGTATACCAGATTGACACAGATATAGTTTTATGGCTGATCTTAGGAATATTCTGAGAAGAAAAATTATATAAAAATGATTTGATCAGACAAATACAAAATACATTAAACTAGGACTTAAATTTTTCCAAGATTGCTGACTTTGTATTATAAAAAGCTTTTCAGCATGACAAAACTTTACAGGAATGATAACACCCCAAGTTCCTTGTAAAGTGTGAGGGATATAATAGTTTAAATTCACATTAAAGTTGCTTAAGTCAGAGTTTTAGAGACTTTTACCTAAATAGACTTTATTTCTGATTCCAAGTAAGTTGAAAAGACTAAGATGCCTCAAAGTCTCTTACTCTTTGTAATTGTTGTTGTTGTTCAGTTGCTCAGTCATGTCCAACTCTTTGAGAGCCCATGGACTGCAGCAAGCCAGCCTTCCCTGTATTCACCAATTCCCAGAGCTTGCTCAAACTCATGTCCATTGAATTGGTGATGCTATCCAACCATCTCATCCTCTGTCATCCCTTTCTCCACTTGCCTTCAACCTTTCCCAGCATCAGGGTCTGTTCCAATGAGTCAGTTCTTCACATCAGGTGGCCAAAGTATTGGAGTTTCAGCATCAGTCCTTCCTATGAATATTCAGGACTGATTTCCTTTAGGATTGACTGGTTTGATCTCCTTGCAGTTCAAGGGAGTCTCAAGAGTCTTCTCCAATACTACATTTTGAAAGCATCAATTATTTGACAGTCAGCCTTCCTTATGGTCCAACTCTCATCTGTACATGACTGCTAGAAAAGCCATAGCTTTGACTATATGGACCTTTGTCACTAAAGTAATGTTTCTTCTTTTTAATAGGCTGCCTAGGTTTGTCATAGCTTTTCTTCCAAGGAGCAAGCATCTTTTAATTTCATGGCTGCAGTCACTATCTGCAGTGATTTTGGTACAAAGTAAACAAAGTCTCTCACTATTTCCATTGTTTTCCCATCTGTTTGTCATGAAGTGATGGGACCAGATGTCATGATCTTAATTTTTTGAATGCTGAGTTTTAAGCTGGCTTTTTCACTTTCCTTTTTTACCTTCATCAAGAGGTTCTTTAGTACCTAAACGTTTTCTTCCATGAGGGTGGTTTCATCTGCATATCAGAGGTTGTTGATGTTTCTCCCCCTAATCTTGATTCTGCTTATGCTTTATCCATCGAGGCATTTCCCCTGATGTACTCTTCATGTAGGTTAAATAAGCAGGGTGACAGCATATAGCCTTGACGTACTCCTTTCCTAGTTGGGAACCAGTCTGTTGTCCATTTCCAGTTCTAACTGTTTTTTCCTGACCTGCATACAGGTTTCTTAGGAGGCAGGTGAGGTGGTCTGATATTCCTATCTCTTTAAGAATTTTCCTCAGTTAGTTGTGATCCACAGTCTTTAATGTAGTCAGTGAAGCAGATGTTCTTTTGGAATTCTCTTTGCTTTTTCTATGATCCCGTGGATATTGGCAATTTGATCTCTTATTCCTCTGACTTTTCTAAATCCAGTTTTTTAAAATACAAAAGATCTCAGTTCATATAATGTTGAAGCCCAACTTGGAGGATTTTGAGCACTACCTTACTAGCATGTGAAGTGAGTGCAGTTTTGCAGTTGTTTGAACATTCTTTGGCATTGTTTTTCTTTGGGGTTGGAAATAAAAACTGATATTTTCCAGTCCTGTGGCCACTTCTGAGTTTTCCAAATTTGCTGGCATATTGAGTGCAGCACTTTAACATCATCATCTTTTCGGATTTGAAATAGCTGGGATGTCATCATCTCCACTAGCTTTGTTCATAGTTATGCTTCCTAAGGCCCACTTGACTTCACAATCCAAGATGTCTAGCTCTAGGTGAGTGATCACACCACTGTGGTTATCTGGGTCATTAAGATCTTTCTTTTACATAATATCTTGAAAGCTCTCGGCTTTCAAGATGGTGAAGGAGAAGGAAGTGTGCTCATCTTCTGCAAGAACTCCAAATTACAACTCGCTGAACAACCATCAGCAGAGAACATTGGATCTCACCAAAATAAGATATCCCGCATCCAAGGGCAAAGAAGAAGCCCCAGAAAGACAGTAGAAAGGGTAAAATTGCATTTAGAGTCAAACCCCATACCAGCCAGAGACACTCAGAGGGCTCAAACAAAATATTATGTGCACCAGGACCCAGAGACCCCATGAAGACTGAGCCAGAACTGCCTTTGAGTGTTTGAGTGTCTCCTGTGGAGGAATAGGTCAGCAGTGGCAGTGGCCTGCCACGGGGGTAGAGTTACTGGGTGCAGCAGACCTGGGTATGGCAAAAGCCCTCTTGGAAGAGGTTGCCATTAACCCCACCATAGAGCTGCTGGGCAGATGAACTTACACAGGACTGGGGAAACAGAATATTTGAGGGCACAAACAAAACCTTATGTGAGCCAGGACCCAGGAGAAAGGAGCAGTGACCCCACAAGATACTGACCCAGACTTACCTGTGAGTGTCCTGGAGTCTCTGGCAGAGGAATGGGTCAGCGAAGGCCTGCTGCAGGGTCCAGGGCACTGAGTGCAGCAGTGCATGCACAGGACCTTTGGAAGGAGATGGCCATTATCTTCATTACCTCCACCATAGTTTGGTCTCTGGTCAAACAACAGGGAGGGAGCACAGTCACGCCCATCACAAAAATTGGATTAAAGTTTTACTGAGCATGGCCCAGTAAACCCACCCATTAGAACAAGATCCAGTTTACCCCACAAGTCAATCTGTCCATTCAGGAAGCTTCTATAAGCCTTGTATATTTATCTGTCAGAGGGCAAACAGAATGAAAGCCACAATCGCAGAAAACTAATCAGACTGATCATGTGGACCACAGCCTTGTCTAACTGAAAGAAACTATGAGCCATGCCTTGTAGGGCTACCCAAAATGAATGGGTCATGGTGGAGAGTTCTGACAAAATGTGGTCCACTGTAGAAGGGAATGGCAAACCACATTGGTATTCTTGCCTTGAGAAACCCATGAACAGTGTGAAAAAGCAGAAAAATAGGAAGGACACTGAAAGATGATCTCCCCAGATCGGTAGGTGCCCAATATGCTATTGGAGATCAGTGGAGAAATAACTCCAGAAAGAATGAAGAGACAGAACCAAAGCAAAAACAATATCCAGTTGTGGATGTGACTGGTGATGGAAGTAAAGTCTGATGCTGTAAAGAACAGTATTGCATAGGAACCTGGAATATTAGGTCTATGAATCAAAGTAAATTAGAAGTGGTCAAACAGGAGATGGCAAGAATGAACATCACATTTTAGGAATCAGTGAACTAAAATGGACTGGAATGAGAGAATTTAACTCAGATAACAATTATATCTACTGCTGTTGGCAAGAATCCCTTAGAAGAAGTTGAGTGGCCCTCATAGTCAACAAGAATCTGAAATGCAGTACTTGGGTGCAATAGCAAAAACAACAGAACGATCTCTGTTCATTTCCAAGGCAAACCATTCAATATCACAGTAATCAGAGTCTATGCCCCAATCACTAATGCTGAAGAAGTTGAAGTTGAACAGTTTATGAAGACCTACAAGACCTTGTGAAACTAACACCCCAAAACATGTCCTTTTCATTATAGGGGACTGGAATGCAAAATAGGAAGTCGACGGACACCTGGAGTAACAGATAACTTTGATCTTGGAGTACAAAATGAAGCAGGGCAAAGGCTAACTGAGTTTTTCCAAATGCACTGGTCATAGCAAACACCCTCTTCCAACAAAACAAGAGATGACTCTATTAATGGACATCACCACATGGTCAATACTGAAAAAGATTGATTATATTCTTTGCAGCCAAAGATGGAGAAGCTCTATACAGTCAGCAAAACAAGACTGGGAGCTGACTGTGGCTCAGCTCATGAACTCCTTATTGCTAAATTCAGACTTAAATTGAAGAAAGTGGGGAAAATCATGAGCTCATTCAGGTATGATCTAAATCAAATCTCTTATGATTATACAGTGAAAGTGAGAAATAGATTCAAGGGATTAGATCTGATAGACAAGAGTGCCTGAAGAATATGGGCAGAGTTTCAAGACATTGTACAAGAGACAGGGATCAAGACCATCCACAAGAAAAAGAAATGCAAAAAGGCAAAATGGTTGCATTAGGAGGTCTTGAAAACAGCTGAGAAAAGAAGAGAAGTGAAAGGCAAAGGAGAAAAGGAAAGATATTCGATTTGAATGCAGAGTTCTAGAAAAATAGCAAGAAGAGATAAGAAAGCCATCCTCAGTGATCAATGAAAAGAAATAGAGGAAAACAATGGAAAGGGAAAGGCTAGAGATCTCTTCAAAGAATTAGAGATACTAAGGGAACATTTCATGCAAAGATGGACACAATAAAGGGCAGAAATGGTATGGACTGAACAAAAGCAGAAGATATTAAGAAGAGGTGGCAAGAATACACAGAAGAACTATACAAAAAAGATCTTCATGTGAAGATAGTCATGTGAAGCCCACTGGCACAGAGGAAACTCTTCAGGGCTCTATTATATCGACTCAGATGGAAGTGGCCCTCTGGAACCATCACTGGTATATTGCAACATGACAGACACTGCATGGACCTCAGTGCAGCATAACGGCTCCCACTTGGTCAAGGTCAAAAGCTTGAATGGAGAAAGCCCCCATCCAGTATTTTTCAAGTACATAGCCAGCATGGACCAGCTCCAGACCATCATTGACTATGTAGACAACTGCCAACAGGAGCTGACTTTCCACTGCAAGAAGTCAAGGCTTTCAGCTCCCCAAGATGGAACCCCAGTAAGCTGGTGGGTTGGAAGAACCAATGAAACACACACTTACTGGGGAGGTTCTCAGCCTGATGCTCAAAAATGTACTTGTGGATTAGAGGGGAACTGCATTGATTCTCAATATTACTGCAACTGTGATGCTGACCGGAATCAATGGTGATTTCCATATAATTTCCCTGTGCAAACTGTAATTTTTTTGTTGCTTAAACTATGTACCTTAGGCAGACATTGGACATGACAGTACAATAAAGAGAATAAATTAAAAAAAAAAAAGATCTTCATGACCCAGATAATCACGATGGTGTGATCACTCACCTGGAACCAGACATCCTGGAATGTGAAGTCAAGTGCGCATTAGGAAGCATCACTAAGAAGAAAGCTAGTGGAGGTGATGGAATTCCAGTTGAGCTATTTCAAATCCTAAAACATGATGTTGTGAAAGTGCTACACTCAATATGTCAGCAAATTTGGAAAACTCAGCAGTGGCCACAGGACGGGGAAAGGTCAGTTTTCATTCCAATCCCTAAGAAAGGCAATGCCAAAGAATGCTCAAACTACTGCACAATTGCACTCATCTCACATGCTAGTAAAGTAATGCTCAAAATTCTCCAAGTCAGGCTTCAACAGTACATGAACTGTGAACTTCCAGATGTTCAAGTTGAATTTAGAAAAGGCAGAGGAAACAGAGATCAAATTGCCAACATTCACTGGATCATCAAAAAGCAAGAGAGTTCCAGAAATGCATCTACTTCTGCTTTATTGACTATGCTAAAGCCTTTGCCTGTGTGGATCACAACAAACAGTGGAAAATTCTGAAAGAGATGGGAATACCAGACCACCTGCCCTGCCTCTTGAGAAATCTGTATGCAGGTCAAGAAGCAACAGTTAGAACCAGACTTGGAACAACAGACTGGTATCAAATTGGTTAAGGAGTACATCAAGGCTGTATGTTGTCACCCTGCTTATTTAACTTGTACACACAGTACATTATGTGAAATGCCAGGCTGGATGAAGCACAAGCTGGAATCAAGATTGCTGGAAGAAATATCAATAACGTCAGATATGCAGATGACAAACCCTTATGGCAGAAAGTGAAGAAGAATTAAAGAGCCTCTTGATAAATGTGAAAGAGGAGAGTGAAAAAATTGGCTTAAAGCTCAACATTCAGAAAACTAATATCATGGTATCACTTCTAAGCCCCATCACTTCATGGCAAATACATGGGGGAACAATGGAAATAGTGAAAGACTTTATTTTCTTGGGATCCAAAATCACTGCAGATGGTGACTGCAGCCGTGAAATTAAAAGATGCTTGCTCCTTGGAAGAAAAGCTATCACCAATATATCAACATATTAAAAAGCAGAGACATTGCTTTGCCAAAAAAGTCTGTCTAGTCAAAGCTATGGTTTTTCCAGTAGTCATGTTTGGATGTGGGAGTTGGACTATAAAGAAAGCTGAGTGCTGAAGAATCAATGCTTTTGACCTGTGGTGTTGGAGAAGACTCTTGAGCATCCTTTGGCCTGCAAGGAGATCAAACCAGTCAATCCTAAAGTAGCTTGGTCCTTTATATTCATTGTATGGACTGATGCTGAAGCGAAACTCCAATACTTTGGTCATCTAATGTGAAGAACTGACTCACTGGAAAAGACCTTTATGCTGGGAAAGATTGAAAGCGGGAGTTGAAGGGGATGAAAGAGGATGAGTTGGTTAGATGGCATCACTGACTCGATGGAAATCAGTTTGAGTAAGCTCTGGGAGTTAGTGATGCACATGGAAGCCTGGTGTGCTGCAGTCTATGGGTTCGCAGAATCAGACACTAGCGAGGAACTGAACTGAAGATCTTTTTTGTATAGTTTCTGTTTATTCTTACCACTTCTTAATATCTTCAGTAATAATCTGTTTTAAACAACCTTAGTTGGGAGAAACAAACAAAAAAAAACACACAAAACTTCTCTCCAATCCAGACAGTGGTTTACACTGGCAAATGTTTGAAATATGCCAAATTTCCTTTCATATCTCTCTGAGTACATTTTCCTGTTCCTAGTAACTTTTTCATCAGAGTTACTCCTTATATCTCTCCATTGCTCTCATACTAAACATAATACAGCTTTACTTTGATAACCCTACTATAACTGTTCTACATTTTCCCAAAGTTTTTTCAAATCCAAAATAACTTTCTTTTTTTTTTAAATTGAAATATTGTTGACTTTCAATATTGTTTAGTCTCAGGAGTATGACAAAATGATTCAGTTTTTTATATATGTGTATATATATGTATTATATATTATATTTAAATATTTTTAAAACTGTATATTATTTCCATTATAGGTTGTTATGAGATATTGAATATTGTTCCCTGTATTATACAGTATATATTTGTTGAATATCTAGTTGTGCGTTTGTGTTAATCCCATATTCTTTCTTATCACTTCCATCCACCTTTCTCCTTTGGGAACCTAATGTTTGTTTTCTATGTCTGTGAGTCTGTTTCTGTTTGGTAAATAGATTCATTTGCATTTTTTAATATAATTTTTTCCTTCTCTAACTTGCTTCAGTTAGTCATATTCTCTAGGTTCATCCATGATGCAGCAAATGACAATATTTCATTATTTTTTATGGATGAGTAATATTCCAGTGATCTGTTGATAGACATTTATATTGCTTAATTATCTTGGCTACTTTAAATAAGTGCTGCCAAACATTGAGATGCATATATCTTTTTGAATTACAGGTTTCATTTATTCTGGATATGTGCCTAGGGGTGGGATTTCTGGATCTTATGGAATTTGTATTTTCAGTTTTTTAAGGTATCTCATACTGTTTTATATAGTAGTTCCACCAATTTACCTTCTCACCAACAGTGTAAGAGTGTTCCATTTTCTCAGCACCCTGTATAACTTTTATTATTTTTAGACATTTTGATGATAGTCATACTGCCTGGTATGAGGCAATACCTCATTATGTCTTTGATTTGCATTTCTTTAATTGTTAGAGATATTGAGCATCTTTCCAAGAGCTTGTTGACTAATCTATATGTCTTCTTTGGAGAAATATTTATTTAGGTGTTCTGCCCATTTTTTGATTAGGTTGTTTGTTTGATATTGATTTGTAAGAGCTATTCATATATTTTGGAAATTAATTTGTCAGTTTCATTGTTTCCAAATATTTTACCCCATTCCACTGGTTGCCTTTTTGCTCATAGTTTCCTTTGTTATTCTGAAGCTTTTAATTAGTTTCCATTTGTTTATTTTTGCTTTTATTTCTTTTACCTTGAGAGACTGCTCTAAGAATGTATTGCTATGATTTATGTCAAAGAATGTTTTGCCAATGTTCTCTTCTAGGAGTTTTATGGTATCATGTCTTATTATATTTAGG
This sequence comes from Bubalus bubalis, assembly GCF_019923935.1. NCBI lineage: Eukaryota > Metazoa > Chordata > Mammalia > Artiodactyla > Bovidae > Bubalus > Bubalus bubalis. The sequence continues at coordinate 107,655,574 of NC_059158.1, forward strand.
CTTTTAAGCTATTTTGAGTTTATTTTTGTTTGTGGTATGAGGGAATGTTAAAATTTCATTGTCTTACTTGAGGATATCTGGCTTTCCTAACACCAGTTCCTGAAGATATATCTTTTCTCCTTTGTATATGCTGCTTTCTTTTTCAAAGATTAACTAGCCATAGGGTTATGGGTTTATTTCTGGGCTCTATATTCTGTTCTATCAATCTATAGGTCTGATTTTGTGCCAATAGCATGCTGTTTTGATTACAGTAACTTTGTAGAAGTATCTGAAGTCTGGGAGGGTTATGCCTCCTGCTCTGTTCTTTTTCCTCAGGATTATTATAGCAGTATTGGGTCTTCTCTTGTTCCATATAAATTTTAGCATTATTTTATTTTTGTGAAAAATTTCATAGATAATCTTATAGGGATTGGGTTAAAACTATAGATTACTCTGGGAAGTATGGCCATTTTAATAATATTAATTCTTCCAAGAGTATCTTTCCATTTCTTGAATTGCCTTCAGTTTTTTTTTTCTTTTTTTTTTTTAAACATTGTTTTACAGTTCTTTGGCTTCTTTGGTTAAGTTTATTCCTAGGTATTTTATTTTTAATTTTTTGATGTAATTTTAAACATAATTGTTTAAAGTTTCTTTTCTGATATTTCATTCTTAGAGTAAAGATATACAAATTTTTATGTATTATGTATCCTGCTACCTTGCTAAATTCATTTCTTAGTTCTGATAGTTTCTTTGTGGCATCTTTAGGGTTTTCTATATAATGTATCATGCCATCTGTATATGTTATTTTTCTTCATCCTTTCCAATTTGGATACATTTCATTTCTCTTTATTGTCTGATTGCTGTGACTAGTATTCCAGTACTATTTTGAATACAAGTGGTGAGTGTGGGTATCCTTGTCTTGTTCTCGAATTTAGTGGGAAGGCTTTCAACTTTTCATCATTGAGTATTATGTTGACTATGACTTTGTCATAAATGGCTTTTATTATGTTGAGATATGGTCCCTCTATACATACTTTGATGAGAGTTTTTCTCATGAATGGATGTTGAATTTTATCAAATGAATTTTTTATGTCTATTAATATGATCACATGGTTTTTCTCTTATCTTTGGTTAATGTGGTGTTTCACATTTATTGATTTGCATATATTGAACCATCTTTGTGACTCTTGAATGATCCTTTTTATGTACTGCTGGATTTGGTTTCCTAACATTTTGTTTAGGATTTTGGCATCTATATTCATCAAAAATACTGGCTTGTAATCTAACTTTTTTTTTCTGGCTTTGGGTGATGATGGCTTCATAAAATGGTTTTGAAAATGCTTAGAGTTAGAGAAGAGTTAAGATAAGTGTAAGTTCTGTGTGTATTTGGTAGAAATTCCTAGTGAAGCCACTTCTTGGGACTTTTGCTTACAATGTTGTTGTTGTTGTTGTTATTTTTTAACAGATTCTGTTTAACTTCTAGTGATCGATCTGTTCATATTATCTATTTCTTCTTGACTCAATTCTTGGCAAGCTATATGTTTCTAGAAATTTGTCCATTTCTTGTATGCTGTCCAATTTGTTGGCATATACCAGCTCATAATATTTCCTTATGATTTTTTTGTATTTCTACATTATTATTGTTATCTCTATTCTTTGTTAATTTGTGTCATCTCTCTTTCTTTGTTGGTGAATCTGTGTAGACATTTGTTGATGTAGTTTATTCTTTTTAAAATATCAGCTTTTGGTTTTATTGATCTTTTCTATTGTTTTTGTCTCTTTCATTTATTTCTTCTCTGACATTTATTATTTCCTTGTTCTGCTGACTTTGAGTTTTAATTTTTCTACTTTTCCTAATTCTTTTAGGTGGTAGGTTAGGTTGTTTATTTTAGTTTTGTTTTATTTCTGTTTTTCCCTTTAAAGGCCTGTATTGCTCTGAATTTCACACATACAACTGCTTTTGCTGAATCCCATAGATTTTTAAGGTTGGGTTTTCATTGTCATTTGTCTTAAGATATTTTCCAATTTCTTATTATTTTTGATCACCTGATAGTTTAGTAACATGTTGTTTTGTTTCCATGTGATCATTTTTTTCAGATTTTTCTTTGTAATTAATTTCTATTTTCAGATTGTCATGGTCAGAAAAGATGCTTGACATAATTTCTGTTATCCTAAATTTGATGAGGCTTGTTTCATGTCCTAATATTCATATATATTAATGAGCATGATGTCCTCTATTTGCATTGATCCCTTTATCATTAAATAGTGCCCTTCTCTGTCTTTCTTTTTTTATTATTATTATTTTTTTTATTTCACAATATTGTATTGGTTTTGCCATACATCAACATGCATCCACCACGGGTGTACATGTGTTCCCCATCCCTGGGGATGGGGATGGGGATGGGGAGGGGTTCACCCCCCTCCCACCTCCTTCCCCATACCATCCCTCTGGGTCATCCCAGTGCACCAGCCCCAAGCTTCCTGTATCCTGCATCGAACCTGGACTGGCGATTCATTTCTTATATGATATTATACATGTTTCAATGCCATTCTCCCAAATCATCCCCCCACCCCACTCCCTCTCACACAGAGTCCAAAAGGCTGTTCTATACATCTGTGTCTCTTTTGCTGTCTTGTACACAGGGTTATCGTTACCATCTTTCTAAATTCCATATATATGCTTTAGTATACTGTATTGGTGTTTTTCTTTCTGGCTAACTTCACTCTGTATATTAGGCTCCAGTTTCATCCACCTCATTAGAACTGATTCAAATGTATTCTTTTTAATGGCTGAGTAATACTCCATTGTGTATATGTACCACTGCTTTCTTATCCATTCATCTGCTGATGGACATCTAGTTTGCTTCCATGTCCTGGCTATTATAAATAGTACTGTGATGAACACTGGTGTACACGTGTCTCTTTCAATTCTGGTTTCCTGGGTGTGTATGCCCAGTAGTGGGATTGCTGGGTCGTATGGCAGTTCTACTTCCAGTTTTTTAAGGAATCTCCACACTGTTCTCCATAGTGGCTGTACTAGTTTGGCATTCCCACCAACAGTGTAAAAGGGTTCCCTTTTCTCCACACCCTCTCCAGCATTTATTGCTTGTAGACTTTTGGATCGCAGCCATTCTGACTGGCGTGAAATGGTACCTCATTGTGGTTTTGATTTGCATTTCTCTGATAATGAGTGATGTTGAGCTTCTTTTCATGTGTTTGTTAGCCATCTGTATGTCTTCTTTGGAGAAATATCTATTTAGTTCTTTGGCCAGGTTTTTGATTGGGTCATTTATTTTTCTGGAATTGAGCTGCAGGAATTGCTTGTATATTTTTGAGATTAGTTGTTTGTCAGTTGCTTCTCTGTCTTTTTTTAGGGACTCCACTTTAAAGTCTATTTTTTCTGATATGAATATTCATACCCTTTTCCTTTTTATTTGCATGAAATATCTTTTCTCATCTCTTCCTTTGCAATCTGTGCCTTTCACCCTAAAGTAAGTCTCTTATAGTCACCATAGTGTAGGTTCTTTTTCTTCTTCTTTTTTTAATCAGTCTGCCATTCTAAGTCTTTTGATTGAACCATTTAGTCCATTGATAATTAATAAGTATATATTTATTTCCATTTTAAACTTTTTCAGCTGATTTTGTAGTTCTTTGTTTCTTTTTTTTTCTTCTGTGGTTTAATGGTTTTCTTCTGCATTATGCTTGGGTTCCTTTTGTGTGTGTGTGAATCTGTTGAATGTTTTTGATTTATGGTTAACCTGGTTTTCAAGTATGTTAACCCATAACTATATCCACTTCCTTTAGACTGAAAATTATAAGACACATTCTAGAAGTTCTGTTTTCTTTCCTCCCTTCCCTTCTATTTTGTGATTTTGATGTCTCATTTTTAGATCTTTATCCTTGTGCTGTTAATTGTAGTTATAATCACATTTATAAACATTTTTATTGTTTTTAGGCTATGTACTGGTTTATATGTGATCTTCAATTTTTATTATATATTTGTCTTTCTTACTTTTTTTTTAAACAGATTTTTGCTTCTTTTCTATTTGAAGAAAACATTCAACTATTCCTTTTAGGTCAAATGTAATATTGCTGTATATTTTTAGTTTTTGCTTGCCTGAGAAATTCTTAGTTTCTTCTATTTTAATTGATAATCTTTCTGAGTGGAATATTCTTGGTTGTAAGTTTTTCCCTTTTAGAACTGAAAAATATCTTGCCTTCCCCTTCTGTCATGCAAAGTTACTGTAGAGTTATCAGCTGATAGCCTTATGGAGATTCCTTGTAACTAAATCTTTGTTTTTATCTTGCTACCATTAGAATTATCTCTTTACCTTTAACTTTTCTCATTTTAAATTTGCCTTGGTGTTGCTCTATTTGGTTTCATTTTTGGGGGACCCTCTGTGCTTCCAATACCTGGATAGGAAACATTTCTATTTGTGTTAGAGAAGTTTTCAACCACAATTTCTTCAAATACATTTTCCATTCCCCTTTCTCTTTTTTTTTCCTTCTGGAACCACTTTCGTGCTTAGGTTGGTACACTTTATATTATTCCATAGATCCCATACATTTCTTTTATATTTATCCATTTGTCTTTCTGTCTGCTCATCTGATTGGAGGATTTCCATTATTCTATCTTCCAGATTATTTGTTCTACACTATTTAGATAGCTATTCATAGTCTTTAGCTCAGTTTTTATCTTGGCAATTTATTTTTCTAATTTTTATTTGTTCTTTTTCATAGTTTCTAGTTTTTCATTACATTGCATTTTCATTGATAATCTTTCAGCATTTTTGTTACCTCCTTCTTGAATACAGTAGACTAATAGATTACAGAGAACGGAGAAGGCAATGGCAACCCACTCCACTGTTCTTGCCTGGAGAATCCCAGTGATGGGGCAGCCTAGTGGGCTGCCATCTATGGGGTCGCACAGAGTCGGACATGACTGAAGCGACTTAGCAGCAGTAGCAGTAGATTACAGAGGTCTATTGTTTGTTCTTTCAAAGGATTTGTCTTCCTTTTAATTGGAAGTACTTCTTCTCCCTTTTCATTTTAGATTTGTCTTTCTCTATGAATTTCTGAGAAATGGTTATCTACTATCATCTTGAAGGGCTGTTTTTAAATTGAGAGAATCCCTATGTAGGCTGTGGGGCTTCCCAGTTGGCACTAGTGGTAAAGAATCTGCCTGCTAATCCAGGAGACAAAAGAGACGTGGACTCATTCCCTAATATTCTTGCCTGGAGAATCCCATAGACAGGGGAGCCTGGTGGACTACAAGTCCATGGGGTCTCAAAGGGTCAGACATGACTGAAAATACTTAAGACTCTGTAGACTGTAAGTCCAATATTTTTAGTGTGAACACTTTTTTTTCATATTTATGCCTGTCACTTCTTTCCTCAGAGTGTGTTGGCCATTATCCCCTTATAGGATATTAAGGGAGGAATGGGATGTTATGTAGCCCTTTGTAAGTATTAGTTATTTATGTTCAGTACTGGGGAGAAAATCTCTAAGTCTTGACATTCTTATGAGAGGGTCTGGACCACTGGGAATATCCTGTAGTTTGATTGTCTTATAACGAAGTTTGTAGACACATTCAGTAGCAAATCTCACATGGATGACTTCTAAGACAAACTTCTTGCCCTTAATTGACCTCTGAAACTAATATTGTTAAAACAACAACAACAAAAGCACTCTGAATCATCTAAACCATTACTACAAAATAAGATATTAAACTCCAACTATGCCTAATTCTTTGGGAAGATACAGAGTAATTTTTATATTTGTAGCAATGTTTTGAGTTATAAATTTTAGACTATTAATATTTGATTATTGCATTTTCTGGTACCCTTTTGCTTTTTGCATTTTTGGTACCCTTATTTACTAAATAAGAGAATAATTTTCTGCTTAGAAAATAGGATATTTTAAAATCACAAAATAGTTATTTGCTGTTTTCAGTATATATGTCAAAATCTATTTGCATTGTCTTCTACATTTATTTTCCTTCACCCCCATATCCCACCTTTCCTGCTTTTTTTTTTTTTTAATCTTATGGGCACATGTTTGGCATTTGTACTTGGACAATGGAAAAGCTGGTGCACAGACATGGCAGTAAGTATGGAAATTTTATTTAAATGCTAATGCCTTTACAAATCACACTGATCATGAAGAGATGTATATGATTATTCTAGGTTTAAGCCACTCTGATATGGGTGTAATAGACAACATTTAACTTGATTGGTGTTCAGTACCTGGATTGATTTGATAGGCCCATTCTGTTGCTGAAGTGCTACATCATTATCTCAAGAAGGGGTTTAGATGTGTTATTTTAAGTATTTACTTCTGTTCAACTGTTGAGAGATTAAGGTTTTAGGGTAACAATTTGAAATTTTTCATCTCATGACTAGTTTTTAATACTCCATTCTTGATTTGTCACACTGCCAAAATTATTGCTGATTCTGATTGCAACCAAAAGTACATATAGACTTGATGAAAATACTAGTAGCTGAATGATTACTCTTCATCAGAAACAAACTGTAGTATGTTACTCTGGGATACTGAGACTTTTCTTAGTCTATATCAAAAGCAAATTTAATGTCATAGTAGTTTATTGAACTGAGCTAATTTTATGAAAACCTATAATTACATTAAATTAAATCCTTTTACATGGATATCTGAAAGCAATTATGCTTATATGTTAACAGGGGATTGGTCTTTTTATATCTCAGTAGCTTTTATGGTATTTTTCTTGTAATTTCCTGTTATTTTATTCAGAGAATGGTAAGAGGTTGCCAAGTAGTTAATTTTATACATACCTGTAAGTCCTAATGGATAAAATAATCATCACTCTTTAACTTGCTGGATGAAGTATCTACTCTATTTTTTAAATAATTGAGATTACATTGTATTAAATGTTGACTTCTATTGACCTTTTTAGTCATTTCAGTTACCACTTATATTCTTACTGCATTATCAGAATACAAATAAAATGGGGAAAAATATATTTAAAAAATGGAAAAAAAAAATATATATATAGGCTTCCCAGGTTGCTCAGTAGGTAAAAAATCAGCCTGCAATGCAGGAGACAAGAGTTTTATCCCTTGGTTGGGAAGATCCCCTGAAGGAGGTCATGGCCACCTACTCCAGTATTCTTGCCTGGAGAATCTCCATGGACAGAGGAGCCTGGCGGGCTATAGTCCATAGGATCACAAAGAGTTGGACATGACTGAAACTACTGAACATGCATATATGCTCAGCATATATGCATATGCTTAGAAATATAGTATATATAATAATATTAATAAGTGCTAATTATGACCAACCTAGATAGCATATTGAAAAGCAGAGACATTACTTTGCCAACAAAGGTCCATCTAGTCAAGGCTATGGTTTTTCTAGTAGTCATGTATGGATGTGAGAGTTGGACTGTGAAGAAGGCTGAGCACCGAAGAACTGATGATTTTGAACTGTGGTGCTGGAGAAGACTCTTGAGAGTCCCTTGGACTGCAAGGAGATCCAACCAGTCCATTCTAAAGGAGATCAGCCCTGGGTGTTCTTTGGAAGGACTGATGCGAAAGCTGAAACTCCAGTACTTTGCCACCTGATGCGAAGAGTTGACTCATTGGAAAAGACTCTGATGCTGGGAGGGATTGGGTGCAGGAGGAGAAGGGGATGACAGAGGATGAGATGGCTGGATAGCATCACCAACTCGATGGACGTGAGTTTGAGTGAACTCCGGGAGATGGTGACGGACAGGGAGGCCTGGCGTGCTGCAATTCATGAGGTCACAAAGAGTTGGACACGACTGAGCGACTGGATTGAACTGAACTGAACTGAAGAAAAAAATGAGGAAAAGGGAAAAAGGACCATCACGTTAGATTTTAAGTTTAGGTGGATTGCTACAGCATTCCTTGATAAGAATGTAATATTTGAAGAGCCAGCCATGTGATTATCTAGGGAAAGAACACCCCAGACAGAGGAAGCATCAAGGGCAAGGGCTCTGAGAGGAGAGCATGGCTAACTTATTTAACCAAAGCTAAGGCACTAATTGTGGCTAGAGCTATATGAATGGGAGAGCAAAGGTAAAATGAGTTATGAATGATAACAGAACCCAGACAACATAGGAACCTGTAGACCTACATTAGGACTTGGCTGTTACTGAGTGAAATAGGAATTGAACATTTTTAAGCCAAGAATGATATCATATTATATGGACGTTACTAAGTGTCTACCACTTCCAGCCAAGAGGAAGTGGCAGGATGTAACAAAACTGACAATATATATGAAACAATAGTTTTCAAGATGCTGAATGTTATGTAACAGAGTACAGTATTCCTTCATTGTCATGAAACAGATGTAAATCTTTTGATTACCCCAGCTCTCATGCTAGGAGGATTCCCTCAGGTAGACTCCAGCTGTCTCCTTGAGTCTGAGAGAGCTCTGGGAGTCTCGGAAGTTAAAACACTAGAGTTTCCCCAACTGTACAGTGGAGATACTAATACTACCAAACTCATAGTGAAAATTGTGAGTTAATATATTTATCTCATATATAAATGCTACATTTTCCTTATGTTTGCATTGGACTGACATCTTCAAATTGAAAATCTAGGTCATTCTAATTACTAGATCATTTTGACCACTTGGACATTGTTTTATCTGGGTGTCAAAACTAAACTATAATCTTTTCTTGTTTGCATATCTATAGGCAAACTTTTTGCCCATGTAAGATATTTCTTTAGCACCTTTTCCTAAGTTCTTGGGTTTTATTTTCTGTTCAAAATGGCATCTAGACCAAAAATGAAACTAAGTCATGTCAGCTCGAAATTATTATTACTGAGAGACCAGCACTTCTGAAATGGCACTGTTTTGAATCCCTTCCTTGATGAATACTAGAGAGCTAAGATAATTCCAACATTCATTACTATCTTTTCTTTGATGGGTCAGCAATAAAATTATGATAATAAAATAGCTGGATTCCCTCATTACAGAGATCACTTGAATTAGTGCAATTCTGCATAAAGCTTTTTAGAACATTTTAAAAGGTATGTATATAGTAATCTTGTATTTATATCAGGGTCACTGGATTTATTAAAGACATTTTTGCTTTTATAAGAATTTTATAGAAGTGTTAAAGTGATGTTTTACTATATTGACAATAGCGTTATTCTGGCTGTTTCAAGGGCCTCATTTCCTAAAGATTTATGTACCCTTTCCTCACTCTTATGTTGAAAAAAAGCAAGTAATTTGTATGCTGAGACTTTTAAATGTGTTGAACAATTTGAAAAAGAATTGATATAGTCAGCAAACAGGGCTTCCTGGTGCTTCTCATGTTGGGCTTGTAATAAAATTGGCTACCAAATTGCAAGTAATCAAAAGAAATAGAGTTGATTGTTCTTTCTGCTTTAACAGGCATTGCACTAAAGTATTCAAAAGTGGAAGGGAATTTTTTTCCTTGGCCAAATCTACACAGAAGTCACAGAAGAGAGTTACTCACAAAACTATAAGTGGGACAAGGATAATCAAAGGGGAAGATGGCCAGAGTTTGAAAAGCTTTCTATTGTAGATTTTTTTTTGCTATTAAAATTTGACTCTCCTCAGGAGAAAAACTGTTTTAGAGCAAATCTTTTAAATGGATTGATTTTAAGTTTAAAGCATGCCAATTTCATTCGGAGACTGGTTCTAAACCAGTAGTTAAAGCCTATATGAGAATTGCTACCTTGTATCACTGTCCATTCTTGTTCTCTGCATATTATTTCTCCAGAGAGCTATTGTTTATTATTAAGACTTTTATGACTATTTGAAATTTTGTTTTCTAGAGCCATAGTCTGCTTCTTCTCAAACTTTAATACCTGTGAAATATCTGGAGATCTTGTTAAAATGCAGATTCTATTTCTATGAGGCCCTGAAATTATGCATCTACAACAGATTGCCAGGTGATGCTAAGGTTGCTGCTTCCTGGACCACACAGTGACTCACAAAGCTATAGACTCCATTTGTCTAAGCTTCCTTGCTGTCTGATTCTGTTCCCCAGTCTCCTGGCTCAGGTTCATGATGCCTGCTATATAACTGAGTGGGTCTCTGCCTCTGATCGACTACACTTATGGCACATATGTCAACTTTTTGTTTTGACTGATGTGGCCCGATGTTTTCACTGGATCCAATCTATGAATAAATTTCTCATATTTGTGCTTAGTTGCTCAGTTGTGTCCAACTCTTTGCAACACCATGGTCTGTAGCCCATGGGTCCACTGTCCATTGGTTTTTCCAGGCAAGAATACTGGAGTGGGTTGCCATTTCCTTCTCCAGGGGATCTTCCCCACCCAGGGACTGAACCTGGATCTCCTGCATTGTAGGCAGATTCTTTACCAGCTGAGCCACTAGGGAAACCCTTAATAAATTTCTCATCCTAGTTCTGTTCTGTGCTCATTCATAGGACAGCACGAAGAATGCAAAACAAATCAATAAGAAATACATAAACATATTAAAGACTTTATATAAGCGGTGTGGCATAGAAGAAAATTTTAGGAATTTAGGAATGAGACTGATTTATTCAGATTCTGACTTTGCCATGTGTTAGCTCTAGGAACTTCATACCTTGATCTCTGTACATTATGTGGCTCATTGAGAAAATTAATACCTTAGTAGACATTCTGGTCAAAAAATATGTGGCAATTATAGCAGTAATTCATCTCATCACCATTCTTATTTCTTAATGTTTATAAACAAATTATATAAGAAAACATTGTTTTCATTACCTTGGCTATTTAAAAGTTAAAAATATATATCTTAGTGTCAATTATCTTGTATCCACTAGAGAAAAGATTTTTTGTCTTAAAACCTAGATTAATGCCTACATTTTCCACTTCCCTTTACAGGGCTTATATGTTCCCTGCCCACAAGCCACAGGCTTTTAGATATAAAATATTTGTATTCATTTTTCCCATTAGCATCTTTTGAGGTAGGTGGTGCCTATTTTCAGAACACTTAAGTACTCATCCTTGCAGAGCTAATATCTAAGGAAGAATATTCTCAGAATAAAAAATCTCATGCATGAAAAAAAAAAAATTAACTCAAATGGTTTTTCTTGGTAACTTTTTGACCTAGCATTCTTTGAATTTTGATAATGCCAGAATATCCTTTATACTTTTATCTTGAAAGTCTAAGGATAAAATGATGACAATCATAGGTCCAGATACATGTAGGTCCCATATAAGAGATATTAAAAAGATGAGATGAAAAAGACAAAGGAAAAAGTTACTATCTTTTGAACATAAAAATAAGAAATGTAGTATTCTTGTACTTTTTGGTATTAATATCTCAAAAAACCTTTGATTAGTGATATGATATTAATAATTTCAACTTAAGTATATGCAGTTTGAAGCACCTGATACTGTCTTCTATTTCTGTTCTTTTTAATTGTCTTAAAGTTGATAATCCAGTGTTTTATTCACAGAAGTTCTTAATTATTTTTGCTGCCTAAAATTGAATTACAACATTCAGAAAACTACGATCATGGCATATGGTCCCATCACTTCATGGCAAATAGATGGGGAAACAGTGGAAACAGTGACAGGCTTTATTTTTCTGGGCTCCAAAATCACTACAGATGGTGAATGCAGCCATGAAATTAAAAGACGCTTACTCCTTGGAAGAAAAGTTATGACCAATCTAGATAGTATATGGAAAAGCAGAGACATTACTTTGTCAACAAAGGTCCATCTAATCAGGGCTATGGTTTTTCCTGTAGTCATGTTTGGATGTGAAAGTTGGAATATAAAGAAAGCTGAGTGCTGAAGGATTGATGCTTTTGCACTGTGGTCCAATGGAGAGCACTCTTGAGAGTCCCTTGAACAACAAGGGGATCCAACCAGTCCATCCTAAAGGAAATCAGTCCTGAATATTCATTGGAAGGACATGCTAAAGCTGAAACCCTAACCTGATGCGAAGAACTGACTCATTTGAAAAGACCCTAATGCTGGGAAAGATTGAAGGTGGGAGAAGGGGATGACAGAGGATGAGATGTTTAGATGGCATCACCAACTCAATGGACATGAGTTTGAGTAAACTCCAGGGGTTGATGATGGACAGGGAGGCTTGGTGTGCTGCAGTCCATGGGGTCACAGAGTCAGACACGACTGAGTGAATGAGTTGACCTGAACTGAAGAATTAATGCAACCTTTCTAGTTTATAAGACTAAAAACAGAATGAAGACCACTGAAATTGGCAGCTATTAATTTTTAAAATTTTTAAATTTACTTATTTTTATATTGAAGTATAATTGGTTTATAGAATTTTGTTATTTTCTGTCAAACCTCAACATGAATAAGCCATAGGTAACAAATATCCCTTCCCTTTTGAACCTTCCTCTCATTTCCCTCCCCATCCTATCCTTCTAGGTAGATACAGAACCCCTGTTTGAGTTTCCTGAGCCATACAGCAAATTCCCATTGGTTATCTATTAATAATTCAATAAATAACAGCGTTCATATTGCTTTATGTAGAGCATTATATTTTATATATTTTATTTTATCTGAGTGCAGTGTTTCAAGGGGTGGATTTTGGAGTTAGAGGTTAAATATTAACCTACAATTTATCAATTCTGTGGTTTTGAACAAGTTATTAAAACTATTTAAGTCTCAATTTATCTTCATAAAATTTAAATAACACCTAGCCAACAGAATCTTTATCAAGGTAAAATGAAATAGTGTCAGGAAAACCTTTACCATGGTTTTTGAAATGTAAAAAGGCATCAATATGTGACAACTATAATTATTACTGTAATAATATTTGATCTTTACAAATCAGTTAAAGTGGAAGGTATATGTCAGTAATGGTTTCTCTTAAATCGTAGAAGGGACAACTTAGGGTAAGAAAATATCCCAAATATATAAAAGATCCATTATTATAAACTAAGTCTTCTGGTTAGAATAAGTTTTAATTATCTTTTGATTATGTAGCATCACAATTTTTTTTTTTAAGCCAGATTTTTTTGTGTGTTTTAGCCACAATTGTGTGTGGTTCATGTTTTACCTCATTCAGTCCTCAAACAGCCATTTGAAATAGATGTAATATTCATCCCTCTTTACAAATTAAGAAACTGAAGTAATAATAGATATGTAATCTGTTACTGTCATACATCTAGCAAATGATAAAGCCAGTTTTGAACCCAAAATATAGTACAAGAAAAGCCTGATATTGTCTAAGACTTAATGTCTAGACCATCATGAACTCTGATAATTTACCTTACAAGTTCAGTATATATTCAAGTAATGTGTGTTTTTTTTTTAATTCTATACTATCATATTAATAGAAACAACCCCAGGCAGTGGTGAGATGACACGCATGAAGGAGCAAGATTCTTGCCCTTGGGTAGCTTTCAGTCTAATTGGGGAGGAAGATTTTATAAACATAACACCTAGAATAAATCTCCTGAGACATGTATGTGCAGAGGCCAGAGCAAGCATGTTGACTCTTAGTCTAAGGTTCAGGGAAAATATTCTGGAAAGGATGCTGCTGTGAGCCTTAAAAGATGAGGCTGTACTAATAAAGTAAAAAAAGAAAGAGTAGCACATTCCTAGTGAAAGAAAATAAAGGAAATACCATTCATAGAATGTATCAGGTAGTCATGATTCTTCGTATTTGCTTGATGTTCTTCATTCATTCTTATAGCTGTCCAGTTTTCTTACTACCACTTATTCAAGAAACTATCTTTTCCCCATTGTATGTTCTTGCCTCCTTCATTGTAGATTAATTGACCAGAGTATGTAGATTTATTTCTGTGCTCTTTATTTCTTTTACTGATCTATAGCTCTGTTTTTTGAGCCAGTAACATACTTTTTTGATTACTATAGCTTTGCAGTATAATCTGAACTCAGGGAGCATGATTCCTCCAGCTTTGTTCATTTCTCTGTGGTTTTCTTGTCTATTCAGGATCTTTTGTGGTTCCATAAACATTTTAGGGTGATTTTTTTTCTCATTCAATAAAAGCATTATGGGTATTTTAATAGGGATTGCGTTTAATCTGTGTATTGCTTTTGGTAGCAAGGACATTTTAACAATATTAATTCTTCTGATCCATGAACAAGGGATCCCTTTCCATTTATTTGCATTGTCTTCAGTTTCCTTCATTAATGTATTATAGTTTTCAGAGTATACTTTTGATTAAATGTTATTATTTTTGTATTTATTATTTTGCTATTTTATTTATTTTTTTTGCAAAGAATATTTTTTTTTATTTTTTAACTTTACAATATTGTATTGGTTTTGCCATATATCAACATGAATCTGCCACAGGTATACACGTGTTCCCCATCCTGAAACCTCCTCCCTCCTTCCTCCCCATACCATCCCTCTGGGTCATCCCAGTGCACCAGCCCCAAGCATCCAGTATCGTGCATCAAACCTGGACTGGCTATTCGTTTCATATATGATATTATACATGTTTCAATGCCATTCTCCCAAATTATCCCACCCTCTCCCTCTCCCACAGAGTCCAAAAGACTATTCTATACATCAGTGTCTCTTTTGCTGTCTCATATACAGGGTTATTGTTACCATCTTTCTAAATTCCATATATATGCATTAGTATACTGTATTGGTATTTTTCTTTCTGGCTTACTTCACTCTGTATAAAAATGATGCAATTGTAAATGGGACTTTTTAAAAATTTTCTGATAGTTAATTATCTGCATATATAAATAAACATATTTCTGTATAAATTTTGCATTCTACAACTTTACTAAATTTGTTTATTTTATGGTCAAGTTTTTAGAGTTTTCTACATATAGTATCAAGTCATCTTCAAATAGTGACAGTTTAAATTCTTGCCTTCTAAATTGTATGCATCTTCTTTTTCTTACTTGATTTCTGTGTCTAGAACTTGAAATAGTATGTTAAACAGAAATGATGAGAGTGGGCATCTTAATCGTGTTCCTGATGTTAGAGGAAAGCCTTTCAGCTTTTTGCTATTGAGTGTGATGTTAGCTGTGAGTTTGTCATAAATGCCCTTTATTACATTAAGATATATTCCCTCTTTACCAACTTCTTTGAGAGTTTTTATTTTGAAAGGATGTTGAATTTTGTCAAATGCTTTTTATGAATCTATTGAGATTGATAGTTTATGGTGAATGATGTAGGACTCATGATCTCCAAAGGAGTAGACTTAGCTTCAGGACCAGGTACTAGGCTTGGTCAATAAAGAGCTTTTGTGTAGAAGAGATTTATTAAAGTGAAAAGGGACAGAGAAAGCTTCTCACGTAGACATCAGAAGGGGGACAGAGAATGCCTCCCTAACTAGTCTTAGCAAGGGAGCTATATACCTTATTACAGTATGAAGTGAAGTGAAGTGAAGTCGCTCAGTCATGTCTGACTCTTTGCGACCCCATGTACTGTAGCCTGCCAGGCTCCTCTGTCCATTGGATTCTCCAGGCAAGAATACTGGAGTGGGTTACCATTTGCTTCTCCAGGGGATCTTCCCAAACCAGGGATCGAACCCCGGTCTCCCACATTGCAGGCAGAAGCTTTAACCTCTGAGCCACCAGGGAAGCTTATTACAGTATATACAGCTATACACTTTATTACAGTAAAGGGTCTTACAGACCCACTCCCACAATATAAGATAACAGGATTAGAACTAACAATAGAAAGATCTTACCAGTCCCACTCCCACAACATACATCTTAAAATATCAAGATTATTCAGAAGGTTCTTGTTAAGGAGAAATATGTCCTTGAGCAAGATACATTGTTAAATTGACTAAGACAAAGCAATGTAGAAAAAATGTTTGTCCTTTTTTCCTCCTTGAGAGCCTCAGACCCCTTCTACCTCAAGAGCCTCAGACTCCTAGTCAACCTACCTAAGGATGAGCTCTCTCAAGATGATCATGTGATTTTTATCCTTTGTTTTATTAATGTGTTGTATTATGTTGGTTGATTTGTGGATATTGAATTATACTTGCATTCCTAGAATAAAGCCAACCTGAACTGTGACAGGCAATCCTTTTTATGTATCATTGAATTTGACTTGCCAAAAATCTGTTGTGATTTTTTTCATCTAGGTTCATCAGGGATATTAGCCTATAATTTTCTTTTTTTGTAGTTCTTTTGTCTGGTTTTGGTACCATGATAATGCTGGCCTCACACCAGTCAGAATGGCTATCATCAAAAAAAAAAAGAAAACAAAACAAGAAATAACAAGTGTTGGGATGAGGATGTGGAGAAAACAGAAGTCTTGTGCACTGTTGGTGGGAATGTAAATTGGTATAGCCACTTTGAAAAACTATATGGAGGTTCCTCAAATAATTATAACTACCATATGATCTAGCAAGTCTACTCCTAATATGTAAAAAAACAATAATTTGAAAAGATATATGCAGTGCAGTGTCATTAGCTAAAATATGGAAGCAGCCTATTTGCCCATTAACAGATAAAAAACACACCACAGATGCTACAGTCAGAAAAATTATTGGTTTTGACCCATTCGTTTTCAGTAGAAAGGAGGTAGTCTGAACAGGAAGAATACATAACGACACGAACACTCTAATAATTTACAGATGCAGACATTAGCTGAAAAATTGCCAAGAAATGAACTTTTCTAAAATACTTTATAAAAACATCAAGGACCTGATGTAGAAAAACAAATCTGTACTTTTTGTTTCTCCTTCATAACAAAATTCATAACAAAACTGGCCTTTCAATAAGCATTGTGAATCATTGCCAGAGAAAAAAAGTAGAATTCTAGGTATGATGCCTTTTTCATATTTTATAGAGTATATTTCATGATAAGCTAGGTTATGATAGGCTCATTTCACAGAGGGAAAATTCAGATTCAGAAAAGTAAATTAACTTAAAAAGCTGTCAAAGTTTGTCTTAGGAAATTGCTATACATAGTTGAATCTGTAAAGTGATATTTGTCCTCAAGGGGCCTACAGTGTAGTTGAGAAGATCGACCAAAAAATACAATCAGCTACTATGGAATATTTTCATAGATGCCAAGATAGGCAAATGAACAGAATGCTAAATGAGACAGATATTTATATATTTATTTTTAATTGGAGGATAATTGCTTAAAAAAAAGAAGAAAGAAAGAAATGAGACAGGTAAATCTAAGTAGTTAGCATAAATAAAAAGCATTCAGCAGAGTAGGGTGACCTCTGTCATGGTTTTGGAAATATAAATAAGTTTGCTAGATGAAGAAGAGGTGAAATCAGTTGTAGCCTGAAGATATGTAATGGCTTCAGAGACCTATGAGTAGGAGACTTTGGATAGAACAAAGGAAATTAGATTACAGCAAACAGTCTCGGTTAGGAGACCATTCTAAGCATTAACAATTTGATCAGATTTATTTACATTTCTGGATAATAAAGGCAATATTTCTTTCCAGAGGAGAGAATGGATAAATTCCCCTTGCAGCCTCTATATAAGAAGAGAAGTTTCTAGAGTCAGAACCAAGTTCCTTGGTTGTAAAGTAGACACAGGATGGCTGCAACACACATCCTCCACATCACCCCAATAGGATTTGAAGGGATTTCCTTAAAATTTATTTGCACTCATCGTCTGCTGGGCTTCCCAGGTGGCACTAGTAAATAATGCACTTGCCAATGCAGGAGACACAGGAGATGCTGGTTCAATTCCTATCCTAGGTTGGAAATAACTCCTGGAGGAGGGAATGGCAACCCATTCCAGGAGCCTTACCTGTAAAATCAAATGGACAGAGGTGCCTAGTGCACTATAGTGGATGGTGTCATAGAGAGTCAAACTCGACTGAGCGCACATTGTCTCCTTAGCAGCCTAATCTGTGAAAATGTGATGAGCCAAACTAACAGTTTAGTTAAGTTCAGTAACTCAGTCGTGTCCGAATCTTTGTGACCCCATAAACCAAAGCACGCCAAGCCTCACTGTCCATCACCAACTCCCGGAGTTTACACAAACTCATGTCCATTGAGTTGGTGATGCCATCCAACCATCTCATCCTCTGTGGTCCCCTTCTCCTCTTGCCCTCAATCTTTCCCAACATCAGGGTCTTTTCAAATGAGTCAGCTCTTCTCATCAGGTGGCCAAAATATTGGAGTTTCAGCTTCAACATCAGTCTTTCCAATGAACACCCAGGATTGATCTCCTTTAGGATGGACTGGTTGGATCTACTTGCAGTCCAAGGGACTCTCAAGACTCTTCTCCAACACCACAGTTCAAAAGCATCAATTCTTCGGTGCACAGTTTTCTTTATAGTCCAACTCTCACATTCATACATGACTTCTGGAAAAACCATAGCCTTGACTAGATAAATCTTTATTGACAAAGTAATGTCTCTGCTTTTCAATATGCTGTCTAGGTTGGTCATAGCTTTCCTTCCAAGGAGTAAGAGTCTTTTAATTTCATGGCTGCAATCACCATCTCCAGTGATTTTGGAACCCCCCAAAATAAAGTCAGCCA
Source organism: Bubalus bubalis (assembly GCF_019923935.1). NCBI lineage: Eukaryota > Metazoa > Chordata > Mammalia > Artiodactyla > Bovidae > Bubalus > Bubalus bubalis. The sequence continues at coordinate 107,673,975 of NC_059158.1, forward strand.
CTGTTTCCACTGTTTCCCCATCTATTTCCCATGAAGTGATGAGACTGGATTTCATGATCTTAGTTTTCTGAATGTTGAGCTTTAAGCCAACATTATCACTCTCTTTCACTTTCTTCAAGAGGCTCTTTATTGCTTCTTCACTTTCTGCAATAAGGGTGTTGTCATCTGCATATCTGAGTTTGTTGATATTTCTCCCAGCAATCTTGATTTCAGCTTGTGCTTCTTCCAGCCCAGCATTTCTCATAATGTACTCTGCATATAAGTTAAATAATCAGGGTGACAACATACAGCCTTGACATACTCCTTTTCCTATTTGGAACCAGTCTGTTGTTCATGTCTAGTTCTAACTGTTGCTTCCTGACCTGCATACAGATTTCTCAAGAGATCAATGGAGAAATAACTCCAGAAAGAATGAAGGGATAGAGCCAAAGCAAAAACAACACCCAGTTGTGGATGTGACTGGTAATAGAAGCAAGGTCCGATGCTATAAAGAGAAATATTGCATAGGAACCTGGAATGTTAGGTCCATGAATCAAGGCAAATTGGAAGTGGTCAAACAGGAGATGGCAAGAGTGAATGTCCACATTCTAGGAATCAGTGAACTAAGATGGACTGGAATGGGTGAATTTAACTCAGATGACCATTATATCTACTACTGTGGGCAGGAATCCCTTAGAAGAAATGGAGTAGCCCTCAGAGTCAACAAAAGAGTCCACAATGCAGTACTGGGATGCAATCTCAAAAATGACAGGATGATCTCTTCATTTCCAAGGTAAACCATTCAATATTATGATAATCCAAGTCTATGCCCTGACCAATAACACTGAAGATGCTGAAGTTGAATAGTTCTATGAATACTTACAAGGCCTTTTGGAACTAACCTATAAAAAGATGTCCTTTTCATTATAGGGGATTGGAATGCAAAAGTAGGAAGTCAAGAAATACCTGGAGTAACAGGCAAATTTGGCCTTAGAATACAGAATGAAGCAGGGCAAAGGCTAATAGTGTTTTGTTAAGAGAATGCACTGTTCATAGCAAACACCCTCTTCCACAAAACAAGAGAAGATTCTACACATGGACATCACCAGATGGTCAACACTGAAATCAGATTGATTATATTCTTTGCACCCAAAGATGGAGAAGCTGTATACAGTCAGCAAAAACAAGACTGGGAGCTGATTGTGGCTCAGATCATGAACTCCTTATTGCCAAATTCAGACTGAAATTGAGGAAAGTGGGAAAAAAACCACTAGACCATTCAGGTATGACCTAAATCAAATCCCTTATGATTATACAGTGGAAGTGAGAAACAGATTTAAGGGACTATATCTGATAGACAGTGTGCATGATGAACTATGGATGGAGGTTCAAGACATTGTACAGGAGACAGGGATCAATATCATCCCCAAGAAAAAGAAATGCAAAAGAGCAAAATGGCTGTCTGAGGAGGCCTTTCAAATCGCTGTGAAAAAAAGAGAAGACAAAAGCAAAGGAGAAAAGGAAAGATATACCCATTTGAATGCAGAGTTCCAAAGAATAGCAAGGAGAGATAAGAAAGCCTTCCTCAGTGATCAATGCAAAGAAATAAAGGAAAACAATATATTGGAAAGACTAGAGATCTCTTCAAGAAAATTTGAGATACCAAGGGAACATTTCATGCAAAGATGGGCTCAATAAAGGACAGAAATGGTATGAACCTAACAGAAGCAGAAGATATTAAGAAGAGGTGGCAAGAATACACAGAAGAACTGCACAAAAAAGATCTTTACAACCAAGATAATCATGATAGTGTGAACACTCACCTTGAGCCAGACATCCTGGAATGCGAAGTCAAGTGGGCCTTAGGAAGTATCACTATGAACAAAACTAATGGAGGTGATGGAATTCCACTTGAGCTATTTCAAATCCTGAAAGATGATGCTTTGAAAGTGCTGCACTCAATATGACAGCAAATTTGGAAAACTTAGCAGTGGCCACAGATCTGGAAAAGATCAGTTTTCATTCCAATCCCAAAGAAAGGCAATGCCAAAGAATGCTCAAACTACCGCACAATTGCACTCATCTCACACACTAGTAAAGTAATGCTCAAAATTCTCCAAGCCAGGCTTCAGCAATATGTGAACTGTGAACTTCCTGATGTTCAAGCTGGTTTTAGAAAAGGCAGAGGAACCAGAGATCAGATTGCCAATATTCGCTGGATCATCAAAAAAACAAGAGTTCCAGAAAAATATCTACTTTTGCTTTATTGACTATTCCAAATCCTTTGACTGTGTGGATCACAATAAACTGTGGAAAATTCTTCAAGAGGTGGGAATGCCGGACAACCTGACCTGCCTCTTGAGAAACTAGCAGTTACCATCTACTAAATTTCTAAAGCTCCTGCTTAGAAGCTGCTTAATCATTTGACAGTGGGAAAGGGTCAGGCAGGAGATAAAATTAGAAGGACTAGATGAAAAGCACTATATATGTTAAACCAAACACCAGTATGCCTTTAAAACAAAAGCCAAATTAACTTGTGCATCTACCCACAAATACATAGTAGGTGGTGTTGAATTTAGATATAGAGTCTCATTCAGTTAAAAAGAGTTTTAGCCAAAAAAAAATAAAAGTAGAATTTTGTATTATTTTTTATGCTTAAGTAATATGTACAGCTACTTGGGTTTGCCTCGAAAAGGGCTAATATTCTCAGATCCTTGTTAAGTAAACTTGCATTTTACAATAACATAGTGGAATCAAGTTGAGCAGAAACTCTGCAAGCTTTTAAAAATACACTTTGTAGAGTTACGAAAAGAACAATCTATTGCCAGGGTTTACTATGTACTAATAAAGCAGTTTCACAGTTTTGAAATTTTACCTCTTATTGTGCCTATTTTGATAGTTTATGTTGAATTCCTTGAATTGCTTTAAATTATATTCAAGAAAGAGTATAAATTTTTCATATAACACACATGTAAAATATATAGACAACCTCATTTTGGTGAATAAGAGTTGTAATATAAGATTATGAGTGTCAGACTTTTGTTTTACAGTGACTGCTTTTTATGACAAACTGAAAGGTGCATAAACTCTATGACCAATTCGTATTTTTAAAAAATGTAATTGAGACACTGCTTTGTTGACATGTTTGATATTCTCACATATTTTTAAAGGTATATTGGTTATTATGCTGTTTGTGCAGTTTTGGTGTAATCATTATTTAATCTTCAAATATTATATGAATTTTCTAATAAAAATAATGCAAAATCTTAAAATTAGAAGTTTATGATTATTCATTTTGGTTACTATCCAAAATATAGGCCATTTTCACTTAGCTTCTAGAGTAGGAAATAGCAACCCACTCCAGTATACTTGCCTGGAAAAATCCCATGAACAGTGGAGCCTGATGGGCTCTGTTCCATGAGATCACAAAGAGTTGGACACAACTGAGCATGCATGCATATATACTTAGCTTAGATTTTTTTATCTTCAATGGCCAATGGAAAAATATTCAATACAGTGAAGGTGATGCATTCCCCATATCAGGGAATAAATGCATTCAATGTTTGGTAGATATACATAAATTCAGAGAGAACCTCCAAGTTTTTCCGTATAACATGTAAGTATATTAATTGACTCAGTAGACTCTTCCTTTCTAATGAAACACATCATAACCTAACAAACAGGAACTCTAAGAATTACCATTTATTTGGATATTTAATTTTTCTAAATCCAGATTTATAATAAGTCTTTTATATGGAGTTCGCAATTTCAGTATTCTCATCCTAAATCTCAAAATGAATATAAATAAAAATGTTATAATTATCACAAACCTAAAAGTAATAGAGTTTATATTCTTATGGTACAGTTTATAAGAGCTGAAGATTTCAGAGATTATTAACATGACCATTTTCTATTGTTGATAAGGAAGTTGGAACTCACAAAATGTAGTCATTTGAAAAAGATCATCAGTTCATTGATAACTGAGGTGATAACAGAATCTAGTAACAGAATCAAAGGTCAACTCACTGCTGCTTTTTCCAGGAGCACACTCTTGATCACCTCCAACTTCCTCAGGTTCTTCCAATCAGACCACCCTGTTAAAATTTCTTCTTGAATGGGAGGGATTTGCCTGAGCCCTGTGTTCACGATACAATAACCATAGACAAAGTGACATCTTTCCCTTCTAATCACTCTCTGCATGCTGTAAGTCCATGAGGAGAGTAACTCACAGAACAGAAACCAAATTAGAAATGAAGACACTGTTATTATTAGCTTTGTCAGAGAGGGATATCAGGATGTAGGACTCCCATACAAATCAGACATATTTTGTTGTAGTTGCTGTTTCTGATTCTTTTGCAACCCCACGGACTGTAGCCCACCAGGCTCCTCTGTCCACTGGATTTCCCAGGCAACAATGCTGGAGTGGGTTGCTGTTTCCTTCTCCAGGAGATCTTCCAAACCCTGTATCTCCTGCATTCACAGGTGGATTCTTGACAACTCACCCACCAGGAAAGCCCAGAAGTCCGATTAGAGAACGTAAATTCTTAGTCCCATGTGGTACCAGCTGTTGCCCGTGAAACAAAATGTTGAGTGTATTAATATCAGTTCATTTCAGTTGCTCAGTCATGTCCAACTCTGCAACCCCATGAACTGCAGCAACACCAGGCTTCCCTGTCCATCACCAAATCCCAGAGCTTGCTCAAACTCATATCCATTGAGTTGATGATGATATCCAACCATCTCATCCTCTGTCATCCCCTTTTCCTCCTGACTTTAATCTTTCCCAGCATCAGTGTCTATTCTAATGAGTCAGCTCTTCACATCAGGCGGGCAAAGTATTTGAGCTTCAGCTTTATCATCAGTCCTTCCAATAAATATTCAAGATTGATTTCCCTTTGGATTGACTGGTTTGATCTCCTTGCAGTCCAAGGGACTCTCAAGAGTCTTTGCCAACACCACAGTTCAAAAGCATCAATTCTTCAGCACTCAGTCTTCCTTATGGTCCAGCTCTCACATCCATACATGACTATTGGAAAAAATATACCCTTGACTATACAGACCTTTGTTGGCAAAGTAATGTCTCTACTTTTTAATATGCTCTCCAGGTTTGTCATAGTTTTTCTTCCAAGGAGCAAGCATCTTTTAATTTCATGGCTGCAGTCACCATTTGCAGGGATTTTGAAGCCCAAGAAAATAAAAGTCTGTCACTGTTTCCATTGTTTCCCCATCTATTTGCCATGAAATGAATTGGACCAGATGCCATGATCTTAGTTTTTTGAATGTTGAGTTTTAAGTCAGCTTTTTCACTCTCCTCTTGCACTTTCATTAAGAGGAACCTAAAAACATATACTTCTGTGAGCCTATGGATGAATGGGCATTGTCAGAGGAAGAGCATGAAGAGACCACAAAGTAGTTAATAGTTCTTGTGTATTTTACTAGATGATAATCATATATCTATGTGTTTTATAAATATTTAGACATTTAATAATAACATATAATAATAATAACCAAGATCATGGTATCTGGTCCCATTTAATAATGACATTTAATAATAAGAGAAACTCATTAAAGTGTTATTATTTTGTATTTTACAAATGATAAAATTGAAGTAGAGATTAAGTATTCTGTCAAACGTCACACTGCTTAGAAACTTCAGAGATTTTCATTTTCATCGACCGTGACCACTTGTAAACATGGTCCAATCAATGTCTTGAACTCTAATCAGTTTTTTCCTATGTCCTCCTTTTAGAGATAAGTCAACAAAAGGGTATTTAAAAGTAGCCTGGTGGAGCAAGAGTAATATAGCGTAGCAGAAAGAAAACTTACTTTATGAGGAATATATGGGTTTGAATCTAGTCTTGTGACCTTGGGAAATACATTGAGATTTGCTAACCCTCAGTTTGCTTATCTATACAAAGGGCTCTTTTAGGAAGTATGTTCTACTTTTCATCTGTTTATTCCTCTGTGTTTCACAGTTTTCCTGATTTCCACCAATTCACCACCATAACCATTACCACGAGCACTGCTTCACTGAAACTGTTCTTGGAATTTCCTGACTATATTTTGCAGTTCCATTCATTTTACTTTGTTCTAACTCATGTATAAAACTAATTGCTGACAAACTCTGGGTGGTCTTCAGGGATTTCAATTTAAGAGGCCCCAAACCAAACTATTCATCTCTTTGTTCTCTAGTACTGCTGTCTCTCCTTTTTAGTCTGTTTGAATAACATTACGTTTATTCAATTGCTATTGTTGTTGAGTCTCTAAGTCGTGTCCAACTCTTTGCAACCCCATGAACTGCAGAACACCAGGTTTCCCTGCCCCTCAGTATCTCTCTGAGTTTGCTCAAACTTATGTCCATTGAGCCAGTGATGCCATCCAAACATCTCATCCTCTGTTGCCCCTTTCTCTTCTTGCCCTCATTCTTTCCCAGCATCAGGGTCTTTTGCAATGAGTCATCTCTTCACTGAGAGTCATTCTGTATTGTTTCCTTTCATAGCCACATGCGCTCATCTCTCATCCTTAGTTCCTTTCTTTCTGCTCCTTTTCTTCCACCATTATTTTTCTAGGTTAAATACAGGTACCTTTTTCCCTATAATTCCTAACTCCACTGATCCAGTCCTGACCTGTCTACCAGAATGATGCTTATACATGAAAGCAGTATGTTACTGGAGGGCCTAAAACCCTTCAATGATTAAGCAGAGGTTTCCAGATTCCTGAATTTCTACATTAGTACATATCAAGCTTTCTCAGTCTTGGTACTGTTCACATTTTAGGCCAGATAATTTATTGTTAGGATGGGGGGTGGGGTGGCAGCTGTCTTGCACATTGTAGATTATCTAGCAGAACCTCTGGCCTTCATCCATTAGATGCCAGTTGCAAAAATATCTTTTGACTTTGTCAAATGTTTCCTAGGGCAGAATCTCCACTGGTTGAGAAGCCCTCATCTGGCTACTGCATTTCTACTTCCCTGCAAAAATATGTACCATATCCTACACTTTACCTCAATGCCAACTTTTCATTCCAGTCATCTGAACCCCTTTTACTTTTCTAAGCATGACTTGCTTTTCCATGACTCTGCACATAATGATCTTTTAGCTTGCTATATCTTTTCCTTCATCTAATTAACTCCTACTTAACAACTTAAGAGTTCAGCTCAGGAAGTGCTCTGTCATTGGAAGCCTTTCCTCTCATTGATCTAATTGAATTCTGAAAATACCTTTATCAAAGTACTTAAACTGGGTTGTGTGTGCATGAATGCATATGAGCTATGTTGATTCAGTCCTGTCCAACTCTTTGTGGCCCTATGGACTGTAGCTCACTAGGCTCCTCTGTCCATGGGAATTCTCCAGGCAAGAATTCTGAAGTGGGTTGCCATGCCCTCCTCCAGGGGATCTTCCTGACCCAGGAATGGAAACTGTGTCTCCTGTGACTCCTGCATTGCAGGTGGATTCACCACTGAGCCACTGGGGAAACCCTAAACTGAATTATATATATTTAAAAAACACAACACACCTCATTTGTCTTTTAGCATACCCTATATTCTTGACCGAAGCATCATGTGGTATTTTGTTTTGTATTCCCAATTCCTTGCCATAGACGGCAACCTCAATATATGTCTGCCTTTGTGAATGAATGAATACCACATAAGAATAAAGGGAATCACTTATGTAAAACACCACATTCATATCTTGCACACAGTAGTGGTAAGGTCAATGTTCGTTGTTTTTTATCCATTTTTATACTTCCTAATAGGATTATTAATACTAGGTTTTATAAAGCTTGCTTTTTAGAAATTTTCAGATTTGTCAGTCCCAAACTCCCAGTGTATTCTCTCCCCCTACCCTTTCCTGCTGGTAACTATAAGTTAGTTCTCTAAGTCTGTGAGTTTGTTTCTCTTTTGCAAATAAGTTCATTTGTATGATTTTGTTTAGATTCTGTGTGTAAGTGATATCATATTATATCTTTCACTAATTTACCTCATTCACTATGATAATCTCCAAGTCCATCTATGTTGCTGTAAATGATATAATTTCATTCTTTTAATTGCTGAGTAATATTCTATTATATGTATACGACATCTTCCTTATCTGTTCACCTGTTGATGGATGTTTAGGTTGCTTCCATGCCTTGGCTATTGCAAACAGCACTGCAGTGAACACTGGGATTCATGTATCCTTTTGAACCAGGTTTTTATCCAGATACATGCCTAGCAGTGGGATTGCCAGATCACAGTTTAGTTTTTTTTTTTTTTTTTTCTTTTTTCAGGAACCTTTGTACTAATCTCCACAGTGCTATACCAATTTACATTCCCACCAACAGTGTAGTAAGGTTACCTTTACTCCACACCCTCCCTAACATTTGCTTGTACATTTTTAGTTATAGCCATTCTGACAAGTGTGAGGTGATATCTCACTGTAATTTTAATTTTCATTTCTCTAATACTTAGTGATGTTGAAATTCTTATCATGTGCTTCTTGGTCATCTGTATGTCTTGTTTAGAGGAATGCGTATTTAAGTCTTCTGCCTATCTTTTGTTTGGGTTGTTTGTTTTCTGATATTGAACCACATATTGTGTGTGTTAGTCAGTTAGTCATATCCAACTCTTAGCGACCCCATGGACTGTAGCCTGCCAGTCTCCTCTGTCCATGGGATTCTCCAGGCAAGAATACTGGAGCGGATTGCCATAACCTTCTCCAGAGGATCTTCCTAACCCAGGGATCCAACCCTGGTCTCCTGAATTGCAGGCAGACTCTTTACCATGTGAGCTACAGGGAAGTCCCATTTGAACCACATGAGTTGTTTGTAAATTTTGGTGATTAATCCCTTATTGGTTGAATCATTTGCAAATATTTTCTCCCACTCTGTGGGCTGTCTTTTCATTTTGCCTATGGTTTCCTCTGCTGTGCAAAAGCTTTTGAGTTTAATTAGGCGTCTGTTCACCCTCACTGTTTTCCAACTTATCTTTTACATTCTCCCCTGTATAGCCCTCTGAACTCTCCATTTATATACATTCTTTTGATCCTTAGAGGCCAACTCAATCCCAAATTTTTCACGAAGACTTCTCCTTGTGGTTTAGCTCATGTCATTTTTTCCCCCTTATCGTAAGAAAACTATGCCTGTTTGACTTTTAATCACAAAATTTTAGTTATCTGAATTTAGTTCATCTTCCTTTTTACTTAGAGGGAAAATATGGTAAGGACCTATTAAAGACAATCACCTTGAAAATACAGGTAAGAAAAAAAAAATAAAACCTACACAAGCAAGTGTAGAACAGTCCATAGTAAAACCTATGGACTGTTCACAATGACCTTTTTTCAAGAGGTAAATGTTGCCTAATTGCTCTATTTGGAAAATCATGGAAATGTATCATGGACTGTAAGAGATTTTCAACAAAAATGATTCAAATACTGTTTTAACCCTTGAAGAGGCATTTATTCAAATGAAATAATTTGGCAGCCTGTTTTCTAAAATGCAAGAAAAAAAAAATGCCTCTGAATGTGGGTCTATTTTCCAGGATGGAATCTACATAAAGCCAATGTTTATTAGGTCTTATTTAGAATGTGAAAATTATCTCATCGGATTGTGGTATTAGTCCTGAAACGGTGGCAGTGTCGTTGCCTCTATTGCCTTATTTGCAAAAGAAAGGGACCTTTAATATTCTGTTTGAATTTAATTACGTTATTGGTGTTTCTTCTTTTTAAAAAAACACATTTTCTATGGAAATGTAAGGTTGCAAATATTCTATTTATAAGAAGAGTTCTTTATAAATCAGGTTTCTATTCCCTTTGTTGAATGAAGGTCTCTGTCTTTACAATAGATTACAAACCAGGGAGGAGAAAAACAACAACTTGAAAAAAAGAGTTTGCTTTGAAATTGTACAGGTATATGAAATATTTAAATAAAAGGAAAATTACTATTTTTTATTTGCCATGGTTTTTGGATTACCAATAAGCACTTAATAATTTCCTTCTGTATAAAGAAACCAGTACCTGTGCTCTTGATTCTTTACATCATTTTTCTTTATTATTAAGACTTTTAAATCAGACTTCTTAGACTTCTTAAGACTCTTAGAATCAGGCTTCATGCCTCTGTCTTGAGTTAGTAATTTAATAGCATTTATTAGGAAGATTGGACAATATCAGATGCATGGAGCTTCTGTGAAGATTAACTGAGAAACACAAATAATATCTAAAAAGAAACTCAATTCCCTCCCTCATCCTCTTAATCTGAAGTAAATATAGTCTCATCTTCAGATACTTTAAGAAAACATTTTAAACGCGGAGATATCCAGGGAATAGAAAGGACATAGCTGATTAGTTATCTGGGGAGTCAGAATCAAAAATAACATGAGAGAAGCAAAAAATATTTACCATAAATACAACGAAACTATGACGAAAACCCATAAATGTTTACTTTCATTGAGTACACTTTGGGAAGGCTTCTTTCTCTCTCTCTTTTTTTTCTTTGTATTCAATCAAGGCAGGATGTTTATATATTTGTTTTATATTTGGAGTGACTTGCTATTTTTGGTTATTCTCTGCAGGTAGATAGGGGGTGCAGTCGCTTTTGTTTATTCTTTTGCATTGCCATGGTGTCCAATTTCCCATTTTATTTGGCCTCTGGGTTTGTAGAAAGGTTGGGAAATTTTTAGGTTATGCTCTACTGGACCAGAAAATTGGTGATGAGTGAAAACTCCAAGAGGTCTAGAGGTTCAGTCAAGTTGGGGTTAACATCTAGAAGTCTAGGTGTTTATTGGGACTTGCAAAAACCTCTTGAGTCTACATAAGTGACCTGTGAATTTTGTGATAAAAGGTATTTTGACAAGGTTTTCAGAATATCTTAGATCCAGAGAGCCTGAGGATCTCTGAGAAGAGCAATTACGACTTAGGTCGGGATACAGGAGTTTAGGAAAAATAAAAATGAAAGAGTTACATAAAAGTGAAAGCATTATTCTTACATCACAAGAGTTTGAGCTTAAGTTTTAAAATGATGTTTGTAGATTTGTATTTTCCTTTAAAATAATTTGCTATTCCCCCTGAAAAAAGTTTATTGGCTATTACAAAGTTTTATTTTATATTGCCTTTTAGACTTTGTGAAATATACTGAGAGATTTTTATTAGAGTTCCTATTACTATTTTTATTTTTTCTTTGAAGGCTTTAAATTGAAGACTTAGAACTAGATAACTAGTGTGCTAGTTTTAAGGTGGTGAAAAAGATAGGTGAGAACACTTCAGAGTTTTTGTCTGTGTCAAGGATTCATGTGTTATTCTCACCTATCACCTATGAGTTTGCCTATCTCAGGAAGAAACAGCTAATCAAGGTAGTGGTGGCAGTAATAGTAGCAACTGTTATAATAATAATAATAAGAGTTGTGATAATTATTCTTGGTATTATTTTAAGAGTACCACATACTGCTAAGCATTTTAAGTGTATTAACTTTCTTTACAACCTCCTCAGGAAGATATCATCATTGTCTTTGTTTTACAAGGAATAAACAGACATACAGACATTATTTTTTCAAGCTATAATAAATAATTGATAAAGTTGGAATTTTAATGTTGAACCCTGAACCTCAATATTTTCGTTCTACCAGATATACTATTTTGCTTGATCATTAACTTGGACAGGGAGGTACCCTAGCTTTTGAAAATCTATAATTAAATTCAAGGTGCCTTCATAACTGTATTTGTGGCTCTAGGAATAATGGCATAAGAAGGGAAAGATGTGGTCTGGAGGACAAAATGCAAATTTACTTACATCTTTGGCAGACATACTTAGTTTCTCAGATTTCAACCCCTTCTCCTCATCCCCTCTGCTGCTGCTAAGTCGTGCCAGTTGTGTCTGACTCTGTGAGACCCCATAGACAGCAGCCCACCAGGCTCCTCTGTTCCTGGGATTCTCCAGGCAAGAATACTGGAGTGGGTTGCCATTTCCTTCTCCATCATCCCCTCTCCAAGATAATATTGAAGATATTGGAAAATATACCAAATTTCAACTCAATCTTATACCAAAGAGGGATACTCTTCATTGTGCAAGGGATGGTTGAGGTTGGTTAAAGGACAGTGTTTTTTAGCTGCCTCTCCCCAGATCTCAAAAGGACAGTGGGTATTGTCCTTCTTGCTTTCAAGTTTTCCCCTCAATATTTCATATACATGACCAGGGCAAACCTGGGGCTCAGGTTTGGATTCTCTTTCTCTCTTTTCATCTCCTCCATATATCCCTCTATCAGATGGATAAAGATTTTCTTTTGCTTCTCTTTATTAAATGCATGTTCTATTATAGGAAAGCACACCTCTGGATGAATATTAGCTGTACTATTCCTAATTAGAAAAGTACCATATTAGAGAAATCTTTTCTTTTGCTCATTCATAAATCTCATTCTTTTGCTTGAAAAGAAACATGTCTGTCCTCTCTTCCCCAGGATTCATAACTTATGGCTCTGCCTCAAAAATAAAAGCTTCTAAGGAATGGGATCACCGACTCAATGGACATAGGTTTGGGTAGACTCTGGGAGTTGGTGATGGACAGGGAGGCCTGGCGTGCTGCTGTTTGTGGGGTGGCAAAGAGTTGGACATGACTGAGTAACTGAACTGAACTGAAGGAATGGGACTTAATGGTATAAAAAATGTACTGATTTGATATTTTTTAGTATTAATATTAACTTAAAAATTTCCATGCCTCACTAATCCATGCCACTTTTTACAAGGGAATCCCTGCAGAGGGGTTGTTTTCTCCTGCAGGTCTCCCAAATGGTAGTTTGAGAGAAGTTGAGGCCATTTCCTTTTCAAGACTAGAAATCAGAAGAATATGCATCTAGGACTTGTTGTAGGGCTTGAACAAGTTGCTTTATTTTGCCCTATTTAAATTTTTTCTAATAAAAATATACTAAAATAGATGTTTATCCTAGCTAATGGAGGTGAGATTCCTTTATCAACTACAGATTTTAAAATAAGTTTTTAGAATTCATTTTCATATTTTCTGAGACATAAAAGATCAATAGAAAAGAGGTTACTGTTTATTCATCTATATCCTCAGTTATAAAAGGATTGGGAAATTTGGTTTTTATTTTTATGTTCTTGGATTTTTTTTTTTTTTTTTACAATCCTTATAACATTTCAAAACCAACAGTGAAAATTCCAGGTGTGAACTGTAAGGAAAATGTATATAAAATACCTGCCAAGATAACCTTACAACCTGGAAAGGATTTCTTATCATAGGTATTTTGATAAAATAATGGTTACTTAGTGTTTTTTTAATCCAGAGTGACTTCCAGATAGATGAAAACCTTTTTTCTTGAGCATATGTATTGCACCTTACATTGCTATGGTTATGAATGCTTTTCAGATCCTAGTGCTAATCTATCGCATGGTATATTTTCCCCACATACATTGTAAATAAAATTTATAAATAAATACAGCTAATAAAGATTTGTTTAATAAATTAATAAAGTTTCAGCTATGAACAAAGTATAAGAAAGAGGGAATTCTGAAATCACTTTCTTATGTTTTATAAACCTTCAGAAAACAAAGTTCTTTAAGCAGAGTGTTTTTGAATGCAATTCTCACTCTGAATCCTCACACAGTATACAAGGCCATCGTTATTCTTTGCATACATGAAACAAAACTCTCATGTGATATTCCATTGAATCATTGGAAAATAAACAATGAAGGAGTAGGCATGGTGTAGATATGTATATTTTCTTTAATTTTACTTGAAACAACAATGTCAAGAAGATGAGGAAGCACATCATAACTTTCTCAGTTGAGAGAAAAAACACTGGATAATCTGTTACTCAGCTACTTCTATCCTCATAAAACATATTAGCAAACAGCTAACTTGCAACTGCATAGGCAAATGATGCTCCACTGAAAAGAATGTACTGGCTCAAAGAAACAGGAAAGTCCAGATGCAATAGGAGCATTGCCCCACAGTAGATAGGATCTTTGATTTTAAATCACTTTTATCTTGTTCATATATCTTGCAAGATTGAGAATGGGGAATCTGAAGCTTTAAACCTAACCATCCCTCAAATATGTCATTATCTGCACAAATTTGTAATCATACATTCTGATGTTATTTGATTTTTCTACAAAAAGAAAAGTGATTCCAAGATAAAAATCTAATTTTAAGTCTGATCACAATGAAGTCAAAAGACTTTTACAAATATTACCAAGTTAAAGTAAAATGAATTTGCAGGAATTGATACAGCTATTATTGGAGGGTCACACTTCTTTTGCTAGGAAGATGGTTATGAAATGTTATGATGAATTGCATAAAATTGTGTGGAAGAGCCTGACCATGCAAGTTGTAGTCCATCATCTGCCAGGACTGGCATCATTTGAGAATTTATTCAGCTCAGTTCAGTCGCTTAATTGTGTCTGACTCTTTGTGACCCCATGGACTGCAGCACGCCAGGCCTCCCTGTCCATCACCAACTCATGGAGTTTACTCAAACTCATGTGCATTGAGTCAGTGATGCCATACAACCATCTCATCCTCTGTCATCCCCTTCTCCTCCTGCCTTCAATCTTTTCCAGCATCAGGGTCTTTTCAAGATTGATTTCCCTGTGGATTAACTGGTTTGATCTCCTTGCAGTCCAAGGGACTCTCAAGACTCTTCTCTATTGGACCATGGTTCAAAAGCATCAACTCTTCGGCGCTCAGTGTTCTTTATAGTCCAACTCTCACATCCATACATGACCATGACTACTGGAAAAACCATAGCTTTGACTGCTGCTGCTGCTGCTAAGTCGCTTCAGTCGTGTCCAACTCTGTGCCACCCCATAGACAGCAGCCCACCAGGCTCCTTCGTCCATGGGATTTTGCAGGCAAGAACACTGGAGTGGGTTGCCATTGCAGAAGTTTAGGTCCCAATTCAGAACTAATGAGTTAAAAATCAGTCTTTTCATAAGATCTCCAGGTAATCTGAATGTTCATTTAAGTTTGTAAGGTACTGTTTTAGATCATATCATAGAATTAGCAGATGATATTTTATAATAAAGTTAAATATCAAGTTACCTAAGATTTAAGTTTTCTAATCTATATATCACTGAGCCTTTGCATTCTAATACTTCATCTCCTTTTCTTATACCCCAGAAAGAAAGATTTGACTCATGTATTTCATGTTTCTGTAGGAAATTGAATTATGAAAAACATCCTTGTTTCCAATTTGATAGGCAGTGACAGATTCTAGATCAAGAGGACTACATTTGACACCATTTTATCCACCTAAATATACATGTAAAAATTTGGCTAATTCCAAAAGTCAGCATTATAGCTGATTGATACAAATATGCTTTCTTATTCAAGGTCAAATCAATTTATCAGAATTTTCTTTTGCTTACTGAGCAGCTTCTATGAGGATCCCATTCTGACATAACTGTGCATGCACTTTCTTACTTAAATGTATAAAGCTCTTGCAGCTTCAGTGTACCTAATGCAGTATATGATTTGCTGCTAAAAAAACCCCCAAAAATCTCCTCAAAATTTCAACTTTTTTCAGATTTACCTCACATGAAAATGTCTTGAGGGTACTTCTACCCAAGAGTGGAAAACAAAATCACCTTTTAGAGACTACATAATGTTCCTGATTTGACAATGTTGACAAAGAATAAAGATATTGTAGAAGTTCATGAAAAACAATGAAAAAAAAATAGGCTTTTACCCTCAAGAGTAACCAAATGTATTTATTATTTGTATAATACATATTTGTATTATAAAATTATGTCAGTTTGTCAAGTATACAATATGACTCTTCAGATGTTAGAATTAAGAGCATTCTATTGAAATATATGTCAACATTATTTAATTTAGAGAAAGACATAGTACAACTTTTGATCTATTTCAATATGAACCCCTGTCATGTTAAACAAAGAAAAATGAAAGAGTTTAATTTTCCTGAACTGGTTTTCATTATAAGAAAGCTATAGTAATAGTTTAAAAAGCTCTTATCTCCTTGAGATTCTAATAAAGGTAAGTTTATCACAGTGATTCAGTTTTTAAATAAATAAAAACATATGGGCATATTTTCTGGTTAATATTCACATCAGAAAGGGGATTTTTATTAGTATATTTTAAAATGAAACATTTGTAAGATAAGTTACTTAATCTTAACCAATAAAAACATGAGATTTAAGTATTTTTTAGGATATTTTGACAGGTACAACGTTCATCTGTCAAATGAGCTCTTGGTTACTTAATCTTTGAAGCAGCATCCTTATTTCTACATGTAAGCTTCTCCTCAAATATTTCTTATTTTCTTCCAAGCCATCATGACCTCCATTTCCTGAAAATTGAAAGAGCCAATGTCTGTACCTTCTGAAAGAGCCATATGAGAGAGAATAAAGGATCTTGTTACCTAATTAAAGTGGGGAAAGTTTCAAAGAATTCTTCTTTCCTTTTTTGGTTTCTTGCCACCACTTATCAATTTTTAAAAATTGCCCATACTTTAAAAGTTATTTTAAATTTGATCTCTTTATGAAAACCATCCTAATAAGCTAGTTCTTATCTCTAACCCTTATCATTTCTTATTGCTTTGTGCATATCTGTGTTCACAATACGTTTTTCTAACTTGATTGAGAACAATACAATTTACTTATCTTTGCATCAATATAATTCCTAGTATAGTGCCTCACATGTAGCTGACCTAATTAATGCTTGTCAAATAAGAGGAATGTTTTAGTAATAGAATGGATGACTCTAATTGATCCACATAAATCCTGTTTAGAAAATCTGTATTCAGTTTGGGAAATATCAGAAATTAGTTAACTGTTAGTGTTTGCTTTTTTTTTTTTTTGATAACTGGAGGTATCTACAGTGCAAAAACAGCTCAGATTGAGTAAAATGTTAATTTTTAGCAGTCAAGATATATACTGCACAGAATGGCACTCTTGGCTTTCAGGACCTACCACCTAAAAGATAAACATCAGAGAGAAACATTGACAACTATTAGCTACTAAGTACTGTTAGGATATTTTTCAGACTTTATCTTCCTCAGTCTTTATAAAAAACCTGGTGTTTGCATGCGTGCTAGTCTCTCTGTCGTGTCTGACTCTCTGTGACTCCATGAACTGTGGCCTGCCAGGCTCCTATGTCCATGGAATTCTCCAGGCAACCTACTGGAGTGGATTGGCATGCCCTCCTCCAGGGGATCTTCCCAACCCAGTGACTGAACCCACGTCTTCTGAAACTCCTACTTTGGCAGGTGGGTTCTTTACAACTAGTGCCACCTGAGAAGCCCCAAAAAACTTGGTATGCAATTATTAATAGCCTATTTTCATAAAGAGGGATTTATTTTGCCAAGATTACTTAATCTTACAGTAATATATTTCCAGCTATAATTCACACCCTATTCTGTCTAACATCCAAATACATCCTATTTTGCATGTACTGTTCTGCCTTGAAGATCATCTTCACAGAAGACAGTTATGGATTGAATTGTGCCCTCCTTGCCTCAGTTTATATGTGGAAGCCCTAAGCCTCCTTGTGACTCTATTTGGAGATAGGGCCTTTAAAGAGGTAATTAAGGTTAAATGAGATCATAAGAGCAGGACTTTAATCCAATATGACTAACATCCTTATAAGAAGAGGAAAAGCCATTGTAATGAAATGCTTTAAATTTTATGTCCATGGTCACAAGGGAGTTACTGTATAATTTGAAATAATATAAAGACATAACATAACTTTAATTTTAGAGAGATTATTTTGGTGATGATGTGAACATGTTACCATGGAACAAGTTGAGTAGAAACAAAAGGGTCAATTAGAAGACTCTTTCATTCAAATGAAGCACTTCAGGGTCTGAATCAAGGGCCTCTCTGAAAGACTTTAATCCAATATGACTGGTGTCCTTATAAGAAGAGAAGAAGACCATGAAAGACCTCAGTGAGAGAATAGCCAACTATAAGTCAACAAAAGATCCCTTAAGAGAAAAAAAAAAAAACAAAAAAGCCCTGCTGATGCCTTTATCTTGGCCTTCCGGCCCCCAGAACTGAGAGGAAGTAAATTTCTGTTATTTAAACCACTGGTCTGTGCTATTTTTTTATGGTAATCCTGGCTGACTAATATAGAGATACTATTGAAAATCTAAATCTATGGTTAAAGGAAGAAACCTTAGGTCTAGAGACCAGGAGATGATCTAGAGATACAGTGTCTCAACGCTTTGTATAAGAGCCTCATTCAATCATATCAAAGCAAGTTATTGGTTTGGCCCAAAAGTTCATTTAGGTTTTCCCATAAGGCTTTATGGGAAGCTGTCCAGTGGAGGCAGCAAGGCTTCTGAGATTCCAGATTAGGCCTCTCGTCATAATCTCTAGAATTCCCTTTGGTTGAATCACTTTTTAGATTATAGCTTACTGAACTTGTCATTATTGCACTTGGTCTAATACAAACACTGCTAATTCCTAGAGTCGAACTGCACAGTACTTACTTGTGAAGTCTATTTTCCCAAGATGGTCACGCATAAAGATGAATAGTATTGCAGATTCTCTTTACTGAGAATATATATTATCTTGTCCCAGTTGCTCTTTCCCTCTTTTTCCTCTATATGACTCTTTACGCCCAGAAGATCTTTTGAAGTATGTGTGGAACTTTTTTTTCCTCATTTCATGAAGATGGAAGGATATTTGTTCACTAATGACCAGTCTGGTCAATCATGGTTTCTATATTTCCCCTCCCTACTTGTTTGCCTGTGGCTCTTTATTTTTCTGGGTGCTGCATTTTTAAATGATTTTATTTACACAGTATTTTAAAGGTGCTCCTCTCTTTCAAAATGGTATGATATAAATAAAAGGAATATTGAGAACTCTGAGCCTAAAAAAGTATTGCTTTGTTTCAGCCTGACAAGTGGGAGAAAAAGTTTCTCATGGTAATAATGCTGTTAAATGACAAGGCAATCAAACCCTCACACTTCCATTTTTTCTTTGAAAAGACAAGCTTATAACTAGTATTATGGGAGACATTACATCTGTAATCAAAAGAGCTTGACTTTAAAAGGAAAAGAATCTCATAAGGCTATCTAAAACAGGAAATTATTCTTGTCAAAATCATTAGCTCCCCACTAAGTTCAGATAGAATAGAGCCTTTGTTAAATAACTGGGAAATGATTCTCCTGTGGGAATCTGATCTGTTATCCAAATTCCCTAGGAAGGAACAACAGTGGTAAGAATGAAGTATAAAGTACATTGCCATTTGAACCCTGTGGTAAGAAGTCATTTTTCTGTAGACCTTGACCACGAATGGAAAAAATACAATAGTCAGAAAGTTGTATGGATACTAATGTAGATATGTGAAAGGCAGGCAGACAGCAGTTGGATGATTTTTACAGAGGTTTCTCTGCGTTTTGCAGTACCAGGTAATCCAAAGGCAATGATAGCTCATTCTGAGAGGCCCTTTGCAGGATTAAGGCAGACCAATGAATTTAGTCTCTGACCAAATGTGAATGACAATCAAGATCATTTTAGAACTGTTTATTTTTTATTAAATAATTAAAAAAAGGGTTCTAGGGATTGGATTTATAGATCTGTATGTAACAAAAAGTTTATATGTAAAATACAATTACACTATAAAGTAGTTCTTTAACCCTTGAAGCAATCCTGAGTGGTATACTCTCTGTTATGTTCATTTTCCATATTTATATAATTCAAAGCTCAGAAAGTTTACAGCTCTTATCAAATAAGTGTCAGAGATAATACTAAGTCTGAAGTTGCTACTACGTGTAGAGATGTTTATGAGAATATCATAACAGTTTCGCCATGTTTATTTGGGTATCATGATAGCTGACAACCATTTTTCACCTTTCTTCCTCCTCCCATTCTTCTTTTTTCTCCTCACCCTCTTCCTTCTCCATCTATTGATTAAATTTTTGTATTCCAGAATATGTAATATTTTAGTCTTAGGTGACTGGGGAGAGATCAAAATTTCCTAAAGATATCTTGTAGGTCACTCTTTAAAGTCCTGTTAAAAAAATAAAAATAAGTCCTGTTAAATTGAGATTTAGTTACTTTGCAAGAAAATAAAAAGACTCATTATTTTCTTTTAGCTATACATCTACTAGGCAACTCAAATATATTTACTTGTACATCTTAAGTGAAATATATTTGATTTGCAATTGAATGAAAGAGTTGATGATCATGAAATTGTATAGTTACATGTATGAGTAAGAGCGAATTTCTCTCTCGGGAGCTTCAAAAAGACTATCTTATTATAGTAGAAAAAAAAAAAAAAAGGCCTCTTACAAAACGTCTCATATGAAGACATCTATACCAAATAGCCTCTGAAAGATCTTTAAAGCCCAATGTCCTTAAAAGTTTTTATTTAGAACACATGGTGCAGAATACAGGAATGGAGTCACTATCCAGAAACATTTAAACTATAGCAGAAATGAAAACATAAAAATGTTGAGAAAAGGTAACAGTTTTGCTATGTGTGTGTGAAGGATAATTACTTTACAGAATTTTGTTGTTTTCTGTCAAATATCAACAATGTTAACCCCAAAGGCACCAGTTAAAAATTTAATGAGAAATCTAATGAATAGAGAAGGGTCCTAATGGAGTCAAAAGCACAATTAATTTGGAGGGAAAACAAACAGGGACTCTGTGACCTTCTGGAAGGGTGGGATGGGGAGGGAGATGGGAGGCGGGTGGGATGGGGAGGGAGATGGGAGGCAGGCTCGGAAGGGAGGGGACATCGGTGTACCTATCCCTCATTCTTGATGTATAACAGAAAGCCACAAAACTCTGTAAAGCAGTTATCCTTCAACTAAAAAAAAAAGTGGCAAAAAAATAATAAATGAAGATATAAGTTAAAAAAATAATTGGAACTAATGAATGAAAATGACTTGCAGGGAGACTGAAGAAAAGTGGCAAAAAAGAATACAGTTTCTTTGTTGTAGGAAACAACAGTGAAAGTTGTAAAATAAGAAAAACACTGGAACTACTTTGTGATAGAGAAAAGTAAAAGGAGAAGGAGCCCAGGGAAGACACTGCATATATATTGTCACCAAGACTTTGTTTCTCTAAGTTACTTTATGCACATTTTTTATTCTAACATCACCACTCCCACTGACCAGTACTCTTACTGAGTGTGATTTTTCTTTGCACCACTTTTGGAAACTTAAACTGCCAGTTACTTGAGTTCTGTTGTATCATTCCAGAAATATTCAGTATCCAGAAAACAGTAAAAGAGGGGCAAAGAAAGAAGGTTTCTTGGCTCCTGGGTTTTAATCCAGGTTCCTTCAATGAAGAATACACTCTGTATTTTAAAACAAGTAAGACAGAACAAACAATTTTGCTGTTGTGTTGTTTTAGTTTTTGCTGATTCTTAAAATATCTCCCTTTTATTTTCTATCTCTTTAACCCCAGACAATTTTCAATGTTCTTGATACATTTTAAATTACTTTTCTTTCAAGTTTCTATTCTTTTTGTAAAATAGTGAGGATCTAAAACTTTCTAGGGATCATGCATGTGGCAAAATTCTAGTGTTTATAACATTTTATATTCACCAGGGAAGCCCATTTAACAGTATAGTTTATATTATAGAATATTAAATTATATATATATATATATACACAAGGTATATATATATTTATATACATTATATATTAAATTATATAGTATATTAATATTTTATTTGAAGTATAGTTGATTTGGGCTTCCCTGGTGGATCAGATGGTGAAGAATCCACCTGCAATGCGGTAGACCTGGGTTCGATCCCTGGATTGGGAAGATCCCCTGGAGGAGGACATGGCAACCCACCCCAGTATGCTTGCCTGAAGAATCCCCATGGACATAGTAGCCTAACGGACTACAGTTCATGGGGTCACAGAGTCAGACACGACTAAGCATACCACATAGTTGATTTACAGTGATTTTACTTCAGATATGTTTCATCGTGATTCAGTATTTTTATAGTTTATATTCCACTATAGATCAAATTGCCAACGTCCGCTGGATCATGGAAAAAGCAAGAGAGTTCCAGAAACACATCTATTTCTGCTTTATTGACTATGCCAAAGCCTTTGACTGTGTGGATCACAATAAACTGTGGAAAATTCTGAGAGAGATGGGAATACCAGACTACCTGACCTGCCTCTTGAGAAACCTATATGCAGGTCAGGAAGCACCAGTTAGAATTGGACATGGAACAACAGACTGGTTCCAAATAGGAAAAGGAGTACATCAAGGCTATATATTGTCACCCTGCTTATTTAACTTCTATGCTGAGTACATCATGAGAAACGCTGGGCTGAAAGAAGCACAAGCTGGAATCAAGATTGCCGGGAGAAATATCAATAACCTCAGATATGCAGATGATACCACCCTTATGGCAGAAAGTGAAGAGGAACTTAAAAGCCTCTTGATGAAAGTAAAAGAGGAGAGTGAAAAAGTTGGCTTAAAGCTCAACATCCAGAAAACTAAGATCATGGCATCTAGTCCCATCACTTCAAGGCAAATAGATGGGGAAACAGTGGAAACAATGTCAGACTTTATTTTGGGGGGCCCCAAAATCACTGCAGATGGTGACTGGAGCCATGAAATTAAAAGATGCTTACTCCTTGGAAAGAAACTTATTACCAACCTAGATAGTATATTGAAAAGCAGAGATATTACTTTGCCAACAAAGGTCCATCTAGTCAAGGCTATGGTTTTTCCAGTGGTCATGTATGGATGTGAGAGTTGGACTGTGAAGAAAGCTGAGTGCTGAAGAATTGATGCTTTTGAACTGTGGTGTTGGAGAAGACTCTTGAGAGTCTCTTGGACTGCAGGGAGATCCAACTAGTCCATCCTAAAGGAGACCAGTCCTGGGTGTTCGTTGGAAGGACTGATGCTGAGGCTGAAACTCCAATGCTTTGGCCACCTCATGCGAAGAGTTGACTCATTGGAAAAGACTCTGATGCTGGGAGGGATTGGGGGCAGGAGGAGAAGGGGACGATAGAGGATGAGATGGCTGGATGGCATCACTGACTCGATGGATGTGAGTTTGAGTGAACTCTAGGAGATGTGATGGAGAAGGAGGCCTGGCGTGCTGTGATTCATGGGGTAGCAAAGAGTCAGACATGACTGAGTGACTGAAATGAACTGAATAGGTTATTACAAGATCATGGGTTTAATACCTTGGTGTATACAGAATATCCTTATTGTTTGTTTAATTTTTAAAAGTAGTTGTATATGTTAACAATCCTAATTTGTGCCTCTGCTTCCCTCTCTTCTTTGGTAACCACAAGTTTGTTTTCTATGTCTGTGACTCTGTTTCTGTTTTGTAAATACATTCATTTGTATTATCATTATTTTTAGATTCAACATATGAGTGCCACCATATAATGTTTATATTTCTCTTTCAGACTTGCATAATTTACTATGACATGCTCTAGGTCCATCCCTGTTGTAACAAATTTCAATACTGTGTTCTTTTTTCACAGCTGAGTAATATTGCATCATATGTATGTGTACCACATCTTCTTTATCTATTCATCTATTGATGAATATATAGGTTGCTTCCATGACTTGGCTATTGCAAATAGTGCTATTATGAAAATTAGAGTACATACATCTTTTTGAATTAGAGTTTTTGTCTTTTCCATATATATGCCCAGAAGTAGAATTGCTGAGTCATATGGTAGCTTTGTTTTTAGTTTTTTAAAAGGAACCTCCATATTGTTTCCATGTAAGTGGTTTGCACTGATTTACATCCCCACCAACAGTTAACAGAGGGTTCTCTTTTCTCCACACCAACTCCAGCATTTATTATTTGTAAATATTTTGATGATAGCCATTTTTCCGATGTGAGGTGATATCTTGTGATTTTAATGTGTGTTTCTCTAATAATTAACAATGTTAAGTATCATTTTACATGCCAATTGTCCATCTGTATGTCTTCCTTGTGGAGAAGGCAATGGCACCCGACTCCAGTACTCTTGCCTGGAAAATCCCATGGAGGGAGGAGCCTGGTTTTGCAGTCCATGGGGTCTTCTGTCCATTTTTTGATTAGTTTTTTTTTTTTTTTATATTGAGTTGTATGGTCTTTGTGTATATTTTGAAAATTGAACCCTTGTTGGTAACATTTGTTAATATTTTCTCCCATTCCAAAGGTTATGCTTTCATTTGGTTGATGGTTTCCTTTCATGTGTGAACTTTGAAATTTAATTATGTCCTGATTATTTATTTTTGCTTTTCCTCCTTTGGCCTAGGAACTGATCCAGTAAAATGTTGCTAATATTTATGTTGGATTGGAGTATTCCACCTATGTTCACTTCTTTTAAGTCTTACATTTAGATATTCAAACAATCTTGAGTTTATTTTTGTATATAGCATGAATGAAAGTTCTAATCTCCTTATTTTACATGTGACTGTGTAGTTTACCCAGCACCACTTGTTGAAGAGACTGTGTTTTCCCCACTGTGTATTCTTAAGGTCTTTGTCATAGATTACTTGACCACAGTGCATCTGTGGGTTTATTTCTGCACTGTTTCCCCCCGTCCCCATTGATCTATATGTCTCTGTTTGCACCATTACCAGCTATTTTGATTACTGCAGGTTTCTAGAATAGTCTGTTATTATGAACGGTTTTTTTAACTCCCCCACATTCCCCTCACCCCAGAATTTCATTGGCAATTTGGCATTTTTGTGGTTTCATATAAATTTTAGGACTATTTTTTTTCCCTAGTTCTGTGAAAAATTTCATGGTTATTTTGTTAGGGATTGCTTCCGGTGATATGGACATATTAATAATGTTAATTATTCAATCCAACAGCATAACTTTTCATTTCTTTGAATCATCTTCTGTTTTCATCAATGCTTTATAGTTTCCAGAGTATAAGTTTTTCACCTCTTTGGTTAAATTTATCCCTAGTACTCTTTTGTTTTGTTTTTGATACAGTTTTAAATAGAATTTTTTTAACTTTCTGATAATTTATTGTTAGTGTATAGATATGCAACATATTTCTTTATATTGATTTTGTATCCTGCAAACTTGCTAAATTAATTTATTAGTTCTAACAGTTTTAGGGTGGAGACTTCAGGGTTCTCTGTACCTGAAGTACAGAGAATTACTGAAGTATAGGATTATCATGCCAAGTGCAGTGCATGATAATTTAAAATTTTTTTTTCCAATTTGGATTTTTTTTTTTCCTGTCTCTTTCTGTGGTTAGTACTTCTGGCACTATGTTAAATAGAAATGCTAAAAGTGGGTATATTTGTCTTGTTTCTGAATTTAGCAAGAAAGCTTCCAGTCTTTCATCATTGAGTATTAGATTAGCTGTAGGTTTGTCATAAGTAGCCTGTATTATGCTAAGATATGTTCCCTCTTTACCCACTTTGATGAGAATTTTTATCATGAATGAATGTTGAATTTTGCCAAATGCTTTTTTTTACATCTGTTGAAATGGTCATGTGTTTTTGTCTTTCTTTTATTAATGTGGTATATCACCTTGATTGATTTGTGTATGTTGAAACATACTTGTCACCTGGAATAAATTTGATTTCATCATGGTGTGTGATCTTTTGTATGTATTATTGAATTTGGTTTGCTAATATTCTGAGATTTTTGCATCTGTATTCACCAAAGAATTGGTTTGTAAGTTGTTCTTTTTCTTTTCTTTTTTTTTTGTTGTGTGTTTGGTGATTATCCTTTATTTCCTTTTCTTGCCTACCTGCTGTGGCTATGACTTCTAATACTCTTTAAATAAGTGATAAGAGTGTGATTCCTTGTCTTGCTGCTGATCTTACCAAAATAAAAAAAAAATTCACTTTTCACTATTGAGTATAATGCAAACTTTGTTCTTGTCATATATAACTTTATTGTATGGAGGTATATTCCCTCTTATCCACTTTTTTTGCTTTTTTGAGAGGTTTTTTTTTTTCAATCATTAATGCATGTTAAATTTTGTCAAATACTTTTTGTACATGATCATATGTTTTATAGTCTCTGTTTTGTTATGTTACACTGATTCATGGGTATTAAACCATCCTTGCATGTCTAGAATAAATTCTACTTTATCATGGTATATGATCCTTTAAGTGTATTGTTGAATTTGATTTGCTAATACTTTCAGACTTTTAGTACCTATGTTCATCATGGATAATGATTTTTTTTAAATAGTCTAATATATTTTAATCTATTTGAACATTAAAACCCTGGTCTAAATGTGTGTGTTTGAGTGTGTGTGCATTTACATAGCATAAATAAACATTTATCTACAGTTATCATTTAAAGTAGAAATTTGCACATAAAGCTATTTAACTTAATTTTATGACAGAATTTTCAATAATGTTCACAACACTAAAAATAAATATAGATTACATCAGAAAAGAAACACAGATCAATATAACTATTTAGCCTAACCTCAATAGAAAACAAACAAAAACAAAATTCACCTTCTAAAATTTTGATTAAACCATCTAGCTCTGCCATCCTTAAAAGGATCGCAAGTAATAATAAAATAATGAAGGAGGATAGTGATTATCTGGAGGAAATTTTGAGGATCTAAAATTTAGTTTGGCATTATTCAAGGTTAAACTGGACTTGAGAAAATAAACAACTAAGAAGAAATGCTAGTTGTGTGTGCCTCTCTGTGATACAGAGGTACCAGAAATGACAGTAGAGACATATTAGTCAAGACTTCAAAAAAAAATTTGTATATTTAAGCATAGCTCTATCTAGTAAGATAATTAATTTAGATGAAGTTTGGGATTCCTATATGCAGCCAAATCCTTCTTGGAAGATAAATGCTAGTAAGATAGAGTGTTTAAAAACTGGAATAACTTTAAGAAGATTGAATCACAAAGAGGATAAGGAGGTCTAACCCATGTTTTTTAATGAATGCCACGTTATCTGTTAAGAGACAAAACAGAGATCAAGATTCTGTTTTCATCCCTCAAGACTTGAAAATGAAAGATTACCTGTATTTGAATTCCAGTTCTTATGTCTGCTAAGTTTTGAATTTCATTGTTTGATAAGTTAAAATATTGATAGGAATTACAGCATCTCATATCATGTTTGGGGAATGTTAAATTATATAACATGAAAGTTCCCAGCGTAAATTACTTAATCATTAAAAAAATGTGTCTTGAGAGAACAAGACTCCTTGATATAAAATTGGTGTTCAGATTTGTGTGAGGGAAAGATATGCTGACATGGTATTTCTTTTTAAGTAATAAATAATTTCTTGTCCTCTGTGCTGAATATTTTGAAAAATGTTTGGTAGAGTGGAAGGAAACTCTATAAATCTAAAATTTGTTTACTTTTTGACCTAATCATTTATTTCAAATTAGTATAATATTAAAAGCACATGTTAATCCAATTATGTGGCTTTCAAGCTTAGTAAATATGTTTTGATATTGGTAATAAGCAGTCTTATATGGTCTGAGCGTATTAAAAAAGTAAAATCACTGAATCCATTATGTTTTTCTCCCTGGGAGTGAAAAAAATATATAGAGAGAGGATATTTTCACAGATACATACCCAGGATGATTTATGGGGCTGAAGAATCAAGATACACATTTGACTTTATAGGGAACTTACATTTTTAGTTAGAAATAACTTGCTTGCAATAATACTCAACTCAAACAGTTAAAGTGTAGAAGAGAAATCAGAGGTGTGTCTGAGTTGCTTTATAACAAATCCAGAAGTCTGTTTAAATGTAAATGATATCACCAGGACTAATTCATCTCCAATTTTTTCTACTAACTTTGCTTTATTCTCAGTTCCCAGCACCCCTAAATTCATGTCTTCTCAGGTTCAAGTCCTTTGCCGTGGTTTGTATTTGCATTTAATTGACTGATGAATGAAGTACCTATCCCTGAGCTAATCACTATAACTAGAGGAATGTACTATCTTAATTGGTTTAGGCATAAGTCACATTTTCCATCCTGGACTACTTTGTTGCAAGATGTGTCAATATCTGTTATAAATGATGCATAATTCCACTTTAGAGTCATTGCTTTTTAAAAAGATACATCCATAATTAACATCTTGTATTGAGGTAAAGATTGTTACTGTCATTGTTCAGTTGCTCAGCCATATCTGACTCTTTGCAGCCCATGGACTGCAGCACGCCAGGCTTCCCTGTCCTTCTCTATTTCCTGGAGTTTGCCTGGACTCATGTCTATTGAGTCAGTGATGCCATCCAACCATCTTGTCCTCTTTTGTCCCCTTCTCCTCCTGCCCTCAATCTTTCCCAGCATCAGGGTCTTTTCAAATAAGCCAGCTCTTTGCATCAGGTGGCCAAAGTATTGGAGCTTCAGCATTATTCCCTCCAAAGAAATCCCAGGGCTGATCTCCTTTAGAATGAACTGGTTGGATCTCCTTGCAGTCCAAGGGACTCTCAAGAGTCTTCACCACCACCACAGTTCCAAAGCATTGATTCTTTGGTGCTCAGCCTTCTTTTATTTTGAAAATTAATTAATTAATTTTAACTGGCAAATAATTCATTTACAATATTGTAATGGTGTTTGCCATACATCAACATGAATTGGCCATAGGCATACATGTGTCCACAGGATACTGAACTTCCCTCCTAATCCCTACCCACCCTAACCCTCTGGATTGTCCCAGAGCAATATCTTTATATGCCCTGCTTCATGCCTCAGGCTTGCACTGATCATCTGTTTTAATATGATAATGTACATGTTTTAGTGTTATTCTCTCAAATCATCCCACTCTCGCCTTCTCCCACTGAGTCCAAAAGTCTGTTCTTTACATCAGTGTCTACTTTGCTGCCCTTCATGTAGCCTTCTTTCTGGTCCAACTCTCACTTCTGTGCATGACTACTAGAAATACCATAGCTTTAAGTATGCGGACCATTCTCAGCAAAGTAATTTCTTTTAATTTCATGGCTACAGTCACCATCCACAGTGATTTTGGAGGATAAGGAAATAAAGTCTGTAACTGTTTCTATTATTTCCCCATCTATTTGCCATGAAGTGATGAGATCGGATCTTCGTTTCTTAAATGTTGAGTTTTAAGCCAGCTGTTTCACTCTCCTCTTTCACCTTCATAGAGGCTCTTTAGTTTGTTTTCACTTCCTGCCTTTAAAGTAGTGTCATCTGCATAATCTGAGGTTACTGGCATTTTTCCCGGCAATCTTAATTCCAGTTTAAGCCTCATCCAGACTGGCATTTCACATTTTTTCCTCTGCATATAAGTTAAATAAACAGGCTTACAGCATACAGCCTTGTATGTTGTATTCCTTGATGTATTCCTTTCCCAGTTTTAAACCAGTCCAGTGTTCCATGTTTAATTCTAACTGTTGCTTCTTGATATGCATACAGCTTTCTCAGGAGGCAGGTAAGATGGTCTGGTAGACCCAACTCTTGAAGAATTTTCCATAGTTTGTTGTGATCCACTCAGTCAAAGGCTTTAGTGTAGTCAATGAAGCAGAAGTAGATGTTTTCTGGACCTCACTTGCTTTCTGCATGATTCAGTGAATGCTGGCAATTTGATCTCTGATTCCTTTGCATTTTCTAAATCCAGCTTGTACATCTGGAAGTTCTTTGTGCACATATTGTTGAAGCCTACCTTGAAGGATTTTGAGCATTACCTTACTAGCATGTGCAAAGAGCACAATTGTGTGGTAGTTTGAACATTTGTTGGCATTGCCCTTCTTATTGTGGTGTCTTCTCTTTTTTTCTTTTTGCTAGAATTTTTTTTTAAATTTTATTTTATTTTTAAACTTTACATAATTGTATTAGTTTTGCCAAATATCAAAATGAATCCACCACAGGTATACATGTGTTCCCCATCCTGTGCAGAATACGGGCTCTAGGACACTCAGACCTTAATAATTGTGGCATGTGAGATGAGTAGTTGTGACACATGGAGTTAGTTGCCCAGGGCACGTGGAATCTTCCTGGACCAGAGATCAAACCCGTGCACCCTGTATTGGCAGGCAGATTCTTAACCACTGGGGGGAAGTCCTGTAAATTAAGTTTCTTGAGTTAAATTTCTAACTTTCTACATTGTTATTATTTTGTGTATGTATTATATTTCAAATACCAAATATTTAAAAGGATGACAAAGTTTTAATGATCAGATACTTTTTATTTCCTACCTGTGAGAGAATGCTAGACTTAAATGTCCCTAGAAATTTCTCACACCTTTATTTTCAGATTGTTTTGAATTTTTTCCAGAAACGTTATCCTGCTTATTGTTGTTTTTGGTGATTTGTATGATTTTTTGGTTTCGTTTTATTATTGTCATCACCATTTCTCTTCTTAAAATTTAGCTAAATGAATTAGCACAAACCCAGGGACTAATCTCCCCAAATATATCAAACTTCAAGCAAGTGAGAATTTTAATAATTATTTGCCTAGGAGTGGTTGTTCTCCTAGGCTACTGATTCATGACTTCTTCAGAGGACTAATGACTAAACCACTGAATACTATGGGATGTCTATGAAAGTGCCACAGGCTACGTATATGTCTGCAAAGTGTGAAATAATGTTAAAACAATCAAACGTCTTTGGAAATGCATATATGTGATGGATAACCAGGAAGACACTCCTGGGGCAACAGCATTGTTCAAGAAGTGAGCTATTATAGACCCAAACTGATCACTTGTTTTCTCGTAGTGGCAAGTCATTTAATTTCTATAGGTCTCAGCTGTCCTATTTGGAAATGAGAATAATAAATTATGCCTCATGGAGATATTATATACACTTGGAAACACATTGAGACACTCTGTATACTATAGAACAGAATTATATTTCAACCAGTTGGGCCTTCTTGAGACGTTAGCTAGAAGCGCTTTGGAAGGTGGACTGGTTTCCCACACTGGGCTTCACTGAATGACTTTGTTGCACCTTGATATCAATGTGGCTCTGAGTGTAGCCTTCACGTTTGCAATAACATAAATTTGATTCTGTTATTATAACCCTAATTTGTCAAGAGAACAACATACAAAACCAAAGGCCAGTTCATGATTTATATAAAATACATATTTTCAATGTGCACAATGCTAATATATACCAGCATACTTTGATAAATGTTAACAGTCCCTGGTAAGTTAAATAAGTGATAATAAAGTTACCCTAGTGAAGGTGGAATAATAAGTAAGGTAGATGGAAAATTTTGAGGGATAATTCTCCCATGTTGTATAAAAACCTCCTTCTCCACAACATCTATCGCCCTTTTAATAACAATGATTCCCAGATATTTCTGTCACTTGAAGGATAATAAACATTGAAATTTTTTTACTCTGACTCTATTTTTATTAAGAATTCTTTCCAGTAGAATGATCATGTTTTAGGCATCATATAATATTATTGATTAGTTTCAACTTATTTATAATTCCATTTCATATGATAAGTGCTTCTAGAGAGATGCTGTCCTATATTCAGACCTGGCCCCCAGCTCAAAATGTAACCTTAATTGATTAAAAGTCAAGGGAAAAATATTAAAATTTGTATGAATTTGCTCAAATGACCTGAAGATTCTGTCTTTGGTCATCTATTCAGACAGATTTGAAAGCTGTATTGCCTACTAGAATTACCTGCAAGCAAATGTTAAAATCTTGGTCCAACCATATAAACATTCTAATTAAATCATATGACATAAATATTATTATTACTATTTTCATTTTACTCATTAGATAGCTCATAAGATGCTTAAGGTTGATTAATTATGGGATGTTTTTTAATAAGTTTTAGAATTTTATTTTGGGGGAAATATTAAAAAATAACATTCATTCTACTCTGAGATAATCTACATATAATCATTGCTAGGATGGGAGAGTATGGATTGCATTTTAGTGACCTATGATTCTTCAGCTGTTTAAATTGACTGAATTTGTAACTAAATGGAAGTTTTACTCTGGCCACAGAAGGGAAGGGACTATCTAAATTACATTGCTATATAAAAATGAGTATGATCATTAAATTTCAAGAACCAGTACTTAGAGAGGGCAACACATTAAAATAAATAGTATTACCGTCTTTTCTATTAAATGGTTCCTAGATATTCTGTAATTAGGACAATCGGTCATTTCTTAATATGTATACGTTAAGATAACTTTATGAAGTACTATAATGTTATTTAAAAATTACCAATTGTGAAATTTAAAACACAGAGGTTAAATGACTTTTGCAGAATACATATTTGTCAGAAGCCCGTATCACCCCATAAGGATGTTATACTATCTGCTCTGACCATTGCATTACAGAAATCATTTAGCCTTCTGTCCACTGTTAGCCAGTCTGTAAAGGTTGAGGTTCAATCCTCCATAAGAACACCCTCATTCCTGACACTAACCACAAATTTGAAAGGTTCCCCAAAACCGTCCATCTCACTAACTCATGATAAGGACTCACAGAACACATTGAAAGCTTTTATACTCAGAGTTATGGATACATAATGTAACAGGGAACATCTTTAGGTGGTTGTTGTTGTTCAGTTGCTAAATCATTCCAATTCTTTGCAATCTCATGTACTGCAGCATTCCAGGCTTCCCTGTCCTTCATTATATCCCCGAGTTTGCTCAAACTCACATCCATTGAGTCAGTGATGCCATCCAACCATCTCATCCTCTGTTGCCCCCTTTTCCTCTTGTTCTCAATCTTTCCCAATGAGAGTTTTCCAGTGAGTTGAATCTTCACATCAGGTGGCCAAAATATTGGAGCTTCAGATTTAGCACCAGTCTTTCCAATGAATATTCAGAGTTGATTTCCTGTAGGATTGACAGGTTTGATCTCTTTGCTGTCCAAGGGACTCTCAAGACTCTTCTCCAGTACCATAGTTTGAAAGCATCAGTTCTGTGCTCAGCCTTCTTTATGGTCCAATTCTTACATCCACACAAGACTACTGGAAAAATAATAGTTTTGACTAGACAGACATTTGTATGCAAAGTAATGTCTCTGCTTTTTAACATGCTGTTTAGGTTTTTCATAACTTTTATTCCAAGGAGCAAGTGTCTTTTAATCACATGCCTGCAGTTACCATACTCATTGATTTTGGAGCCCAATAAAATGAAAACTGACACTGTTTCCATCTTTTCCCCATTTATTTGCCATGAAGTGATGGGACCAGATGCCATGATCTTCATTTTCTGAATGTTGAGTTTTAAGCCAGCTTTTTCACTCTCCTCTTTCACTTTCATCAAGAGACTCATTCCTGCTGCTGCTGCTGCTAAGTCTCTTCAGTCGTGTCCAACTCTATGCAACCCCATAGACGGTAGCCCACCAGGCTCCCCCATCCCTGGGATTCTCCAGGCAAGAACACTGGAGTGGGTTGCCATTACCTTCTCCAAAGCATGAAAGTGAGAAGTGAAAGTGAAGTCTTCAGTCGTGTCTGACTCTTAGCGATCCCGTGGACTGCAGCCCACCAGGCTCCTCCATCCATGGGATTTTCCAGGCAAGAGTACTGGAGTGGGGTGCCATTGCCTTCTCCGAAGAGACTCATTAGTTCCTCTTTATTTTCTGCCATTAAAGTGATATCATCTGCATATCTGAGGTTGTTGATATTTCTCCTGGCAATCTTGATTCCAACTTATGCATCATCCAGCTCAGCATTTCCTATGATGTATTCTGCATACAAGTTAAGTCTTTGGATTAAAATTAGGCAAAGAAAGAGACTCAGAGAGCAGAGTCTGGGAGGATTCCAGATATGAAGCTTCTGTTGTCTTCCACTGTGAGTCTAGCCCTCCTAGCATCAATGTGTTAAAATAGAGTATTGTCAACCAGGAAAGCTTACCTGAGCTTAGTGTCCAAAAATTTTATTGAATCTTCATGTCTTGTTGATTAATTTATTGATTGCCCACATGGTTGAACTCAATCTCTGGGTCAGCTGATACCACAAGATCCAAAGCCTCATCCAAAATCACATAGTTAGTCTTTCTGGAGGGAATATTTCCTGCCATAAATAGGATAGATGCTGTCACAGGGTAGATACCTCTATCAGATGTGACAGATTTCCTTGAAGAAGACAAGAGAAAAGGTGAGGCCTTTATCAAGACAAGGCCAAATTCTTTTCTATGCAACTCCAAGTGCTCATATAGTCATTTATTCACTTACTTGAGAGCTAATAACTTAATAACTACTGTGTAAGAGACTGTACTGTGAAAGTGAAAAAAGTGAAAGAAGTTCCATAATTACAGTGGCTGTCTTTATGATAATTTTAAGGAGTAAATATTAAATTATAATCATATAAATCATTGTAAAGTTAAAACCATTGGTAAAATAGATACAGGAAACTATAGCATTCTATGACCTGAAAAATTTCGGGACCTAATATAGGCACAGGACTCATGGACAGCCTTGTTGAGAAAAGAAAGAGCCAACTCATTGGAAAAGTTCTTGGTTCTGGGAAAGATTGAGGGCAGGAGGAGAAGGGGGTGACAGAGGATGAGATGGTCGGATGGCATCATCGACTCAATGGGCATGAGTTTGAGCAAACTCTGGGAAATAGTGAAGGACAGGAAAGCCTGGTGTACTGCAGTGCATGGGGTTGCAGAGTCAGACAGAACTTAGTGACTGAACGGTATCATCAAAACTGATATTTAACAGCCTGCCTTAGCTAAGTCAAAATCAGATTCAGTAATATTAACCATAAGGTATTTTCATATTTTCTTAAAACTTAGTTGATCTTTATTTTGTTAGTTCTTATTTTTCTTAAAAATAGTTTTCAGTACTCCCCCAAAACCAACAATTGTAAGGAATTTTAACAGCACCTACTTAATGCTGTTTTATATATAGTCATGTCAATTCAATAAACATGTATTGAGTAGCTATTATAATCAATATTCTAAGCATTGAGTAGGTAACTAGCAGTGAACAAAATATAATAAAACCTTTTCCCTCAAGTACTTAACCTTCTAGTGATTTAAATGAGTTCAAATTCTGCACATAGTTATTGAATGAATAGTAGCTTATAATGTTAAATGCTAGATTAGGTTGCCTTTTTAACACCAGCTCTACAATGAAGTATCTGTGTGACCTAGGTAAGTCTTTCTGTGCCTAAATTTCTTCATATATAAAGTGTGGATAAAAATTCTTTTTTCTTACAGTTGTTGTGAAGACAAAAATTTCACTATTTATAAAGCATTTTGACTTACCTATAGAAAGTGTTCAATAAATGTTGGGTGTTAGTATTTTTAGAAACAAAGGAACCATTGGATAAGTCAGTCTAGCACGATTAACATATTGAATGCATTTGGTTTATCTTTTGTTTTTCACTAATTTACAGAATGACTATGGTATACTTCACATTTCTTGACCTCTCTTTCTTCATTTTAACACGGAGGATAGCTAGCTTATCATTAAAGTTTCTTCAATCTCTATCCAATTTTACATCTTTAAAATAGTCCATAACTTTTTAAGACTTAGCTGAGTTTCTAAAGGCCAGGTCATACTCCTTCATACTTAACTTTGAAGGGAATCTAGCGCAATTGACCCTCTGTATCCACAAATTATGCATCTATGGATTCAATCAACTGAAGATTGAAAATACCTGGGGAAAAGAAAAAAAAAATTCCAGGAAGTTACAAAAGCAAAACTTGAGTTTGCCACACAGGAGTAAATACATAGCATTTACATTGCATCAGTATTCAAAGCTATTTATAAAACATTCATTGGAGAAGGCAATGGCACCCCATTCCAGTACTCCTGCCTGGAAAATCCCATGGATGGAGGAGCCTGGTAGGCTGCAGTCCATGGGGTCGCTAAGAGTCGGACATGACTGCGCAACTTCACTTTCACTTTTCACTTTCATGCATTGGAGAAGGAAATGGCAACCCACTCGGGTGTTCTTGCCTGGAGAATCACAGGGATGGGTGGGCTGCCGTCTCTGGGATCGCACAGAGTCGACTTAGCAGCATAAAACATTCATATTCTATTAGGTGTCAAAAGTAATCTAGAGGTAATTTGATATATGCATGTGAATGTGCATAGGTCATATGCATATACTGTGCTATATGTAAAAGACTTGAGCATCTGTAAATTTTTATATCTAAGGGGTATGCTGGAACCAATCCCTCCACCCCAGTCATGGATACTGAAGGATGTCTATACAAAATATTGACTCCTTTATTTTGTTTTCTATTATGTTTGCTGATGTAAAGTTATTTCTTAGCCAAAATTTTTATGTCTACTACAATACAGGTAACATTTGTACCTAAGATAGAAACCCACCAAGAACATACTTAGATAATGTGTTCTGATGGAGGAACACAATTCATTAAGGTGCTACTAGAAAGCTGTACTTTGAAACAAGTCTTGTGAAGTCAGCAACAGAAAATTAAGCTTGACAGGAATTAGAGGCCAGATGCCCCACTGTTTTTGTTTTTTTTTTTTTTTCCCCTGATTTATTTTTTTCCTTCCCTCACAGTGAAGTTGGGGTATTTGTTTGTCAGTTTCCCATTGACAGGAAGTGGCTCAAGAAAAAGACAACTAGAAATTGCTTTCCTATAAAGATAAAGTAAAAGCTAATTTACCACTGTCTTACTGAATCTCATGCCTCACTTCAACAGATCAAGGTGGAGTTAGTGATCAGAGAGATCAGAGAAATCAAATGCTGAAGATGTCAAGGAGACAGAAAGCAATTGCCCTATTGACTGCTACTGATTCTAGTAAAATTAGTTTAGACCTCTGACAATTTAGGAAGGAGTTTGGTTATATACAACAGTTTGATGTCATGCTTTAAGTTTAACTTAAAGATATTTTCAAATTTTTGCATATATTTTAAATCATGGTTCAAATATATACATATCTGCAAGCATGCATATGTATATATACACATATATATACACACATATATAATTTGCTTCACCATTTACTTATTATTGAGGATAAATGAAAATCATTAAAATGTTGCTATCTTAAATAACTTGAACATGCCTATTACAAAATATAAATTGTCTAGTTTTTGTATTTTTTTTCCATAGATTAGTTCTCATATCAATGTTTAGTCACAGGGGAGAACAAAAAACTCGACTTTTTATTTTTTTATTTAAATTTATTTATTTTAATTAGAGGCTAATTACTTTACAATATTGTACTGTAAACATGAATCTGCCACGGGTGTACACATGTTCCCAATCCTGAACCCCACTCCCACCTCCCTCCCCATACCATCCCTCTGGGTCATCCCAGTGCACCAGCCCCAAGCATCCTGTATCCTGCATCAAACCTGGACTGGCAATTCGTTTCTTATATGATATTATACATGTTTCAATGCCATTCTCTCAAATCATACCCCTCTCCTCTCCCTCGACTTTTTAAAAATTATGTTTTCCTCCTTTTTAATTCCCTGGTGGCTCAGGTGGGGTAAAGAATCTGCCTACAATGTGGGAGACCTTTGTTCAATCCCTGGGTTGGGATGATCTCCTGGAAATAGCATGGCAACACACTCCAGTATTCTTACCTGGAAAATCCTAAAGGACAGAGGAGCCTGGTGGGCTACAGTCCATGGGGTCGTAAAGAGTTGGACACAACTAGGCATGGCACAACTGAACCATTTTCTGGAGTTTGGGTACTAGGTTATTTAAAGAATGTACTAATTTAAATTAAAGTACAATTTCATGCCAGAGGAAAAAAAAATCACATAGGGATCATTGATGTCAATAATTTAAATGTACATTTTCATTGTTCGGAGGAGCTTAGTTTCAGTGTATGCATGGTATACATTCAGTGTATTCCATTAGATATCCAAAAGCTAGGCTACATTGTGAAAGAATATCTAATTCTTGTAATAGCCCTTCAAGAGAGGCATTGTTACTCTTGTTTATGATTACACAAGAATCAAGATCTCAGAGAGAACAAAAGAATTTGCCCCAAACATAATTATTTGTGGTAAAGCCAGGAAAATAACAGATTTTTTAGTGTAAAATGAGTAAGTTGTAAGATTATATATGTGCATGAAACTTGACTCGCATCAACGTACTTATTTCTCTCAGTAGACATCTTCACTCTCTGTTGTGAATTTGTACATTTCTTCTTTGTGGCTATATTTCTTCATACCAGAAAGCCTTACATTTCTCTCTATTCATTTGACATCATCTATCAATTTAAAGAAGCAACAGTTAGAACTGGGCATGAAACAACAGACTGGTTCCAAATCAGGAAAGGAGTAACATCAAGGCTGTATATTGTCACCTTGCTGATTTAACTTATATGCAGAGTACATCATGAGAAATGCTGGGCTGGTTGAAGCACAAGCTGGAATCAAGATTGCCAGGAGAAATATCAGTAACCTCAGATATGCAGATGACACCACCCTTATGGCAAAAAGCAAAGAAGAACTAAAAAGCCTCTTGATGAAAGTGAAAGAGGAGAGTGAAAAAGTTGGCTTAAAACTCAACATTCAGAAAACTGAGATCAAGGCACCCAGTCCCATCACTTCATGACAAATAGATGGGAAAACAGTGGAAACAGTGACAGACTTTATTTTTTTTTTTTTTGGTGAGGGGGAGGGGAGTCCAAAGTCACTGCAGATGGTGATTGTAGCCATGAAATTAAAAGACTCTTGATCCTTGGAAGAAAAGCTCTGACAAACATAAACAGCATATTAAAAAGCAGAGACATTACTTTGTTGATAAAGGTCCATCTGGTCAAAGCTATAGTTTTTTCCAGTAGTCATGTATGGATATGAGAGTTGGACTATAAAGAGAGCTGAGTGCCAAAGAATTGATGCTTTTGAACTGTGGTGTTGGAGAAGACTCTTGAGAGTCCCTTGGACTGTGGGGAGATCCAACCAGTCCATCCTAAAGGAAATCAGTCCTGAATATTAATTGGAAGGACTGATGCTGAAGCTGAAACGCCAATACTTTAGCTACCTGATGCCAAGAACTGACTCACTGGAAAAGTCCCTGATGCTGGGCAAGATTGAAGGTGGGAGAAGGGGATGACAGAGGATGAGATGGTTGGATGGCATCATCGACTTGATGGATATGAGTTTGAACAAGCTCCGGGAATTGGTGATGGACTAGGAGGCCTGGTGTACTACAGTCCATGGGGTCTCAGATTCAGACACAACTGAGTGACTGAACCGATCCATTTAAAACTCTGCTTTACGGACATCTCATTTTTTTAAATAGGTTTTATTTTTTAGAACACTTCAGTAAATTGTTATCATGTATACGTATGCTTTCACTTCCACTGGGGATATACCCAGAAGTGGAATTACTTGACATGATAATTCTAATGTTTAATATTTTGAAGAGCCACCTGACTGTTTTCCACAACAGTTACACTATGTTATATCCCCAAAGCAGTCATATGAACTAATATACTGAATAGATTAGTATACTTAATATACTAGTATATACAGAACTAATGATATTGTTAAAGTTTATAGTTCATTAATGTTTTTTATATATTCTAGGATATCACTCAGGAGTCTACCCAGCATTTATTTGTCATGTCCACTTACGTGCCTCTTGGCTATGGTAGTTTTCTCAAACTTTGATGACTTTGATAATATTGAAGAGTACTAATCAGATGTTTTAACATATGTCCAGCTGTTGGAATCTGATGATTTTCTCATAATACTCGGGTTATAGGTTATTGGGAGAAAGACAACAGAGGGAAAAGTCCCATTTTCACCATATCATATCAAAGCACATACTATGAACAGGATTTGTGACTGTTGATGTTGACTTTGATCGTTTGACTGAGATCATATTTGTTAGGTTTCTCCACAGTAAATTTATTCTTTTTGCTCTCTTTCCCATTGTATTCTTTTTGGAACTAGATATTTCTTCTCTTCATCCCTCAAACATCTTTATTACTGCTTATCCCAGGAGGTGGGGGCTGATTTTCTTTTCTTATTATACTGAACTCTTGTTGGACAGAAGATCAGCTTTGATCCTAAGTGCCTATCACCTATTTTATTGTATAGGGAATACCCAAGTAAATATTTGTTGAATCAAGAGACGTTTTCTCAGCCATTA
Organism: Bubalus bubalis; assembly: GCF_019923935.1. Lineage (NCBI taxonomy): Eukaryota > Metazoa > Chordata > Mammalia > Artiodactyla > Bovidae > Bubalus > Bubalus bubalis. The sequence goes on from NC_059158.1 coordinate 107,713,827, forward strand.
AAAAGAATACATTGAATCAGTTCTAATGAGGTGGATGAAACTGGAGCCTATTATACAGAGTGAAGTAAGCCAGAAAGAAAAACACCAATACAGTATACTAAAGCATATATATGGAATTTAGAAAGATGGTAACAATAACCCTGTATACGAGACAGCAAAAGAGACACTGATGTATAGAACAATCTTTTGGACTCTGTGGGAGAAGGAGAGGGTGGGATGATTTGGGAGAATAGCATTGAAATATGTATAATATCATATATGAAACGAATCGCCAGTCCAGGTTCAATGCACAATGCTTGGGGCTGGTGCACTGGGACGACCCAGAGGGATGGTATGGGGCGGGAGGAGGGAGGAGGGTTCAGTATGGGGAACACATGTATACCTGTGACAGATTCATTTTGATATATGGCAAAAGCAATACAATATTGTAAAGTTAAATAAAATAAAATTTAAAACAGATGTTTTCCAATAAATAAAAAAAGTTAAACTTAAAACTAGTTTTAATGAGCCGATATGGCATGGTTTTTATTTTTTTTTTTTTGGTCATAAAAAAATTTACTTTTCACATTTCTTCAACAACTATGGAAAATTGATAAAAAGCAGATTTCTAACATTTTTAAGTAATAGAATGACATAAAAATTACACAAAAATCAAGATATAAAACTGGAAAAGTTGAGTAGATGTTCTTATCAAAGTGGAAGTCTATTTTAATAAAGATAAAAGCCTCTAAAAAATTATATTATGAGACAATTCATAAAAAAAAGCAGAATACCTTGATATGGATCCTATTCAGCATGATTTCTTCTCAAAATATTTTAATTACATTTAGAAGATAAAATCTAACATTTGCTTTTAACCTAAAGACTGGAAACTTTCTCTAATATTTCTGTCTATGGCAAGGAATATCTCATGTAAAAGTTGTATATAATTCTAAGAGTAGTGTTTCTTATTCTTTGCATTTCTATTTTGATTCCAAAATTACACTTTAAAGACTTTATTTTTAATCCTATAAGTGAGAGTAGTAACACTGCCTTTGAGGTAAGTGATCTTCAAGAGAGAAATGACATACTCATGAATGGAGATGTATTTCCTCAGAGGCTTTTCTATTTCACTTGTCTTGAAACATTGTATTTTGCATTTGTTAGAAGTCAGGCTTATGTTGAAGATAATATTTGGGCTTATTCTGTTTTGGACTTGGAAATTAATCATCTGCCAAACAGTAAAAAATCTTTCCTTAATGTGAGTTCTTATTCATTCACAAGATGAAAATTAAAAATCTCCATGTTTCATAAATCTGAGTAAGCTAGCCCTAGATTTTCATTTTGTGTGTGTGTGTGTGTGTGCATGTATTTGTGTGTATGTGTTTATTTCCTACTGGACCACTGATACTTATTTCAGTATTTTCAGGTCCAAATATTTCAAATTAATCTTATAAACACTACACTAGCAAAAATCAAATGATTGAGAACAGTTATCCATATAAAAGTGCTTCCTTGGAATTCTACTCTACTGGTTATCAAGGTTGTAGAATTTATTGTTATTCAATAGCCTCATACCCTGTAATAAATACAGCAGTGAACAAAGGCAAAGAACAATAGCCACTGTTTATACTCAAGTTATGTGCCATATAAATGACTCATTATTAATTCTTGTCTTCTCTCCAAAACATGTATGTTTTTATTTGAAATATAAATAATAAATACTATTACTTTCTGGAATTTTTAAAGAGCACTTGGTAGATGATACTTAATTTTTAAAATAATTTCTGTTATAATCATATAATTCATTTATAAAATCCTTCATATCTATTGATATTTACACTATGAAATAGAGCCATTGCTTTCTAAATACAAAGAAGATTTTCACCCAAACTGATCAGTTCTTTAGATAACCTTTTCTTTTATGTGTTCTTCTCATCAGGTGGGAGAACTGTATTGAATGATCATAAGTAAAGACTGAAATCTTATAGACTTTGGCTTGAATTCTTATTTATTATGAGCGCTGAGAGAGAGTACAAATTATTTTAACTCTTTGGCCCTCAGTTTCCTCTCCCATTAAATAAGGAAGAAAAACAAAACATATCTCTACATAGATGTAGATTTGCAGTGAAGATAAAATGCAATTATGCATGGAAAGAACAGTATTTGGTAAACTGTTAGCACTAACAAATAACAAATATATAAAGTAAGAGTAGGGAGAAATTTAAAAAAATATCTTATACTCAGATATTCTACAAGCTCTGGAAAAGATCTGTGTCCCCACATGCATAAATGCACTGTTCATTGTTCCTGTTGAACTTTGCTCTTCTATATTTGCCCAGTTTCTCACTTCCCTTTCAGAATCTTTAAAAATATAAAGAAAAAAAGTGACTACATACTATATATAATATAGGAAAGGGAGTAAGTATTCTAGGGTTGTATATTTTTCCTGAAGCGCAGTGCTTTCTCTTTATAGAGTAATCAAGTATCTGAAACTGTGATGATATATGCCCCAGTATTAGAAATGAAAAGCAAAAGTAAACTCAATTAATGAGAGGATGTAATAAATGTAAACAATGACAAAAATAATATTACGTATTCCAATATCATTTTGTAGTTTATATGAAATTATTGTGTAGCCAGATACCTTTTTATGCATTTGAATTTTTAAAAATATCCACAGCTACTTGTTTATCTAATTTTACTGCTTCAAAGAATTGTTATTATAAAAAATATTCTCCAGATGTAGTGAAGGAAAAGACAGTAGTAAGTCTTTTAATTTCTAAATTACATGTGCAGAACAACCCGCTGCAAGTGTTTTAGACCTCCTGAAATTGGATGCCACTTTTTAGCGGCCCTAGAACTTAGAACCACACCACACTAATAATACCTAACATGGGTCAAATGTGATGAGATGACATGAAGGAAAGTCTTCCTTCTGAGAGGCAGGCCTCAAGATTGAATCCCTTCTATTCCAATGAAGTGAATTCTGCTGGGGCAGAAAAGGTGGCAGATACAAGATGTATAACTTGAAAGTTGTGAGCATCTAATTAGCTAACAAATGTCCCAAGTAGGTAAAGTTTGAAAAAAATGAAAATGCCGTAGATACAAGTTCAGATCATTGAGTAGAGTCAATTTCAGAGGACATGGAGAACTAGTTGTCTGTAAACTCCTCGTTTACAGGATTTTGGCTTAATCTTTATTGCCCCCCCCCAGGCATTTATGATAGTATCTTGATCAGTATTTCAAACACATTAAATTCAAATAAGGGTTCATTCAAAAGTTACTTAGACTATGTTTTTTTTCTCTTGTGTTCTCTTTTCTCACCTGTTATTTGAAGTTTTGATACAGGGAAACAAAGTTTTCTTCTGCTGTGTGGAAGAGAAAAGTGACTATTTCTACATTCTTAATTATGATTGATGTTACCTTCTTTCTTCTAGTCTTGATATCTAAGTAGAATGTGTTTTTTTCCCCTAATTTCTGTTAAATACATAAAGACAGTTGAAAACAAAAATTATAGCATTGCTCTGTTAATATATATAGCTATAATACACCTGACAACTATAACACTAAGTGCTGGGAGGAAAGGAGAGTAAATTGTGAGATCTCTGGATTGCATGTGAACTAATAAAATATTAACTCTTAGTGGAATCTGAGAACTTAAGTACATATTGTATTCCTAGAGCCATCTCTCTCTAACACACACATATATACACAATCAAAAAGGGTATAGTTTGAAAAACATGAAAATTAATTTACTTAAAATTCACACAGTCCCAAAGAAAACAGGTTTTGAGGAGCGCAGGAAGAAAACATTGAGGAGACAAATGTAATCTTGTTATTATCTTCTTATTATCAGAGATTCTCTGACTGTGCTGTGTCCTGTCCTTTCTCAGTTTTGGATCTTTTTCACATCTTATTCTTTGTAAAGCACTGTTTCTCCTCACTCTGCCTGGTAAATTTCTATCTAGCATATAGGTCTCAACTGGGATGGAAATATTCCAAAATACTGCTAATAATTTTCCCCACTGAACCCTGTATTCCCCCTATCATAACACAAACTATTTGGTATTGTAATTACTTATTTACTTGTCTTTATCCCTTGAGCCTGTAAATGCCATAGTATGGATACCTTATGGATAAAGTGGAATAAATGAATAGTGAATGGTTAAAGAAGCCAGGCACCATGCTAGGCATCTGGATAATGAGATGAAAGGCAGAATCTCTGCTCTCAATGAATTCACAGACTAGTTGAGGACACAGATAAATTAAGCCAATGATAATACTAATATATTGAATAGTATACAATTGTAATGGCTCCTTTGAGTTTTACTTGGAACCATTTACATTTTCTAAATGTCTACACCCACCAGATATTTCTACTAAATAACATAACTTAGGGTTTTTTTTCTTCCAATGTTTTATGTATGCCTTTGAATATTTCTAGAATTTATGGATACTTCAACAGTCACAAATAACATTAAAAACACTTTCCCAGCCTACGCTGGACCATGGTATTCTCTCCTTTCTCTAAACTTCATTGGCACTTCTAGTACTATAATCCACTGGTTAACCATGTATAAAGAGTTGGTTAATTATTTATATATAATTATATCCACTTCTAGATTTAGAACTCTTGGAAGATGGAGAAATTACATAACTCTGAATATATGAAAACTCTTGAAAGACCCATCAAGGAGTAGAAAAATATCTCACTCATAGAAGTTTAATCATAACTGATTTTTTAAAAAATAATAAGGTGTGTTATCAGTCCTTTCTATTTTCATCCTGTTGAATTGCTTGGATTCATCATCTATGCTCCAGTTTTGCTTTGTAAAATACAGAGCACATTTATTCTGAACAGTTGAAGACTAGTGTTTTATTTATATTATTTACTAACTTCGCATATCCCAAGAATTGTGACGAACACTAATTGTGGCTAACATATTCTGCCATTTAACCCTTCCCTTAACCCCATACATCTAGTAACTTCATTCTACCTCTGAAAAAGTAGGTTCCAATATGTTTCTCATCAAAAATGGTGCTTTATAAAAAATGTTAAATTTATTATGTGTTGAGTTCTTATTGTTTTCTCTGGTTGTGGTGGGAGCAGGGCTCTTCTCTAATTGTGTTATGCAGGCTTCTCATTGCAGTGACTTCTCTTGTTGCAGAACACAGGCTCTAGGATGCCCAGGTTCATAGTTGCAGCATCTGGGCTAGGTAGTTGAGGCTTGTGAGCTCTAAAGCAAAGGCTCAATAGTTGTGGCACACAGGTTTAGCTGCCCTGAGGCGTGTGGAATCTTCCCAAACCAGAGATCAAATCTGTGTCCCCCGCATTGGCAAACAGATTCCTAACCACTAGACCACCAGGGAACCCCCCCAAATTGTGCTTTTTAACTACTATACCATACTACCTTGTTAACCTCTGTTTATATGCTTTGCAATTTAATATTTATTTATTATTGTGTAACCATGAAGAGTGTCAATGTGCTCAGAGTTCTGTAATGTAAATTTACTGCTTGGGTTTGGGATAACTGGTATTTTTTTTTTTTTTTTTAAGTATTGTGACTTTTTCCTGCCACCCTTTGTGAAAACTGCCCAAGACACTATGATTTTATCAAATTTTAAAACATAAATAAAAATATTATTAATATATTTTAATCCTATATTAAGCATATGTGGTCATGCATATGCCTTCCTGATATAGCTGTGTTGTTTAGAATTAGTAACTAACATGTTTCCATTGAGCTAAATTTGTAATTTTATCCATGTTTCCATTGTAACTCAACCAGAATTCTCAGATTCTTTCCTGCAAATTCTACATTCTATAATCTAGACAGAATTATGGGCCCCGTTGAGATCACTAAGATCATTACATTTTTGTCATATTCTTTCTCATATAGTAGGTGAAACTAATAAAAAATGTACTAACGTAAGATAAAAGCCAGCTGCTTATTTCAACACAGCAATTGAATGCTATCCATCAAGGTACTCCTTGCTGTCAGAAAAGAAAACTAGAAGTTTCTGTATGGAAGAAAATAAGACTTAAGATAAATTAGAAAGCTTAATCTATAAAAGAAATATACTTCTGAAATTTGGGAAATGAACAAGGGAAAAAAAAAAACAAAAAACTAGGAACACTGTTTGATAAGGCCTGTCTAGACATTGATATCTTGAATGTGAATAGTGAATATTGAATAATAAAACTGAAATGAATAACATTATGATAAGATCAAGTAAATTCATGAAAATATAAATCAGCAAGAGAGAACAAAATTGCTGTGGCATTATTATTTTAAGAGCTGAATACAAATATGGACTGGATCTTTTTTTGGCAAACTCTTCACTCAGCTGACCACTTATTATAATGCCTACAATGAAAACCACTGTTCTGTTTTAGTCTAGTTTTATTATGGATTTTAGACACTACCTACATTACTTTGTATTCTTAATAAAATCTACTTTTTTACTATTAAAAGTACAACAAGCTTATTATGAAAATTTAGAAACTTTAGAAATATATAAAAAGATAGTAAAGTTCACCAGGTAGTGGTTATTCTCAGAGTGATTCATGTTTAACATTTTTATTTCTGGAACTTAAACAAGATATTAAGAATTCTCCAGTCTAAAGAAAAGAATAATGAAAAACTGCTTCTTTGTTTTTATGATGATTTATTCTGGTAAAGTTTCTGTTTACTTCTTTAGTTTTTATTATAATCTGTTAATATTAAAGTATATATAAATATATTAACATATATATTATATATTAACAGATTATGATTGCAGAGGTAAATATTAGAAACACAAAAAGTTCTATTCAAAACTATAAAGTGTGAGTAGATACTAATTTTTATCCCATGATAGGCTGTCTTCTACATTTACATGAGATTAAATAACTGACTATATGAACTGGGAGGTTTACACTCATTTTATTTTTGGGGGCTCCAAAATCACTGCAGATGGAGACTGCAGCCATGAAATTAAAAGATGCTTGCTCCTTGGAAGAAAAGTTATGACCAACCTAAACAACATATTAAAAAGCAGAGACATTACTTTGCCAATAAAGGTCCATCTAGTTAAAGCTATGGTTTTTCCAGTAGTCATGTATGGATGTGAGAGTTGGACTATAAAGAAAGCTGAGCACAGAAGAATTGATGCTTTTGAACTGTGGTGTTGGAGAAGACTCTTGAGAGTCCCTCGGACTGCAAGGAGATCCAACCAGTCCATCCTAAAGGAAATCAGTCCTGAATATTCATTGGAAGGACTGGTGATGAAGGTGAAACTCTAATACTTTGGCCACCTGATACGAAGAACTGACTCAACTGAAAAGACCCTGATGCTAGGAAAGTTTGAAGGTGGGAGGAGAAGGGAACGACAGAGGATGAGATGGTTGGATGGCATCACTAACTCAATGGACATGAGTTTGAGTAAAGCCCGGGAATTGGTGATGGACAGGGAGGCCTGGCGTGCTGCAGTCCATGGGATCACAAAGAGTCAAACATAAATGAGTGACTGAACTGAACTTACACTCATTATATCACAGCCTGGCCTACTGGAGCTATGTGTCACTTTGGGGAAAGGCTACATAGTTCAGGCCCCAGGCATTCAGACAAGTGGCATGAGCGGTGTTAAAGGTGACATAGATTCCCAATGTCTCTTTTTTCTATAAATTCTAAAATTGACCCCAGGCATGTTTTTTCCTTAATTTAAGAGGATGTATACAAACTTCCTTGGGGTTTTGCTGCTATGCTCTATAAAAGCAAATATCTGCTAGTATTGGAAGAGATAGAAACCAAGGTATATAAGCATGCGTCCATAGAGGAACAGTGAATTGTTAGGGGAAACTATCGTTTTCAATGGGTACAGTGTTTGGTTTGCCTTGAGACATTAGTTTCACCTTCACCAAAGTTTTTACAATCAACTTATTCTATTATTTCTTCCTTCCAAAAATCAATGCTTCTCAAAGTGTGATACTTGAATTACCAACATGGGCTTCACCTGGGAGCTTGTTAGAAATGCAGAATCTCAGGAACTATCCCAGACTTTCTGAACCTACAATTTAACAAGTTCCCTGGATGGTTTATTCTATATTAACTGAAGCCCTAATAACTGAGATCTCAGCTTGTATTGCCTCCTTAAGGAAATCTTTAGTGACATCCCTGATTGAATCCAATGCCTTTTTAAATCCTCTATAGCTCTAAGTTCATCTCATGCATGGTTCTTACATCAAAATTTTATTTTTATCAGTCTATCACTTGACTAACCCTCCAGAAGACTACAGTCCAGGATGAAACTTGCTTTTGATCTTCGTGGATACCTGGTACAGAATTGTGTTGGAAATGGAAGTTACACATAGCTGTAATAAATAAAAACATCTTTATGATTCAGGGGCTTATGATCAGGTTGAGATATAAGGGTTTTCACATGAAAAGACATAAACTAATACAATTATGTAAAGTTTAAAAATAAAATAAAATTAAAAATAAATAAATAAATCAATAAAAGAAAAGACATTTCAGGACTTGCAAGATTAAGAGACAAAGGGGTGAACCACATCCTGATTGAGAGCACTAATTTTCCAAGGCTCCAAAATAAGAAATGAGCTATTTTAGAAGTGCATTTTTCATTCAGCAAATATTTACTAACATCTTCCATGTGTCAGATATTCTGCTAAGACAATAAGGATATCAGACAGATCAAATACCTGCCTTTGCAATGCTTTCACTCAATTATTTCTAATTTTTAATATGTCTAACAAACTACATTTTATGACACAAAGAGCAGAATTGAATTTTCCTAGAAATCAATTAACTCAATTGTTGTCATAATAACTATATGTTGTTATTTTTCTAAGGTGACAAGGAGAAAGAGGATATACTTTGAGATTTAGGGCTAGAATATTTTTATAACATGTGTTATGGATTTCCAGTATTAATATATATTCCTCTGATTATGCCTTGATTCCTAAAATGCATATGACAGAACATTATGAAGTTACATTCTTGATAAATTTATTTAATCTTTTTTTTTTAATTTTTGTTTTGGTTTCTTAAACAAGCTGGATTCAAGATACCTGTCATCTAAGAAATTATTTTAAATGCCTTGTCTATTTACAAGTGGCCAATCTGATCACATGGACCACAGCCTTGTCTAGCTCAATGAAACCATGAGCCATGTGGTATAGGGCCACGCAATATGGATGGATCATGGTGGAGAGTTCTGACAAAATGTGGACCACTGGAGAAGGGAATGGCAAACCACTTCAATATTCTTGCCTTGAGAACCCCATAAACAGCATAAAAAGACAAATAGATAGGACACTGAAAGGTGAAATCCCCAGAACGGTAGGTGCCCATTATGCTACTGGAGATCAGTGGAGAAATAACTCCAGAAAGAAAGAAGAGACTGAACCAAACCAATAACAACACACAATTGTGGATATGACTGGTGATGGAAGTAAAGTCCAATGCTGTAAAGAATATTACATATTGCATAGGAACCTGGAATGTTAGGTCCATGAATCAAGGCAAATTGGAAGTGGTCAAACAGGAGATGGCAAGTATGAACATGGACATTTTAGGAATCAGTGAACAAAAATGGACTAGAATGGGTGAATTTAATTCAGATGATCATTATATCTACCACTATGGGCAAGAATCCCTTAGAAGAAATGGAGTAGCCATTTCTTGTAGTCAACAAGAGTCCGAAATGCAGTACTTGGGTGCAATCTCAAAAACTACATTATGATCTCTGTTTGTTTCCAAGGCAAACCATTCAATATCACATTAATCCAAGTCTATGCTCCAACCAATAATGCTGAAAGAACTGAAGTTGAACCACTCTACAAAGATCTACAAGGCCTTACAGAACTAACACTCCCAAAAGATGTCCTTTTCATTATAGGGGACTGGAATGCAAGAGTAGGAAGTCAAGAAATAACTGGAGTAACAGGCAAATTTGGCCTTGGTGTGCAGAATGAAGCAAGAAAAAGGCTAGTAGAGTTTTGCCAAGAGAACACACTGGTCATAGAAACACCCTCTTCCAACAACACAAGAGAAGACTATACACATGGATATTATGAGATGGTCAATACTGAAATCAGATTGATTATATCCTTTGCAGCCAAAGATGGAGAAGCCCTGTGCGGCCAGCAAAAACAAGACCGGGAGCTGACTGTGGCTCAGATCATGAACTCCTTATTGCCAAATTTAGACTTAAATTGAAGACAGTAGGGTAAACCACTAGACCATTCAGGTATGACCTAAATCAAATAACTTATGATTATACAGTGGAAGTGAGAAATAGATTCAAGGGATTAGATCTGATAGACAGAGTGCCTGAAGAACTATGGAGAGAGGTTCATGACCATTGCACAGGAGACAGTGATCAAGACCATCCCAAAGAAAAAGTAATGCAAAAAAGCAAAATGGTTGTCTTAGGAGGCCTTGCAAATAGCTGTGAAAAGAAGAGTAGCAAAAAGCAAAGGAGAAAAGGAAAGATATAAGCCTCTGAATGCAGAGTTCCAAAGAATAGCAAGGAGAGATAAGAAAGCCTTCCTCAGTGATCAGTGCAGAGAAATAGAGGAAAACAATAGACTAGGAAAGACTAGAGATCTCTTCAAGAAAATTAGAGATACCAAGGGAACATTTCATGCAAAGATGGGTTCAATAAAAGACAGAAATAGTAGGGACCTAACAGAAGCAGAAGATATTAAGAAAAGGTGGCGAGAATACACAGAAGAACTGTGCAAAAAAGGTCTGCATGACCCAGATAATCATGATGGTGTGATGACTCACCTAGAGCTAGATATCCTGGAATGAGAAGTAAAGTGGGCCTTAGGAAGCATCACTATGAACAAAGCTAGTGGAGGTGATGGATTTCCAGTTGAGATATTTCAAATCCTAAAAGATGATGCTGTGAAAGTGCTGCACTCAATATGCCAGGAAATTTGGAGAACTCAGCAGTGGCTGCAGGACTGGAAAACATCCGTTTTCATTTCAATCCCAAAGAAAGGCAATGCCAAAGAATGCTCAAACTACTGCACAATTGCACTCATCTCACATGCTAGCAAAGGAATGCTCAAATCCTCCAAGCCACGCTTCAACAGAATGTGCACCATGAACTTCCAGAGTCAAGCTCGGTTTAGAAAAGGCAGAGGAGCCAGAGATCAAATTGCCAACATCCTCTGGATCATCGAAAAAGCAAGGGAGTTCCAGAAAAATATCTACTTCTGCCTTATTGACTATGCCAAAGCCTTTGACTGTGTGGATCACAACAAGCTGTGGAAAATTCTGAATGAGATGGAATACCAGACCACTTTACCTGGCTCCTGAGAAATCTGTATGCTGGTCAGGAAGCAACAGTTAGAACTGGACATGGAACAAAGGACTGGTTCCAAATCGGGAAAGAGTATGTCAAGGCTATATATTGTCACTCTGCTGATTTAACTATATGCATAATACATCATGAGAAATGCTGGGCTGGATGAAGCTCAAGCTGGAATCAAGATTGCTGGAAGAAATATCAATGCAGATGACACCAACCTTATGGCAGAAAGCAAAGAAGAACTAAAAAGCCTCTTGATGCAAATGAAAAAAGACAGTGAAAAAATTGGTTTAAAACTGAACATTCAGAAAGCTAAGAATATTGCATCTGGTCCCATCACTTCGTGGCAAATAGATGGGGAAGTAATGGAAACAGTGACAGACTTTATTTTGGGGGGCTCCAAAATCACTGCAGATAGTGACCATAGCCATGAAATTAAAACATGCTTGCTCCTTGGAAGAAAAGTTGTGACCAACCTAGACAATATATTAAAAAGCAGTGACATTGCTTTGCCAATAAAGGTCCATCTAGTCAAAGCTATGATTTTTCCAGTATTCATGTATGGATGTGAGAGTTGGCATATAAAGAAAGCTGAGTGCCAAAGAATTGATGCTTTTGAATGGTGTTGTTGGAGAAGACTCTTGAGAGTCCCTTGGACTGAAAGGAGATTCAACCAGTCCATCCTAAAGGAAATCAGTCCTGATTATTCATTGGAAGGACTAATGCTCAAGCTAAACTCAATACTTTGGCCACCTGATGTGAAGAACTGATTCATTGGAAAAGACCCTGATGCTGGGCAAGATCAAAGGTGGGCAGAGAAGGGGATGCCAGAGGATGAGATGGTTGTATGGCATCACTGACTCAATGCACAAGAGTTTGAGTAAACTCCAGGAGTTGGTGATTGACAGGGAGACCTGGCATGCTGCAGTCCATGGGTTGCAAAGAGTCAGACACAACTGAGCAACTGAACTGTTTACAAAAATCAAAGATGTTGTGAAATATGATAAGAGAATTATTCCTGACATAAGTTAGACAAGGCCCTTGAATTACTCCTCTGTGAACATAATTTAAAGTATTTGTGCACACTTATATAGATAGATATACTCCTCCTTGTCCAAGAAAACAGAACCAGATATCTTTTTCCAGCCCCACTCTTAGGATGTGAGTGTTCTACATGTAACTGTGAAATTTAGTCATTGGTAGAACTTGATACAGATCTTAAGGGAAGGATGTGAAGAGGAGGAGAGGATGTCATCTCAGCCTCCCCTAGATATTTTGCCCCAGGAAGATGAATATAAGTGCAGTTAGAAGTTGGTGCATTGATCTCCCAGACTTGTATATATAGAACTATGAAGCTTCCTTTTTCCTAAGCTTCAGATATCATCAAACTCCTATCTGAAAAAGTAGATCTCATGGGTCCATTTCCCACTTCTATACAGATTATTCCCTAGATAATGAAAAAATAAACTCAAACAGAAGGAGTTCACCCTCACCCTTTGAGGCACAATGTTATACTAATTTCCCTTCCTGTTGGTAGGATTGTAGCCTTAGGTACCTCAAATCCTGTTTTACTGATTCAACCACTTGGCAGAATATAGTTAATTATTAACTGATTAATTCATTTTAAAAATAACCCAAAGTGTTCAGACCTCTGAAATGACCCAATGCAGATAGGATCTAAAGCCTTCCTCTGTGCTGACCTCTTTATTCCAAGCTGCTTTTCTTTGTAAGGCCTGGGGCAAGGAAGCCTGAGTTAGCAGTGAAGTTTATCTAGGATCTTTAAAAATTTTTTTTATTTTATATTTGTGTATAATTGATGTACAATGTTGTGTTAGTTTCAGGTTTACAGTAAAGTGATTCATATATATATATATATATATATATATATATATTCTTTCTCAAATTCTTTTCCCATTTAGGTTATTAAAGAATATGGAGCAGAGTTCCCTGTTCTGTACAATAGGTTCTTGTTGGTTATCTATTTTAAATATAGTAATAGTATATATCAATCTCAGACTTACCTAGAATCTTAACAGAGGCCTTGGGATATTTCTTGTTGACTCTTCTTGGGACTCAGCAGGTCTGTAACTTTCATCACTAGAGGTTCATCTTGCCTCTTCTTAGACATAGCTCTAAGCCCCAGTTTTTTATTTTTTTTATTTTTTTATTTTTAAGATTTAGTGGAGAAGAAAATGGCAACCTACTCCAGTATTCTTGCCTGGAGAATTCCATGGACAGAGGAGGCTGGCAGGCCACAGTCCATGGGATGACAAAGAGTTGGACATGAAGGAACAACTAACACATTCTTTTTCACCTTTCTTTCAGAAGAGTTCATTATAATTATATTGCATTTGTACCTCTACCTTTGAAGAACAGATTTAATGAGCCTAAGTAATGGAAACTGGGCACAATTAGGATTTCTATGGTATGAAATTTGACTCATAGTCAATAATCAAAATAATTTTTCTTGCTAAAATACTTTCATTAGAAAGATAAGCTTGAGTTCATATTTATTTAACATTATACTTTCTAATTATTAAGAAGTATGGATTTTATTAATCCATACTTCCTGGAGCAGGAACTGGCAACCCACTCCAGTATTATTGCCTGGAGAATTTCATGGATAGAGGAGCCTGGTGGGCTACAGTCCATGGGGTTGCAAAGAGTCAGACACGACTGAGAAGCTAACACACATGGATTTTATTATTCTTACATGTCATCAAAATGATATACAAAATTATAATACAGTTTACCCCTGAACAACACAGGTTTGAACTGCATGGGTCCACGTATAGATTATTCTCAAGTAATAGTGTAGTACTGGGCTTCCCAGGTAGCTCAGTGGTAAAGAATCCACCTGCCAACGCAGGAGACATAGAAGCTGCAGGTTTGATCCCTGGGTTGGGAAGATCCCCTGGGCGAAGAAATGGGAACACATTCCAGTACTCTTGATTGGAAAATTCAATGGACAGGGGAGCCTGGTGGGCTACTGTCCATGGAGTTACTGAGTTGAACATGACTGAGCATGCACACATGCACCATATATTACATGATGCATGACTGAATTCATCCATGTAAAATTATAGATACAGAGGGTTGAATAGCCAGATTTCCCTATGCAGAATGTTGACACCCCTAACCCCCATTTTGTTCAAGGTTAACTGTCTTGATCTCAAGTTTTATATAGTCTTGTTATTCAGTGTAGGAATATATATAATCTGCTCCTGTGGATATCACTTGTTGTAAATATACTAATCTTTTTCTTAATTTTCTTTCTGTCTGTACTACCTCTAAATAATAATTAGATTTTCTTATTTTTCTCTTTGGGAAAAATACTTCATATTTCTTTTTCTGATTGTCATATATGTTTTTCTCAATTACACTTACATGTACCAACAATTTTTTTTAAGTAAGAAAGAAAAAATAAAAGGAACAAACCACAAAATATATCCCCCTTAATATATTATCTGGTTGTATAATCTGTTATCTTTCAATCTCAGAAGTTGAAGTTTTAATTGTAACTTTGCTTTTCAATTAACCATATCTCAGAACTGCATTATTAAGTGTTGTCTCAACTATATTCATGATTATACACAATTATACTGAAGGCAAGAAGAAGATAAAGTGATTAAAATACTGGGAAAACACTGAGTAAAATGATTAAAATAATCTTCACTAGAAAAACATAAGACCTATTGAAAAGACACTTTTGTTTTATGAATTCCCTCAGAAAGCACCCTGAAGTGTAAAAGTGCTTGTTTTGATTATAATGAAGACCTGATAAAGATGCCATCTGGTTCCTATTTTTTAATTAATAATTTTTGAAATCAAAGAGATACACATACATGCCTTAGAGTCAAATAGCCCTGTACAGCTCAAAATGAATAAAATGTAGTCACATTGTACATTCCATTCTTCCCTGATCTCTGTTCCCTAACGATACATTTTTAACTCTTCTTAAAAAAAATCTGAATATTAAAAATATAACATGCTTAAATCAATATTTCTTAATTTTTTTCAGACTAAGGTGTTATTGACTAGCTTTTAACTGGAAGATGACGCTTCTGCTTATACACATTCTTTCTACATAATTATATTCAGTTATTGTTTAAATAAATATTCACTATTTAATCATTATCTTATACACTACTTCAGAGCTGAGCCAAGTACTATATTTCAAATATCTTTTATATTATTTTTTTCTAATATTTTAATTTCTTGATCACATACTTTCAAAAGCCATTTGTGTACTATCTTCAACTTAAATTGATTGCATAGGTATTATCCTGAGACTTTGGCAAAGTTTGGCAAAGTTTACTTTATAAGCTACTTTCTCTTTGGTGAAAAACAAAAATCCTACTGAATTGATGTTTACTGTATGAACCTCCTGAGAATAGATGGTTGGGCGATATATTTTTGGTGGCCTCACATATCTGAAAATATCTTTATTCTAGTTTCTCTGTACATACAAGAGACTGAAAATCATTGTCTATTAGAATTTGGGCATTTCTTCATGGCTTTGTGAATTCCATTGTAACTGCTGAGTTTTATTTAATACCACCATGATCCCTGATCCTTTGTATTTTTTTAGTAATTTTATTGAAATATAATTCATATACCATACATTTCACCCAATTAAATTATAAAATCCATTTTTTAGTATATTCACAGGATTGTACAACCACTGCCACAATTTTATATTTTTATCATGCCAAACAATAACCCTGAACCGATTAGCAATCACTTCCCCTGTCTTTCCAGTCTCCACAGTTATAGGCAATCATTATTACTGATGTAACTATTTGACACAATTCTTATAAATGGAATCATACAATATTTGGACTTCTATGATTAGCTTATTTTACTAGCTTAATGGCCGAAGAATTGATGCTTTTGAACTGTGGTGTTGGAGAAGACTCTTGAGAGTCCCTTGGACTGCAAGGAGATCCAACCAGTCTATTCTGAAGGAGATCAGCCCTGGTATTTCTTTGGAAGGAATTATGCGAAAGCTGAAACTACAGTACTTTGGCTACCTCATGCGAAGAGTTGACTCATTGGAAAAGACTCTGATGCTGGGAGGGATTAGGGGCAGGAGGAGAAGGGGACGACAGAGAATGAGAAGGCTGGATGGCATCATGGACTCGATGGACTTGAGTCTGAGTGAACTCTGGGAGTTGGCGATGGACAGGGAGGCCTGGCATGCTGTGATTCATGGGGTCGCAAAGAGTCGGACACGACTGAGTGACTGAATTGAACTGAACTGAACTGAATGGTTTCAGCGTTCACTAATGTCATAGTTTGTATCAGTACTTTATTCCTTTTTGTTATCAAATAACAATCTATTGTACGGATTTTGCTTACCCCTTGGTTCATTTAAGGGCTTCACTTGTAGCTCTTGGAGAGGGAAATGGCAACCCACTCCAGTGTTCTTGCCTGGAGAATCCCAGCAACGGGGGAGCCTGGTGGGCTACCATCTATGGGGTCGCACAGAGTCGGACACAACTGAAGCGACTCAGCAGCAGCAGCAGCAGCTTGTAGCTCAGTCAGTACAGAATCTGCCTGCAGTGCAGGATACATGCGTTTGATCCCTGGGTTGGGAAGATGCCCTGGAGAAGGAAATGGCAACCCACTCCAGTATACTTGCCTGGAAAATCTCATGGACAGAGGAGTCTGGTGGGCTGCAGTCCATGGGGTCACAAAGACTTGGGCACAACTGAGTGACTAACACTCAAACTTATTTACTTTGTTCATTTAAGGATGTTTAAGTTGTTCCCAAGTTTTTTACTATTATGAATAACATTACTATAGACATTCATGTACAATTATTTATGTATTCAACTTTCTTCTGGTAAATACCTAGGAGAAGAACTATTGGAACATATGGTAACTATGTTTTACTATATAAGGAACTGTGAAAATGATTTCCAAAATGGCTGGATGATTTATATTTCCAGTAGAAATGTCATGAGTATTTCCGTTTATCTACATCCTCACCAACACTTAGTATTGTCTGTCATTGTGATTATAACTGTGCTCATAGGTATGAAGTGATATTTTCATTATGGTTTTGATCTGCATTGGCCTAATGAATTCAGAAGTTGAATACTCATTCATGTGTTTAATGTTCAGTTCAGTTCAGTTGCTCAGTCGTGTCCGACTCTTTGCGACCCCATGAATCGCAGGACGCCAGGCCTCCCTGTCCATCACCTACTCCTGGAATTCACTCAGACTCACATCCATCAAGTCAGTGATGCCATCCAGCCATCTCATCCTCTGTCATCCCCTTCTCCTCCTGCCCCCAATTCCTCCCAGCATCAGAGTCTTTTCCAATGAGTCAACTCTTTGCATGAGGTGGCCAAAGTACTGGAGTTTCAGCTTTAGCATCATTCCTTCCAAAGAGATCCCAGGGCTGATTTCTTTCAGAATGGACTGGCTGGATCTCCTTGCAGTCCAAGGGACTCTCAAGAGTCTTCTCCAACACCACAGTTCAAAAGCATCAATTCTTTGGCGTTCAGCCTTCTTCACAGTCCAACTCTACATCCATACATGACCACAGGAAAAACCATAGCCTTGACTAGACAGACCTTTATTGGCAAAACAATGTCTCTGCTTTTGAATATGCTCTCTAGGTTGGGCATAACTTTCCTTCCAAGAAGTAAGCATCTTTTAATTTCATGGCTCCAGTCACCATCTGCAGTGATTTTGGAGCCCAGAAAAATAAAGTTTGACACTGTTTCCACAGTTTCCCCATCTATTTCCCATGAAGTGATGGGACCGGATGCCATGATCTTCCTTTTCTGAATGTTGAGCTTTAAGCCAACTTTTTCACTCTCCACTTTCACTTTCATCAAGAGGCTTTTGAGTTCCTCTTCACTTTCTGCCATAAGGGTGGTGTCATCTGCATATCTGAGGTTATTGATATTTCTCCCGGCAATCTTGATTCCAGCTTGTGTTTCTTCCAGTCCAGCGTTTCTCATGATGTACTCTGCATGTAAGTTAAATAAGCAGAGTGACAATATACAGCCTTGACGTACTCCTTTTCCTGTTTGGAACCAGTCTGTTGTTCCATGTCCAGTTCTAACTGTTGCTTCCTGACCTGCATACAGATTTCTCAAGAGGCAGGTCAGGTGGTCTGGCACATTTGTTAAATTTTTGGAGAATTGTAGATTCAGATCCTTTTCCTGTCTTTATGTTGGGTTGTTTGTGTTTTTATTATTGAATTGTAAGAGTTTTTTAGAAAAATTGTAAAATCTTAATATAATAATTATGTTATTTATCAGAATGTACATATCTTACCAGATTTTATCAGGACATGTTTTATCCCATTCTGTGGTCATCTCTTCATTTTCTTGATAGTATGCTTTAAAGTGTAAAAAAGTGTAAACATTTTAAAAGTGTAAACATTGTTTAGTTTTCCTGAGTAAAACATCTCTTTTCCCCCCCTTTTTCACTTGTGCTTTTGATGCTCTATTTAGCAAGGCTTTGCTTAGCTCAGCAACTCAAATATTTACTCCTAACTTTTTCTTCTAGGAGTTTTATTCTTTTAGCTCATGTTCTTAGGTATATAATTCATTTTGAGTTAATTTTTTTATGGGACATAAGGCAGGTTTCCAACTTCATTTCTTTGCTTGTAGATGTCCAACTGGACTAGAATTATTTGTTGAAAAATACTCTTCATTTCTGAATTTTTTATCTAAACTTCTTTGAATGTAGATATAAGAGTTTATTTCTGGAGTTCAATTGTATTCCATTGATATATGTCTCTATCCTACGATTGTACCACACTGTCTTGATTATTGTAACTTTAAATTTTCAAATGGGAAAATGTGAGTCCTCCAAATAATCTTTATTTTAAGACTATTTTTTCTGACTATTCTATGTTTCTTATATTTTTACATGAATTTTTATATGATTTTGTCAATTTATGTAGAAGATAGCTTAGATTTTCCTAGAGATTTCACTGAATCTGTAGATCAATTTGGAAAGTATCACCATTCTAGTAGTGTTAAGTTTTCTAATCTGTGAATATGGGATTCTTTTTCATTTAGTTGAATCTTTTTAATTTATTCCAGTGATATTTTGTATTTTTTCAGTGTATAGCCTAATATTTCTATTTTGAATTTATATTCTTTATGGTCCATTTTTTACATGGACTTTTTAAGAATTATACCTTCAGATAGTTCATTACTAGTGTATACATATATGATTGCTTCATGTATTTTTTTTTTATTTTATCCTGCAGACTTGTTGAATTCATTTATTAGTTCTAATTGATTTTTTGTCATTTATTTCTTAGGATTTCCATATGTAAGATCATATCATCTGTATATAGAGATAGTTTCCTTTCTTTCCAGTCAGGATACCTTTTATTTCTTTTTCTTGCTAGTCAGTGAAATGTTAAACAGAAGTGACAGCAGTAAGCATCTTTCTCATGTTCCTAATATTAGTAGCAAAATCTTAAATCTTTTACCTTTATATGATGGTAGCTGTGGCTTTTCAAAATGGTCTTCATCAACCTGCCTCTAAGAGTTTCCCTGCTATACAATGTGAGATCCACTCATACGAAAATTTCTTTTAATAATGCTGCCTGAGAGTAGGATGAATGGAGAGAATAACATGGAAACTTACATTACCATATTTAAAATAGATAACAGGTGGGAATGTGCTGTATGACTAAGGGAACTAAAACCAGGGCTGTGTAACAGCCTAGATGTGTGGGATGAGGAAGTAAGTGGGAGGGGTGTTCAAGAGGGAGGGGATATATGATTCATACTGATGTTTGGCAGAAACCAACATAATACTGTAAAGCGATTATCCTTCAATTTAAAATAAATTTATAAACAGTGCTGCGATGAACATTGGGGTACACGTGTCTCTTTCCCTTCTGGTTTCCTCAGTGTGTATGCCCAGCAGTGGGATTGCTAGATCATAAGGCAGTTCTATTTCCAGTTTTTTCAGGAATCTCCACACTGTTCTCCATAGTGGCTGTACTAGTTTGCATTTCCACCAACAGTGGAAGAGGGTTCCCTTTTCTCCACACCCTCTCCAGCATTTATTGCTTGTAGACTTTTGGATCGCGGCCATTCTGGCTGGCGTGAAATGGTACCTCATTGTGGTTTTGATTTGCATTTCACTGATAATGAGTGATGTTGAGCATCTTTTCATGTGTTTGTTAGCCATCTGTATGTCTTCTTTGGAGAAATGTCTATTTAGTTCTTTGGCCCATTTTTTGATTGGGTCATTTATTTTTCTGGAGTTGAGCTGTAGGAGTTGCTTGTATATTTTCGAGATTAGTTGTATGTTCATTGCAGCACTGTTTATAAAAGCCAAAACATGGAAGCAACCTAGATGCCCATCAGCAGATGAATGGATAAGAAAGCTGTGGTACATATACACAATGGAGTATTACTCAGCCATTAAAAAGAATACATTTGAATCAGTTCTAATGAGGTGGATGAAACTTGAGCCTATTATACAGAGTGAAGTAAGCCAGGAAGAAAAACACCAATACAGTATACTAACGCATATATATGGAATTTAGAAAGATGGTAACAATAACCCTGTATACGAGACAGCAAAAGAGACACTGATGTATAGAACAGTCTTATAGACTCTGTGGGAAAGGGAGAGGGTGGGGAGATTTGGGAGAATGGCATTGAAACATGTATAATATCATTTATGAAACGAGTCGCCAGTCCAGGTTCGATGCACAATACTGGATGCTTGGGACTGGTGCAGTGGGACGACCCAGAGGGAGGGTATGGGGAGGGAGGAAGGAGGAGGCTTCAGGGTGGGGAACACAGGTATACCTGTGGCGGATTCATTTCGATATTTGGCAAAACTAATACAATATTGTAAAGTTTAAAAATAAAATAAAAAAAATAAATTTAATATTAAAGTAAAAAATAAATAAATAAAATGTGCCCTGGAGTTCTGCATTTAGAAATCTATGTGTTTGAAATGCAGCCTCTCTGATCATAATCCATCTCATCTCCTTCACCCTTTGGCTTACATTTTACTTTCTTGTACCATAAAGGCCAAATCAGGCAACATGCACTTACTGTTTCTTTGATTTTTGTTGATTACCTTTGTTTTTTCCAGTCTCCTTCCCTGTTCTCTTTATTCTTGTGTGTTTAAGCCTTATTACTTTTATTAAAGATTTGGCAAATTGCAAAGGTGATTTAGTGTGTTTTAAGTGCCATGTTTAGCATAGCTAGTAAGTACCTTTTAACCTAATATGTCAGGCACTGTGTTGCATTTGTTTTTGTTCATTCTCATTTTATTGAATATATAGATGCATTCCCAAGGGTATCATTGCCTCCTATGGTCTGGGACTAATATGAGGATTTAAGAGAATAATGTTTGTTATTTGAAGGAATTAAAAAAAAAGACTTTTATATTTACTTTCCAATAAAAGTAAAAGTCTTCCCTGGTGGCTCAGAGGGTAAAGCATCTGTCTGCAATGCAGGAGACCCAGGTTTGATCCCTGGATTGGAAGATCCCCTAGAAAAGGAAATGGCAGCCTGTTCCAGTACTCTTGCCTGGAAAAGCCCATGGACAGAGGAGCCTGGTAGGCTACAGTCCATGGGGTTGCAAAGAGTTGGACACAAATGAGTGACTTCACTTTCACTTTCCAAATAAATTTAGTCCCAAATACACCTCTAGGTTACTAAATATGCAGAAAGTGCTAGAAGTTATGAACTCCTTTTACAAAAGAGGTACCTTTCTTGATAATGCCTCACCTCCTCTAACCCCATTGCTACCATCACCTCCATTCTATTATGCTTATGTCATATCTGCTATACTGCTGCTGCTGCTGCTAAGTCGCTTCAGTCTTGGAGTAATAGAGTTTTGCCAAGAAAATGCACTGGTCATAACAAACACCCTCTTCCAAAAACACAAGAGAAGACTCTATAAATGGGCATCACCAGATGGTCAACACTGAAATCAGATTGATTATATTCTTTGCAGCCAAAGATGGAGAAGCTCTATACAGTAGCAAAAACAAAACCAGGAGCTGACTGTGGCTCAGATCATGAACTCCTTATTGCCAAATTCAGACTTAAATTGAAGAAAGTAGGGAAAACCACTAGACCATTCAGGTATGACCTAAATCAAATCCCTTATGATTATACAGTGGAAGTGAGAAATAGATTTAAGGGCCTAGATCTGATAGATAGAGTGCATGATAAACTATGGAGTGAGGTTCGTGACATTGTACAGGAGACAGGCATAAAGACCATTCCCATAGAAAAGAAATGCAAAAAAGCAAAATGGCTGTCTGGGGAGGCCTTACAAATAGCTGTGAAAAGAAGAGAAGGCAAAAGCAAAGGAGAAAAGGAAAGATATAAACATCTGAATGCAGAGTTCCAAAGAAGAGCAAGAAGAGATAAGAAAGCCTTCTTCAGTGATCAATGCAAAGAAATAGAGGAAAACAACAGAATGGGAAAGACTAGGGATCTCTTCAAGAAAATCAGAGATATCAAGGGAACATTTCATGCAAAGATGGGCTCGATAAAGGATAGAAATGATATGGACCTAACAGAAGCAGAAGATATTAAGAAGAGATAGCAAGAATACACAGAAGAACTGTACAAAAAAGATCTTCACAACCCAGATAATCACGATGGTGTAATCACTGACCTAGAGCCAGACATCCTGGAATGTGAAGTCAAGTGGGCCTTAGAAAGCATCACTACGAACAAAGCTAGTGGAGGTGATGGAATTCCAGTTGAGCTATTCCAAATCCTGGAAGATGATGCTGTGAAAGTGCTGCACTCAATATGCCAGCAAATTTGGAAAACTCAGCAGTGGCCACAGGACTGGATCTCAGGGAGCCTCTCGTGCGGCGCCAGGGAAGTCAGGTCTCCATGCGCATGGCGAGGGGGAGCGCGTCATGGCTCTCGAGTCATGGGAGAGGACTAGGGCCTCCAGACGCGTTGAAGAAGGACACTCGAGGTCTTTCTGGGGTTGCGGCGGGAAAGCCTCGTTTCCCCGACTTCTGCCAGGGACCTGAGGGAACTTCCCAGGGTGCCTCTGAGAGGTGAGGGAGGCTGTGGAGTTGGCGGGGCCTCTAGGGACTCCGCTGGGTTTGGCGCAATGGAAGAGGGCCTCATCTCGAGGGGAGGCAGGAACCTCAGGCTTCCTCTGTGTTTCAGACTCCGACCGCAGGTCCCTGCAGAGTTGGGACAAAAGGTCAGTTTTCATTCCAATCCCAAAGAAAGGCAATGCCAAAGAATGCTCAAACTACCGCACAATTGCACTCATCTCACACGCTAGTAAAGTAATGCTCAAAATTCTCCATCCAGGCTTCAGCAATATGTGAACCGTGAACTTCCTGATGTTCAAGCTGGTTTTAGAAAAGGCAGAGGAACCAGAGATCAAATTGCCAACATCCGCTTGATCATGGAAAAAGCAAGAGAGTTCCAGAAAAACATCTATTTCTGCTTTATTGCCTATGCCAAAGCCTTGGACTGTGTGGATCACAATAAACTGTGGAAAATTCTGAAAGAGATGGGAATACCAGACCACCTGATCTGCCTCTTGAGAAATGTGTATGCAGGTCAGGAAGCAACAGTTAGAACTGGACATGGAACAACAGACTGGTTCCAAACAGGAAAAGGAGTTCGTCAAGGCTGTATATTGTTACCCTGTTTATTTAACTTATATGCAGAGTACATCATGAGAAACACTGGACTGGAAGAAACACAAGCTGGAATCAAGATTGCCGGGAGAAATATCAATAATCTCAGATATGCAGATGACACCACCCTTATGGCAGAAAGTGAAGAGGAACTAAAAAGCCTCTTGATTTTCATCAAGAAAAAAGTGGAGAGTGAAAGTGGAGAGTGAAAAAGTTGGCTTAAAGCTCCACATTCAGAAAATGAAGATCATGGCATCCGGTCCCACCACTTCATGGGAAATAGATGGGAAAACAGTGGAAACAGTGTCAGACTTTATTTTTCTGTGCTCCAAAATCACTACAGGTGGTGACTGCAGCCATGAAATTAAAAGACGCTCACTCCTTGGAAGGAATGTTATGACCAACCTAGATAGCATATTCAAAAGCAGAGACATTACTTTGCCAACAAAGGTCCAGCTAGTCAAGGCTATGGTTTTTCCTGTGGTCATGTATGGATATGAGAGTTGGACTGTGAAGGCTGATCGCCGAAGAATTTATGCTTTTGAACTGTGGTGTTGGAGAAGACTCTTGAGAGACCCTTGGACTGCAAGGAGATCCAGCCAGTCCATTCTGAAGGAGCCCTGGGATTTCTTTGGAAGGACTGATGCTGAAGCTGAAACTCCAGTACTTTGGCCACCTCATGCGAAGAGTTGACTCATTGGAAAAGACTCTGATGCTGGGAGGGATTGGGGGCAGGAGGAGAAGGGGATGACAGAGGATGAGATGGCTGGATGGCATCACTGACCTGATGGACGTGAGTCTGAGTGAACTCTGGGAATTGGTGATGGGTAGGGAGGCCTGGCGTGCTGCAATTCATGGGGTCGCAAAGAGTTGGACACGACTGAGCGACTGATCTGATCTGATCTGATCTGATATACCAGTCAATTTTTCAAAATTAATAAGATATTCTACAAGTTATAGAACATTTTGCACTCATTATCTTTTAATATTCTTAATAATTTAAGACATTTACTAGTTTGGAAGTTAAGGCGAAGAGAGATTAAGAAACTAATGCACAGTTAAATGTGTGATAAATATTATGAGTACTAGATCTTTTTCTTCTACCTTAACAGAACTCATTTCAAGATACCATATGTGCCTGGTCTATTCTTCTATAAAAATAAAAGATGGAAGTGAAAATTACTATATTCCTTTGGCGGAAATGTGTTGAAGATTATAATGATAATAACGTAACTGCCAACCTATAATGGGTGTTTACAAGGTGTCAGACACTAAGCTAAGTGCTTCTATTGAATTACTGTGTTTAAATCTTTCACCATCCCTATGAAGTCAGTAATGTCATTATGCTCCAGCTTAATCTGAGAAGAGAACCCCAAAGGAGTATGTGCTGCTTTGTTTTTTTTTTCTTGTATCCTCTCATTTCTAAAACTAAGGTAAATATTTTTTTCTTCAACAATATCTGCACTAATAACTAATACCTGCAGATGATAGGTGTATTTAGCAAATTGTGTCAATGGATATTCAATTGATAACTTGATTTTAATTTTCTAGGAAAAGAAAACTGTTTCAGTGTTTTACATACTTAAACTTTAGAACACTGAATGTCATTGCAATTAAAAAAAATTTCCTCAGAAATCAGAGCCTAAAGTGGCTAAATTTCTAGAAATGATTCTCTTCAGTTCAGTCGCTCAGTCGTGTCTGACTCTTTGCGACCCCATGAATCGCAGCACGCCAGGCCTCCCTGTCCATCACAAACTCCTGGAGTTCACTCAGACTCACGTCCATCGAGTCAGTGATGCCATCCAGCCATCTCATCCTCTGTCGTCCCCTTCTCCTCCTGCCCCCAATCCCTCCCAGCATCAGAGTCTTTTCCAATGAGTCAACTCTTGGCATGAGGTGGCCAAAGTACTGGAGTTTCAGCTTTAGCATCATTCCTTCCAAAGAGATCCCAGGGCTGATCTCCTTCAGAATGGACTGGATGGATCTCCTTGCAGTCCAAGGGACTCTCAAGAGTGTTCTCCAACAACACAGTTCAAAAGCATCAATTCTTCGGTGATCAGCTTTCACAGTCCAACTCTCACATCCATACATGACCCCTGGAAAAACCATAGCCTTGACTAGACGGACCTTTGTTGGCAAAGTAATGTCTCTGCTTTTTAATATGCTATCTATTGGGGACCCAAAATAAACAGTTTCCCATCCCGTTTTAGTGAATGAGTTGGTATGATTAGAATTATTTTTCTGAGTAAACTTGCTACTTGTTGTATCTATAGCATAAAACAGGAAAAATCTCTTAACATTAATGCAGTACATTCTCAACTGAGGGCATGCTGTCTCTGACTGAGTAGCCACTTCCTAGGAACAACTCTGCAGGATAAAATGAAGAGTCTTAAACAGATAGCTTCATTTATGAAACAAAGTAAATATGTTTCACCATGTAATCAGTTTATTAAATTACTAATCATCCATGTCCATAAAATGAAATAATACACATGTATCACAAAGGACAGGATATTTATGTGTGTTGAGTGCATATGCATATTCACACATATGTTATTATTTTTAAAAGTATACAATCTGTTTTAAACGAAAGACTCAGCCCACAGAATATCTTCTAAAACAACCGAATTGCCCTGCAATTTCCACCCTGAAGTAAAATATATAAAATATCTAGAAAATTTTTATTTTTCCTGTTGAAACAATAGTAAATATCTTAGGAGATATTCTCATGCAAATTGAAAGTTATAGTTTTTGTCCTCATAAAAAAAAATTAAAGAATGGATTCTGTTGGATTTGGGGTAGAAGTTTTTTCTTAAATTTTTTTTACATAAATGACTGTCTTCTTTAAAAATAGAGACAGTTTTACCTTTTTTTTGTTTTTTAAAGACCTTAGTGCCTTGGCTAAGACCTCCAGTTCATTATTGAATATAAGTATTTTATGACTTGTTCCTGATATTTGGGCAAAATAATTCAGTCTGCTTAAAGAACTTCCCTTCTGCTAAGAGTATTTTTGGCTTTTTTTTTTTTTTTTGTATCATGAATTGGTATTTTTTTTTTGTAAATGCTTTAGGAATCTGTTAAAATAATCATGTTTTTCTCTCTTAGTCTACTGTTACGTTGACTTGTGCTAATAAAGTTTAAATCTTAAAACTGCCACAATGAACCTCACCTAGTTATGATGTATTATTCTTTCATATATTCCTACACTTGTATTATTAAGAATTTTGCATCAATGTTCATAAGGAATATTGTGCTACAGCTTTATTTTTTATATGTTTGTATGATTTTGTAATTAGGGTAATTCTTGCCTCATAAAATTAGCTAGAAAGCATTTTCTTTTTCTTTTCTAGAAATTATATGGAATTGATAAATGTTCAGTAGCACATTCAGTGAAGCCATCTCCATCTAGTGTTTTGTGGGAAGGTTTTTAATTTTAAATTCAATTCCTTTAATAAATATAAGAATATTCAGATTAGTCATTTCCTCTTGAGTGCACTTTGACAGTTTGTGTTTTTCAAGGAACTTTTCTCTTTCATCTGTGTTGTCAAATTTAAAATAATAAAATTGTAAGGAACTGCCAAAATGATTTCCACCGTTGGGTCTCCTGATCCACAAATATAATGTATATGAACACTTACTTGGGGATCTAGGAGTTTTTCCACCATGAGTTTCCAGTGTACAGATCTTGCCTATATTGTTCAATTAATATCTAAGTGTTTTATACTTTGTATTATATGTGATATTGTTAATTTCAATTTCCAATTGTATACCTCTAGCATTTAGAAATATGATTAATTTTAATATACTAACCTTATTATATCCTATGGCCTTGTTAAAGTCACAAAAAGACACAAATTACAAATAACAGCAAAGAAAGAGAGGCTATCACTACAGATCCCATAGCTTTAAAATGATAATTAGAGAATATCTCAAAAAATCAGGATTTCAGTTTTTCCCAGTTTATTTTTTTTAATTTTATTTTGTTTTTAAACTTTACAAAATTGTATTAGTTTTGCCCGTTTATAGATTAAATATAATTCCAATTAAAATCCTATCAGGATTTCATAAAAAACTGATTCTAAAATATATATAGAAATGTAAAGGACCTAGAATACCTAAAACAGTTCTGGAAAACAAAAATAAAGTATGAGGAATTCTGCTACCAGATTTCAAATTTGCTATGTCAAACCAGTGTGATATTGGAGAAATGTAAATTGATGAAACATGAGAGTATAGAAATACATCCACAAATACGTAGTCAAATATATTTAGTCAGATCTCTAGTTTTTAACCGCAAAGATAATGTAATGAAGCATAGTAACATTTCAAAATTTAATGCAAAAAATAAAAACAAAAACATAAAAAACTTTGATTCACATCTTATACTAAAAAGTAATTCAAAATGGCCCACAAATCTCATACTATAAAGTTTTTAGAAGACAACAGAGAGAGGTTGACTTAGGTAAGGATTTGACACTGAAAGCATGATTCAAAAAGAAAATATTGAGAAATAGGACTTCCTAAAAATTAAAAATGTTTTATTTGCAAGTTTATTATTTGAAAAACATTAGGAATAATGAAAAGAGTAGCTAGAGACTAGGAGAAAATATTCACAAATCAAATGACTCATAATGGACTTGTATCTAAAGCATACATCTGTATATATGTGTGTGTGCATATGTGTACATACATATATACACACACATAATGAAATATGGGCAAAAGATTGAATAGACATTCCCCAAAGATATGATTGGCAAATAGGCACATGGAAAGATGTTTAATATCATTAGTCATTAGGAAATGCAAATTAAAACCACAGTTAAGTACCATTACATATCTATCAGTGTCTAAAGAAATTAAAATAAAAGTCTGATAATAAGTGCTGGGTAGAAGCCTAGAGAACCCCGTGGACAGAGGAGCCTGGTGGGCTGCTGTCCATATGGTAACACAGAGTCAGACATGACTGAAGTGACTTAGCATGCATGCATGCATTGGAGAAGGAAATGGCAACCCACTCCAGTATTCTTGCCTGGAGAATCCCAGGGACAGAGGAGCCTGGTGGGTTGCCATCTATAGGGTCACACAGAGTCAGACATGACTGAAGAGGTTTAGCAGCAGCAGCATAGAGTTTTGCCAAGAAAATGCAATGGTCATAGCAAACACCCTCTTTCAACAACACAAGAGAAGACTCCACACATGGACATCACTAAATGGTCAACACCAAAATCAGATTGATTATGTTCTTTGCAGCCAAAGATGGAGAAGCCCTATACAGTCAACAAAAACAAGACTGGGAGCTGACTGTGGCTCAGATCATCAACACCTTATTACCAAATTCAGACTTAAATTGAAGAAAGTAGGGAAAATCACTAGACCATTCAGATATGACCTAAATCTAATCCTTTATGATTATACAGTGGACGTGGGAAATAGATTTAAGGGACTAGATCTGATAGATAGAGTGCCTGATGAACTATGGAATGAGGTTCGTGACATTGTAGAGGAGACAGGGATCAAGACCATCCCCATGGAAAAGAAATGCAAAAAAGCAAAATGGCTGTCTGGGGAGGCCTTACAAACAGCTGTGAAAAGAAGAGAAGTGAAAAGCAATGGAGAAAAAGAAAGATATAAGCATCTGAGCAGAGTTCCAAAGAATAGCAAGAAGAGATAAGAAAGCCTTCCTCAGCCATCAATGCAAAGAAATACAGGAAAACAACAGAATGAGAAAGACTAGGGATCTCTTCAAGAAAATTGCTACCAAGGGAACATTTCATGCAAAGATGGGCTCGATAAAGGACAGAAATGGTATGGACCTAACAGAAGCAGAAGATATTAAGAAGAGGTGACAAGAATACACAGAAGAACTGTACAAAAAAGATCTTCATGACCCAGATAATCACGATGGTGTGATCACTGACCTAGAGCCAGACATCCTGGAATGTGAAGTCAAGTGGGCCTTAGAAAGCATCACTACGAACAAAGCTAGTGGAGGTGATGGAATTCCAGTTGAGCTATTCCAAATCCTGAAAGATGATGCTGTGAAAGTGCTGCACTCATTATGCCAGCACATTTGGAAAACTCAGCAGTGGCCACAGGACTGGAAAAGGTCAGTTTTCATTCCAGTCCCAAAGAAAGGCAATGCCAAAGAATGCTCAAACTACTGCACAATTGCACTCATCTTATATTCTAGTAAAGTAATGCTCAAAATTCATGAGAAACGCTGGGCTGGAAGAAGCACAAGCTGGAATCAAGATTGCTGGCAGAAATATCAATAACCTCAAATATGCAGATGACACCACCCTTATGGCAGAAAGTGAAGAGGAACTAAAAAGCCTCTTGATGAAAGTGAAAGTGGAGAGTGAAAACGTTGGCTTAAAGCTCAACATTCAGAAAACGAAGATCATGGCATCTGGTCCCATCACTTCATGGGAAATAGGTGGGGAGACAGTGGAAACAGTGTCAGACTTCATTTTTTTGGGCTCCAAAATCACTGCAGATGGTGATTGCAGCCATGAAATTCAAAGACGCTTACTCCTTGGAAGGAAAGTTATGCCCAACCTAGATAGCATATTGAAAAGCAGAGACATTACTTTGCCAACAAAGGTCCATCTAGTCAAGGCTATGGTTTTTCCAGGGGTCATGTATGGATGTGAGAGTTGGACTGTGAAGAAAGCTGAGTGCCAAAGAATTGATGCTTTTGAACTGTGGTGTTGGAGAAGACTCTTGAGAGTCCCTTGGACTGCAAGAAGATCCAACCAGTCCATTCTGAAGGAGATCAGCCCTGGGATTTCTTTGGAGGGAATGATGCTAAAGGTGACACTCCAGTACTTTGGCCACCTCATACGAAGAGCTGACTCATTGGAAAAGACTGATGCTGGGAGGGATTGGGGGCAGGAGGAGAAGGGGACGACAGAGGATGAGATGGCTGGATGGCATCACTGACTCAATGGACGTGAGTCTGAGTGAACTCCGGGAGTTGGTGATGGACAGGGAGGCCTGGCGTGCTGCGATTCATGGGGTCGCAAAGAATCGGATACGACTGAGCAACTGAACTGAACTGCAGCAGAAGCCCAAGTAGCTGGAAGACTCATATATTTATTTCGGGGATGCAAAGCAATACAGCCACTTTAGAAACTATTTTGATAGTTTTTTATGTAAAGTGAAACATCCTTTTACTATCTTATATAAATATCTTTTTACTAAGCCAGCAACACCATTTACCAAAAGAAGTGATATATATTTATACAAAAATTAAATATTATAGCAACTTTATTCTTAAGAAACCAAAACAAGAAACATCTCAAATGTCCATCATGTGAAATGGATATATTAAATAAGGTACATTCCTACAGTGGAATGTGAAAATCACTTAGTTGTGTTCGCATTTTTGTGACCCCATGAAATATGAGTCCATAGAATTCTCTTTACTGCTTGCTTGAAACTCAGCTGGTAAAGAATCCTCCTGGAATGCAGGAGACCCCGGTTCAATCCCTGGGTCAGGAAGATCCCCTGGAGAAGGGAAAGGCTCCCTACTCCAATATTCTGGCCTGGAGAATTCCATGGACTGTATAGTCCATGGGTTGCAAAGAATCAGACAAGACTGAATGACTTTCACTTTCATTCAGCAATAAAGAATAGAGAATTACCAATAAAATAACATGGATGAATCTCAAATATATTATGCTCAGTAAAGATGCTACAGACTGGATGATTCCATTTATATTTCATGCTGGAGAAAGCACAACTTTTGAGACAGAAAATAGAGCAATTATTGCCAAACTCTGGCATTGGAGAAATGAGCAGACTGCAGAAGAATATAGAAAAAAAAATGGGAATAATGGTCCTGTTCTATATTTTAATAATGGGATTGGTTACAGAACTATATGCACTTGTCAAAACTCACAGATCTGTACACTAAAATGAATGAGTTTTACTATTTGTAAATTGTTGCTTGGTTGCTAAGTCATGTCTCTTTTGCAATCCCATGGACTGTAGCCCACCAGGCTTCTCTGACCATGGGATTTCCCAGTCAAGAATACTGGAGCGGGTGGCCATTTCCTTCTCCAGGGATCTTCCCAACCCAGGGATTGAACCCATGTTTCCTGCATCGTGGGGTGGATTCTTACTACTCAACCACAGGAAGCACATGTAAATTATACCATAACACATATGGAACAAAAAACTTTAAAAAGAATTGCCATACAAGCAGCTCATGCAGCTCAATACCAGAAAAATAAATGACCAAATCAAAAAATGGGCAAAAGAACTAAATAGACATTTCTCCACAGAAGACATATAGACGGCTAACAGATACATGAAAAAATGCTCAGTGTTACTCATTATCAGAGAAATACAAGTCAAAACCTCAATGAGGTACCATCTCACGCCAGTCAGAATGGCTGCTATCTAAAAGTCTACAAACAGTAAATGCTGGAGAGGGTGCAGAGAAAAGGGAACCCTCTTACACTGTTGGTGGGAATGCAAACTTGTACAGCCACTATGGAGAACAGTGTGGAGATTCCTTAAAAAACTGGAAATAGAACTGCCATATGACCCAGTAATCCCACTGCTGGGTGTACACACTGAGGAAACCAGAACTGAAAGAGACACATGTACCCCAAT
This sequence comes from Bubalus bubalis, assembly GCF_019923935.1. NCBI lineage: Eukaryota > Metazoa > Chordata > Mammalia > Artiodactyla > Bovidae > Bubalus > Bubalus bubalis. Next base: position 107,746,399 of record NC_059158.1, read on the forward strand.
ATTCACTGCAGCACTGTTTACAATAGCTGGGACATGGAAGCAACCTTGATGTCCATCAGCAGATGAATGGATAAGAAAGCTGTGGTACATATACACAATGGAGTATTACTCAGCCATTAAAAGAATACATTTTAATCAGTTCTAATGAGGTGGATGAAACTGGAGCCTATACAGAGTGAAGTAAGTCAGAAAGAAAAACACCAATACACTATATTAACACATATATATGGAATTTAGAAAGATGGTAATGATGACCCTATATGTGAGACAGCGAAAGAGGCACAGATGTAGAGAATAGACTTCTGGTGGGAGAAGGCAAGGGTGGGATGATTTGAGAGAATAGCATTGAAACATGTATATTACCATATGTGAAATGGGTCACCAGTCCAGGTTTGATGCATGAGACAGGACACTCAGGGCCAGTGCACTGGGACAACACTGAGGAGTGGGATGGGGAGGGAGATGGGAAGGGGGTTCAGGATGGGGGACACATGTACACCCATGGCTGATTCATGTCAATGTATGGCAAAAACCACTACAATATTGTAAAGTAATTAGCCTTCAATTAAAGTAAATTAATTAAAAAAAAGAATTGCCATAATGTCATATCTTTCTATATGGGAATATACTGAAAACTTGAAACCAAGACAGTAAGCTTGTACTAGGCAAAGAACTCTGAAGAAATCGACCATAGCAGTCATAAGCAGTAGCCTAATCTCTGTAAACCAGCTCAAACTTCATTTTACCAGGATAAGGAAACAGGGGTTAGAGGTTGAATGATATGACACAAATTATCACCATTCTGTATATGTCAGGCATTTGTCCTGCTGACAAGAGGGACTGTCTGGGATGATAAGTAGCTGGGTCAACTTTTAAATTTCCAAGTACAAAAGTGAGTGAAATATGGATTTTATAAAGGTACTACATGGGGAAAGAAATTATTTCTCATTACCATGATTATCATTGTGAGTTAAAAGGCATTTTTGTATAAGCTAAATTCTAGAAAAACTTGATTACTAAAGTTGAGAATGAAGTTTTACTCCATTTTATAAAATAATATCTCAGATGGCTTATATGTTGAAAAATGCCTATACTTTTTGTATCCAAAGAGTTTATAAAAGTTGTCATTATATGTTCAGGAAGGAACATATAACCTAGAAGTACACAAACCTAGCTCTGTTCTAACTATCCCACAAAGTCCAATGCATGATCAATGTGTATTGTTTGATTATAGTTCATAAAGGCAGTCAGCATAATCCATTGATGATATGGTGGCTACACGTACAGGTTTGGACATAGTGGTTCTCTGGTTTATAGGTATTTACATAAACAAAACAAATGAGGGAAGAAATCTCTAAAAGTAATAACTTGCTGACATCTGCTTACCAACTTCTAATAACCTTTCTCTACTGATACTTTTACTTGGAGGCAGGTTAGCAAAATTTATTTGTATGGGTTTCCAAAATCATAAACCTGTGTACATTTGTGGAAATGTGATCTAAATCCCAGTGCTGTTAAAAAGCTCAAAAATAGACTATGCAGACTAGCATAAGTATTTGGTAAAAATTGCATGTCTGGATTGTTGATTGGTTGATGCTTATGTAGCAAATTAGATTTGGTATACATTGTTTCAGAGAATAATATTCATATCTTACAGAAACCAGTTAGGCAGTATAGAAAAATTATTGTTTTCCGCAGTGTTTCTTTGTGAGTTGGAGACTTTTCATTCAGGGAACAATTTCAGAAGCATTTACAAAAAAATTTTTGAAAAGATCTCTAGAAGATACCAAAAGATACAGAAGTGATTTAGGGGCAAACTAGTACTATTTTATGTGACACCAAAAATAAAAGAGCAAAAGAGAAAAATCTATCTATTGTAAAATGAAACATTGTTCCAAAATTCTTGAAAAATATAGAAATTATGGCAAGAATTTTGATGACAGGTATTCTGCTGTACTGAATAGATGATTATGCTTGAGTGGTAAAATGATAATAAAAATAATAACGATAATTTAAAGAGTTCCTATGAGGCAGGCTATATTTTAAGAATTGTCCTCATTTAAGCTTCACAACACCCTATGAGGTAGTTTCTATTATTTTTTTCCATGTTAAAGATAAGAAAAAACAAGTATAGAGAGCTTATGTCATTTGCCCATTACCATTGTATTATGTAACAACCCTGCTAACTCAGACATTTAATGCAACAAAAATCCAAATTGTCACTGATACCACAATCCAGTTGGGTTATCAGTAGATGCTTCCCATGTGTACTGTTTTAAGTTTTGGATCTCTGCCATCCCAGGGTCCTACCAGTTTTCTACTGGATTCTCTGAATCCATAGGGTTGACAAGTCAAGAGACAGTAAAAAAAATTGTCAAAATCCTTTAAGGCCCAGGTTAGGAAGTGGCACAAACTAATTTTGTACATATTACATCATTTAGAAACCAGGTATATGGTTCCAACCTAACAACAAGTCAACTAGGAAATCTCATCTTTTTATTTGTCCAGAAGGAGAGAAACAGGATTGGTTAACATTAGGTATTATTTTCCACAATGTGTGCTCTATTGCTCAGTTGTGTCTGACTCTACATGACTCATGTAGCCCACCAGGCTTGTCTGTCCCTCGGATTTCTCAGGCAAGAATACTCAAGTGGGTTGCCATTTCCTCCTCCACAGGCTTCCTGACCCAGGGATTGAACACTCATCTCTTGCATCTCCTGCATTAGCAGGTGGATTCTTTACCACTTATCACCTCCTAGGGCACCACATTTGCCATACTAGCATAGCCTGAAATTAGTTAAACCAAGGTTAGAGCTTCAGTCCTTTGGCTCCAGAGTCCAAAGCTATGTATGTGATATGATACCACACACAGAAGAAAAGAAAAAGAATAGTAAAAAGATATGAGATTTAGTATAAATTGTCTATCCTTCTATATTCCTCTTACTTTTTATTAGTAATACAAATTCAGAAGTCTATTTCTTGAATCTATTTTTAAGTTAAAGAGTAATAGTAGCATTGGTATATATACAGTACCATGTGTCAAATAGATAGCAGGAAGCTTCTGTATAGTAGAAGGAGCTCCATGTAGTGCTCTGTGATGACCTAGACGGGTAGGCTGAGGGGAATGGAAGCAGGCTCAAGAGAAAGGGGACATATGTATACATACAGCTAATTCACCTCATTTACAGCAGAAACTAACACAGCATTATGAAGTAACTATGCTCCGTTTAAAAAAATAATAATGGATTAGAAGCTTATATACTCAAGGCTACCTACTAATTGTCAAGTGTTAATTTGTATTTTATACAGAAAATATACTCATATTTTATAATATTCTCCTATACAGTTTTGAAAAAAACACAAAAACATTTCCTTAAGTCACAGAATATGTGTGTCCTTGTTGGGGAGTCCTCATTATTTGCATTGGATTGAATTTCTATATAGTACCCCTCTCATTTAATTAAAAAGATACTTTTCTTTTATGGTAATACTGGGGAACAGAGATAAGATACCATGTTTCCATATCTGTGTTCTGATTTGCATGTTTCATTCATTTAGATACTACTGATCTTTCTACTTGAGTCTAAGATTCAAACCAATGATAATCTTGCATGAACCAATAACTATGCTTCATTTGAAGCACTATGAAGATTGATGATCCAAGCACAAAATTTCTGTTCTACTCAAATAAGCTTTCTAACAAAATTAATCTGATGCACTTTTAATTATGTACATAATCATTACAGTGTTGAATGTAATTAAGCATAAATGGTAAGCAGTTCAAATAGATAGCATTACAATAATTAGTATTGCTTTCACAGAGCCAAGCCAAATATTAAATTTTAGTTTTTCATATTGTTAGCTCTTCATAGTTCTTCACAATCTGTTAGAATAGTCAATATTTACCATTTCATCTGATATAAAACACTGCTTAATTGTTTCCCTAGCATCATTCTATACATACAGAAGTTCTCATGCAGGAAAATTTCAATAAACAAAAAGCTAAGCTGTCCTTGTCTCCTTTGCTATTTTTAACCATCAGACTCCCACCTAATACTCAAAAGCATGTTTGAGGTTTGATCTTTCATAAGCATTTAACCCATTTTCTCTTATTTCTCCTCAGTTCTCCCCATCACTCTGTCATCATGTTGGTAACCTTGTAGCATGTATTGTCCTCTTCATACTTTAGGGGTTTCAAGAATGGAGAGAACAAAAAGATGGAAATAATAGTCTATGGATGTTTTACTTTGGAATGAAATAGGGTAAAGAAAGAGTTGAGCTAAATCAGATCAGATCAGTTGCTCAGTCGTGTCCGACTCTTTGCGACCCCATGAATCTCAGCACGCTAGGCCTCCCTGTCCGTCACCACCTCCCGGAGTTCACTCAGACTCACGTCCATCGAGTCAGTGATGCCATCCAGCCATCTCATCCTCTGTCATCCCCTTCTCCTCTTGCCCCCAATCCCTCCTAGCATCAGTCTTTTCCAATGAGTCAACTCTTCGCATGAGGTGGCCAAAGTACTGGAGTTTCAGCTTCAGCCTCAGTCCTTCCAAAGAAATCCCAGGGCTGATCTCCTTTAGAATGGATTGGTTGGATCTCCTTGCAGTCCAAATGACTCTCAAGAGTCTTCTCCAACACCACAGTTCAAAAGCATCAATTCTTTGGCACTCGGCTTTCTTTATAGTCCAACTCTCACATCCATACATGACTACTGGAAAAACCATAGTTTGGACTAGACGGACCTTTGTTGGCAAGGTACTGTCTCTGCTTTTTAATATGCTGTCTAGGTTGGTCACAATATTTCTTCCAAGGAGCAAGCATCTTTGAATTTCATGGCTGCAATCACCATCTGCAGTGATTTTGGAGCCCAAAAAGATAAAGTCTGTCACTGATTCCACTGTTTCCCCATCTATTTGCCATGAAGTGATGGGACCGGATGCCATGATCTTAGTTTTCTGAATGTGTGCTTTAAGCCAACTTTTTCACTCTCCTCTTTCACGTTCATCAAGAGGCTCTATAATTCTTCACTTTCTGCCATAAGGGTGAAGTCATCTGCATATCTGAGATTACTGATATTTCTCCCGGCAATCTTGATTCCAGTTTGTGCTTCATCCAGCCTACATTTCTCATGATGTATATGTACATACATACACACACACACACACACATATATATATATATACACATGTGCACATACATATATATATCCAAGTGTATGTCTCAAAAAAATTGTTTATTGATCTAATTCCATGGACTGTTCTTCTTCTTTAGGTTTTATGAATCATTCTAGTTCCTTCATCTATATATTTAATTCTCACTCTTCTTCTTTGACACATAAAAATTTGCCTTTCACATGTAAAAATTTTCTAGGTTTGATTTATATCATAAATATTCTTTTTTTAAAGGGATGGTTATTTTCTCTTTGGACTTCAATTACCAATTATAGCTTGTGACTTCCAACTTTCTATTTCTAGTTCAGACTTTTCTTCTTAGACACAAATTCTCAAGTCTCCCCTAGAGTATTTTTGTCAACATTTTAAACCAAACAGTCAAAAGCAAACTTGGTGTTTCTCCTTAACTTCCAGTCCGTCTGATATTCTTAATTCACTTTATTAGTGCTATTAACTCAGTGTTATTATGCCTTCACCAAGTTTTTGGCCACCCACTTGTCTAAAAATTCATACTCTCAATTTCTAGCCTTTTAGCTAGCTTTTTTTTTTTCTTCACTGGATCTTTTACTCATCTTTCTCCTACTCTCAAACAATACAAGTTAGGGTACTATCACTTCTGCCTCAACTATTGCTGCTTCCCACTATTGAAACAGAAAATTCTACTTAATCTAAGAATTAATCTCATTCTATACTACTACTAATAATGGTTCCTGTCCCATTCCCTTCCACATCAAATATTATGTTTTAGCCATACAGGCTTATTTATCATTATATTTATCTCTTATATGCCTTTATTAAAAAAAAGAACATATTCTCATTTTGTCTACTTTATCTGGAGTACATGCTCATAATTTTGTCTACTGAATTCATCTTTTAAATTTTAGTTTAAATTTCACTTCTTTCACAACCTGTTTTTCCAGATGCCCACCTCCATTTCCTATATTTTATTCTTTCCAGTTAGTGTCACTTGTATTTTTATTTAGAATATGTGTTGTTCTGCTGTGAATCATAGTTGTTTTTTACATTGTTGTGCTTTTTTTCTAACCCAACTCACTTTGACACTCATGTTGTAAGTCATTTTTGTCTAAAGCAGTTTTGCATCTGTGAAACCCAAGCTGATGTCCTTAGCATTGAAAAGATGTTTCTTGTTGAACTAAAAGAAGCATATGTAGTAAAGGCAATTTTAGACCGATTCCACCAAAATCAAACCAGATTTGACAACTCAATCACCTAACTTAAAGATGCAAATTAACTATCTTCAGAACATAGTTTAATTTAATGGATTAGAAAGGACATCTGAGAGTGTTAATTCTCATCCTCAAGTTAAGCTATTGGTTCATTCATCCTACACAAATTATGAAACACTTCTTACATCTAGCACACTACTGAACCTAGAATGAAAAAAAAAAAAAAAACAAGCAAACATGGTTTCAACTATCACCAAATCGTACAGTGGGAATTAGAGACAATTTGAGAGCATTCAATTCAGTTCAGTTACTCAGTCGTGTCCAACTCTTTGTGACACCATGAACTGCAACACGCCAGGCCTCCCTGTCCATTCCCAACTCCCAGAGTTCACCCAAACCCATGTCCATTGAGTCTGTGATGCCATCCAACCATCTCATCCTCTGTCCTCCCCTTTACCTCCTGCCCTCAGTCTTTCCCAGCATCAGGGTCTTTTCCAATGAGTCAGCTCTTCCCATCAGGTGGTCAAAGTACTGGAGTTTCAGCTTCAGCATCACTCCTTCCAATGAATATTCGGGACTGATCTCCTTTAGGATGGACTGTTTGGATCTCCTTGCAGTCCAAGGGACTCTCAAGAGTCTTCTCCAACACCACAGTTCAAAAGCATCAATTCTTTGGTACTCAGCTTTCTTTATAGGCCAACTCTCACATCCATACATGACCACTGGAAAAACCATAGCCTTGACTAGATAGACCTATGTCGATAAAGTAATGTCTCTGCATTTCAAAATGCTGCCTAGGTTGGTTATAACTTTCCTTCCAAGGAGTAAGCGTCTTTTAATTTCATGGCTGCAATCACCATCTACAGTGATTTTGGAGCCCAAAAAGATAAAGTCTGTCACTATTTCCAATGTTTCCCCATCTTTTTGCCATGAAGTGAAGGGACCGGATGTCATGATCTTAGTTTTCTGAATGTTGAGCTTTAAGCCAACATTTTCACTCTCCTCTTTCACCTTCATCAAGAGGCTCTTTAGTTCTTCTTCACTTTCTGCCATAAGGGTGGTGTCATCTGCATATCTGAGGTTATTGATATTCCTCCTGGCAATCTTGCTTCCAGCCTGTGCTTCTTCCAACCCAGTGTTTCTTATGATGTACTCTGAATATAAGTTGAAAAAGAAGGGTGACATTATACAGCCTAGACATACTGCTTTTCCTGCTTGGAACCAGTCTGTTGTTCCATGTCCAGTAACTGTTGCTTCCTGACCTGCATACAGGTTTCTCAAGAGGTAGTTCAGGTGGTCTGGTATTCCCGTTTCTTCCAGAATTTTCCACAGTTTATTGTGATCCACACAGTCAAAGGCTTTTGCATAGTCAATAAAGCAGAAATAGATGTTTGTTTTTCTGGAACTCTCTTGCTTTTTTGATGATCCAGCAGATATTGGCAATTTGATCTCTGGTTCCTCTGCCTTTTCTAAAACCAGCTTGAACATCTGGAAGCTCAAAGTTCACATATTGCTGAAGCCTGGCTTAAAGAATTTTAAGTATTACTTTACTAGCGTGTGAGATGAGTGTAATTGTGTGGTAGTTTCAGCATTCTTTAGCACTGCCTTTCTTTGGGATTTGAAAACATAGTCTGTTTATAGTCAACTTGATCTTGATTTGAATTTTTGAATACCATCACCATCATATATTTACTGTATAATGTTAAATTAGTTATCAACCATAAGTTTCCTCATCTGAAACTTTTAAATTACAATAATATCTATATTTTTGACTTTATAGGGTTTCAAAGAGATTTTGTGTTTTAAAAAACTTGATATATGTGTGTGTGTATGTATATACATGTATATATTTAAATTTATAATTTATAGCTGTAGATGCTGGTGGAGGAAACCAAAATATAAATAACTACCATGCAAAACAAAAATGTCATAATTTCTAAAGATCCATTTATTCTATGGGTTTCCTTGGTAGCTCAGATGGTAAAGAATCTATCTGCCATGTGGGAGACCTGGGTTTGATCACTGAGATGAGAAGATCCCATGGAGAAGGGAATGACTACCCACTCCACTATTCTTTCCTGGAAAATCTCCATGGACAGAGGAGCCTGGCAGGCTACTGTCCATGTGGTCACAAAGAGTTGGACACAACTGAGCAGCTAAGCACAACACATTCAGTCTGTATTTTTATTAATAACATTTTGCAGACCAAATGACTGGTCTTTGCATATTATGCAAATGTGAATGTTTATATTAGCATATAGTTAGCATTGACCCCAATTTCAAACCTAAAAATCAGATGTAATTGATTCATGTATTGGTTGAATTTATATAAAGGAAGCAGAAATTGTTCCAGGTATCTCAAAGGAATACCAGCTTCCCTTGTGGCTCAGCTGGTAAAGAATCCACCTGCAATGTTGGAGACCTAGGTTTGATCCCTGGGTTGGGACGATCCCCTGGAGAAAGAAAAGGATACCCACTCCTTTCTCTGGCCTGGATGATTCCATGGACTGTGAAGTCCATGGGGTCGCAAAGAGTTGGACACAACTGAGTGACTTTCACTTTTTCTTTCATCTCAAAGGTAAATAGATTTGAAGTCTCAATTGTAATCATAGCAATGAAAATCACTAAAGAGGGTACAAGTTAAAGCTTCCAAGTTGTGGGATTGGAGTATGTTCCAGTTAGAGGGGAAGCTATGATAACTGATGAATTTACTAGTAGCATATTGTTAGGCAAGAGAAAAAGAACCAGGTTTCTACCCCAGAGTACTTCAGCCTTAAGAAGTTGAGAGGAAAATGTGGAACTGTAAAAAAAGAAGCTGTGAAATAGGAAAACCAGGACCTGGAAGCAAAGTGATGACTGTGTATCAGGAAGGAGTAGTTAACAGTGTGAAGTGCTGCTCATAGGTCAAGTAAGTTGAGGATTGAGAAAAGGCCATGGTTCATATTAACATTAAGGTCATCGGAGACTTATGTATGAGCAGTCTCTAGAGCAATGGAGATAAAAGCTTGATGGAGTGGGCCTAAGATTGAAACAAAGAGGAAGGAGAGGCAGTGAGTATGGATTATTTTGTAAATTTTTATTATAAAGTGGAACAGAGAAATTGGGCAACAGTGACGAGTAGAGGAAGTGAGATCAAGCTTTTTTTGTTTTTAATAAAATTATGTTTGATGCTGAAAATGAGAATACAAAGGTCAGAAAACAGTCTGTAAAGGGATATAGCAAATATTAATATTTTAGATTTGGGAGGCCAATGACTCAACTAAGCCAACTGGTTTAGCTCTGTTTGTAAAAGCAGACATAGGCAATGTGTAAACAAATGACTGTGATTATGTTCCAGTGAAATTTAATTGACAAAAAGAGATGGAGGCTTTAGTTTGATCTAATACAAATTTTTAAAAATGATTAAGAGAGGAAATTGAGAAAGACTGAACTGATCCCTGAGTAAGTGAAAGGGGCAGGGATTTGTGCACAGGAATTATGGTTGGAGCTTTAATTATGAGTTGAACCAGATTTGAAAAGCAAGAAAGACAATGTGAAGCATATATCTGTGGAAATTTTCTGTTGATAGCTTCGATTTTCTCAGGAAAATAGCAAACAAGATCATCATTTGCAGGTGACTGTTAAGAAGGAGCTTTAAATTTTTAAGAAGTGATGCTGCATAACATAATTGTATAAAAGTTGAAAAGCAATGGGACTAATACTTTAGATAATTAATTTTTAGTAAAATAGCAAATTTTCAGGTTTGAATGTTCTAGCTATTCTTTTACACATTGGGGTTTTCATGTATTTTTATCAAAATTTATAATATTTCTGAAACACCAGCTAAGTCTGTGGCAGATATTTATTTTGAATCATTAAAACCTTTATTTTTCCTCCTATTGGGGAAAAGAAATTGCCACAATCCATTAATATCCCTATTTTCAGACACCACAGTCAGTCATATATTCTATCCAAATACTTTTTCTAGTTTAGCAAACTTATTGATGTTAGAAATTATTTGTGCAATGAACATGTCTGTCAGTTCATCTCTGTTTCATGCATTTATCATATTGAATCATAATTTGCTCTGAGGTTTTGTTAACTTTGGTTTCAGTGACATATTTTTTTCTGAAAAGGTTTAGATATAATGAAATATATTATGTCCAGTGTTTAATATTTTGCCACCAATGAAAGATAAATTATTGAAATGGAATATACTCACATTGATTGCTCTGAAGGTTATACATGGATTACTAAATCAAAGCAAGGCCACAAAAGATAGAAAATCAATGAATATATCAGATAGGAAAGGCATAAATGGTGAAATCAACCACTGAGTTGACATTTTTCCTCTTGAAATAATTTAATTTACCAGAATTTGAAAGGATTTGTGACTTTGAACATATGTAATAAGAGAGAAAGTGAAAGACTGAACAGATTGGTCTGAAATTTTATTGACAGTACTTCGAACAAATGCAATCCAGAATATTTTGGGGGGAATCAATATTGTTTGTTTTGTAAACCAGTATAGAAACTTTCTAGGAAATCTATCAAAGCTTTATTATTACAGTATACACTGTGTAAATATTAACATTTAAATTTAAATAGTATACATGTGTGCATAGTTATAAAGACATAATATCTTTGTTTTTCCTCCACAGAACTGTTGCCCAATTGCCAGCAGTTGAATTGTCAGCATAAATGTGCTATGGTCAGAAATAGTACAGTGTGCTACTGTGAGGATGGATTTGAAATAAAAGAAGATGGAAGAAGTTGTAAAGGTAACTATGACATGTTATTCTATTAAGTTTTATTTTAACAGAGTCTTAGCAGAAATTTGATAAAATATCTTTGCACACTTACCATGTGTTCCACATAGTATTTATGTTCACTTTTTTGTTTGTTTTTTGAGAGTTAAAAGTTGGCTCTTCCCTCAAAACCACATATATAAACATTAGATAAGCCTTTATAAAGTCAATTTTCTTTTTTTTTTTAATTTGAGGTATGGTTGATTAAAATATTGTACAAATTTCTGCTATACAGCAAAGTGACTCAGTTATACACATATATAGATTATTTTATATATTCTTTTCCATTATGGTTTATCATAGGATCTTGAACATATTTCCCTATGCTATACAGCAGGACCTTTTTGTTTATCCATTCTAAATGTAATACTTTGCATCTACCAACCCCAAACTCCCTCCCAGTCCATCTGTTTCCCTTTGCCCCTCTCCCTTAGCAACCACAAATCTATTCTTTATGTGTGTGAGTGTGTTTCAGTTTTCTAGATAAGTTCATTTTTGCCATATTTTAGATTCCTCATACAATGATATAAATTTTCAATTCATATTGCAGTAATGTCAAACATTGGACATATCAACATGGGGTATGTTTTAGTCACTAAAACTTTGAATTTAATTATTTTAACCTTCTCAATATTTTATACCTGTTACATAGTTGCCGTGTAATAATCTGTTATTAACCAATTTAGGTTAATAATAATAATCTTGTAATGTTCTTTCAACTTTCCCATTAGAATTCCGGTGACTGGTGTTTGACCATTAGCAATAATAATGAAATAAGGAAATCAGTCCTGAATATTCATTGGAAGGACTGATGCTGAAGCTGAAGCTTCAATACTTTGTCCATCTGATATGAAGAACTGACTCATTAGAAAAGACCGTGATGTTGGGAAAGACTGAAATCAGGAGAAGGGGACAATGGAGGATGAGATGGTTGGATGGCATCACCAACTCGATGGACATGAGTTTGAGCAAGCTCTGGGAGTTGGTGATGGACAGGGAAGCCTGGGGTGCTACAGTCCAAGGGGTTGCAAAGAGTTGGACATGACTGAGCGACTGAACTGAATAATAATTAACATCAAATATTTATATATTTAATGTTTTAATTTTTGCCTTCATGAATGTTGTACACCAAATGTTTAGTTCCTAAAATGACTCTACTCAGACATATTGAACTATTTTAGGTTATTTCTCCATTCTAAAGAGCTCTATTATATTTATATATTTACGTATGTGTATGTGTGTGTGTGTATCCACAATATAAAAACTTCTATGGTATACAAAATCTATATAAGGAAAACATGGAATATAGAATCTATGTATAAAATTGAAGAATATCTAGATTGTCAGCAACACTTATAAAAAGAATATTTTCCAAAGAAATTGGTGCTTTGCTCTTTACTTTAAACCTCTGCTTTAATATTTTAACTTTTACCTTAAAAACATAATCTTAAAATTAGAAAAATCCTCAGAGAATATTTTTTAAACTCCTAGTGACAAGATGAGAACAGACCCAGAAAAATTAAGTGATTTACTTAAGTCTGCACCTCTTTTTAGTAAAATACTTTGGAACTAAAATGCAGATCTCCAGAGCCCAGGTATTCTTATCTTAGAGGCTGATTGCTTTGTAATGTACATCAGACTTAGTTTCTCAATTTAAATGTTCCTTAACTACTCAGGAATTTTTTCTTTTGCTTTTCCTTAGTAAACTCCTTTCTTTGATTGGGGTCAGAGGATGGGATTGAGAGTTCTATCCTCTGATCACTTTTTTGGTCTTTCTGATGGCCCGTCCCATTCTGAGATTATCTAATGGTCCCACCCTGAGTTACCTCATTAGTTTAGATTTGAGAGTATTTCAGAAGGCCTCATTATAATTACTGGAGAAGGCAATGGCACCCCACTCCAGTACTCTTGCCTGCAAAATCCCATGGATGGGGGAGCCTGGTGGGCTGCCATCTATGGGGTCGCACAGAGTCGTACATGACTGAAGTGACTTAGCAGAAGCAGCAGCATTATAATTACAAAACCTACTTTGTATAACTCAGAAAATTACAAGGTTTAGAAACTCTGCCAGAAACTGAGAACAAAGACCAAATAGATATTCTTATTATACCCAGGCAGTTTAATCTACTCTTCAGAGGAGGTTCATGAATTTCTCTTTCTTGCCTGCCTTTTTAATATTGGTATCCTTCAGGATTTTTCTATACCCATTTTCTGACTTACCCTTTCTCTATGTGGGATCAAGTCTCTGCTATTTTTTAGATCTATTATCCATATGCTATTGATTCTCTGAAACTCCAAGACCAATCACACCTTGTATTATTTACTGGTCCCATATTTCCAACTACTTATTAACATTTACTGGAGAAGGCAATGGCACCCCACTCCAGTACTCTTGCCTGGAAAATCCCATGGACAGAGGAGCCTGGTAGGCTGCAATCCATGAGGTCGCTAAGAGTCCGACTCGACTGAGCGACTTCACTTTCAGTTTTCACTTTCATGCATTGGAGAAGGAAATGGCAACCCACTCCAGTGTTCTTGCCTGGAGAATCCCAGGGACAGGGGAGCCTGGTGGGCTGCCGTCTATGGGGTCACACAGAGTAGGACACGACTGAAGTGACTTAGCATAGCATAGCATAGCGTAGCATTAACATTTATTCAAGGATACTCTGCAGACGTCTCAAATTAAACACATCCAAATCAAATTTAGTATTTCCTCCCATGATATCCTCTAAAGTGTGTGAGTGCATGCTCAGTTATGTCTGTCTCTTTGCTATCCCATGGACAGTAACCTGCCAGGCTCCTCTGTCCATGAAATTCTCTGAGTAAGAATATTGGAGTGGGTTTCCATTTCCTTCTCCAGGGGATCTTCCCAAACCAGGGATTGGACCTGAGTCTCCTACACTGGCAGGTGGATTTTTTACTCTGAGCAACCAGAGAAACCATGGTATACCCTAAGGGGGATATCAAATCTATATTTCTTATAAATTAAACCATCATTCACTTCCAACATATCCAATCTAGTCTTCACATGTTGTCTTTTTTATTTCTTAAAACATTTGAGTCTATTCCCTCTTCTCCATTGTTACTGCCACTATAGTTCAAACTATTATGACTTCTAAACACAATTTGTTATATGAAATTAGCACATAGGTAATTTTCTAGGATTCTTTCTCTATATTCATTAATCCATTTTTCATATGATTTTATTTAGTTTTAAATTACAAAGTAGATCATAAAACTCCTATAATTAATGTTTCACCAATGCCTATATGGTTATAGCACTTTAGCATGCAAATAACTTCATTATCTCATCCCCAGACTGTTTTCCCAATATTGTGTGAAGTTGCTCAGTCATATCCGACTCTTTGCGAGCCCGTGGACTGTAGCTCACCAGGCTCAGGCTCCTCTGTCCATGGGATTCTCCAGGCAAGAATACTGGAGTGGGTTGCCATTTCCTTCTCCAGGGGATCTTCCCAACCCAGGGATGGAACCCAGGTCTCCTGCATTGCAGGCAAACACTTTATCCTCTGAGCCACCAGGGAAGCCTTTACCCTTATTCCACTTGACTACTTACAATGTTTGAAATCCCTACTGTGTCATCCCAATGATTTTCACATGCTGTGTTGTTTAACTGCAATACCTCCTTCCATCTGATCCATTTTTATTTAGTCTGAGGAAATCTAAATCATCCTTTAATCTCAGCTCAGTATGAAGCCTTCACTTAACATCCTCCCTTCAATTCCAAGAAGGTTCATTTACCTCTCTCTGTTTCTATCATAACTAGAATGCCTTTGTTATAAGGAAATGCACAGAAATGAGATTCTTATTTCACTAGACTTGTTTCAACATTTGAAACCATGTTTTATCAGTTTTAGTTTCTTAAGGGATTAGTATAGTGCTTGGTACACAGGACAGACTGAATACACATTTGTCTAAATTATTAACTGACAGATTTTTTTTTTTTAATTTGTCTGGTTGGTGAACAGTCATTAAGTATCTGCTGCTTATAGAGGTTTGGACAAGTGCTAGAGGAAAAAAGTATTGGGAGTGTAAGGAGTAAAGAAATAGGAGGAGGGCCATAGATATTAAAATAAAAAAAATAAGATAAAATTTTTCTTTTTGATGAATATTTAAGTTTCCTCCTTTTGATTTAGTGAGGGTAGTTTGCATATCTTGGCCCAGAACTTCCATTTAATGTGTTCATTGAAAATTGTGTTTCCAGACTAGTTCTTTGTTAAAATACTGAAAAAACCAGATTTATAAACAGTAGAACTCTTGAGCAAATATTCATCAGAGTGCATGTAATGCTTTTGCACAAATAGCCAAGGACTTTTAGCCTGGCCATCAAAAATGCAAATAAATTTTCCTGTAAAGTAAATGACTTTATTTTAAGCTTGATCTTGTCTGTAACTCTTAAAATAATAATGAATTTTATGTTCAGATTTTGTGGTTTTGAAAGATATGTTGGAGTTGGCTCTTTCTTAAAAAAACAAAACAATACAAAAATAGCCTATTTCCAAAGTTTGGGGGGAAAAAAAAAAATATATATATATATATATATATATATATATATATTCTTCAGGGGGAATAAAGTGCCCAACAATAAATCTCCTTAGAAATGATGCCAATTTTCCTTTTAGATCAAGATGAATGTGCTATTTATGGTACATGCAGCCAGTCCTGCGTAAATACATATGGATCCTATGCTTGCAGTTGTGTGGAGGGCTACATAATGCAGCCAGACAATAGATCCTGCAAAGCCAAAAATGGTAAGTTATCTATTTTTTTTTGTCCTTCCAGAATTCATTTCCTGTTGTAGTTCCTTTTCATTAGAAATGTCATAAAGCAATATGACTTTGAAGAAATAGATCTTTCTTTCATTTTAATTCACTGATCCATACTTACAAATTCAGAGCAGTTCTTTTAGTTGTCACTGATCACTACAAAACTCCTTGCATTACAGGAAGTTTATAATGAACAAAAAAAACCTGTTCAAAGGAAATGGGTTAATTGATTTGAATTACCCCTGTCTCTCCTGGACTATATGATAGATTCCTAAATGGTTTATGTGGTTTACTGCTTCCTTCTAAAATTCATGTATCACATAATAAAGTTATCTGCTAAAATATAAACCAGACCACACCATTATTTTGCTTAAACTCACCCAATAATTTCACTTATGTTGAGAATAAAACCCAACTTCCCATAGGACCTCTAAAGGCTAATGATCTGGTACCATTTAATTTTCATCTCATCTCCTACTACTTCTCCTTTTATCATGCACCAGACAGCCTAGTTTCCTTCTCCTTCAGCCATTCTCTTTCCTTGAGGTCTTTTCATTTGCCGTTTGATCTGCCTACAATGCTTTCCCTAAGATAGTCACATTCTTATCATTCAAGTCTTAGCTAAAATGTCAACACTCAGAATGACCTCTGACCATTCTATTTAAGGGTGTGTACTCTCTCCAACACTATCTTATTTTCAACTGTACTAATTTATTCATACCTATTTTATAACAGTATGACTTTTCAGTTTTATTTTCTTTATAGCACTACCATTTGAAATGAACTTATTTATGTACTTGTTTATCATTGGGTTTACCCAGAACAATATAAGCATTATGAGAGTACAGAACTTGTCAATTTTGTTTGCTGTTACTTAATCAGTTCTGAAAATTGCCTGGAACATGTCAGTATTCAGTGTGTATTTATGGAAGGAAGGGAGGAAGGAAGAAAGGAAAAAGAACTAATTGTTCTTTCTAGTTAAGATTACTAAAACGAATGTTGTCCTCTTAAGTGTTTTTATTTCATGTTTCAAAACTGCCTTCCCTTTATCTTTTACATGCATATAAAGCCTACGTTTTCTACACAGTGTTCAGTCTAAGTAAACCCTAAGTATTGTTGGTTTGCTAATGAGGTATTCTGGTGATGATAGGATAACACTATTTGTGTGTGTGTGTGTATGTGTGTGTGTGTGTGTGTGTATGTGTGCATGAAATGAATTAGCTTGGAGACAATATACGAAAATATTATACATGGTATTCTATCTGGCATCTTCTAACTTCCTCCAAATTAGGTTTCATTTCATGCATTTTCAAATTATGATGTTTTGATAAATTAATCAATGTCCCCCTACTCCCTTTTATTAGCAACTGGGAAATTAGACATGGGTTCCCTTTCCTGAAACTAAATTGAGCAAAGCATTGGATTTGCTCTGCAAACTATTGCTGCTTCCCTTTGCATCATAACCTCATGTTGCAATTTCAACTATTTCTCTGAAATAGTATGCTTAATGATTTACAAAACATATTTGTACAGAAAATTACCAAGAAAGGAACTCTTTTACTTCTTAGTTTATTTCTTTCAATTGCTGACTTGGTTTATGAGGCCCTATTTATTTTCAGGTGTAATCCTCCAGAAAAAATAGGTCAAGTTATATGTTACTCTTTTTTCCCACCACTGAGAGTTCTGATTTAATATATTGACAGAAGAAAGAAGTAGAAGACTTTTTTGTTTATTGATCCACTCAATATTGCTGTGAATACACAGGGAATGTTGTGTAATAAACCCTATTCAAAGAAGGACTTTCTCTCTTTTACATGGACTGGTTTCTGACAAAAAGAAATGTAACCAAAGAGGGCTGACACATGATATTAATTATGCATCAAGGATATTTGATGACTCTACCATTGATGATGGAATATATAAATGCCTTCACTTCTAAGTGGTTGGCTTGATGATAATATTGGAATATATAATTAGAACAATACACAGTTTTCATGGGAATGTTCCTGTGGTTTGTAATTGGGGAAGAATGAGTAATATTGTAAATGAGCACAAGTCTATAACATATACTGACTAGTTCTAAAGGTCACATGAATATTTAAACAATGCATTTGTATAATTAAAAATAAAGGCAAGGATGGGATGATTTGAGAGAATAGCATTGAAACATGTATATTACCATATGTGAAATAGATCACCAGTCCAAATTCAATGCATGAAACAGGGCACTCAAAGCCGGTGCACTGGGACAAGCCTGAGGGATAGGGTGGGGAGGGAAGAGTGTAGGGGTTTCAGAATGGGGGACACATGTACACCCATGGCTGATTCATGGCAATGTATGGCAAACCCCACTAAATGCAGTAAAGTAATTCACCTGCAATTAAAATAAATTAATTAATAAAAAAATCAAACCCAAAGACTACAGTAGGCAGCTAGAATTGCACATAAAAGGAAAGTTCTGCAAAGGCCTTACTAGATAACAGAAGGGAAAGCAAAAGGTCTGAGGATAAGTAGCCCTTTATGTGAAGGCAGAGTGGCAGAGTCAGTAGGTTGGGAAGCTGCTATTAAGGCGGTTAACTAGCTTAGCACAAAATAAAATCACAATCGCTCCCCAACTAGTCACCCAGAAAGCTTCCTGTGGAACATTATTTTCAATGTAATATTTGATAGTAATAAGGAAAATTAAGTTAATTGTTTGTCCCTCTTTTGCAATATAATGACCAAATCCAAGTAAAATTCAAGATCCTTTTTAAGAAATGCTTCTAATAGGAAAGGACATTTTAGTCTGTGTGGCAGATGGAAGAAAAGATTAATAAGAGGCAGGAGGCCTTTTCATACCTGATAATCCATGCAGTACAGACAAAACCTTTTCTACACTTAGTAAGACTGACCTGATTACTGCAATATAGAATCAAGTGTTTCAAAGCTGAAAAAAACTTCAAAGGTAACCTAGTCCAAGTATCTGTGTGATATCAAAATAGGTAATTTCCAAAGGAAGAAAGTCTGCAATCTATGTTAAAAAATAATTAACTATGCATACTTGATATTACTAGGTAGGAGAAGGCATGCTAGAATGTGAATGTCATAATGAATTGTTCATACCTTTAGAATGGGACAAACATTAAAAACTAGTAACTGTCAGGCATCTATAGGTATCCAGTAATACATCCTGTATATTTTTTATATTTTCTGAAATCAATTCTAATAATGACATCAACTCTGAACATGAAATGTTTTTATTTGTTTATTCTGTTTTCTTTTTTAAAATTTAACTTTCTTTTAACTTAGGCTGATTTTATTGTAAAATTATGTGTTAAATATGGGTCCCCCTGATTGATTGTGGGCCCATGCTAAACCTATGAGAGTAAAAATAATAGTTAAGGGTGTTTAATTTATGAACTACTGGCAATTTTGAATGAAATGATAAGTTCAGTCTCCTCTAACTGTACTTTTTAATGTCCTCACCACTTGCTAAAGGCAAGTACTTACCTCAGGGCTTTACTGATTGCACGAAAGTAGCAGAGAAATATAGAGCACTAAATAATTCTGTGTTCATCAGGGGAGAGGCACTGCCTTAAATGGTACCAGTGAGAGAAAGAGCATACTTCTTTGCCATAGTGGAACCAGAGTAGAGAGAGAAGCGAGCCCATTAAATAACCTTGGGGTTCTGTTACAACTTATACTTTGGTATTCACTGATTTGGGTGAGGGTAAGGAGAGACTTTTTAGGCAGGGACTCTTAGTTGTTGCTCAGATAGTAAAGACTCTGCCCACAATGCAGGAGACCAGAGTTGATCCCTGGGTCGGGAACAACCCCTAGAGAAGGAAATGGACACCAAGTCCAGTATTATTCCCTGAAAAATTCCATGGACAGAGGAGTCTGGTGGGCTACCATCCATGGGGTTGCAAAGAGTAGGACACAACTGAGCAACTAACACTTAGTTGTAAGAAAGACAAATTATAATTCCTCTATAAACCATAGGAGCACACCTCCAAACAGTGTTAGAAATTGTTTCCATAGCACTTGCTTTCTTCAAATCCCTTAGGATTATACAGTGGAATGACAAATAGATTCAAGGGATTAGATCTGATAGACAGAGTGCATGAAGAACTGTGGGTGGAGGTTCCTGACATTGTACAGGATTCAGGGATCAAGACCATCCCCCCAAAAAAAAGAAATGTAAAAAGGCCAAAAGATTGTCTGAGGAAGCCTTACAAATATCTGTAAATAGAAGAGAAGAGAAAGGCAAGGAGAAAAGGAAAGATATACCCATTTGAATGCAGAGTTCCAAAGAATAGCAAAGAGAAATAAGAAAGTCTTCCTCAGTTATCAGTGAAAAGAATTAGAGGAAAACAAGAGAATGGGAAAGTCTAGAGATCTCATCAAGAAAATTAAAGATACCAAGAGAACATTTCATTCGAAGATGGGCACACTAAAGGACAGAAATTGTATGGCCCTAAATGGATTGCAAGGAGATCCAACCAGTCTATTCTAAAGGAGATCAGTCCTGGGATTTCTTTGGAAGGAATGATGCTAAAGCTGAAACTCCAGTACTTTAGCCACTTCATGTGAAGAGCTGACTCATTGGAAAAGACTCTGATGCTGGGAGGGATTGGAGTCAGGAGGAAAAGGGGATGACAGAGGATGAGATGGCTGGATGGCATCACCGACTCGATGGACGTGAAGTTGAGTGAACTCCGGGAGTTGGTGATGCACAGGGAGGCCTGGCGTGCTATGATTCATGGGGTCGCAAAGAGTCGGACAGGACTGAGCAACTGAACTGAACTGAACTGAACAGAAACAGAAGATATTAACAAGAGGTGGCAAGAATACACAGAAGAACTATACAAAAAGATCTTCATGATATAGATAATCATGATGGTGTGATCACTCACCTAGAGCCAGACATCCTGGAATGCGAGGAGAAGTGGCCTTAGGAAGCATCACTACGAACAAAGCTAGTGGAGGTGACGGAATTCCAGTTGAGCTATTTCAAATCCTAAAAGATGATGTTGTGAAAGTGTTGCACTCAATATGTCAGGAAATTTGGAAAACTCAGCAGTGGTCACAGGACTGGAAAAGGTCAGCTTCCATTCCAATCTCAAAGAAAAGCAATGCCAAAGAATGCTTAAACTACTTCACAATTGCATGTCACATGCTAGTAAAGTAATGCTCAAAATTCTCCAAGCCAGGTTTCAACAGTACGTGAACTATGAACTTCCAGATGTTCAAGCTGAATTTAGAAAAGGCAGAGAAACAAGAGATTGAATTGCCAACATCCTCTGAATCATCGAAAAAGCAAGAGTGTGCCAGAAAAACATCTGCTGCTGCAGCTGCTGCTAGGTCGCTTCAGTTGTGTCCGACTCTGTACTACCCCATAGACGGCAGCCCACCAGGCTCCCCCGTCCCTGGGATTCTCAAGGCAAGAATACTGGAGTGGGTTGCCATTTCCTTATCCTTTATTGACTATGCCAAAGCCTATGACTGTGTGGACCACAACAAATTGGAAAATTCTTCAAGAGGTGGGACTTCCAGACCACCTAACCTGCCTCTTGAGAAACCTGTATGCAGGTCAGGAAGCAACAGTTAGAACTGGACATGGAAGAATAGACTGGTTCCAAATTGGGAAAGGAGTATGTCAAGGCTGTATTTTGTCATCCTGCTTATTTAATTGATATGCAGAGTACATCATGAGAAACGCTGGGCTGGAGGAAGCACAAGCTGGAATCAAGATTGCTGGGAGAAATATCAATAACCTCAGATATGCAGATGACACCACCCTTATGGCAGAAAGCAAAGAAGAACTAAAGACCCTCCTGATGAAAGTGAAATAGGAGAGTGGAAAAGTTGGTTTAAAGTTCAACATTCAGAAAACTAAGATCATGGCATCTAGTCCCATCACTTCATGGCAGACAGATTGGGAAACAATGGAAACAGTGACCAGACTTTATTTTGGGAGGTTCCAAAATCACTGCAGATGGTGACTGCAGCCACGGAATTAAAAGACGCTTACTCCTTGGAAGAAAAGTTATAACCAACCTAGACAGCATATTAAAAAGCACAGACATTATTTTGCCAACAAAGGTCCATCTAGTCCAAGCTATTGCTTTTCCATTAGTAATTTATGGATGTGAGATTTGAAATATAAAGAAAGCTGAGCGCCAATGAATTGATGCTTTTGAATTGTGGTTTTGGAGAAGACTCTTGAGAGTCCCTTGGACTGCAAGGAGATCCAATCAGTGAATCCTAAGGGATATCAGTCCTGAATATTCATTGGAAGGACTGATGCTGAACCTGAAACTCCAATACTTTGGCCACCTAATGTGAAGAACTGACTTATTTGAAAAGACCCTGATGCTGGGAAAGACTGAAGGCAGGAGGAGAAGGGGACAACAGAGGATGAGATGGTTGGATGGCATCACCTACTTAATGGACATGAGTTTGAGTAAATTCTGGGAGTTGTGATGGACAGGCCAGCCTGAGTGCTGCAGTCCATGGGGTCACAGAGTCAGACACGACTGAGCGACTGAACTGAACTGATAATCCATAGTAGTACACCTCCAAATAATGTTAGAAATTGTTTCTATAGCACTTTCTTACTTTTCTACAGTTTAAAAAAAAGAGTGAGATAAAATATATCTTCCTATGGCTCCTACTTCTAACTTCTACTATCCTCTACTAATAAATAGTTTAAATTTTCATTTTGGAATGTGGAGGAATATCCATGGTTTTCTGTCAAGACTGGATCTACTTGTAGGGGGAATAGACTGGTACTTGTATACAAAGGGAAGAGCCCAGGAATTAAAACAAAAAAAGAAAGAAAAAAAGGAAATGGAAGAACTCCTGTTCAGTGTATCAAAGTCTCATCAGTCACTTGTGATGATTGAAATTCAGTTAGTAAAGTATAATTGCATTGTTGTTGTTTTTAATAACTACCCGTGGTAAAATATAAATATTCCTAGGAAGGGTAATATTGTCTTTGTAATCTTGGTAGTTTATGAAACTACTGGGTCAGACCTGTTTCAGTCTACTGTCTAGCTAAGAGTAGCTCCCTGCAGAATGATATGTGATTATGTCTTGACAATGTGATGATATACTATTTAGCATTCTTACTATTTTTAGATAGTCCAAAGGATTAGTTCCTGCACAGTTTGTCATTTCATTGAGGCATAACTGTGAATGATACTTGGTGACATGAATGTATATGAGTAATTCTGAGCTAGGATGAAGCCTTGTAGACCAAAAGCAGCATAGAAATCAAGATTTGTTGTTTTTCGCTAAGTCACGTATGCATGGAGAAAATGATGTACACTATGGTAGACTGTAAGTGACAGAGAAGTAACAGTGCCTGAAACAGAGTATGTGCTGGGTAAAAGTTTGTCAGATGCTTTAAGCAATTTCCTAAACATTCAGGAAGCAGAATAAGGGTACTAGAATATTCAGTTCAGTTCATTTCAGTTCAGTCGCTCAGTCGTGTCCAACTCTTTGCGACCTCATGAATCGCAGCACGCCAGGCCTCCCTGTCCATCACCAACTCCCAGAGTTCACCCAGACTCATGTCCATCGAGTCAGTGATGTCATCCAGCCATCTCATCCTCTGTCGTCTCCTTTTCCTCCTACCCCCAATCCCTCCCAGCATCAGAGTCTTTTCCAATGAGTCAACTCTTCGCATGAGGTGGCCAAAGTACTGGAGTTTCAGCTTTAACATCATTTCTTCCAAAGAACACCCAGAGCTGATCTCCTTTAGAATGGACTGGTTGGATCTCCTTGCAGTCCAAGGGACTCTCAGGCGTCTTCTCCAACACCACAGTTCAAATGCATCATACTAGAATATTGAGAATCAATAAAAGGAAAGTCAAAAGACTGGAAGAGATTTAAAGGGTAACTTAAGTTCAGCATCACTTTTCTTTTCTTTTTCCTTTTTTTTTACCCACACAACTGTTAATGAGCCTTAGAGTATTGAGGTATAAAACTCCTCATGAATATTCTATGTTCTATTTTTTTGTTATTTTTAAAATTTTTCTTTTTTTTTTTTCTCAGCTGGAGAACATCAGTTTCACAGTCTAACACTTTTCTTGATATCTTAAATGTTTTTACCAGCAACAAAATTGCAAGATTGATAATAATCTTACCTGCCATGTTTTTCATGTGTCATGACACCTTTGATTTACCCATGACTAAAAAGTATATTTGACACAGAAAAAATGCATATCTTCCGTTTTTCTTACCACTTAACATCTTAGCTGCAATATAGCTGCGGATGTCTTTGGATAATAAGAATTACATAGCAACATTTGTGGGCTTTATATATGACAATCAATAAACTTTGTTTTCACAAATGGCACAATATATAACTGCAAATTTCTGTCACTGCATTTAATTTTTGTAGACTAGCTATTAACCTATTATTGAAATCCCTAATATAGAATATATGATAGATCATGTAATGTTCTACAGTTAACTCCCTTTCTTTGTCTTAAAATTGGACCAACAAAATGAAAAATAAAAAGAAGTGAGCCACATTTGAATTCATAGAAATTACAGATGGTTTAATTTTAAGATTAGACATGGACAGACTTCTCTGGTGATCCAATGGTTAAGACTTCACTTTTCAATGCAGGGGTTGCAGGTTCAGTCTCTGATCTGGCAGCTAAGATAACTACATGCCTCCATGCCACAAAGCCAGAACATAAACAACAGTAGCAATATTGTAACAAATTCAATAAAGACTTTAAAAAATAGTCCACATCAAAACATATTTTTTAAAAAGGTTAGGCATGGATATATAATTTTTTTCTATTGCTTTGTTTAAGGAATGTAGAAGTATAGAGTTATTGAAACCCTCAGAAAGCCAAAGGTTAAAACCTAATGAAAAAAATTTTTATTTTTCTAATTAATCAGAATTTTTTTTTTCAGAGAGCCTTCAAGGCATTTCCCCTGTTTCAGTTGCAGACAACAATGTACTGAATAATAACAGCAGTTAGAGAATGTCTCTTGCGCACTGCTCCCCAGAGTTCATACTTGCTCTTGACTTTGATAACTCATATTCTGCATATTCTCCCTACTTAAGCTGCTTAGAGGCATTTTAGTCCCGAGAAGAGAAAATCCATTGTATTGAATGCATTTTTAAATGTGTGTGAGCATTTCTTCTTAGCACTAGGACTCACATAGCCTCCATTTTTGCTTTGTGTGAAAGACAATACTTGCCAGGTTATTAGATAATTTATATCTTAACAGACTTTA
Organism: Bubalus bubalis; assembly: GCF_019923935.1. NCBI lineage: Eukaryota > Metazoa > Chordata > Mammalia > Artiodactyla > Bovidae > Bubalus > Bubalus bubalis. Next base: position 107,771,571 of record NC_059158.1, read on the forward strand.
GAGTTTTAGAACAACATACCATCAAATTACAAGGAGTATATCTGGTAAAGTATCTAGAAGCTTGGTATATAATCACAATTGAGTACTGAAAACCCATCTGTCTTTGTAATAGCAAAGTAGAAAATTGTAATCTTAATAAATACGTGTTATGTAGTTATATCTGTTGGCAGCCTTGTCAGAAACAGTGAAATAGATTAAATGACCTTTCCCTCTTTCACCTCTAGATAATGAATTTTCATATGTCTACCTCCTTCCTCCTTACTTGAAGATGATAATCTTTCATATTCCCCTGAGGAAAAAGAAGCAGTCAAAAAAGAATTTTTTCACCCTGAACTCTCCTAAATCTACCAATCTATCTGAATGTAGAACTATTCACTTTTTTTATTTGAAGGGAAGAACAAACTGACTTTGTTCCTAAGGCCAGTCCCTGTAATTGTGCATCCATACCACCTTTTCTCAACTGTATAAGAGTTAGACTCAGTCAGTTGCTTATTTATTCCTTGAATCATCAATATTCTCTTTTCTCCTGGATCACTTCCATCGGTATACAAGGATCTTGTAAAGAGGCTGCGAAATAACTTCTTTAATAACTGTATTCCTCTCCAGCTACCCCTCCATTTTTCTTTTCCCATTATGCAAAAAGTGTGTTGTCTATTTCCTCCTCTGTCCTCAGTGAGTCTTACATTCTTATCACTTACTTACACATCTATTGCCAAAGTTACCAGTGACCTCCAGTTGCATAATTATTCAGTTTATCAATCCTTAGCACACAACTGATCTTGTCTCCTCCTTGAATACTTTCCCTTTTAAAGAGTATATTCCTTGAGTTCTCTTATTATTAATGACTTACTGTGCATTTTTTTTTTTTGCTTGGTTTATTTTGCTGCGTAATCCTCATTTTGCCAGTATGTTTTGCATGACTCAGTGTTCAGTGCTTTGGACAAGTTCCCTTCTTCTATTGATTTCTTAAGGCTTTCATTCTGTATCAGGAGTTTAAAAACACATCCTTTTCCATGGTTTTATTAAACATCTAGAGACTGAGACTTGCAGGTTTTTGTCTCCAGCCCTACATATTAGATCTTACTTGTTAAACATCAAACTCACTTACATACTGAGATCCAACGTACTAAGTCCATTTGGACATTTAATGGAAATATCAAATTCCATGTCTCCCAAGCTTTTGATGCTCTGTCCTAATAATGTTTTCTCCAATGATGACCATCTTGGTAAATGTGACCCTTTTCACTCAGTTGCCCAAATCAAAACACTGTAGTTACCCTTGACTCCATTCTTTCTCTCAGACTCTTTATTTTAAATTTTTAAATATATTCTGAATTGGACTACTCTCTCTAAAGAACAGCTTGCATCCATATTACTACCAATGCTTTACTTTTCTTTGTAGAATTTAATGCTGCCAAAAAATACTAAATAGTGTTTGCTTGCTTACTGACTTTTTCCTCCAGTAAAATGTAAATGCCACAAAAACAAAAATTTTATTAGTTTTGTTAACTGCCGTATCTTTAGCATTTAGACAAGTGCCTGACAGGCGAGTTATGCTCAATAAATCTTTGTTAAATATATAATTAAATATATGAATACTGAGAGAGTATTTTCTTTTTAGGAGACAGAAGTGACTTTTTTAAGGACCCTTGTTTTCAAACTGGAAATATTTTAAAGCCATTTTGAAATAAGCCAATATATTTTACTTGTTGAACTCAATCATTACTGGTTTATATCTTAGAGGGACAAGTCTGAGTTGGAAAAAATGTATTGCTATAGCTAAAGAAGTTTCTGTTTGCCAGTTAGAAGGGTGACTAGGAGAATCAGAAGTTGCCATAGGCCACTCCTCAGTGACTAATGTGAATTAACCATCCCTGGATTGTCTGCTAATTTTAATATTAATTCAATAACCTAAAATTTGAATGAATTGTTCTTTGAGAGTTACCAAAATGACCTTTCAATTTAATTATATTTATACTTTAATTAAATTCAGTATGATTAAATATATTTGATTTTCCTGATTAAAAATAATGCATTATTTAACATTATTTTATTTATTAAAATGTACTATCATTCTTAAATTTAAAAAAATTCAGTAAAGTATCTTTAAATATATTGCAAATTGTGCCAAGTAAGGTCTTCAGGTAATAGGAGGAATACTTCCTTGATATGATAGATCGGCTCTTTATTAAGAAACAGGGATATTGTGAGAGCTACTAATTTGCAAAATGAGAAGCTCTTTTTTTTATGCATGGTATGTTATTGGCTTTGTTTTTTTGGAAAATGATCCTTATTCCTATAAAACAGCATATTCCATTGCTTCTCAATCATCTTCAGATTGAAATATCCTCTACATGAAGATATAGGTATTTCACTAATAATATCCAGACAACAAAAAGGTTATATTTTTTTAGTCTATAATTCAGCTTGATTGGTAGTTTACCTGAGTGAGTTTTGGCAATGTCCAAGACAGGATTGCACAATACAGGACTGGCCTAACATGCCAACACCAAACTCATCATCATTTCTTAAAACTGACTCTACTTTTTTTTTTCCCCAGTTTCACCCTATAACCCAAATTGCAAATCTCCACATCCTCCTTTCACATCCATCCTTTCATATCCTATTACCTACACAAAACAGTCACTACAATTTAAAACTTCTACTTTATCACACCATACTGTCTCTACTTAAGAACAAAATACTATGCATTTTAGGTTCTTATGACCAATTTCCCGAGAAATTGGAAGAGTATTTCTCTGTTCAAGAATCCCGCTATTGTACCTGTGTCTACACGATTTTTTTTTTTAGGAATCATCTTGGGTTACTGTCCTTATAATTAAAAGCATACATACCTTTCTTTATAAAATAAAAATTAAAAATACAATAAATAAAGCATTTCATCCAATCAAATGATAGCTTAGCCTGTGTGAAATCTAGTGTGCTCCTAAACCTCTCAGAATTCTTAAGGCCTTACATCTCTCCATTGGACACTGCTTCCAGTAGGAATGTTGGCACAAATAATCATTCTTTCTTTCTATACTGCATCAATCTAAAGGATACAGAAATGCCTTTTGCTTTTACCCATAGAAATAGATGGGGAAACAGTTGAAACAGTGTCAGACTTTATTTTTGGGGGCTCCAAAATCACTGCAGATGGTGATTGCAGCCATGAAATTAAAAGGTGCTTACTCCTTGGAAGGAAAATTATGACCAACCTAGACAGCATATTCAAAAGCAGAGACATTACTTTGCCAACAAAAGCCCATCTAGTCAAGGGTATGGTTTTTCCAGTGGTCATGTATGGATGTGAGAGTTGGACTGTGAAGAAGGCTGAGCACCGAAGAATTGATGCTTTTGAACTGTGGTATTGGAGAAGACTCTTGAGAGTCCCTTGGACTGCAAGGAGATCCAACCAGTCCATTCTGAAGGAGATCAGTTCTGGGTGTTCTTTGGAAGGAATGATGCTAAAGCTGAAACTCCAGTACTTTGGTCACCTCATGCAGAGTTGACTCATTGGAAAAGACTCTGATGCTGGGAGGGATTAGGGGCAGGAGGAAAAGGGGACAACAGAGGATGAGATGGCTGGATGGCATCACCAACTCGATGGACGTGAGTTTGAGTGAACTCCAGAGTTGGTGATGGACAGGGAGGCCTGGTGTGCTGCGATTCATGGGGTCGCAAAGAGTCGGACACGACTGAGCGACTGAACTGAACTGAGCTGAATGCCTTTCCAACCTCCCTCTGCAATACTACACCAAGGCAATGTAAAACAAGACTTTTACAAACTACCTTTCCATCTGATATGAGTTACATTACACCACTTTAAAAGCAAAAACAAGTTTAAAAAGTTAAATGGGAATTACATCTATCCCACTATATTCTACTTATCCATATTGTATTCCATGTGTCATTTCCCAAATGCACCCCAAATTAAAAGTAAATTTATCATCTTGACATTAAATGACCTGTGCAGTGTTTCCTCAACCTACTTTCTTGTCTACTACAAGGCCTATGTGAGTTTGAAGCTAGTTCTTTTTACTTAGTAGCTTTGAGATTCTAAGCAATTTACTTAAACCTTAAATAAACTTATTTTCTTTCTATAAAATGTTAATAATATTAACACCTGATTCTTAGAAATATTGTGAGCATACAATACATGAGTAAATCTGAAGCATATAATACAGTGTTTAATTCCTAAAATATGCTCAAAAGGGTTAACTGTTATTATTGTGATGAAATACTTTCACCACTAATACATGTTCCACCCTCAGAAACTGAAAAACTTGTCAGTATTCCAACATATCTTAGTCTCTCCCAAATCTTTGCTTTTGTCCAAGCTTTTTGTTTCACCAGACTTCCTTTTTTTCTTCTTTTTCTTAAAAAAAAAAAAATTCTCTGTACATTCAATTTCTGTTCATCCATTAATGCACAGATGAAATCAAATGTTTCATTATTAAGGAACTTCTAACTCTATTTAACAGATACATCTTCATACATTTGTGTTGCCAAAACAAAATACCAAAGACTGGGTAAATTACAGATATAAGAAATTTATTTCTCACAGTTCTAGAGGCTGGAAGTCTGCGATCAGGGCACCAGCATGGTCTGGTGAGTGCTGTCTTCTGGGATGCAGACTTGTCCTATCTTCACATTGCAGAAGGCCCCAGAGATCTCTCTAGGGCTCTTTTAAAAGGCAGTAATCCCATTCACATGGGTTCCTCCTTCAGTATGTGAGCAGTGCCCAATCCCCATCAAAACTGTCATCTTAAGGGGTTAGGACTTCAACATATGAATTTAGGGGAAACAAACATTCAACCATAGGAAGATATAGCTAACCATTATTTGGAATTAAGTCTTATTATACAAGTTTGATGAAAGGTACCAATCCTGACTTCAAAAATATAGATATTTAAACTTAATTACACTTATTTTTTTATTAGATTATATCTTTCTTGAAGAGAGATGATATAGATATTTATGCTTAATTATACTACTTTTACTTAATTTTTCTATTAGATTATATATTTTTTGAAGTCAGACTATCCTGCTTCATATACTGGTTGAAATGCCTTCAGTGCAGGTCAATTCAGTCAGTCAGTCGTGTCCGACTCTTTGCGACCCCATGAATCGCAGCACACCAGGCCTCCCTGTCCATCACCAACTCCCAAAGTTCACTCAGACCCATGTCCATCGAGTCAGTGATGCCATCCAGCCTTCTCATCCTCTGTCGTCCCCTTCTCCTCCTGCCCCCAATCCCTCCCAGCATCAGAGTCTTTTCCAATGAGTCAACTCTTCACATGAGGTGGCCAAAGTACTGGAGTTTCAGCTTTAGCATCAGTCCTTCCAAAGAAATCCCAGGGCTGATCTCCTTCAGAATGGACTGGTTGGATCTCCTTGCAGTCCAAGGGACTCTCAAGAGTCTTCTCCAACACCACAGTTCAAAAGCATCAATTCTTCGGCGCTCAGCCTTCTTCACAGTCCAACTCTCGCATCCATACATGACCACAGGAAAAACCATAGCCTTGACTAGATGGACCTTTGTTGGCAAAGTAATGTCTCTGCTTTTGAATATGCTATCTAGGTTGGTCATAACTTTCCTTCCAAGGAGTAAGCGTCTTTTAATTTCATGGCTGTAGTCACCATCTGTAGTGATTCTGGAGCCCCCAAAAATTAAGTCTGACACTGTTTCTACTGTTTCACCATCTATTTCCCATGAAGTGATGGGACTGGATGCCATGATCTTCATTTTCTGAATGTTGAGCTTTAAGCCAACTTTTTCACTCTCCATTTTTACTTTCATCAAGAGGCTTTTTAGTTCCTCTTCACTTTCTGCCATAAGGGTGGTGTCATCTGCATATCTGAGGTTATTGATATTTCTCCCAGCAATCTTGATTCCAGCTTGTGTTTCTTCCAGTCCAGCGTTTCTCATGATGTACTCTGCATATAAGTTAAATAAACAGGGTGACAATATACAGCCTTGATGAATTCCTTTTCCTATTTGGAACCAGTCTGTTGTTTCATGTCCAGTTCTAACTGTTGCTTCCTGACCTGAATACAGATTTCTCAAGAGGCAGGTCAGGTGGTCTGGTATTCCCATCTCTCTCAGAATTTTCCACAGTTTATTGTGATCCACACAGTCAAAGGCTTTGGCATAGTCAATAAAGCAGAAATAGATGTTTTTCTGGAAATGCCTTACATCCATAAATTCTAAAAAATAAAAAATACAATAAATAAAACATTTTCATCCAGTAAAATAGTAGTTTAGCATAAATGCATTATGACAATAAAAGGTAGTGCTAAGATAACTTAAAGTATAATTGCAGTAATTGCATTTTCTTGCTTGGACCAATACTGTTTTTAGTGCCTTCTAATGTTTCCATTTTTGATTCATGTTTTAATTTTCCTTCTGTAAAATGTGATAAAATAGTTTCTTCTGACATATGGCACAGTGTATACTTATTCTAAATATCATTCATTTCAGTCAAGAGATTTTCCCATTAACACTATAATTAAGGAAAAAAGAGAAACAAATTTGGCCATATATGTTTTGGAAATTAAAATATTTCAACCCTCTATCTTTTTTCCCACTTGGATGGTTAATTTTATCCACATTTTTAGTTTGGCTTAGGTGACTTTGATCTATAATTTATTATACTATTTGAATAATACTTTTCTATCTTTTTTTAAACTAGATAATTTCTTCCTAGTATTTCATATTCAACTTCTTCTGTTCATTGCATAATCTTAGAAGGTTTCTTTTTTAATTAGGTGTCTTTATGTAGATTGTTCTTTGTTTTGTTGCATATACCTAGTTTATGTCCTTTGAAAAGTGAAAGTGTTGGTCGCTAAGTCATGTCTGACTATGAAATCCTGTGTACTGTAGCCTGCCAGGATCCTCTGTCCGTGGAATTCTCCAGGCAAGAACACCAGAACGAGTTGCCATTTCCTTCACCAGAGTTCTTCCCATCCTAGGGATCAAACCCTGGTCTCCTACACTGCAGGCAGATTCTTTACCTTCTGAACTAGCAGGGTTCCATGAAGCTTTGCAGAGTTTTCTAGTAAAAGTTGTTAGCATTCTTCTCATTTCTCATTTCATCTTATTTTTAAAGCCTTTATATAGTTTCTGCATGATAAATTAAAATTTTTTTAATTCTTTAAATTATTTTAACTTTGTAAAGATTAAAAACCATTTCATAGGGCTAAATGGATTACAATTTTCCCTTTTTTGCACTTTAGTCCCACTATCTTAATTTGATATACTTTACATGAAATTTATTATTTACCCTTTTATTCAGTTGAACCTCAGATTCTTTGATCTTTCATCTTTAACACAGTAAATATTGAGAGATATCTACCCAGCTTCTTTCACTGAAGGTAACTGCTCACAATTATAGGATTAGGTAAGGGAAATCTTAAAGAGTATAAATGGATAATGCTTATTATTATATGTGCATATGTATACATTTGTTATAAATATTTATTATGTTTGTCTTTATTTGTAAGTACCAGAATCCATAATTCCAATTACTTAAAATGAAACCAGCTGAGTTAATATTTTAGAATCAAAGGGAAGAATTAATTAGAATTAAAAGGACGTTCAAATGAGACATTAAAAAATGTTTCATTTCCCTATGAAAACATATGTTTAGTATCAGCTATACATCAAATAATATCATTATAAGTATATATATATAAATTTTTATTATATTCTTGACTGTGAGAAGAGAAGGATATGTTTGTAAGAATGTGGTTATCAGTTCAGTTCAGTTGCTTAGTCGTGTCTCTTTGAGACCCCATGAATCTCAGCACGCCAGGCCTTCCTGTCCATCACCAACTCCCAGAGTTTACCCAAACTATGTCCATCGAGTTGGTGATGCCATCCAGCCATCTCATCCTCTGTCATCCCCTTTTCCTCCTGCCCCCAATCCGCCCCCCAGCATCAGGGTCTTTTCCAATGAGTCAACTCTTTGCATGAGGTGGCCAAAGTATTGAAATTTCAGCTTTAGCATCGGTCCTTCCAATGAACACCCAGGACTGATCTCCTTTAGGATGGACTGGTTGGATCTCTTTGCAGTCCAAGGGACTCTCAAGAGTCTTCTCCAACACCACAGTTCAAAATCATCAATTCTTTGGTGCTCAAGCTTTCTTCCAGTCCAACTCTCACATCTATACATGACCACAGGGAAAACCATAGCTTTGGTTAGATTGACCTTTGTTGGCAAAGTAATGTCTCTGCTTTTGAATATGCTATCTAGGTTGGTCATAACTTTCCTTCCTAGGAGTAAGCATCTTTTAATTTCATGGCTGCAATCACCATCTGCAGTGATTTTGGAGCCCCACCCCCCCAAAAAAAAGTCTGACTCTGTTTCCACTGTTTCCCCATCTATTTCCCATGAAGTGATGGGACTAGATAGCATGATCTTCATTTTCTGAATGTTGAGCTTTAAGCCAACTTTTTCACTCTCCTCTTTCACTTTCATCAAGAGGCTTTTTAGTTCCTCTTCACTTTCTGCCATAAGGGTGGTATCATCTGCATACCTGAGGTTATAGGGCCTTGGAATTTAAAGAAGTATATTTATGAATCTAATCAAATTAGATTTTTCATGTTTCCAAGTTTCTCTTTTTAATTCACCACTTTCTAATCAGTTTTCAAAAATTATGGCACTGATTAATATACCATGATAGGAAAAAAATCACTTTCTGATTTTATACATGTCTATAACTGTTTGAGAGGGAAAATATTCTTTTTCTGTGCTATTGACATATAGGGGTCAGTCAAGAGGATGAAGACAGTTTTCCTCCAACATGAATCAGTTGAAAGTCTGTTGCAGAGATTTTTTTTTCAACCTAAGTCTTAATTCTCTAAGTTAGACTATTGACTGAGTACTTTCTTGTGTTTCAATCTCTTCTAATTGGAAGGTTGATATTTATTACTTCTCATTAAGTATTGATGAATAAAATCTTTTTTTATTAAGTCATCTGATGTGTTTTCCAACTGTTCCTTTGGGGAAACTGTTTACTGACTCTAAGTGTGATATCTGAATAAAGCATTGCATTCATTCTAGTCAGTCTGTTATCCTCATCACCCAAGCTAATGATAGTTTTCAACTTGCAAGTGGAAACACCTGGTAATAATACCCACTAGAGATCTATGCAGTTCAGGTAGAGATAGATAACTTGCCAGGCTTATGCCAGCTTTCATCAGGAAGTATAAAATAAAAGACATATCCTTAGCCCATGATGATATTTGTGGGTTCTTACTGTTCAGTAATTTTCCCCACTTCCATATCAGGCCTTATGCTTTATTTGTCTAAAGAGGGAAACCATAGATAATATTTAGCAAAAACACATGAGTATCACTTCATTAAAGCACATCACAACTAATATAAGTATCCTTTCTCCAGTATGTCATTTGAATTTTTAAAGTTACCATTATTATATCAAACCACATCGATTTAAAAAACATCTGACTTTCTCTTTACTGGTGTTCTGTTTACCTGAGGCTTTAAAATCAGTGGTTGATACATTTTGCATTAAGGCAAGCAACTGATTCATTCAATAAGCAGCTACAAAATGCAATAGATTGATTAGTTGTGTCAACTAAGCATTGCCTGTATTGACCATTGATTCATTTTTATATCAGTGTCTCAAGAGAAACTCAGTGTTCCTTCATATTCCAGCCTCTCTCCAAAAAATGTCAATGACATACCTAAATTTGCTGACGAGTAGCCAGTTTGGGAAATTGTTGTCTACATCTTGGCAATGTTAGTTCATTTTTGAATGAGAGGCTATTTCTAAAAAGGTCATTTCAGTTGTCAAATGAAGACATTAAGCATTAACATTAGTGTTGGTGCATCTTTGCTAACCAAATTATTTTGTAACATTGCACAAAATGTTTCTAAAGAATTTTACTATGTAAGCGTTCCATGTGTCCTTCGACTAATTCAGAATTTGTAGTGAATGATCAATAGGTTCCAGACTTTTTATAAATGCTAGAGATATAGCAGCAGAAATAGAAAAATAATGCATCAGAGAAAGAAATATGATACATACAGTGTTTGGTAGTGATAAGTGAAAAAGAAACTTGGGGATGTCTACAGAGAATGTAAAAAGTTGTAGCTTTTTTTTTTTTTTTTTACAAGGTAAAGTGATAAAAGAAGTCCTAACCAGAAAGGTGCCATCTATATAACGCCCAGAAAGGATGTCATCATGTCATGTCAGCCATTCCAATATATGATGATTATTCTAGAAAGAATAGCTCTGGGATGCCATCCAGAATCTTGTTCAATGAGCAGTAAGAAAGTCAGTTTGTGTTGAGTAAGAGTGAGAGAGTAGTAAAGAGATAAAGGAAATGAGGGGAAATCCTAATAAGACACATCACATAGGGCTTATAGGCCATTATAAGGCTTTGACTTTGATTGAAATGGAAACCCTTTCAGGAACTGGGCAAAAAAGTTACTTGATCTGCCTTCACATTTTGAAGACAAAGTTGGCTATTGTATTGAAGAAGACTCAGAAGAAGGAGGAGGGCTTAGAGGAAAGCAGAGAAACCAGCTGGAATTGTGATGATCTGGTTGAGAGGTGTTGGCAGCTTGGGGCAGGATGTTTGTAGTAGTCGCTGAGAAATAGTGGGCTTCCTGATAGGTTTGATGTCAGAGTCCAAGATATTTGTTGACACATTGGAGGTAAGGCAGAGAAAAAAAGAGGAGTTGAAAATTCACCCTATTCCCTATTTAGAACAAAAGCTACTCTGAATGGAGTTAAACTTTCAACAGTGATTTTTTAATCGAATTTTACTGTTCAGTTCAGTTCAGTCACTCAGTTGTGTCCAACTCTTTGTGAACCCATGGACTGAAGCATGCCAGGCCTCCCTGTCTATCACCAACTCCTGGAGTTTACTCAAACTCATGTCCATTGAGTTGGTGATGCCATCCAATCATCTCATCCTCTGCCGTCCCCTTCTCCTCCAGCCTTCAATTTTTCCCAGCATCAGGGTCTTTTCCAATGAGCCATTTCTTCACATCAGGTGACCACAGTATTGGAGTTTCAGCTTCTGCATCAGTCCTTCCAATGAATATTCAGGACTGATTTCCTTTAGGATGGACTGGTTGGATCTCCTTGCAGTCCAAGCAATTTTACTATTCACTTTATATATTAAAAAAAATTGTGATTCTTTTAAATTAAAATTTATCTAAAAATTACCAGTCTTACCTAGCACAAAGATATATTCCAAAACTTGGTGTTGAACAAATATGTTTTACCACAAGATCTTATTTTCCTGACTATAGAGAAGGAATGTGGAAGGAAGTGGTGTAGTGACCATAATCTAGTCACTAAGAAAATGTGTGATTGTTTAACTCCTGGGGTCAGTTAAGGAGCCAGTGAGGTTGAGGTCACAGGAGCCTGTGAGCTTTACATGTTTTGCTTTAGAGAATCTATTTTTGACCTCATACATCCACCTCAAAAAAGTGTATCTTGCTCACAAAGCAAGTCTGCAACATTGTATAAATAGGTCAATCTAGGTCCATATCATTCCTAAGAAAAGCTCTCATAACGTTTCCTCTATTTGCCAGCATTGAAAGCAAATGACATTATCCTCAGATTTAAAGAACACATTATGACTAAGAAAATCAGGAATACAAATGCTCAGTGGACTATGTTGTCCTTAAAGAAGTAAAATATTATGGTTACTGGAGCATGTATGGATTACTAATAAAAAATTTTGAAAGCATATTGTTTTAATTTTAAAGATATATTAAAAAGATAGAACTGATTTTTAATGAGTAATACAAAATTATCTTAAAAATGTGACTTTTACCCAACTCACTTTCCTCTTTCTGTCTTATTCCAGAACCTACAGATAAACCACCTTTGCTATTAATTGCAAATTCTGAAACAATTGAAATTTTCTATCTTAATGGAAGTAAGATGGCAACCCTGAGCTCGGTAAATGGAAATGAAATTCATACTCTGGATTTTATTTACAATGAAGATATGATTTATTGGATTGAATCAAGAGAATCTTCAAATCGGCTCAAGTGTATTCAGATAACAAAAACAGGAAGATTAACAGATGAATGGACGATCAGTATTCTTCAGTCCTTCCACAGTGAGTTTCAAATTATCTTATATGCCATCCTTTAAGGATTTTATTTACAGACCAGTTGACAGGATTCTCAGATTTCTCAGAATAGCTACTGGCTTCTAGAGAACTACCTATGCAAGTATGAATGCACTTAAATAAGTGTATCCCCTGTGTTTTGCATATACACACATAAACATAGAATTGTACTGTTATATAAGCAATACATTGAAGGGTTAATTTTAATCATTTCTTTAATGCTTATTACAGTATCACCTACATGAGAACTGTGACTTTTCACTGAATGGTAATTTACAATGTGTGATAGTGAAGGTGGAGATTAAAAAAAACAACAACAAGACACAGAGTCAATAATAAGCTCATCAACTGTCGTATTTGTTAAAATACCTTGAAACTATTAATTTTATGCTAATTGGTAACAACTACCTGTGTTTGTTGACTTTTTTCTTAGTAAATCAGAGTTTTTCTGCATCTTCTTCCAAGAATAATATGTATTTGTGATTCACTTGATTTCCCATGTTGGATATTCACAAACTAGTACCTGTCCTTTTCTTTCTGTATTTTGCATTGACACACACACACATATTCTCTCTCTTTTTCTTACTCTTCTGCTCTCCCCCATCCCCACACACATTAGAGTATAAAAATGTATTTGTGCTTGCCTGGGAAACCGTATGCATAAGAATTTCAAGATGTGTCCATTCATTTTATGATGTACACTCATTCTTACAAATTCTACTAATGTAAAAATTGGAGTGTGTGCTATGTGTGCATGCTAAGTTGCTTTGGTTTCTGACTCTGTGTGACCCTCTGGCCTGTAGCCCACCAGGCTTCTCTGTCCATGGGATTCTCCAGGAAAGAGGAGGTTGCCATGCCCTTCTGCAGGGGATCTTCCTGACCCAGGGAATGAACCTGTGTCTCCTGCATTGCAGGCAGAATCTTTACTGATGAGCCAACAGTTGATAGAGAAATGAAAACAATGTATAATCAAGTTAAGGAGGAAAAAAAAAGAGTACTGTGGTAGAATAAATGCAGGTTTCAGGTATAGAACATTTGGTGTTTGAATTCAATAATCTTATTAATGTTTATAAGGAGGAAAAAAAAAGAGTACTGTGGTAGAATAAATGCAGGTTTCAGGTATAGAACATTTGGTGTTTGAATTCAATAATCTAATTAATGTTTATAATTAAAGGGATTAGTAAGTGATCCTTAGTAAATGTAAGAAAATATTACTCTGTAATGTTTGATAATTATGATTAGATTAAATAAAAGCAGTGGCAAAGATTGTAAGAAAAGTGAAATATGGAGTGAACAGAAGTAAGTGTTTAAATAATAGAATATAGCATTTTGAAGATTGTCTTAACATAGATAGAACAATTGGTAAGGCTGTTTATTGTGACAGAGGACCAAAAATGTCTAGTGAAATCAATGGACACTGACTCTTGTGAAGATTCTATGGAGAGATGATAATTCATAATAAACAGTAAATTAGTGATCGTAGCACAAAAATCCTTGTATGTGATATGAGTATTTCAGACATTGGCTTAGCCAGTAGCTTGAATCATTTGAACAAAAGAAACTGATTTCTGACATGTTAGTGATTACCTCAACTAATCCAAATGTATTTGTCCATAGCAAATGGAATACTGGCAGTCAAATAGCTAAAATATTCACTTAAGTTGTTAGGTAAAATTATTTTCCAAGTGTACTTCAGTCAGTTCGGTTCAGTCGCTCAGTCGTGTCCCACTCTTTGTGACCCTATGAATTGCAGCACACCAGGCCTCCCTGTCCATCACCAAGTCCCAGAGTATACGCAAATTAATGTCCATCGAGTTGGTAAAGACATCCAGCCATCTCATCCTCTGTCGTCCCCTTCTCCTCCAGCCCCCAATCCCTCCTAGCATCACGGTCTTTTCCAATGAATCAACTCTTTGCATGAGGTGGCCAAAGTTTTGGAGTTTCAGCTTCAGCATCAGTCCTTCCAGTGAACACCCAGGGCTGATCTTCTTTAGGATGGATAGTCTGGATCTCCTTGCAGTCCAAGGGACTCTCAAAAGGCTTCTCCAACACCACAGTTCAAAAGCATCAATTCTTCGGCGCTCAGCTTTTTTTCACAGTCCAACTCTCACATCCATACATGACCACTGGAAAAACCATAGCCTTGACTAAAAGGACATTTGTTGGCAAAGTAGTGTCTCTGCTTTTTAATCTGTTATCTAGATTAGTCATAACTTTCCTTCCAAGGAGTAAGTATCTTTTAATTTCATGGCTGCAATCACCATCTGCAGTGATTTTGGAGCCCCAAAAAATAAAGTCTGACACTGTTTCCACTGTTTCCCCATCTATTTCCCATGAAGTGATGGGGCCAGGTGCCATGATCTTAGTTTTCTCAATGTTGAGCTTTAAGCCAACTTTTCCACTCTCCTCTTTCACTTTCATCCAGAGGCATATTTGTTCCTCTTCACTTTCTGCCATAAGGGTGGTGTCATCTGCATATTTGAGGTTTTTTATATTTCTCCTGGCAATCTTGATTCCAGCTTGTGCTTCTTCCAGCCCAGCGTTTTTCATGATGTACTGTGCATATAAGTTAAATAAGCAGGGTGACAATATACAGCCTTGACGTACTCCTTTTCCTATTTGGAACCAGTCTGTTGTTCCATGTCCAGTTCTAACTGTTGCTTCCTGAACTGCATAAAAGTTTCTCAAGAGGTAGGTCAGGTGGTCTGGTATTCCCATCTGTTTCGGATTTTTCCAAGCTTTATTGGAAATAAATACATATTTGTTTATTTATTTCCAAATTATTTATTGGAAATAAATAAATATTTGATCCACATAGTTAAAGGTTTTGGCATAGTCAATAAAGCAGAAATAGATGTTTTTCTGGAACTCTCTTGCTTTTTCCATGATCCAGTGGATGTTGGCAATTTGATCTCTGTTTCCTCTGCCTTTTCTAAAACCAGCTTGAACATCTGGAAGTTCACGGTTCACGTATTGCTGAAGCCTGGCTTGGAGAATTTTAAGCATTACTTTACTAGCATGTGAGATGAGTGCAATTGTGCAGTAGTTTGAGCATTCTTTGGCATTGCCTTTCTTTGGGATTGGAATGAAAACTGACCTTTTTCAGGCCTATGGCCACTGCTGAGTGTTCCAAATTTGCTGGAATATTGAGTGCAGCACTTTCACAGCATCATCTTTTAGGATTTGAAATAGCTCAACTGGAATTCCATCAACTCCACTAGCTTTGTTCATAATGGTGCTTTCTAAGGTCCACTTGACTTCACATTCCAGGATGTCTGCTTCTAGGTGAGTGATCACACCATCGTGAATATCTGGGTTGTGAAGATCTTTTTTGTATAGTTCTTCTGTGTATTCTTGCCACCTCTTCTTAATATCTTCTGCTTCTGTTAGGTCTATACCATTTCTGTCCTTTATAAAGCCCATCTTTGTATGAAATGTTCCCTTGGTATCTCTAATTTTCTTGAAGAGATCTCTAGTCTTTCCCATTCTGTTGTTTTCCTCTATTTCTTTGCATTGATGGCTGAGGAGGGCTTTCTTATCTCTCTTTGCTATTCTTTGG
This sequence comes from Bubalus bubalis, assembly GCF_019923935.1. Taxonomy (NCBI): domain Eukaryota; kingdom Metazoa; phylum Chordata; class Mammalia; order Artiodactyla; family Bovidae; genus Bubalus; species Bubalus bubalis. The sequence continues at coordinate 107,787,254 of NC_059158.1, forward strand.
AACTCTGCATTCACATGCTTAAATCTTTCCTTTTCTCTTTTGCTTTTCACGTCTCTTCTTTTCACAGCTGGGCCTCCCCAGTTAGCCATTTTGCTTTTTTGCATTTCTTTTCCATGGGGATGGTCTTGATCTCCTGTACAGTGTCAAGAACCTCCGTCCATAGTTCAATAGGCACTCAGTCTAGCAGATCTAATCCCTTAAATCTATTTCTCACTTCCACTGTATAATCATAAGAGATTTGATTTAGGTCATACCTGAATGGTCTAGTGGTTTCCCCTACTTTCTTCAATTTCAGTCTGAATTTGGCAATAAGGAGTTCATGATCTGAGCCACAGTCAACTTCCGGTCTTGCTTTTGCTGAGTGTATTTAATTAACTTCTTTTCTGCATTTAATATGCCCTAATAATAAGAGTTGGTGAAGGCAATGGCAACCCACTCCAGTACTCTTGCCTGGAAAATCCCATGGATGGAGGAGCCTGGTAGGCTGCAGTCCATGGGGTTGCTAAGAGTCTGACACGAGTGAGTGACTTCCCTTTCACTTTTCACTTTCAGTCATTGGAGAAGGAAATGGCAACCCACTCCAGTGTTCTTGCCTGGAGAAATCCAGGGATGGGGGAGCCTGGTGGGCTGCTGTCTATGCAGTTGCACAGAGTCAGACATGACTGAAGTGAATTAGCAGCAGCAGCAATAATAGGAGTGATCCTTTCTTTAATATGTATTTTCCAATCAGCCTTAATAGTACATCTCAAATTGGGCAAGCAATCATACATTAGAATATTTGTAGAAAATAATTCATAACTTTACAGCATGCCATTTATAGATAATTCTTGGCAAATTAGAAAAATTAGAGATTGATTTTGTTAGGCAGTTCACTAAACTGATGAGCATTCGTTTTGAACTATAGAAAATAAATGCAATGGAAATATTTTAATTTGAATAAATAATTGTTAACGAAGTCAGATTTAAGCCATGCAGTCAGTCACTTTAGAAAAGCATGATTAAATATGTGGAAGTAAGTCATGGGACAGAGGTGTGATCAGGACCAGGCTCCTTAGTCATTCCTTGTAAGCCGTGTATTTTATCAGCATGTCACAGAACAGTTTCCAGTGGATGTAATGGGCTCTGCATTCATCATAACAGTTTGTGAGTTTATAATATAGTTTGAATATTCTTTGCATATATAATTACATAAAAATCTCTTCACCACATAAGCAAAAATAATGACCTGATGGGAGTATGCCTGAATACCTGTCACTCTCCACTGTTCCAGAGATTCTCTGTTTAGGTTCTCCTCCCTCATTACCTTTAGATACTTTTCTCTGAATTTACCTCAAGAAAACATTCTTTTCTAAATAAAATAAAAAATTTTATTTTTCAAAGGAAAACTGTGAGGTGAGTCAGAAAGTACATTGGTAGATGCTAGGGGCCTGGTCGGGGCAGGGGAATAGAGAGTTAGTGTTCAATGGGCGCAGGGTTTCGGTTTAGGAAAGTGAAAAATTCAGGAGATGGATGATGGTGAGAGTTGCACAACAGTGTGAATGTACTTAGTGCCACTGAACGGTACAGTTAAATATGGTATGGTTAAAATAGTATGTTTTCTATTATGTGATTTTTACCACAGTAAAAAAGTTAAGAGAAAGGATTACTATGGGGAGAAAAGCATTACAGGTCAAACCCACTTGAGTTTAAAAATTAAATAGTACTTTAGTACACAATCTATTGCAATATAAAAATTTTATTGCACATCTCATCTCACTGAATACCCACCATATCTCTGTGGAGGGTTCAGGAGAGATATTCTCTTCTTGTTTTATAATATACACAGTTTTAACTACAAGACTCAGATATATTAAGCAATACTGAATGTCTAAAAAGAAGGCAGAAATAGGACATCTAAATCCTGTGTTCTTGCTTCTACATTAAGAAGGGCAAATATGGGTTGCTTCAAAGAATTTCCCAAGTCTACCACAAATAATAATATCTACATATCTACTTCCCTCATAGTTCAATCAGTAAAGAATCTGCCTGTGATCAGGAGACCTGGGTTCAATTTCTGGGTTGAGAAGATCCCCTAGAGAAGGAGATGGCAACCCACTTTAGTAGAATTCTGGAGTATGCCTGGAGAATCCCACAGACAGAGGAGCTTGGCAGGCTAGAGTCCATGCAGTTGCAAGAGTCAGACATGACTTAGTGACTAAACCACCACCAACAAACTTAAATGTGCTAAATGACTATATGTAATAGGGAGGCATTGCTTTATTCCTCATGCTGAAGGGGAAATTGGGATTCTGAATTGGGTCAGACTTCTTAACCTTTGCTACACACACTGCCCAATGGTCTCAATTTTTAGTTTTCATTTTAGACAGACAAAATAGTCAGATACACTAACGTTAGAAACAGTGGCTCACAAAGACAGTGGGAGAGAGAGATATAAGAATCTTAGAAGGAAGTGAACAAGGTGAATGGTAAAAGGCCCAACTTTTACCAAACAAATTATTCTCAATATTAAAGAGAGGCCTACCTTTAATATTGAGAATTATGCCTAAGCAATATTGTGAGAGAATGAGGAACTGATAATAATATGCTGAATAAATTATATTAACAAAGGAACATTGGGAAAAATACTAGAAATTGTATTTCACCTTTAATTTATTCTTCTTTTTAAAGATGCCTAATATTTATTAGCTAGTATTTATGCCTGAAAGTTGTAAAATACTAGATTTTGAAGAAAAGTTTGAAATTAAGTGTTCTATAAGCCAAATGTGTTCTCCAGGAATGCATGCAAAGCACATTTACAGCAACAAGCTATTTCCCCCAAAGTACTGTAGTTTGGACATAGAATCACCTACAGAGAAGGCAATGGCACCCCACTCCAGTACTCTTGCCTGGAAAATCCCATGGATGGAGGAGCCTGGTAGGCTGCAGTCCATGGGGTCGCGAAGAGTCGGACATGACTGAGCGACTTCGCTTTAACTTTTCACTTTCATGCGTTGGAGAAGGAAATGGCAACCCACTCCAGTGTTCTTGCCTGGAGAATCCCAGGGATGGGGGAGCCTGGTGGGCTGCCGTCTCTGGGGTCGCACAGAGTCGGACATGACTGAAGCGACTTAGCAGCAGCAGCAGCAGCAACAGTGGTAATGCTCAGCTATTTCCTCAGAACAAAGTACACAAAGATGATTGAGACAGATAAGAATATTTTCTGCATGTATCTCTTATTACGGAAGATGATTGAGAACCAGTTGTTCTCTTCCAGATATATAGTTGACACTTTCATTCTATTTTTGTATATATTCAATATTCTGCAAAACTTGAGTATCACTATTCAACTATAGACTTTACCAGGTTGTCTTCATCCATTCATGTGTTCTACTATCTAGCAAACAGCATCCTGAATCAAACACAAATAGATTGTTTATTCTTCATACACTTTGCTTCTGGATTAACCCCAATTCACTGACTTTTATCTTCCTTTTATTTGGTCTGTTTCAATATCAACCTTAGCTTCATTTTCTATTTGAAGCTCTACCTAGATCCTTTGTTGGATAATTTTTGGATTCTAATTCTTTGCCTATGTCTTTTCTCAATATTTACTTCTTTTTATTTAGGTCACAATTATCTAGATAATCACAATTATCTAGATAATCACATAATATTAATTAATCACTGAATTTTATTTTACACATTAACAGTTATACATATGTATTTCTCTATCATCACAAAGATTATATGATATGCATGCTATATAAAATAATTTATAGATAATACGATGAGGTTAAATAAGTGAAATAATTTTTAAGCTAATAAGAAACTTGGCCTCTTAATCTTAATAGTTACTAAATAATGGCCTTCCTTAATTATGAAATATTCCCTATTTGCTTTTACCCAGCCTAGGAATTGCATAGCCTTTAGTGCTTCACCCACCATCAAGTTATGACTAGAGGAAAATGACAAGGCTGTGTCCCTATTGTAAATTCAAGCATAGTCTTAGGACAAAATAATCAACCTATAACAGAACTGCTAGACTCACACAGTGTCAGCTCCTTGTGGGTCTACACTTTAGAAGATGATCAGTAGTTGCAACAACTCCTTAAGATAACACCGTATCATATAATCAGGCAATCCTCATAGAAATTTGGCATATTTTATTTACAAGTCACATGCTTATATACTGCATTTTTATGAGCTATCCTCTGCAATTATCTTTCTCCATTTGATGGGTGAAAAGTCAGTCACATTGCTTTAATTTACCCTTATATGATTGCTAGTGAAGTTGTCCATTTCAATGTGAACTTACATAGTCACTTCAATCTCTACAGTTCTGTTCAAGTGATCATGATGCTCTGCCGGGGTCCAGCCCCGGTGGATCCAGGGAATTCAAAGCGGGGACGGCGTCGGCGAGGATCAGGAAACAATTGCTTAATTAAATGTTAATTAAGGATATAAAAAGTGGTGAAATAAGGATAGCTCAGTGAGAAAATTTAGTGGAGAAAAGAGGCTGAATAATTCAGCCAGAAGGTGAGAGAAAGAATGACATGGGGAGACCAAGCTTCGGTGAACAAGGCCTGCACTTTACTTTTCAAAGTAGTTTTTATACCTTAAGTTATGCGTAGAGGGTAATGGGGGAAGGGGTAGAGTCATGCAGTAAGCCAGGCTTTCTTCCTGCAAACTTATCATATACAAAAGTTTAGGGCAAAGGTGTGGTGGGCTATAACAAGAAAAAGAATTAACTCAAGGGTCCAAGGTTACAAACATTAAAGCTACTACTTAAACCAATTATATTAATCAATACCCTGCCAGGGACACAGTAGGTAAGGGATATGGAAACTTAACAGCAAACATTGGCCCAACAAGTGAAAAACCCTTCACCAATATAATTTCTAATCAATCTTTTAACTGCTCAAAGGAATCTGTATTCACAGAGTTTAGAACATCCCATGCCTCTCACAGTTGTGAACTAAAACACTCTTGTCATGCCCAGGAACTTTATTAACTGGAGCTGTAATTTAACTATTTTTCAGAGAGAGGTGGTGGGGGACAGCCTGCTGTAAAGTCAGAGGTGTAGATGAGAGCACAAAGCAGTAAAGTAGGCAGACTCTGGTTTTGGGGGTAGATGCTCAAGAATTTCCAGGGGGACTCCTGAGGCTCAATCCCGCCTTTGCGTATGCCAAGCCTCCTTCCTCATGACCTTTGCCACGGGTGGAGTTCCTCACGCTGGCTCCCGGCAATGCTCCATTGCTTAAAATCAAAATGCAAAATATTTAGTAGTTTCCCATTTAGCTAAGGATAGATTAAGCTTCATCATATGGCTTCTCTGCAGGCCTTGCCTCCCCACCTCGAATCACGTTCCACCTAAAAAAAATAGAAACACTTTCTTTTTGTACTTTGTTTTATAATTTTCATATGTGTTTGTATGTGCTGGTTCTTCACTATAGACTGTATTTTGTCATATTCCTATAACCAAGTGTCTCTTACTCTTTCTTCAAAGTATCATACCCTTTCCAAAGGTTCTCCAGTTCAGATTAGCAGGCCTTCTTATGTGGCTCTAGGACATCATAGTACAGATGTGATGTATTTTAATTGTGTATTTACCTATCAGTTTCCCAAATAAAAGGTAACTCCTTTAAGTTTAGACTTCCTTTGTAACTTGGATGGTACATAATCTACCTACAGTGCAGGAGACCTGGGTTTGATCCCTGGGTTGGGAAGATTTCCTGGAGGAAGCCCACTAAATACTCCAATACCAAAAACTCCAATACTGGGGTGGTAACCCACTCCAGTATTCTTAGGATGTGTGTTTTATTCATCTTCGAATCAGATTACAGCAAAATGCTTATCTGTTCTAGAATAAACTTAGGTAACAAGTAAGGGATGAGGAGTGGAGAATTAAAGGGGACAGAGGTAAAACCAACTTCTAGAGAGACCATGCCAAATGACTACTGGAGACATAGAAAGCCAGTCTGCATTATAGTTAGTGAGATGTTTTCTGTGTCTAGATGAGAGCCTCACATGTTCATCTTGGTGTCCTTGAGATTCATGTCTTATCAGCAGCTACTGGCTTTTATGTGTGTTGAACCTCTGACTTTTCCAGGGTCAGTAAATTCACCTGTAGATTTATTTTGAGACCTAACCTCAATAATAATAGGAACAACTTCATGCAAATCTTTTTGAGTCTTCCTACCCCTCAAGGCAGTTGTAATTGAACAATATTGGAGCCAGAGCTCTTAAAATAGAGGTCAGTTAATTCTTAGAACAGGAATAAAATAGAACAGCCTAGTTTAGAATTTTAAATCCTATCCCTTCAGTCTGATTAGACATATTCTTAGAAAGGAGGTTCTACTATTTTATATTTAGGTCCTTGGATGCATAAAATAGTTTCAAAAGATGTGATCTCAAATGTTTTTGGGGGTTAGAAGCACAGCACAGTCAGGATATTCTTTGTCTTTCTTAGCCTCTGAGAAGCCCTGTTAGCTGCCTTCAGTCTAGAACTTTATGTATTTAGTTCTTCATGAGAGATTGCTGCTGCTGCTAAGTTGCTTCAGTCGCGTCCGACTCAGTGAGACCCCATAGATGGCAGCCCAGTAGGCTCCTCCGTCCCTGGGATTCTCCAGGCAAGAATACTAGACTGGGTTGCCATTTCCTTCTCTATCATGAGAGATTATGTATTGATATATTTAGTAATTGATCAATTTTGGTTTTAACATTTCACTGGAGAAAGATAAAAAACTGGTCAGCTTTTAGCTGAGGAGACCTGAAGAAGAGGAAATATGACCATCCTAACCTTATAAATTAGTAAGATTTTTTTGTTTAAGAAAAAATAAAGGCAAAATAAAGAAAAGAAAAGAATATTTTATGATCTAGATTTCCCACTCCAGAAAAAATGTGCTGTTGTAGTTGTTTTAGCTGTTTATAATTCAGACATTTTGGTCAGCATATCTTGTGAACATCTACATTTTGCACAAAAATTTTGGCTGTAGTAACTGGTTTTATACTAATATTTTCCCTAAGAAAATTCTGAGAAGAATCCACAGCATATTCTCCATATAATAAGGATATTATAACTGTTTATTCTCAGAGGTACATTTTTATTAACTACTATTTGATAAGCACATACATATTTTATTAAACTCTTTATAATTCTTAAAAGCCTCTCATCTTTCATTTAGTATATTTGCATGGAAACATAAAATTGACTTTCTGGAGACATGGTTGCTGTGTATGTGTATATATATGTGTGTAACTAGTTATTATAGCACACTTATGCTGGGATCTGAAATTTTAACAAATAATCAGACTGTCAACATAGAACTCAAAAAAAGAAACATTAATATTAGCAAGGATGTTGATCTGAGGACACATATAGAGAGAATTTTCAGTTTCTTCTTGATACTATAAGTTCAATGTTGTAGACATTGGTTCTAAATTATTCCTTAATTTTTGTATTAACATTAGATGAAGTTATACCTTGGAGTAAGTAACCTATTCTAATTGACAATCAGTGCAAAACCATAAATTGCCATCCTAAAAGCACAGTTAAAATGAAAAGACAAAAGTTTTAAGAACTCTGAATACTTTGTTCCTCTGTAAATCGGTCTTTATTGTTAATTCAATTGCTAGGTTGGAAATAACTCAATTATGAATTTCTTATCATTTGGCAACATACTTGAAATTTACCAAAGCAGAAATTAGAGATGTGCTAAGTAGGCAAATCCTAGAAGAAATCAGTCCTGAATATTCATTGGAAGGACTAATGCTGAAGCTGAGACTCCAATACTTTGGCCACCTGATATGAAGAACTGACTCATTTGAAAAGACCCTGATGCTGGGAATGATTGAGGGCGGGAGGAGAAGGGGATGACAGAGGATGAGATATTTGGATGGCATCACCAACTCAATAAACATGAGTTTGAGCAAGCTCTGGGAATTGGTGATGGACAGGGAGGCCTGGCGTGTTGCAGTCCATGGGGTTGCAAGGAGTCGGACATGACTGAGCAACTGAACTGTACTGACCTGAAGTAAGTAAAAAGTCCACCTGCCAATTCAGGAGGCATGGGTTTGATTCCTGGGTCAGGAAGATCCCCTGGAGAAGGAAATGGCAACCTGTTCAGAATTCTTGCCTGGAAAATTCCATGAATAGTGGAGCCTGGAGGGCTACAGTCCAAGGGATCAAAAAAAAATAATAATAATAATAATAATGCCTGATTTCTTTTGAAGAGCCTGATTTCTTTTTATTTTTGCCTAGAATCTGTCACAACTGCTATGCACATATTTATTTTCAGTCCAATGCAGTTTCTTCGTATTTTGTTGCTCAAAGAGAGGTATGTCCAGGTGCAAGCACAGCAACATGCAGTAAAGTGTTCCAGATCCCAATCTGTTTCACTTTGTTTGTCCCAGGATCACCTTAATTTATTTGAATACTGAACACTTTATTGGTATTTCTGTGCGTATGACTGTGGGCACACGTCTGTGGGTGCTTATTTCTAAGGATGTGATAGGAACGTGTGTCATACGTATCAGCATCCCAAATATCTAGTGTTATCCACTTTGAAAATTTTGTTTTAGAGGTCTTAGGGAAGATCACTCAGATTCGATCCTCTCAACACCTTTTACTGTCTCCGTGGCTAAACCTGTAAGGGTGGTGTGTACAAGGAGATAGAAAGACTCACTGTAACAGCAGTTTTCTAGCCATTTCTTCTCAAGAGCCTGATTACTTGTAATTTGTACCCAGAGAGTTATGAGAATTATAGGACCCACATGCCACATGCCCAGAGACTGTGGTGACAAAACCAGAGACCGTTTCAAAATTGGCGCTTACAGGAATTAGCTATGCAATGAAGATTTGGTCATGTGTAAAATTCAAGCCAGGAAGGAGCCTACTGAAAGATGCTTGTAATTGACAGTGATAACAGAGAGTATATTCTGGAACTAAGAATTTCAGCCAGTGTCAAGTAATTTAATTATAGCAGTTTTTCCATGAGCTAGATAAGTGTATGGTGATAGAATCTCTTAATGGTAGAAGAACAGCATCAAATGATGAGATGGTAATATAGATGGTGAAGGTTTTTTTTAAATATTTATGAAATATAAATCTATATTTATGTAAATATACATATAACTATAGATAAAGATGTAACTATAGATATAGCTATTGTGTTGGGGTACATTCACAGGTATTCCAGTTGTTAAAAGGTAGAATTTTGGTAATGTAGCCCTGATAATTTTCTAAGTTCTCCGTAAAATACTGGACTAAAGTTCAGGTCTGTGGAATTCCTATTGCTTTGATTCTGTGCTTTTCAAATAACTTTCATATTTGATTTCTCAGATAGCATAATTCTAGGAAGGAATTTGTTAGGATGACATTTTTTTTAGTAATTGTGTCACTAGAACATTCTCTCAGTAGCAAATTAACATTCTGTAAATTGACATTCTGGTTGATAATATTAGTCTCCTGGGAGTCTGGTAAGAATGAAATAATTTCCCAAAGTCTGATAATCCTTTAGTGGACGACTCAAATAGATTTCTTGAAAATACAAATATAATGATGAGATCTGTTTTTAAAATATTCTATAAGTCTTTATCATCATAATTAATAACATTTACTTGGTAATGGTATATAAGGTCACCAAGCAACTTTTGTTATTTTAATTTAAGAATTAATCTGCATCATTTTAATCTCCTTGTGTTAAGGTACTAGAAAAAGAACTATCTATCTAGCCAATTATTCAGTCAATCTTCACTTATAAAAAGTAAGTAGCTATATTGTATATCCAAAATTGAATAGTAGGGAGAGGCCTATGTGGTACTAATCACAATAAGACTAATTTCCCCCAAACTCTATGGCTTAAGACATGGCTTACAAATGTATTATAGAGTACATAAGAATAACATATAATATTACTCTTTAGTGTGTGAAGGTCATAAGAATAATAATGCTATTATTATAATGTTATTATTAATTATATAGTATATATAAAATTATATATAACATTATATTAATAACCCAATAAATTTATATTTCTATAACCAAAACAGATTCTATTTAAAATGTTCATGCTGTTGGGGGATTCTATTTTGCTTACTGACAATAACAGCAGCAACGAAAACCTTGTGGCTTGATAGAATGGTTCAGCTTGTCTGAACTGGTGAGAATAACATTATCAATACAAAACAACTTACTTGGTCTAAAGACTTAGTTTGTGTTATTTAAAAATATATTGCTAATTTTTTTGGAGTTATGAGAGGTGAATCAATTCAAAATTATTATAAAATTTTAGAGCTTTGAGGCTTCGATTTATGAGAAGGATAAGGGCTTCCCTGGTGGCTCAGATGGTAAAGAATCTGCCTGCAATGCAAGAGACCCATGTTTGATCCTTGGGTCAGGAAGATCCCCTGGAAAACTGAACGGCAACCCACTTTAGTATTCTTGCCTGGAGAGTCCCATGGACATAGGAGTCTGGCGGGCTACAGTCCACTGGGTCACAAAAAATTGGACACAACTGAGCAACTAACACTGTAACTTTAATTTTAAAACAGAATAAATTAGATCATAGTAACCGCTGCAAAAATTTTGTACTTAGAGAAGTACATTATGATTGTGATTATATCATTATAATAATAAAATGTCATCCACAATTACATCAGCTGTGTAGATAATTTGTGCAAAAAATATTTGTTTCTGATATGCAAATAATTGAGGCAACATGATCCTAATGCATGAATTATGCAAATAAATACCTCAAAGTTATATTCCATTCTATATGTTTAGCCTGAGTTTTTAGACTCGCAGTTAATGTCTTCTTCCTATATCCATGGGATGATATTTACACAACTTATATGGATTATCAAGGTATTGATTTTGATAAACCAAGCTGAATTATTTGTACTTTCCAGATTTATGCTCTTGAATTATAGGAATTCAATTATTTTTTGTAGTTCATATTGAATGTGGTATTTGATCTATTTCTGAGAATATTACATAATGTTAAAAGTATTGAAAGATGACTCTAGCCATATATATACAATAAATGCTTAGCCTTATTGGAGCACCCTGTTGAACTTTAAAAAGAAATATTGTGTGTGTTCAATCATGTCCAACTCTTTGTGATCCCATTGACTGTAGCCTGCCAGGATACTCTGTCCATGGAATTTTTCCAGGCAAGAATACTGAGTGAGTTGCCATTTCCTTCTCCAGGGGAACTCCCCCTTTCCGGGGATTGAACCCATGTCTCTTGTGTCTCCTGCATTGGCAGGTGGATTCTTTACTATTCAGTTCAGTTCAGTCCAATCACTCAGTCATGTCTGACTCTTTGTGAACCTGTGGACTGCAGCATGCCAGGCCTTCCTGTCCATCACCAATTCCTGAAGTTTACTCAAACTCGTGTCCATTGAGTTAGTGATGCCATCCAACCATCTCAACCTTTGTCATCCCCTTCTCCTCCCGCCTTCAAGCTTCCCCAGCATCAGGGTCTATTCAAATGAGTCAGCTCTTTGCATCAGGTGGCCAAAGTATTGGAGTTTCAGCTTCAGCATCAGTCCTTCCAATGAATATTCAGGACTGATTTTCTTTAGAATGGACTGGTTGGATCTTCTTGCAGTCCAAGGGACTCTCAAGAGCCTTCTCCAACAACACAGTTCAAAAGCATGATTTTTTTTGGCACTCAGCCTTCTTTATAGTCCGACTCTCACATCCATATGTGAGTACTGGAAAAACCATAGCTTTGACTAGACAGACTTTGTTGGCAATGTAATGTCTCTGCTTTTTAATAAGCTGCCTAGGTTGGTCATATATTTTCTTCCAAAGACCAAGCATCTTTTAATTTCATGGCTGCAGTCACCATCTGCAGTGATTTTGGAGCCCCCCAAAACAAAGTCTGTCACTGTTTCCAGTTTCCCCATCTATTTGCCATGAATTGATGGGACCAGATGCCATGATCTTAGTGTTCTGAATCTTGAGCTTTAAGCCAACTTTTCCACTGTCCTCTTTCACTTTCATCAAGAGGGTCTTTAGTTCTTTGTTTTCTGCTATAACGGTGGTGTCATCTGCATATCTGAGGTTATTGATATTTCTCCCGGCAATCTTAATTCCAGCTTGTGCTTCTTCCAGCCCAGCATTTCTCATGATGTACTCTGCATATAAATTAAATAAGCAGGGTGACAATATACAGCCTTGATGTACTTCTTTCCTGATTTGGAACCAGTCTGTTGTTCCATGTCCAATTATAACTGTTGCTTCTTGACCTGCATACAAATTTCTCAGGAGGCAGGTCAGGTGCTCTGGTATTCCCATCTCTTCAGAATTTTCCATAGTTTATTATGATCCACACAGTCACAGACTTTAGTGTAATCAATGAAACAGAGTAGATGTTTTTCTGGAATTCCTGTACTTTCTTTGTGATCCCATGGATGTTGCAATTTGATCTCTTGTTCTTCTGCTTTTTCTAAATCCAGCTTGAACATCTGGAAGTTTATGGTTCACACTATCGAATCCTGGCTTGGAGAATTTTGAGCATTACTTTACCAGCATGTGAGATCAGTGCTATTGTGCAGTAGTTTGAGTAGTCTTTGGCATTGTCTTTCTTGGGATTGGAATGAAAACTGACTTTTACCAGTCCTGTGACCACTGCTGAGTTTTCCAAATTTTCTGGCATATTGAGTGCAGCACTTTCACAGCATCTTTTAGGATTTGAAATAGCTCAACTGGAATTCCATCACCTCCACTAGCTTTGTTCGTAGTGGTGCTTCCTAAGGCCCACTTGACTTTGCATTCCAGGATGTCTGGCTCTAGATGAGTGATTACAGCATCGTGATTATCTGGGTCATGAAAATTTTTTTTCTTTTTTTGGTATAGCTCTTCTGCGTATTCTTGCCACCTCTTCTTAATATCTTCTGCTTCTGTTAAGTCCATATGATTTCTACATATACAGTCCATGAAATTCTCTAGGTCAGAATACTGGAGTGGGTAGCCTTTCCCTTCTCCAGAGGATCTTCTCAATCCAGGGTTTGAACCCAGGTCTCCCACATTGCAAGCAGATTCTTTACCAGCTGAGCCCTCTTTACCATTAGTGCAACCTATATTAGTAGTTCGGCTTGGTCAAATAAAAACCAAAGTATTAAAAGTATATATTTTTCAGTTCAAAATTTTACCTTAGATGGGAATGAGGTATTATGTAATGTATATGCCTTTTTTATACCTCTTAAATTCTTATGAATTATTTCAGAACTTAGTTATTTTAGTGTATGTGGATTTCAATGAGTTAAAGAGTCTATAGTTCTGAATGCTATAAGCTGTATGTTGTTGTTGTCTAGTTACTAAGTAATGTCCCATTCTTTTGTGACCCCATGGACTACTGTAACCCACCAGGCTCCTCTGTCCATGGGATTTCTCAGGCAAGAATACTGGTGTGGGTTACCATTTTCTCCTTTAGGGGATCTTCCTGACCCAGGACTTGAACCCATGTTTCCTGCATTGAAGCCAGATTCTTTACCACTGGCACCACCTGGGAAGTATTATGGGATTTGGAAATAGAGCTTTTAGGAGATAATTAGGTTTAAGTCATGATAGTAGAGCTCCCATGATGGGATCAATACCTTTATAAGACTAGGATCTGGCCAGAATTCTCTGTCTCTTTCATGTGAGGTAATAGCAAGAAGGTGGCTACCTGAACCAGGAAGTGTCCACATCAGAGACAGAATCTGTTGTCACCTTGATCTTGGACTTTCTAGCCTCCTAAGCTGTGGAAAACAGCTGCCTAAACTGACAGGCTGCTGCTATATTTAGGATGAAATGAGAAGACATTCTTCCTTCATTCTAAAAGCGTAAGTACATCTCTTTTCCAATGTACCCATCTGGAGTTTCATGAGGCAAATCCCCAGAAAAATAATACTCTGCCTCATGTACCTTTTGAATAAAATGTCTGAGGTGGAGAACTCTAAACTTGTCATTGCAGGACTAGCCTAAATCCTCATTTCTCTTGTGTCGTTGCTCAATTCAGAGATGTACTAATACCTTTCAGGATGCCTCAGTGTGACTCCTATAAAAAATTCCCACTCATGTCAAACACATTAAACTAATCATTTGGTGACTGGTTTTGGTCATTGGCCTTGACTCTTAAAACAGAAAAGGCAATTCAAAAGCATTAATTGATTTTTACTATGTATATATCTCCACAGAACTCATGCCATTTCATTACCATTATGTAATTGATCCTAAACAGTAGAGTAACATTAGGATCTGAGATGTTTGCTGATAGTGAACATGGATGAAAAAGCTTCTTACAGATATTTGGCCTTTGAGCTTCTCAATTGATATTTCTTTTACCAGGCTCAATGCAATGGATAACGTAAGTTTAGCTGAAACTCTCTTTGTTAACAGAATCAGTCCACTAAAAATAAATCAATATACACTCTTCTTATTGTATACTGGGATTCATACCTAAGAGAAACATCATTTTCTACTTGTTTTGCTTCAGATCCTGGGTTTATAACTTGGGTTGTTTTTGTTGTTCAGTCAGCAAGTCGGTCCAACTCTGTGCCCCCATGGACTGCAGCACACTAGGCCTCCCTGTCCCTAACCATAGCCCAGAGTTTGCCCACATTCATGTCCATTGAATTGGTGATGTCATCCAACTATCTCATCCTCTGCCACCTTCTTCTCCTTTTGCCTTCAGTTTTTCCCCAAATCAGGGTCTTTTCCAATAAGTCATATCTCTTAACTGAGTAGATTAAGAGATATGACAACTATGAATAATAAATAGTAATAAACTCTAGTAAGTATTATATTAAATAATACATAATAATTGAATAATATAAACATGTAATGCTATAATCACTTAAAAGTCTGTGTTTTGAGAAACATGAATGAAAAGGTGAGAGGTAATCTAAAACAATCTTGTGCCAAGAGAAGTAGCCTCAGTTCAGTTCAGTTCAGTTGCTCAGTCGTGTCCGACTCTTTGCGACCCCATGAATCGCAGGTAGTCACCCAGTAGTCTCACAGACAGCTTATGGCCAAGATGTTAGTCAATTTTTACTTAAAGGAGAGGAATAAGAATTACAGTTACATGACTCTATGGTCATAAAATGATTCTTGATAATAGAATAGAAAGAATGACTCTAGAAGTCAGGAAGTGGCAATTTTAGTGTAAAAGTGGATGTGATGCTATTTTATCCTCAGTACAACATTTTGTCTGTTCATTTTTCTGATCTTTGCCTAATTACCCCTTCTTAGTCACTCAGGCTCCCCAATCACCATGCGCTGTTATATGGCACTATCGTATCCCATGCTACTCATTCACTCCTCATACCTTCGGATCTTTAACTGCCTAATTGCCCTTTCATAAAATTGGTCATCCACATTAAATAATCTCTCTCCTTCTTGTGTACATCTTTTCTGGGTAAAGAATAGGGACCTGGCAAATTTGACCTCACAGGTAAAATAAAGAAAAACATCACAGCTGATTAAAAAACAAAGGAGCTGTGACTTCGGACGACACACTGTCTGATGTAGAAGTGGAAGCACAGATTTTAGGCAAGAGGTTCTTGAATAAAGGGTATTTTGAATAGAAGAGCCATATTCATTTGAAAATATTTACTGGACACTTTTCATGGCTAAACACAATTCTAGGCTTTGGTAATACAGCAGTGAACAGGACATACAGGATCCCTGCTCATATGGAACTTCCAGTGTTGTGAACTACTAAATACTTAACTAATATCATTTGATATGGCTGCTACAGGGAAAATAATGTGATAGAAATGATACTGACTGGTGGAAATGAATCATTGTTACTTGCAGCAGGGGGTGAGGTGTCAAGGTTGGGGCATGGTCTTCTTAATATCCATTGGTCAAGGCCTTTCTGAGAACTGACATTGGAACATATACCTAAAAAGGAAGGGAAAGCACAAGCCAGGCACATTCAAATACTCTCTTTTCTTGTTGATTAGATACAAAAGTTCTAAGAAGGGAGCTTTCTTTGCAATTTGAGAAAAAAGTAGGGAGATCAGAGTGGCTGCACTAAAATGAGTAAGGAAGATGCGAGTTAAAAGCAAAGTTTGGAAGTCTCATAATCCATATTAAAGACTGAATTTTGTGCTAAATGTGGGGAAGTTTTTTGAGACTTTTGGGAGAAGAATGATATTTTGAAAAAAAAGAACAGACAACATTTATAGTAAAACTTCCTGTTTACTAAAACTGTGCAGAAGAAATAATATAATGAAAGTTGGTAGCCTATTACCATGGACTTTCATGGACAGAGGAGGTTGCAAAGAGACACAATTGAGAGACTAACACTAACACATCTCATTTCCTGGGTGACCTTTATGGAAATGTGACAGAGAGAAACACTCCATAGAGTTTTGACTTAAAATTGAATTAAAGTTTAGCAAGCTTAGGTATTTATAAAAATATGTGATGTACTTTTGAAAACATTCATACAGGAGAGTAAATCTCAAGAGTCCATTGATTTGTTAAGACTTTTCTTCACTGGCAATCAAATGTACTATACATATCAGATCACAGACCTCTCTTCAAGTCATGATATAATTTGTGTTTTACAATGATCAGTTCAGGTACTCTGAGAAAATAGTTATAGTGCATCTAGAAGGGAAGTAGAGTCCAGTTAAGAAGCTATTGCAGCACATAGAGGAGAGAAGATAGTGTCTTGAGCAAGGTTTGCTGGTAAATTTAATTTGGGCTAAAGTAGGAAGAGATAAAAATAAGATGAAGACTGAATTCATTTGAGTTAAAGATCAAAAAGAATATTTTGCCTAGTAGGAAAAATGCACCTTTGCATAAAGTGGTTTTGTTTTGTTTTTCTTTGTTGTTGTTGTTATCTAGAAAGAATAATAAGGATTAGCATCTGCTCTAAGGGTATCTACTATAAAGGGGGAGAAAAAAAGAGTGACTTGTCCTTTGGGTTAGAAGAAGAAATTGAGAAATAATGGAGCAGGAAGGTGGAGAGAAGTTCAAAAGCTCTGTCATCTCCTGTCCATTCTTCCTAACAAAAATAACAACATCCAAGACCCATGAAGATAACTGATACCAGCTCACCATCCCATATCAGAAGTACCTTCTTTGTCTTTTTTCATAGACATATATACAGATTGCATGTAGAACTTTGTGACTATTCTTATCAAGAACTGATGTTCATTTAGACTATATTTCATATATTTAAACAGGAGCAGAGCTAGGAAGAAGCACATTTTTCTCAGTCAAAGGAGAAAAAAAAAAAAAACTCTCTATAATGTGCCACAGATTCTATTCCTGATTGAGAATATCCTTTCCCATGGCATGCCCAAATTGAACTTCTTTAATATCATTTTAATTATTATTGTAAGCAGGCAGACCCTTTGCTTCCTCAGTTCAGTTTATTTAATATAATCTAGGAATAAAGTAAGTATATGTTTCTTGATTGTGGCAACATATAAAAATAAATGCAATTACATCATCTCATCATTCAGTGGGCATTTTCAAATACTCTACCAAAGAAAAGTGCTGTAAAACCAAAATGTTAATTTCCCGCTTAAACTGGGAGACATATAAATCAGGAAAAACATAGTTCTCATATAATCTTGACATTTTATAAATTTAATTTTTACCTGCTCTTCTCTGTATTTACACTGGAAACACTATAATTTTCTTCAGTGAAGGCAACATCACAGCTTAAGGGACAATATTTGAGTGGAAGTAAAAATGTTAAGTATTCATAAAATATAAGAACAGAAATTTGGATTGAAGCAATCAGTATTTGGAATGTTTCTGAATTTTTTGTGTGTGTGATGGCTTCAAAATTTCTATGATTTTTGGCTCTTTCACCTAAGCTAAAATATAACTCGAATGTAGTAATCCAAATACGATTACATATTTAATGTTGACAAAGGACTATGATAAGTATATGCTGCATAATCTCATCATTGCTCTGATAGTCTTTGATGCCACCATATCTCTCCTGAAGGTTTCAGGGTCTTCCGACTGGTCATCTGGTTTCAGATTTCTACCCTTGTATCCACACAGCACCCAGAATGATCTTTAAAGCTTGCTAATCAGACATTGAACTACCTTGCTTGAAACTGTCCTCAGGGACTTTCTGAAAAATCTACAGATTGCACTAAATATCTGTTCTTTTTTTGAAGTTTGTTAAAAAAATTTTTTTTTTTCAAAATGTAAGTACAGTTTTTCTTAAAAGTCTAACTGTATTAACCAAAAAAGATAAAAAGAAAGAGGAGACAAAGCATGTGGATAATAAATGATAGAGGATTAAATAATAAATGAGTTAGATTAATGTCTTGGTGAGTACAGTAGGGGTGCCAAGATGAAGAACCCCAAGAAAGACTCAAAATTAGTGACCCTGGGCACCTCTGAAAGTGCAGATATAGGATAGTGCTAATAATAAGGCGATTAGCTTAGAACGCATTCTGAGAATAGGTATGCTTCTAAATTTGCTCCCCTATTCACAATAGCCAGGCAAGTTCTTATCTCCTACTTGAGTAGAAAATAGGATGTTTTTAGAATGTTTTATTTCTGAAGCAGTTAAACAATGAATGGATTGATAAAAGGAGCCACGGCTATGGAGCAGACACTACAAACTAAAATGAGGGAAGCCAGGTAACAAGAAGGATGTCAAAAGCAAAAGAACAAATCATTAGATTTCTATGTATATCCTCTTATAGAGGAAATTTTATATATATATATATATTCTTTTCCCATTTGTTTCCATTATGTTATTACAATATGCTGAATGTAGTTCCCTGTACCATAGTAGGACCTTATTTTTTATCTATTTTATATGTAGTGGGGTAATTACTAATTAGGATTTACTGTAATTAGTAAGAGTACTGGAGTGGGGTGCCATTGCCTTCTCCAAATTTATATGTAGTGGGAGTTAATCCCAAACTCCTCATTTATCCTTTCCCCACCCTCTTTCTCCTTTGGCAACATAAATTACTTTTCTTTGTGTTTTAATTTTTTTGTTTTGCTTTTTTCAATTTTTATTGGAGTATATTTGATTTACGGTGTTGTGTTAGTTTCAGCTGTACGGCAAAGTGACTCAGTTATTAGTTGTTGTTGTTCAGTTGCTCAGTCGTGTCTGACTCTTTGTGACCTCATGGACTGGAGCATGCCAGGCTTCCCCTTCCTTCACTATCTCCTGGAGTTTGCTCAAACTCACATCCATTGAGTTGATGATGCCATCCAAACATCTCAATCTCTGCCACTTTTTTCTTCTCCTGCCCTCAATCTTTCCAGCATTATGGTCTTTTTCCAATGAGTGGACAAGGAGGCCTGGCGTGCTGTGATTCATGGGGTCTCAAAGAGTAGGACACGACTGAATTACTGAACTGAACTGAACTGAACTGGCTCTTCGCAACAGGTGACTAAAGTATTGCCGCTTCAGTGTCACTCCTTCCAATGAATGTTCAGAGTTGATCTCCTTTAGGATGGACTGGTTTGATCTCCTTGCTGTCCAAGGACTCTCAAGAGTATTGTCTAGCACTACAGTTCAAAAGCATCAGTTCTTTGGTGCTCAGCCTTTTTTAAGGTCCAACTTTCACATCAGTACATGATTACTGGAAAAACCATACCTTTGACTATATGGACCTTTGTCAGCAAAGTGATGTCTGCTTTTTAAATTTTTTAATAGACTTAGGTTTCTTTCTCTTTTTTTTTTTTACCATCTTCTTTTTAAAATTAATTTATTTTTTATTGAATGATAATTGCTTTATAGAATTTTGCTGCTTTCTGTCAAACCTCAACATGAATCAGCCATAGGTATACATATATCCCCTCCCTTTTGAAACTCCCTCCCATCTACCTCCCCATTCCACCCCTCTAGGTTGGTACAGAGCACCTGTTTGAGTTTCCTGAGCCAGAGAGCAAATTCTCATTGGCTATATATTTTACATATGGTAGCGTAAATTTCCATGTTACTCTTTCCATACATCTCATTCTCTCCTCCCTTCTCCCCATGTCTATAAATCTATTCTCTAAGTCTGTTTCTCTATTGTTGCCCTATAAATAAATTCTTGGGTACCATTTTTCTAAATTCTGTTTATATGCATTAGAATATGATATTTATCTTTCTCTTTCTGACTTACTTCACTCTGTATAATATGTTCTAGGATCATCCACCACATTAGAACTGACCCAAAGGCACTCCTTTTTATGGCTGAGTAAGAGGCTGTCTTTGCCCCATTGTATGTTCTCTCCTCCTTTGTTAAAAATAAGGTACCCATAGTTGCATGGGTTTATTTCTGGGCTTTCTATCTTGTTCCATTGGTCTATATTTCTGTTTTTGTGCCAGTACCATCTGTCCTGATGACTGTAGCTTTGTTGTATAATCTGAAGTCAGGAAGGTTGATTCCTCCAGCTCCATTCTTCTTTCTCAAGATGACTTTGGCTATTTGGGGTCTTTTGTGTTTCCATATGAATTGTGAAATTTTTTGTTCTAGTTCTGTGAAAAATGCCATTGGTAATTTGATAGGGATCACATTGAATCTGTAGATTGCATTTGGTAGTATAGTCATTTTCACAGTATTGATTCTTCTTATCCAGGAACATGGAATATCTTTCCATTGGTTTATGTCATCTTTGATTTCTTTCATTAGTGTCTTATAATTTTCTGTATACAGTTCTTTTGTCTCCTTAGTTAAGTGTATTCTTAGATATTAATTATTTTTGTTGTAATGGTGAATGGGATTGATTCCTTAATAACTCTGATTTTTCACTGTTAGTATATAGAAATGCAAGTGATTTCTGTGTACTGATTTTGTATCCTGCAACTTTGCTAAATTCACTGATTAGCTCTAGGAATTTTCTGATACTATCTTTAGGGGTTTCTATGTACAGTATCATGTCATCTGCAAACAGTGAGAGCTTTACTTCTTTTCTGATATGGATTCCTTTTACTGCATTTTCTTCTCTGATTGCTATAGCTAGGACTTACAGAACTATGTTGAATTATAGTGGTGAAAGTGGACACCCTTGTCTTGTTCCTCAGGGGGAATGTTTTCAGTTTCTCACCATTGAGAAGAATGTTTGCTATAAGCTTATCATATAAGGCCTTTACTGTGTTAAGGAAGGTTCCTTCTATGCCCATTTTTGAAGAGTTTTAATCATACATGGGTGTGAATTTTATCAAAGACTTTTTCTGCATCTATTGAGATTATCATATGGTTTTCATCTTTCAATTTGTTAATATGGTGTATCACATTGATTTGTGTATGTTGAAGAATCCTTGCATTCCTGGAAAAAACCCAATTTGATCACAGTGTATAAGCTTTTTGATGTGTTGCTGAATTCTGTTTGTTAAAATTTTTTTGAGGATTTTTGCATCTATGTTCATCACTGATGTTTGCCTGTAGTCTTCTTTGTTGGTGTTGTCTTTGTCTGGTTTTGGTATCAGGATGATGGTGGCCTCATAGAATGAGTTGGGAAGTGTTTCTCCCTTTGCAAATTTTGAAAGAGTTTTAGAAGGATAGATATTAACTCTTCTCTAAATGTTTTATAGAATTCTCCTGTGAAGCCATTTGGTCCTGGGCTTTTGTTTTTTGGGAGATTTTTGATCACAGCTTCAATTTCAGTGCTTATAATTCGGTTGTTCATAATTTCAATTTCTTCCTGGTTCAGTCTTGGAAGATTGAACTTTTCTAAGAATCTGTCCATTTCTTCCAGGTTATCCATTTTATTGCCATATAGTTGTTCATAATAATCTCTTATAATCCTTTTTATTTCTGCATTGTCTGTTGTAACCTCTCCTTTTTCATTCCTAATTTTGTTGATTTGATTCTTCTCTCTTTTTTTCTTGATGAGTCTGGCTAAAGGTTTGTCAATTTTGTTTATCTTTTAAAAGAATCAGCTTTTAGTTTTATTAATCTTTACTATTGTTTCTTTCTTTTTCATTTATTTCTGCTTGTATATTTATGATTTCTTTCCTTTTACTAATTTTGGGATTTGTTGTTGTTGTTCTTTTTGAAGTTGTTTTAGGTGTAAAGTTAAGTTGTCTATTTGATGTTTTTCTTGAACTTCCCTCTTAGAACTGCTTTGGCTGCATCCCATAGGTTTTGCGTTGTGTTTTCATTGACATTTTTTTCTAGAAATTTTTTGATTTCACTTTTGATTTCTTCAGTAACCTGTTGATTATTTAGAAATGTGTTGTTTAATCTCCATGTGTTTGTGTTTTTTACAGTTTTTTTCCCTTGTAATTGATATCTAGTCTCATAGCATTGTAGTCAAAGAAGATGCTTGATATGATTTCAATTTTCTTAAAATTATTGAGGATTGATTTGTGACTCAAGATGTGGTCTATCCTGGAGAATGTTCCATGTGCACTTGAGAAGAAGGTGTATTGTTCTGCATTTGGATGGAATGTCCTGAAGATAACAATGAGATCCATCTCATCTAATGTATCATTTAAGATTTATGTTTCCTTATTAATTTTCTATTTTGATGATCTGTCCATTAGTGTGAGTGAAGTGTTAAAGTCTCCTACTAGTATTGTGTTACTGTCAGTTTCTCCTTTTGTGTCTGTAAGCATCTGTCTTATGTATTGAGGTGCTTCTATGTTGGATGCCTAGATATTTACAGTTGTTATGTCTTCCTCTTGGATTGATCCCTTGATCATTATGTAGTGGCCTTCCTTATCTCTTGCAATCTTCTTTAAGGTCTATTTTCTCTGATATGAAAATTGTTATTCCAGCTTTCTTCTGCTTCCTGTTTGCATGGAATATATTTTTCCATCCTCTCACTTTCAGTCTATATGTGTCTTTAGGTCTGAAGTGGGTTTCTTGTAGTCGGAATATATATGGGTCTTGTTTTTGTATCGATTTAGCCAGTTTTTGTCTTTTGGTTGGAGCATTTAATCCATTTACATTTAAAGTGATTATTGATATATATGTTCCTGTTGCCATTTTCTTAGTTGTTTGGGGTTGATTTGGTGGATCTTTTTTCTTCTCTAGTATTTATTGGCTATATAAGTCCCTTTAGCATGTGTTGAAAGCTGGTTTAGTGGTACTAAATTCTCTTAACTTTTGCTTGTCTGAAAAGCTCTTTATTTCTCTATCAATTTTGAATGAGATCCTTGCTAGGTACCATAATCTTGGTTGTATATTTTTCCCTTTCAATACTTTAAATGTATCCTGCCATTCTGGCCTACAGAGTTTCTGCTGAAAGATCAGCTGTTAAGCGTATGGGGTCTTCCTTGTATGTTATTTGTTGCTTCTCCCTTGCTGCTTTTAATATTCTTTCTTAGTGTTTAGTCTTTGTTAGTATGATTAGCATGTGTCTTGGCATATTTCTCCTTGGGTTTATCTTGTATGGGACTATCTGTGCCTCTTAGACTTGACTGACTATTTCCTTTTTCTTTTTGGGGAAATTCTCAACTATAATCTCTTCAAAATTTTTCTCATATCCTTTCTTTTTCTCTTCTTCTTCTGGGTCCCAAGTAACTTGAATGTCGGTGCATTTGATATTGTCTCAGAAGTTTTGGAGACTGTCCTCAGTTCCTTTCATTCTTTTCACTTTATTCTGCTCTTCAGAAGTTATTTCCATCATTTTATCTTCTAGCTCACCGATTCATTCTTCTACTTCAGATATTCTTGTATTGATTCCTTCTAGAGTATTTTTAATTTCAGTAATTGTGTTGTTTGTCTCTGTATGTTTATTTGTTAATTCTTCTAGGTCTTTGTGAATTGATTCTTTGATTGTTCACATTTTGTTTTCAAGGTTTTTAATCAACTTTACTATTATTATTCTGATTTCTTTTTCAGATACTTTGGCTATTTCCTATTTATTTATTTGGATTTCTGTGTTTCTAGTTGTTCCTTCATTTGTGTAGTATTTCTCTGCCTTTTTTTTTTTTTTTAACTTATTGTGTTTAAAGTCTCCTTTTCCCAGACTTCAAGGCTGAATTCTTTCTTCCTTTTGTTTTCAGCCCTTCTAAGGTTGATCCAGTGACTTGTGTATAGGATGAGATTTGTGCTGAGTTTTTTGTTGTTGTTATTGTTTGTTTGTTTATTTGTTTGTTTTTCCTCTGATAGGCAAGGCTGAGTGAGCTGGTAATCCTGTCTGCTGGTGATTGGGTTTGTATTTTTCTTTTGTTGTAGTTTAGATGAGGCATCCTGCCTAGTCTGCTACTGGTGGTTGGGTGATGCCAGGTCTTGTATTCAAGTGGTTTCCTTTGTGTGAGTTCTCACTATTTGATATTCCTTAGGGTTCTCTGGTAGTGTAGGGTCTTGGAGTCAGTACTCCCACTCCAAAGGCTCAGGGCTTGATCTCAGTCTGTCCACAGCCTCTCTAGAAATGAAGCTAGTTGCTGAGTCATGCTTGAGTAGCCAGAAGTACAGAACCACTACATCTCTGAACAGCTCAACTTGAGCCACCAGGGAAACCTACTCTGGAGTGGACGGGTATAAAGTGCAGCCTGCGGCTGTCACCACTAGCATCTCGAGAGTAAAGGTTACGTTTCTGCTCTTTAATATGCTGTCTAGGTTTGTCATATCTTTTATTCCAAGAAGCAAGCTTCTTTTAGTTTCATGGCTTTAGTCACCTACCAAAGTGATTTTGGAGCCCTAGAAAATAAAGTCTGTCACTTTCCATTGTTTCCCCAACTATTTGCCATGAAGTGATGGGGCTGGATGCCATGATCTTAATTTCTTAAATGTTGAGTTTTAATCCAGCTTTTTTACTCTCCTCTTTCACCATAATCAAGAGGGTCTTTTGTTCTTCTTCACGTTCCACCATTAGGGTGGTGTCATTCTCATATCTAAGGTTATTGATATTTCTCTGGGCAGTCTTGATTCCAGCTTGACCTTCATTCAGCCTGGCATTTTGCATGATTTACTCTGCATCAAGATTAAATAAGCAGGGTGACAATATACAGCCTTGATGTAATCCTTTCCCAATTTTGAACCAGTCCATTGTTCCATGTCCATTTCTTTTTTTTTTTTTTAATTTTATTTTATTTTTAAACTTAACATAACTGTATTAGATTTGCCAAATATCAAAATGAATCCGCCACAGGTATACATGTGTTCCCCATCCTGAACCCTCCTCCCTCCTCCCTCCCCATTCCATCCCTCTGGGTCGTCCCAGTGCACCAGCCCCAAGCATCCAGTATCGTGCGTCGAACCTGGACTGGCAACTCATTTCATACATGATATTTTACAGGTTTCAATGCCATTCTCCCAAATCTTCCCACCCTCTCCCTCTCCCACAGAGTCCATAAGACTGTTCTATACATCAGTGTCTCTTTTGCTCTCTCGTACACAGGGTTATTGTTACCATCTTTCTAAATTCCATATATATGCGTTAGTATACTGTATTGGTGTTTTTCTTTCTGGCTTACTTCACTCTGTATAATAGGCTCCAGTTTCATCCACCTCATTAGAACTGATTCCAATGTATTCTTTTTAATGGCTGAATAATACTCCATTGTGTATATGTACCACTGCTTTCTTATCCATTCATCTGCTGATGGACATCTAGGTTGCTTCCATGTCCTGGCTATTATAAACAGTGCTGCGATGAACACTGGGGTACACGTGTCTCTTTCCTTCTGGTTTCCTCAGTGTGTATGCCCAGCAGTGGGATTGCTGGATCATAAGGCAGTTCTATTTCCAGTTTTTTAAGGAATCTCCACACTGTTCTCCATAGTGGCTTTACTAGTTTGCATTCCCACCAACAGTGTAAGAGGGTTCCCTTTTCTCCACACCCTCTCCAGCATTTATTACTTGTAGACTTTTGGATCGCAGCCATTCTGACTGGTGTGAAATGGTACCTCATAGTGGTTTTGATTTGCATTTCTCTGATAATGAGTGATGTTGAGCATCTTTTCATGTGTTTGTTAGCCATCTGTATGTCTTCTTTGGAGAAATGTCTATTTAGTTCTTTGGCCCATTTTTTGATTGGGTCATTTATTTTTCTGGAGTTGAGCTGTAGGAGTTGCTTGTATATTCTCGAGATTAGTTGTTTGTCAGTTGCTTCATTTGCTATTATCTTCTCCCATTCTGAAGGCTGTCTTTTCAGCTTGCTAATAGTTTCCTTTGATGTGCAGAAGCTTTTAAGGTTAATTAGGTCCCATTTGTTATTTTTGCTTTTATTTCCAATATTCTGGGAGGTGGGTCATAGAGGATCCTGCTGTGATGTATGTCAGAGAGTGTTTTGCCTATGTTCTCCTCTAGGAGTTTTATAGTTTCTGGTCTTACGTTTAGATCTTTAATCCATTTTGAGTTTATTTTTGTGTATGGTGTTAGAAAGTGTTCTAGTTTCATTCTTTTACAAGTGGTTGACCAGAGTTCCCAGCACCAGTTGTTAAAGAGATTGTCTTTAATCCATTGTATATTCTTGCCTCCTTTGTCGAAGATAAGGTGTCCATATGTGCGTGGATTTATCTCTGGGCTTTCTATTTTGTTCCATTGATCTATATTTCTGTCTTTGTGCCAGTACCATACTGTCTTGATAACTGTGGCTTTGTAGTAGAGCCTGAAGTCAGGTAGGTTGATTCCTCCAGTTCCATTCTTCTTTCTCAAGATCGCTTTGGCTATTCGAGGTTTTTTGTTTTTCCATACAAATTGTGAAATTATTTGTTCTAGCTCTGTGAAGAATGCTGTTGGTAGCTTGATAGGGATTGCATTGAATCTATAGATTGCTTTGGGTAGTATACTCATTTTCACTACATTGATTCTTCCAATCCATGAACATGGTATATTTCTCCATCTGTTAGTGTCCTCTTTGTTTTCTTTCACCAGTGTTTTACAGTTTTCTATATATAGGTCTTTAGATTCTTTAGGTAGATATATTCCTAAGTATTTTATTCTTTCCGTTGCAATGGTGAATGGAATTGTTTCCTTAATTTCTCTTTCTGTTTTCTCATTATTAGTGTATAGGAATGCAAGGGATTTCTGTGTGTTGATTTTATATCCTGCAACTTTACTATAGTCATTGATTAGTTCTAGTAATTTTCTGGTGGAGTCTTTAGGGTTTTCTATGTAGAGGATCATGTCATCTGCAAACAGTGAGAGCTTTACTTCTTCTTTTCCAATTTGGATTCCTTTTATTTCTTTTTCTGTTCTGATTGCTGTGGCCAAAACTTCCAAAACTATGTTGAATAGTAATGGTGAAAGTGGGCACCCTTGTCTTGTTCCTGACTTTAGAGGAAATGCTTTCAATTTTTCACCATTGAGGATAATGTTTGCTGTGGGTTTGTCATATATAGCTTTATTATGTTGAGGTATGTTCCTTCTATTCCTGCTTTCTGGAGAGTTTTGATCATAAATGGATGTTGAATTTTGTTAAAGGCTTTCTCTGCATCTATTGAGATAATCATATGGTTTTTATTTTTCAATTTGTTAATGTGGTGTATTACATTGATTGATTTGCGGATATTGAAGAATCCTTGCATCCCTGGGATAAAGCCCACTTGGTCATGGTGTATGATCTTTTTAATGTGTTCTTGGATTCTGATTGCTAGAATTTTGTTAAGGATTTTTGCATCTATGTTCATCAGTGATATTGGCCTGTAGTGTTCTTTTTTTGTGGGATCTTTGTCAGGTTTTGGTATTAGGGTGATGGTGGCCTCATAGAATGAGTTTGGAAGTTTACCATCCTCTGCAATTTTCTGGAAGAGTTTGAGCAGGATAGGTGTTAGCTCTTCTCTAAATTTTTGGTAGAATTCAGCTGTGAAGCCGTCTGGACCTGGGCTTTTGTTTGCTGGAAGATTTTTGATTACAGTTTCAATTTCCGTGCTTGTGATGGGTCTGTTACGATTTTCTATTTCTTCCTGATCGAGTTTTGGAAAGTTGTACTTTTCTAAGAATTTGTCCATTTCTTCCATGTTGTCCATTTTATTGGCATATAATTGTTGATAGTAGTCTCTTATGAT
Source organism: Bubalus bubalis (assembly GCF_019923935.1). Lineage (NCBI taxonomy): Eukaryota > Metazoa > Chordata > Mammalia > Artiodactyla > Bovidae > Bubalus > Bubalus bubalis. Next base: position 107,815,117 of record NC_059158.1, read on the forward strand.
CCTTTGTATTTCTGTGTTGTCTGTTGTGATCTCTCCATTTTCATTTCTAATTTTATTGATTTGATTTTTCTCCCTTTGTTTCTTGATGAGTCTGGCTAATGGTTTGTCAAGTTTATTTATCGTTTCAAAGAACCAGCTTTTGGTTTTGTTGATTTTTGCTATGGTCTCTTTTGTTTCTTTTGCATTTATTTCTGCTCTAATTTTTAAGATTTCTTTCCTTCTACTAACCCTGGGGTTCTTCATTTCTTCCTTTTCTAGTTGCTTTAGGTGTAGAGTTAGGTTACTTATTTGACTTTTTTCTTGTTTCTTGAGGTGTGCCTGTATTGCTATGAACTTTCCCCTTAGGACTGCTTTTACCGTGTCCCACAGGTTTTGGGTTGTTGTGTTTTCATTTTCATTCGTTTCTATGCAAATTTTGATTTCTTTTTGATTTCTTCTGTGATTTGTTGGTTATTCAGCAGCGTGTTGTTCAGCTTCCATATGTTGGATTTTTTAATAGTTTTTCTCCTGTAATTGAGATCTAATCTTACTGCATTGTGGTCAGAAAAGATGCTTGGAATGATTTCTATTTTTTTGAATTTACCAAGGCTAGCTTTATGGCCCAAGATGTGATCTATCCTGTGAAAAGAGACAAAGACGGTCACTACATAATGATCAAAGGATCAATCCAAGAAGAAGATATAACAATTATAAATATATATGCACCCAACACGGGAGCACTGCAGTATGTAAGACAAATGCTAACAAGTATGAAAGAAGAAATTAACAATAACACAATAATAGTGGGAGACTTTAATACCCCACTCACACCTATGGATAGATCAACTAAACAGAAAATTAACAAGGAAACACAAACTTTAAACGATACAATAGACCAGTTAGACCTAATTGATATCTATAGGACATTTCATCTCAAAACAATGAATTTCACCTTCTTCTCCATGTCCATTTCTAACTGTTGCTTCTTGACCTGTATACAGGTTTCTCAGGAGGCTGGTGGGGTTGCCTGGTATTCTCACTTCTTTAAGAATTTTCCACAGTTTGTTGTGATCTGCACAGTCAAAGTCTTCAGCATAGTCAATGAAGCAGAAGTGGATTTTTTTTTTTTTTCTGGAATTCCCTTGCTTTTTCTATGATCCAACAAATGTTGGCAATTTGATCTCCATTTCCTTGGCCTTTTCCATATATATATATATATGAATCAGTTATACAAACATACCAGATGTTTTTTAGATTATTTTCCAATACAGATCATTACAGAGTATAGGGTGGTGTCCCCTTTACTATACAGTATGATGTTATTAGTTATCTATTTAATATATAGTAATGGCAACCCACTCCAGTATTCTTGCCTGGATAATCCCAAGGATAGGGGAGACTGGTGGGCTACAGTCCACAGGGTCACAAAGAGAAGGACACAATTGAAGTGACTTAGCATGCACATACCATGTATATCTCTGCTGCCTTTCATGTCTGGCTTTGCTGTGTATTTAGGTTAGGCTGAAACAAAATTATACACACTATTTGCTTTACTTTAGCACAGTTGCTGTGGAGGCCTTTGATCCAGTTTGACTGCACACAGGTTTTCTTTGATATACAAAGTGCCTTAGAATTTCTAAAAATTAGCTTATCATATTTAAAAATTGGGAGATTTCAATTGAAATTCAGAAATTCTTATCTTGGGCTTCTTTGACACAATAAAACATTTCTATATCAAAATAATTAGATGAAATTCAGGCTACTTTTTTAGGTTGATGAATACTTTTGAGCCATCATCTAGGTTTTTCATAGTCTCTCTAACATGTTTTGCCTATTTATGGTTTTTTTCTAATATTTGTGGACATTTACATCTGTTGCCTCTTGCTAATTGAAAATAATATGACAAATAAAAAATCAAGATTCATATGTGCCAACCTATCATTTTTAAAAAGTTAAAAACATGACTCATACAAATATATAATGCACATATGCTATGGAATTATTTAGCTCATTATTAAGAGAAAAGTAAGATGGTAAATCTGGCTCAGAAGCAGACATAAAAGACTGAAGTGTTTGCAATCAGTGAAAGGAAAAAAAAATTCTGATTTAAGATAGTAAGGTTAGATATATAGCTATTTAATGTCATACTGGACATTAAAACTGGGGGTTATATTTACTACCTGAAAGATATCATTTGCATCTCTATTGAAAAAAATTACTTTTAATTTGTCAACATACACATTAATATTTACATTCCTAGAGACTAGCACTTAAAATATTAAATTGTAAATTAAACAAAAAAATATTCGCCAGCAGAACTAACCAGTCTTTGAAAGAGCCTGTTAGAAAGTGGTCTAGTCTGACGTTAAAAGCACATGCAGACATTTCTTTTATATTTTTCTTAGCAAGATTTTGACTTTTGTTCTCAATTATTTTGTGGCATCAACTACTCTATTGAATAATACTTCAGATATGCAGATGATACCACCCTTATGGCAGAAAGTGAAGAGAAACTAAAAAGCCTCTTGATGAATGTAAAAGTGGAGAGTGAAAAAGTTGGCTTAAAGCTCAACATTCAGAAAATGAAGATCATGGCATCCGGTCCCACCACTTCACAGGAAATAGATGGGAAAACAGTGGAAACAGTGTCAGACTCCAAAATCACTGCAGATGGTAACTGCAGCCATGAAATTAAAAGGCGCTTACTCCTTGGAAGGAAAGTTATGACCAACCTAGATAGCATATTCAAAAGCAGAGACATTACTTTGCCAACAAAGGTCTGTCTAGTCAAGGCTATGGTTTTTCCTGTGGTCATGTATGGATGTGAGAGTTGGACTGTGAAGAAGGCTGAGTGCCGAAGAGTTGATGCTTTTGAACTGTGGTGTTGGAGAAGACTCTTGAGAGTCCCTTGGAGTGCAAGGAGATCCAACCAGTCCATTCTGAAGGAGATCAGCCCTGGGATTTCTTTGGAAGGAATGATGCTAAAGGTGACACTCCAGTACTTTGGCCACCTCATGCGAAGAGTTGACTCATTGGAAAAGACTCTGATGCTGGGAGGGATTGGGGGCAAGAGGAGAAGGGGACGACAGAGGATGAGATGGCTGGATGGCATCACTGACTCGATGGGCATGAGTCTGAGAGAACTCCGGGAGTTGGTGATGGACAGGGAGGCCTGGCGTGCTGCGATTCATGGGCTCGCAAAGAGTCGGACATGACTGAGCGACTGATCTGATCTGATCTGAGTATTATTTTGCTAGAGTTGCCATAAAAAAATACCACAGACTATACATCCTGCTATATTTAAAATGGGTAACCAACAAGGGCTGATTGGATAGCACATGGACCACTGGTCAATACTATATAGCAGCCTGGATCAGAGGGGAGTTTGACAGAGAAAGGATATATGAATGTGTATGGCTGAGTCCCTTCACTGTTCACCTGAAACTATTACAATATTATTTATTAATCAGCTATACCCCAATACAAAATACAAAGTTTAATATAAAAAAAATACACAAATTGGGTGGCTCAAAAAAAGAAAGAAATCTATTTTCTCATATTCTGCAGCCTGGAATTCCAAGCTCAAGATGCAACAGGGTTGGACTTTCTGAGATCTCTTTCTTTGGGTTGCTGATGACCTTTTCTCTGTTTTCAAGTAGTCCCAGAATTATCTCTGTATGCCTAAATCTCTTTTTATAAGGACACTAGAAAGTTTGGTTTAGGGCTTACACTAAATGACCTCATTTTAATGTAATATTCTCTTTAAAGATTTTACTTCCAAAGGACAGAGGAGCCTGGAAGGCTACAGTCCATGGGGTTGCTGAGGGTTGGACACGACTGAGCGACTTCCCTTTCACTTTTCACTTTCATGCATTGGAGAAGGAAATGGCAACCCACTCCAGTGTTCTTGCCTGGAGAATCCCAGGGATGGGGGAACACGGTGGGCTGCCGTCTATGTGGTCGCACAGAGTTGGACATGACTGAAGTGACTTAGCAGCAGCAGCAGCAGTGTATTCACATTTGCCTTGCTGGAGATTAAGGCTTTAACATATGAATTTGGGAGGAAAACAATTTAGTCCATAATAGTTAGCATATATTACATTATAGTGAAGCAAAAGTGTTAAGTTCTACATTCACCAATTCTGATTAGTTGTCTTATATCGGAGAAGGCAATGGCACCCCACTCCAGTACTCTTGCCTGGAAAATCCCATGGACGGAGGAGGCCTGGTAGGCTGCAGTCCATGAGGTTGCTAAGAGCCGGGCACGACTGAGCGACTTCCCTTTCACTTTTCACTTTCATGCATTGGAGAAGGAAATGGCAACCCACTCCAGTGTTCTTGCCTGGAGAATCCCAGGGATGGGGGAGCCTGGTGGGCTGCCGTCTATGGGGTCGCACAGAGTCGGACATGACTGAAGCGACTTAGCAGCAGCAATGTGATGATAAGAAAAAGCTGATGTAACATTTTTAATCCAATTATAGATTATCATAAGTACTCATCATTTTTAAACTTTTCCCTCAAATTTTAAAATTAATTTCTCTTGGATACAACTTTTTATTTTGTTTGTATGTTTTTACATTCAACATATATTGCACTTTAAAAAGATTGTTGTTACTTATATTTATATGCTACTTTATAAGTTTCAAAAAATTTCAATATTTTTTTCACAGTAATTCAAATACTTACCATTATTGATATTTAGATTATTTTATGATTCAGAAGTAAGTAGTCAGTACCTACAGATGTTGTAGATATGAACACAAAGTAAACTTCACTTTTGGCATATAAGAAATTCTGAATGATCATAAAGCAACTGTTTCAAAAGAACGGGGAGGGTAAAATCCTAGTAACTTTTAGTTGTAGAATGAATAAAAAGCAACTAGAGAAAAATTATAACAGGAACATATTTAATTTTTTTTTAGTAACAATAAAGTAATAAGGATCTTACTAAAATTTTAGAGACATTTTTATAATGTCAAAAATCTCCTAAAATGTTCAAAATATTTTACCTAATTTTATTTATTTATCTCTCTATATCTGTCTATCCATTCATCCATTGATTTACTTACTTGAACTCTGTTTAATTGCATTAATTCTCCAGTCTTAATAAAATTAATATTAAAAGCAGATAGAAATTTCAAGTTTAGAAAAAGGAAACAAAATCAATTCCCACAGTTACTGTTAGGGTAATTATTAGGTTTTTTAGTGAGACCTTGCTGCTTCAAACTAGGATGCTGTTAACAATACCTATTGTTTCAGTAGCAGAGAATCTTTCTGCAGTGATCCAGAATTGAAGAAAGGTGTGAATGCTGTCAAACAGCTCTTTTGTCTGAATTTACAGTTGCATAGACTAAACCAACTGCTGGCCTAGCATGAGAGATGGGTTATTGAATGGACTTTGGCACATACTTTATCTGAATACTAGGTATTTGAAATGACATTTGAAACAGTGGGTTCTGTTCTCTAGCTAATGTAATAATGCAAAGGAAATAAAAAACAAAGCTAAGTATACATTTCCACATTTCTGGAGACAGAAAAAATAGTTTAGATTTTTAAATATCCTGGCTGCTGAGATGGTTCATGTAGTTTGTGGAGTAGTTAAATGCTTATGTCTCCATAAAAACCATGTAATTCAGAATGAAACTGTAATTGATGACCTAAAAAAATCTGTATCCAGTGAATTGCCATATTCACTTATTGCTTGTCCTTGTAGAGATTTTTAGAGATTTCCACACAATTACTGTCTTCTCTACCATGGTTTGGAAAAAAAAAAAAAAAAGAAGAAATATATATAATAAACCTCACTTGGACTTCCCTGGTGGCTCAGATGGTAAAGCGTCTGCCTACAATGCGGGAGACCTGGGTTTGATCCCTGGGTTGGGAAGATCCCCTGGAGAAGGAAATGGCAACCCACTCCAGTACTCTTGCCTGAAGAATCCCATGGATGGAGGAGCCTGATAGACTACAGTCCATGGGGTCGCAAAGAGTTGGACATAACTGAGCGACTTCACTTTCACTCTTTGATCTATAACTATCAAATTATAATTTGCAATAGATACAAATATGACTGTCATAAAATTCAGGAATGAATGTGAATCAGAAACTTATTTATGGAATTATTGGAGAACCAGCCTAGTATTGATGATCTAAGATCATTAGTAGAAATGCATACTTACAGGCATCTTAAAGAAATGTTTAGATGAGATTCATAGTTAGGTATAAAAATGGACAGTGCCTCAGAAAATAAGAAACCATAACTTTTAGGGTTATCCATTGGGATAAATATCAACTGGTTAGCATGAAATTTCAGTGTGTGGTTCTGATTAAATAGAAAATACTCAAGTTAAAAACAGATACATTCTTCTAGACCTGTACTATCCATATGAGTCACTGGCTTCCTACTTTTTTCAAGTTTGAATTAATTAAAATGAAATACAATAAAGATTCAATTTACAGTCACACCAGCCACAAATTAAGTGCTCACTCGACACAGGTGACTAGTCATTATTTTATTGTAGAGCATGCTGCTGCTGCTGCTAAGTCGTTTCAGTCATGTCCAACTCTGTGTGACCCCATAGACGGAAGCCCACCAGGCTCCCCCATCCCTGGGATTCTCCAGGCAAGAACACTGGAGTGGGTTGCCATTTCCTTCTCCAATGCATGAAAGTGAAAAGTGAAAGGGAAGTTGCTCAGTCGTGCCCGACTCTTAGTAACCCCATGGACTACAGCCTACCAGGCCCCTCCGTCCATGGGGTTTTCCAGGCAAAAGTACTGGAGTGGGGTGCCATTGCCTTATAGACTATTTCCATCATAAAACAAATTACTCTCCTAGAGAAACAGCCTTCTTCTAGAGAACTAACCGATCTTTGAGCAATCTTACTTTACAGTGTCTACATATGCCATCAGAAGAACACATCACCCCTCCTTTTGTGTTATTTCCAGTTAAGAGGATCTAAAAATGAGAGTTTACCTTAATTCACAAAAAATATTTATTCCTGTTACTACTAAAACTTTTAGCTGTGTCATTGAACCAGTTATGCCCATTGAGTTAGATGAACTATTTGAACAAATGCAAAAACTAGGTGAAATATTTTATTGTAAATACCTATTCCTTAGGATTTAAAAACTCTTTGCCCTTTTGTCTAGATCATCCTCAGTGCTTAGATAGCAGGAAGAAAAGTATCAAGAGATAGTCATTACTTTGTAAAATAAGCACTTTATTTTGGCATAGAAATTATCTTTGCAGGGACTTTTTTTTGTTGTAAAGCTACTTGTACTTTTAAAATATCTTCTATGGTGGTTTGGGCAGACTTAAGTACTCTTAAAGGGGCTTCCCTGGTGGTTCAGAGGTTGAAGCATCTGCCTGCAATGTGGGAGACCTGGGTTCAATCCCTGGGTTGGGAAGATCCCCTGGAGAAGGAAATGGCAACCCACTCCAGTCTTCTTGCCTGGAGAATCCCATGGATGGAGGAGCCTGGTGGGCAACAGTCCATGGGGTCTCAAAGAGTCGGACACGACTGAGCGACTTCACTTTACTTCTTCATTTCATGTACTCTTAGGTTTATGATACTAGATTTGCACATGCAATACAATGATTGTGTGTTTGTGGGTGTGTTTCAGATGTGCAACAAATGGCAATTGACTGGCTCACGAGGAATCTCTATTTTGTGGACCATGTCAGTGACCGGATCTTTGTGTGTGATTACAACGGGTCTGTTTGTGTCACCCTGATTGACCTGGAACTTCACAATCCGAAGGCAATAGCAGTGGATCCAATAGGAGGGTAAGAAATTCTTCCTTATAGTGTTTGATCTGATATAATTTCCCTTAAAAAAAAAAAGTCTGAGAAGAGTTGTGGAATATAAGACAACAGGCTCAAAAGTGTTTTAATGTTAATTTGAACAGTTACATTACAGGAAGGAAAAAAGAAGTTGTAATCTACTGTGAAGAAGCTGAGTCATACCATTTCCTTAACACATCATTGTTGCAGGGCTTGCCTAAGACACAGTCAACCCACTACTCTCCTACTGATCACTTTGATGTCACCAGAGAAGAGCCTCAGCATTGTTTTAGGTTAAAGACAAGAGACCTAAGTTACTTAGTAGTGGGCCTTGTAGTTACCAAACTTCAAAAATTCTACCTGAAAAATGGACTATTAAAAAATCTAGGTCCAACACAACATTTAAGATTTATTAAAGGAACATTGTACATGTTTGAGGATATTAGTAAGACATGAAGTTTGTCTTTGTTAATTGAAACCATTTTCTTCCTCCAACTACTGATGTGTAAACATTGTCGTATTATGGAGTAACTGAATTAATCATCAGCTTTGCAAGCTGCTTTATTGGTTAAAAAGAAGCCTTATTTTATCTGAATTTCTTTTAGCTAATAAACTAATTCCTCTTTTTTTAATATTTCATAATTTATCAAATTATAGGTAAATATGTTTAAATTCCCAATAACTTATTTCATGTAATTAGGAACTTAATACAGGAATTATACTTTAATTTTATAAACACTATGATATTATATAAAGTTATATAAAGTCAATATTTTTACCAGTAACTATTGGGAAAGGATATTCTCAAAATAATGGCATAGTGTACAACTTTAGTTGGAGGAGCTGGTGGGTGCTTTTTTCAGATGTAAGTTGTAACAAAGATTTAAAAGCAAAAATTTTATCCTTGTTATAGCTTTAATCGTCCCCTGGCAGTTCAGGCTGAAATGTCTGATGGAACATAGCCTAAACTGCCATAAGCCTCCATTCAATAGATGGGAAAATATTTACTGAAGAAACAGCTGTCATCCATATGTGGACTTTTGTCACTCTTTACTTAAAGTCTGATTGAATATTAAGATGCATCATCACAATGGTTCTGATTTTGACAAGAACAGCTTGCACGTAAGAGCTTTGCTAGGAAGCCTGTGTAATATAATTCTTGAATGTAGCTCTATTTGTATTTGCAGCAGATGGTTACTTGACTCAAATCTGACTGCAGCAATGCTTCGAAAGACATTAGTAAGAGAAGTTGTACTTAAACTGATTTGTTTGGGTGTTGAATAAGGGTAGTAAGGAAGAATTGGAAATATACAAATGTGCTAACAACATTCTTCTGGCATTCTGTTTAGAAATATATTTGCGTGCATGTTTTTCCTGGGTGTGCTAAATGAATTCAGAAGTAGCCTTTATACAGTCTTGTCTGTCAAAAGTGTTAAGAGATGAAGCTGTTGTGTTTCTCTCCTTTCTACCACTCTTATTATTCCCCATTCTTAAAAACAAAAGATCCAGAGACTGTTTTCAAATAGAACTGCCAATCTGAAATATAATGTTTGTGACACCACCATCTCCCCTTCTGAACAGCAACATATTTTATCTTCTCAAGCTTCCTATTTCTCCCTGTCATTACATGAAAGGACCATATTTTGTCATATTTGTGAAAGGACTTAGGAGTAGAAAACCTCCACATTGTTATGTTTATTCTCTGCTGGATTTCTCTGGGCCTAGTAACTGTTTAAATGTATTTTGTCATGTATCATTTATCACAAAAGGCTCTTTGGAATTTTTTGTTTGTTTGTTGGAGTTTGCTGTGTGTCTCAATTGCTGTTTTTTCAGTCATGGATTTTAGAAATCAGAGAAGGAAAAGCTCTTCATGTTTATAAATATAATCCTGTTTATAATAGAACAGTTTTTAAAATATTCTGATATTTTTCTCTTAATATCAGAAATTTGGCTAGGGTTAATGTGCTACTGTCTAGGGAAACAACAGCAAGTTTTTCTTTTTTCTCTTTTTTCTTTTATTTCTGGGCAGCTCAAGGGTAATTTGAATAGTTGAGGTTAGAATGACTCTGCATGATCTACTTAAGGGGACAAGCACCACCAGTGAAGTTTCTCCTGCCTTTTCCTAATTGTTATAACTTCAGTTCAGAAAATATCAGAATGTCTTAAAAGTCTGACCCAACTATTAAGTGCCTGACCTTGATAGGTATAGAAAAGGATGGAGATTTGCTTTACCTCTCAGAGGCTACATTGAAAAGTATACTTTTTACTTGACTGCGCTTTTGATGTTACTTTTCTCAACCTCCTATTCCCTTTTTATATAAAAATTATTACAATATTGTCATTCTAAAATTTCTAATTTTTTAAAAAAATTTATCCATGGATTGAATATAGATTAGTAATTTTCTCTAGAAAATCAACATGACTTGGACCAGGCTCCAATCTAAATTTACCAGAAAAAGATTGTTTATAAACCTTGTTTTCATTCTTGAAGTATTGACATTGACTCATTAATTCAGGCTATTTTTCTGGAGATATTTCTTGAGATTTTCTTATTAACTTCAAATTTTAGCAGTGTTCTTTTCCCATGGTTTCTTGAAGAAATTTCTAAAACTATTTCTAATCCTGTCATAACCGTTTGAAGGTAGCATAGAGATCATAGTCCAACCAGTATCAAAAATAGTTTTTCTGGTAGTAGTTATTAGAACTTGGCTTGTTTAATGATTAAGAGTTTAATCTAAAGTCACTCTCCCTGGGATCAAATCCTAGTTATACCAGTTACTAGATGTTGGATGTCTCTTTTTATCTTTATTTTCTTATCTTAAAAATATGAATAATGATAATCCACTAAAGGGCTCTTGTGAGGATTAAATAATGTCAAACATATAAAGGGCTTACATACTTTCTGAGTATATGAAGTTCTCTTTTTCATGTTACTTCAAAAATAACTACTAATCTTTCCAATGCTTACAATACTGTTGTGAATAGATTAATCAGACCAATATTTCACCTCATTAAAGATGATCTTTTTGTTTACAGGCCAATTCTCTTTCTACTACAAATGCTTTAAAATGGCTTACTTCATATAGACTGTCTATTATATAGCCAAGTACTAAGTAAAAGAGGGGAAATGAGAATAATGTAGTATGGCCTGGGAATAAAATGAAATGTATGTGTGATGGAAGACAAAATTATAGAATAACTATGGGTTTAAGGAAGAAAGTAGCAGAGGAAACACTATTTTAATAGTTGATCTTGTGGAGGTTATGTTTGAATTACCTTCAAGGTCTTTCAGAATATAAAACTAGAAAATAAACCCCCTTCATAGTTACCTTTGTCAGTTGATCTGTATTTTTAATACCAAATTGTTTTAATAATAAACCATTTAGTTTTTCAGTCTGATGAAGGTTGTAACTGAGGACAGGAGAGAAACTAGTTTACAATTTTGGTTCTAAGGTTTGTTTCTAAGCTTCCTATTAAACTAAAATCATCACTCTACACTATACAAAAATGCATTTTACCATGAGTATAAAATTGTTGCAATAATATTGCAAAAGAGGGGATCAATTGATGCTAAGCATGGTAAATATTAGAAAAACAGTAAAATTAAGAGATATTTTAGGGATGGAGTTGGACTTGAAAATTCAGGGAAAATATTTGGTAGGCTTGAGGTATTGTGTATGTGCATTTTGTCCTCTGTTGCCCAGTCATGTCCAACTCTTTTACAGCCCCATGGACTGTGGCTCTCCAGGCTCCTCTGTCCATGGAATTTTGCAGACAAGAAAACTAGAGTGGGTTGGGTTGCCATTTCCTCTTCTAGGAGATCTCCCCAACCCAGGGATTGAACTTGTGTCTCTTGTGTCTACTGCATCTCCTGCATTGGAAGGCAGATTCTAGCTAGAACTCATATTCAATAGAGTTATGTGAGATGGCCAATTAGAGAGAGAAGGGAAATCTCCTATATTGTGTGAATGGTGGAAATTGACTACATTACCAATCAGATCAGATCAGTCTCTCAGTCGTGTCCGACTCTTTGTGACCCAATGAATCACAGTACGCCAGGCCTCCCTGTCCATCACCAACTCCCGGAGTTCACTGAGACTCACGTCCATCGAGTCAGTGATGCCACCCAGCCATCTCATCCTCTGTCGTCCCCTTCTCCTCATGCCCCCAATCCCTCCCAGCATCAGAGTCTTTTCCAATGAATCAACTCGTCTCATGAGGTGGCCAAAGTACTGGAGTGTCACCTTTAGCATCATTCCTTCCAAAGAAATCCCAGGGCTGATCTCCTTCAGAATGGACTGGTTGGATCTCCTTGCACTCCAAGGGACTCTCAAGAGTCTTTTCCAACACCACAGTTCAAAAGCATCAATTCTTCAGTGCTCAGCCTTCTTCACAGTCCAACTCTCACATCCATACGTGACCACAGGAGAAACCATAGCCTTGACTAGACGAACCTTTGTTGGTAAAGTAATGTCTCTGCTTTTGAATATGCTATCTAGGTATGTCATAACGTTCCTTCCAAGGAGTAAGTGTCTTTTAATTTCATGGCTGCAGTCACCATCTGCAGTGATTTTGGAGCCCCCAAAAATAAAGTCTGCCACTGTTTCCACTGTTTCCCCATCTATTTCCCATGAAGTGGTGGGACTGGATGCCACTATCTTCGTTTTCTGAATGTTGAGCTTTCAGTCAACTTTTTCACTCTCCACTTTCACTTTCATCAAGAGGCTTTTTAGTTCCTCTTCACTTTCTGCCATAAGGGTGGTGTCATCTGCATATCTGAGGTTATTGATATTTCTCTCGGCAATCTTGATTCCAGCTTGTGCTTCCTCCAGCCCAGCGTTTCTCATGATGTACTCTGCATATAAGTTAAATAAACTGAGTGACAATATACAGCCTTGATGAACTCTTTTTCCTATTGGAACCAGTCTATTGTTCCATGTCCAGTTCTAACTGTTGCTTCCTGACCTGCATACAAATTTCTCAAGAGGCAGATCAGGTAGTCTGGTATTCCCATCTCTTGAAGAATTTTCCACAGTTTATTGTGATCCTCACAGTCAAAGGCTTTGGCTTAGGCAATAAAGCAGAAATAGATGTTTTCCTGGAATTCTCTTGCTTTTTCCATGATCCAGCAGATGTTGGCAATTTGATCTCTGGTTCCGCTGCCTTTTCTAAAACCAGCTTGAACATCAGGAAGTTCACGGTTCACATATTGCTGAAGCCTGGCTTGGAGAATTTTGAGCATTACTTTACTAGCGTGTGAGATGAATGCAATTGTGCGGTAGTTTGAGCATTCTTTGGTATTGCCTTTCTTTGGGATTGGAATGAAAACTGACCTTTTCCAGTCCTGTGGCCACTGCTGAGTTTTCTAAATTTGCTAGCATATTGAGTGCAGTACTTTCACAGCATCATCTTTCAGGATTTGGAATAGCTCAGCTGGAATTCCATCACCTCCAGTAGCTTTGTTTGTAGTGATGCTTTCTAAGGCCCACTTGACTTCACATTCCAGGATGTCTGGCTCTAAGTGAGTGATCACACCATCGTGATTATCTGGGTCGTGAAGATCTTTTTTGTACAGTTCTTATGTGTATTCTTGCCATCTCTTCTTAATATCTCTGCTTCTGTTAGGTCCATACCATTTCTGTCCTTTATCGAGCTCATCTTTGCATGAAATGTTACTTTGGTATCTCTGATTTTCTTGAAGAGATCCCTATTCTTTCCATTCTGTTGTTTTCCTCTATTTCTTTGCATTGGTTGCTGAAGAAGGCTTTCTTATCTCTTCTTGCTATTCTTTGGAACTCTGCATTCAGATGTTTATATCTTTCCTTTTCTCCTTTGCTTTTTGCTTCTCTTCTTTTCACAGCTATTTGTAAGGCCTCCCCAGACAGCCATTTTGCTTTTTTGCATTTCTTTTCTATGGGAATGGTCTTGATCCCTGTCTCCTGTACAATGTCATGAACCTCATTCCATAGTTCATCAGGCACTCTATCTATCAGATCTGAGGGCTTAAATCTATTTCTCACTTCCACTGTATAATCATAAGGGATTTGATTTAGGTCATACCTGAATGGTCTAGTGGTTTTCCCTACTTTCTTCAATTTAAGTCTGAATTTGGCAATAAGGAGTTCATGGTCTGAGCCACAGTCAGCTCCTAGTCTTGTTTTTGCTGACTGTATAGAGCTTCTCCATCTTTGGCTGCAAAGAATATAATCAATCTGATTTCGGTGTTGACCATCTGGTGATGTCCATGTATAGAGTCTTCTCTTGTGTTGTTGGAAGAGGGTATTTGTTATGACCAGTGCATTTTCTTGGCAAAACTCTATCAGTCTTTGCCCTGCTTCATTCCGTATTAAAAGGCCAAATCTGGCTGTTACTCCAGGTGTTTCTTGACTTCCTACTTTTGCATTCCAGTCCCCTATAATGAAAAGGACATCTTTTTTGGATGTTACTTCTGAAGGGTCTTGTAGGTCTTCATAGAACCGTTCAACTTCAGCTTCTTCAGCATTACTGTTTGGGGCATAGACTTGGATTACTGTGATATTGAATGGTTTGCCTTGGAAACGAATAGAGATCCAAGTACTGCATTTCGGACTCTTTTGTTGACCATGATGGCCACTCAATTTCTTCTGAGGGATTCCTGCCCGCAGTAGTAGATATAATGGTCATCTGAGTTAAATTCACCCATTCCAGTCCATTTCAGTTTGCTGATTCCTAGAATGTCGACATTCACTCTTGCCATCTCTTGTTTGATCACTTCCAATTTGCCTTGATTCATGGACCTGACATTCCAGGTTCTTATGCAATATTGCTCTTTACAGCATCGAACCTTGTTTCTATCACCAGTCACATCCACAGCTGGGTATTGTTTTTGCTTTGGCTCCATCCCTTCATTTTTTCTGGAGTTATTTCTCCACTGATCTCCAGTAGCATATTGGGCACCTATTGACCTGGGGAGTTTCTCTTTCAGTATCCTATCATTTTGCTTTTTCATACTGTTCATGGGGTTCTCAAGGCAAGAATACTGAAGTGGTTTGCCATTCCCTTCTCCAGTGGACCACATTCTGTCAAATCTCTCCACCATGACCCGCCCATCTTGGGTTGCCCCACGGGCATGGCTTAGTTTCATTGAGTTAGACAAGGCTGGGGTCCTAGTACCAATACTAGTGTACCTGTTTTCTATGTAGGATAGACTTTTGACTTGTAAAGAAGGAATGGCAGAATGATCTGTAGGATTTATTTGTAATCCATGCCCCCATGTCAGTATTGAGGGGAAAAAAATGTGTTGTCTTTGTTCTCTATTAAAGTAGTTTATCTGCCAGGAGCCAGAGGAGGACTGAAGCTTAAGTCTCAGAAGCTGAATTCACATAAGAGTAACTGGTAGTATTTAATAGTTAATAATAATAATACCTTTCCCATCACCAACCTGGATCTCTTCTGTTGGTGAAACTAGTCATAGCTGAGAAATTAAAAATAGAATCAAAGTTAAAGCCAACAGGGACCAAGACTGACTAATGAAAGGTACTTCCTCAGTACCTTCTTTGGTATTCCTCTTCATTAGAAGAAAACTCAGAAAAACATGGAGACATTTTAATAGCTCCAATAGTCATTCTCCTGAATTTATGTATTGATCTGCTGTAATTTGTCTTCGGACATTTTAAACATTATTTTATTTTATTTTTATATGTTGATGAATAAAATAAAATGTTGAAAGTTTATTTTGGTTTGTTAATTTAATTTTGAAACAGTCTTGGTCTTGAACATGATAGTAGTCCTCAGTTGGGTTGACCTCTGAATTCATCTGTATGTGGGAAAATGCTAAGGAAGTTGTCTACTTCTCTTTATACTCAATGGATAATTGAGCACTGTACACAATGCAGTACAATGAAAACCTCCGTAGTCTTATAAATTTGTATTAATTATTTCAAAAATTTTACCAATGCATTTTCTTATCTATATCAATGAAATTCAAATGGATATCTATATAGCACTGGCTGTATTTCTTTTTATCTATCTATAAGCTGCCGGAGTTCAGCTCCAGCAGCCAGGGAATCAGCCTGAAGTGGTGAGCGGTGTCAGCGGACAATGATGTAGCCTCTGACTCATAGTACGGAACTACATCGGTGAACGATGATGTGGTCTCTGACTCAGGGTATGAAACTACATGTTTATTTCAAGCTTCAGGTTCTCTTTTATACTTTGACAAAAACATTAGGTCATAGGTTTGATGTTTTTTAGTTTCCCCCACCCAGATTTACTGTACTTAACTTATGATTACATTGTAACTCATGCTACATTCTTCAGTTTATTTCTTATCTTTCTAAATCCTGTTTGCCCCTAGCATCTTAAGATCACTATCTCCTAAAAAGGCTTATAGCTATTCTTAATTATTCCTAAACCCTAAACTCAGCAATCTTCTTTTGCCATAAATATTTCCCTCACAAACAGGTCTCAGATAACAATCCTTCCCATGGCCTCAAGCTGAGGCCTACTTGCTCATCCTGGGACATTCTTTGTAAAGATCCTTGAACAAATGTCAGTGGTTATCTTATAGATTATTTTCTGGGCACAACTGTAGAAGGCTTTGGGCTTTCTCATTCTTCTCTCAAGCACTTTAACATTCTTTCCAGCCAACTCAACCAAAGAAAGGAAAGAACAAGTCAAAATCACAAGGCCTAACTCCTTCATCCTGGGGCCGTGCCTGCAAGATGAGGAGAGGGGCTTGGGGCCGTGCCTCCATTTTGTCAGTAATGCCTAATGCAGCTCCAGACAATAAGCTATCTAAATATGCTATCTAAATATATATGTGCATATTTCCCGTTTAACACTACTACAAACTTCTCTGGGTGACTCTAACAATCTTGGATTTAGGTTCATAGATAATTATATAAGAAAATGGCATCTGCCTACCTTAGGCCAACTTACCAAAAGTCTTAGGAGAGTTATCGCCTACCACTTTTCAATCAAGAGTTGCAGATGCAAATAGGCAAGACAACATGGGCGTACAGGTATGCGTTTCATGGTCTGAAGTATTTTAACTGAAATTAGTGATTCAGAGCCACACTCAAGTGTATAAATCCATATGCACTCTCTTAACTACGACTCAAATTCTTTTATTCTCGTTAATTAATTTTGTCTAGGTTCAACTTCTTTCCAAATTCCTCTATAGACCTTTCTTCAAGTGTAGGTTTATGTATGGCATCACCATTAATTACTGACTCCTTCAGTTACAAATGATTATTCTATTATACTGTAATTAGCCTGGGAATATGGAAGAGCAACTTGGAGTGGCTTATTTTGTTCAGTGCAACCTTTACTGGAAACTCTCAATGTGCTCTTGACTCATATAATTCACAATGTCAAAGTAATGCAAAGCATTCTGCATCTCTATTCTCTTTGCTGTTCTTGATATCATTTTTTTTTAACTCTCTAAGTTTTCAGTGTTTGTTAATCTTATCTCTAAATTATTGAGTTCAAAAGCTTGTTTTAATTATACATAATATCTTCCCAGTCTTCTACCCACTCCCTGTTAAAGAGGTTTCTTTGAATTGTCACTGGATAATGATGTCCACTCAACTAGAGAAAGTAACGGAAAAGCTGTGTACAGCCTAAATTATGAAGGGATTTATCGTATCATCTGAAAACCTGGATTTAGGACAGCCCTTGTTTGATTTGTTGACTCAACAGTATCATTAACCGCCTGGGTTCCTCCTACCTCTTTATTGTGTGATGTTATCGTTAATGTGTGCTTTTCAAGCTAATTGCCCTGTGGTTACAAGACAGCTACTGAAGTTTCAGGGATCCTAACTAGAAACATGGTAGTCAGTTAAAAAAAAAAAACACACACAAAAAAAAAACCAGCACTGCTTCTTCCTTGGGTGTAGAAGAGCTCCCAAAGCAGATATTCCCTCATGTCTTCTTGGTCAGAACTGGGTACATTCCAACTTAAATGAGACAGTCATAGACAACTTTTTTTTTTTTTCCCATTGTCATATGAAAGACAGAGGGACATGGGAGAGAATTTGGGACCACAATAACATGGAAGAAATAAAAATGGATTATGCAGCTATATCATCTTCCACAGACATTGTAGTATAATAATCCTTTCTCATGTACAGCCCTTCATCTTTTCTTTATATTTCTCAGGCACTGAGGGCCCTCTTTTCACTTAGCTAACCCTGTGGAATATGTATAAACATTATTTTCCAGCCCTTCATTCCATCTTCTCTGAGAGTTTTTTTGTTTGCTTTTAGCCCAGAATGTTAAAACTAATTCTGAGGAGTATTTCTCTTGTCATTTTTTTTTAAAGCAAATGACAATTATTATTTTGTTTCTTTGTTTTCTGTAACTTTTTCTACAACACTGATAAGAGACTGGGTTGGAGGTACTCTGTATAGTATCCCACTATCTCTTTAAAGATATAGTGTGAAAGGCTGGGATGGAAGCTTTTATTGTACCAGATTTTCCAACACTCTTGGAAACTATGTGACTATTTCTAAGCCACTGGGGTAATATTAAGTAAATTATTGTTTCATTTATGAAATGATTCTATGGTGGCATGAAAACTTTCTTACTCTCTGCCAAAGAATAGTTTACATATTTGAAGAATTTGTGCTGTTATTCAAAACAATAATTTTATATTTTTAAGAAGTTAAAATTTATTTCTAATTGTTTCCTACATAGAGTTCTATGAAAACATGAGGTAGTAATAAGGCAGTTTACTGCTTTTGAAACTATATGGACAGCTTTCATGTGGCACTCAGGTGTGATCAGAAATCAAAGATATGATATAGTCTGTTCTCTTATGGAGCTTGGAGTATAACAGAATTATGCATCAAATATCAAATATTATAGTCAGAAGATATGGTTACTAAAGCTTACCCACCAAAATTATAGATAAGAAATACAAAGCAGTAATTTATTTGACATTTCTGAGATAAATAATGGATAAAGCATAAATGTTACTTAAAAAAATAAAAATGAGAGAAACTTGGTTTGTAAACACCAAAGAAAAGGACAAGATTTAAAAACAATAGAATAAGTACTTAGCACCACTCCCCTTGAACATATAATATAAATTCTGAGTTTTACCATGTACACTATAATCATATATAGCCAAAACACACATGCACAAACAAGAAGTAAAAACAATGTTCAGCTTTTATGCTGAGATACAGTTTGTTCTGCTTGACTGCTGAGCCTTGCAGGATATTGAACCAAAACTGATATTTTCCCTTGAGCCAGATTCTCAGTGGTTTGATTTGGGAGAAATTAACCTGACTTTTAGGGTCATAGTGGATGTTTTCCAATGGCAAGTGATTTTTCACTCAACATTTTTTTTTTAAATTATGTAAAAGGAAAAGCAAATATTGAGAGCCTTTGCTATTCTTTCAGTTTTAGCTAAAAAATTATCTATGTTAGTATTTGTAAAAATTGTACTTAGGCAGGGGTCTTCATACTTCCTGATAACAAACTCCAGTATAAAAGAAGTCATCAAAAGAACATGAAAATGGCATAAAAATTGACACATAGACCAGTGCAAGAGAATTGAGAGCACAGAAATAAACCCAAGCATATATGGTCAAGTAATATTTTTGATAAGGGAGCCAAGAATACTTAATGGAAAGAGACTCTCCAATAAATAGTGCTAGAATAATTGGATATTCACATGTAAAATAATGAAGCTGGACCCATATCTTATATAATTTACACAAATGAATTCAAAATGAATTAAAGATTTAGATGTAAGACCTGAAATCATGAAATAACCTAAAATAAAGCTTCTTGGCATGGGTCTAGGTAATCAATTTTGAATATGATACCTAAAGCACAAGCAACAAAATTAAAAATAAAATAAATTAAATGAGTGGGAATACATCAAATTTAAAAGTTTCTAAATAGCAAAAAAAAAAAAAAAAAAAAAAAAAAAATCAGCAAAGGGAAAAGACAATCTCATTGTTGTTCAGTCACAAAGTCATACCCAGCTCTTTGTGATGCCATGGACTACAGTAGGCTAGGCTTCCCTGTCCTTCACTATCTCCTAGAGTTTTCTCAAACTCATGTCCATTGAGTCAACTAATTAGTCAATCAGCCACTGGTTGATTCCATCCAACCATCTCATTCTCTGTTGCTCACTTCTCCTGTCCTTAGTCTTTCCCAGCATCAGGGTCTTTTACAATGAGTCAGCTCTTCTCATTAGGTGGCAAAAGCATTGGAGCTTCAGCATCAGTTCTTTCAATAAATATTCAGGATTAATTTCCTTTAATATTGACTAATTTGATCTCCTTGCTGTCCAAGGGATTCTCAAGAGTCTTCTGTAGAACCACAATTCTAAAGCATCAATTCTTCAGCAATCAGTCTAATTTATGGGCCAACTCTCACATCTGTGCATGACTACTGGAAAATGATAGTTTTGACTATACAGACCTTTGTTGACAAAGTGATATCTCTAGTTTTTAATATGTTGTCTATCTACAGAAAGAGAAAAAAAAGGCAAACAATATATCTGATAAGTGGCTAGTATCCAAAAATGTATGAGCTATTTCCTCATACAACTCAATAGCATAAAAAACAACCCAATTGAAAAATGGGTAAAGGACATAAATAGATGTATGAAAGGCCAACAGATATATTAAAAGGTGTTCAACATCAGTAGTCTTTGCTACTGCTAAGTCACTTCAGTTGTGTCCGACTCTGTGCGACCCCATAGACGGCAGCCCACCAGGCTCCGCCGTCCCTGGGATTCTCAGGCAAGAACACTGGGGTGGGTTGCCATTCCTTCTCCAATGTAGGAAAATGAAAAGTGAAAGTGAAGTCTCTCAGTTGTGTCCGACTCTTCACGATCCCATGGACTGCAGCCCACCAGGCTCCTCTGTCCATGGGATTTTCCAGGCAAGAGTACTGGAGTGGGGTGCCATTGCCTTCTCGCAGTAGTCTTTAGAGAAATGCAAATTAAATGACAACTTAGACAGTGATACATGTCATTTTTTTCTCAATAAAACTGTAAAAAGTAAAATGAAAAATTATGATTAAATGCACAATTAACTGCAGATAAAAATGTGCCCTGGTGACATCTTAAAATAAATTAATGCTTTTTGAGAAAAACAGAACAATTTCTGTAATTCTTCTTGTTCATAATTATTGAGTATAGTTATGAAACATCATAAAAATGCTTAATAAATCCCTTTATTTACTTCCTAAATCTTTTTAATGTGGCATAAAATGAGACTAAATACTGAAAGAAAATATCCCTGTTTTCTGGAAGCCTTCAGTCTAGGTCTTAAAATAAAAGTTAGAATTGAGAATCTAATTAATTTGAAGTGTACCTAGGTATTTAATTTGTCTAGTGAAGTCAATCTGGGAATTGTCTAAAGTGGAACGTTGCAGTGATGCAAAAGCCTCCAAATTGATACAGCCTCTGATTAATTTTTTATTAAAGTAAAATGCCCCACTTTATTTTTTAATTTTTATTGCATTATGAATTTAATTTGATAAGTATATTTCAAATGTATATAAATAATTTAATTTGTTTATTAAAAAGACTGCTTAGGACAAGTATAATTCATATTGGTTACACACAAATTTTGAATTAATATAAATAGAATAATCTAACAAGAACTATATTTATTAAGGTAATGTAGTTTTATCAACTCTTAGATTGCAACATAATACAATTATATTTCTCCCTTACATGTGAATTTGATGAAGGTGTTGGTACACAGCTTAATTCATGTAGTTTGTCTGGTATCAAAGTTCCTTCTAATTTATGGCCATGGAATCTCATAGAGTCTTGGAATATTCTCTTAACTAGCTGAAGGGGAAAATATTGAAGATACATAGACAGAGTAGGTGCAAGGGGATCAGGGAAATGTAGCCCCTGGCTAGGGAGTTCCTTGTTCATAACAACACAATAGAATGTAAATGGGAGCATCCATTTCCAAAGAATAGTTTGCCATCTCAGCCAATGTCTTGTCTTCTAGCTACCAAATATCCATATGCATCCTTCTTCCCATACATTGAATCCAATACAGTTAAGACAAAGTAGAGGATCTCTAGGTGATGTGCAGTCCTCTCTATTGTGTCCTTTTATTGATTCTTATTGTAAAGTGAACTGTGAACCAAAAACAAAATATATAAATGAATGGACCAGTGATAAAATAACAGAAAATTCCCACTTTTTTAAAAAATGAAAGACTGAATGCAAGTAGTAGTCACTGTGACACAGCAATAATGAAATCAGCCAGGCAAGCAAAGTGAAGACTTCCTCCTCTGACTTTTTGGAAGTCACTTGTCTAGACAGCTTGTTTCCTTGAAACATTGCTCCTCGTCCACTGTCCTCCATTACCTATGCTTCCACTAGGAGGTTTTCTCATCTGTTGTGCTCAGTGCTACATCAAAGTTGGCAGTGAGGAATCTGCTTTCCCTGGGGGCTTTATGTATTTCACAGTTGTTCCTTTCAAATTCTTTAAAGATTTAAAGAGACAAAGGATTTTGTGTGCTAGGCACATGGCTTTTTGCAGTTACAAATTCCCTTGAAAATTAGTAGACTTATTTCTTTGTTACCTATTACTTGGACATACCAATAACTACACTCAGTTATGGTTTAGAAATAATTATCAAATTATTTCTTTCCAACTCACTTTCTTGGTTTTCTCTTTCAGCATAATAGTGATCACTTTGAGGCCTGAAAACAGTAATTCAGTGTGAAGCAAATACCTTTTGTCCAAAGGATAAACTCTTCTATTTGAGAAAGCGTAATTGGCTTTTGTTGCTCAAAGCTATTTTCAATATTTTTTTCTTACTATTCAGGTTCTAGAAGCAATGGACTTTTCTAAATCTGGGAGGTCCCAACTTTGACTTCCCTTTCAGTTTTTGTTATCAAATAGGCAATTTGAACTTAAACTTTTTTTTTTTTTTAATATCTTGCCAAAGTAAGCATGCAGTAACTAATACAACTACTATCATACTTTTAAATGTCTTTCTTTAAACCTATAAGGCTCAATAATCATTTGATTTTCCCTCCCAAGATATTTTCCAAGTTATTAAAAAGGACATTTTTAATCAAGTAGTTTTAGCCTTTAGTATTTTCAGTCCTGAACAATAGTTACCCTGCTCCTGCTGCCTTACCATTAAGCCCAAGGTTATGTATTTTAGATATTTATTAAGGTACTTCTATACTTGTGCTACCCGCTTTTGAATCTGTTATGGTAATACTTGCTGTTTGTAAATTTCAGTGGGTCACACAATATAAAGGTGTTTTTTGTTTTAATGCTCAAGTTAAAGTCCAATGCACATGTTCCTATTTATTAGATAGCTTTTCTCCAGGTGTTGATGCTAAGATGGAGAGTCCTTCTGTCTTGTGGTTTCTACATCCTTAAGGGTCTTGGAATCTTCTGATTTTTGAGGGGAGAGAAAAGATGCATCTGCTGTTTCAAAAAGAAAGTGACATCTAGTCATTTAATCACATTTGGAGGCAAGAAGACTGGATAGCATGGTTTCTGGCTGAGTAGTTGTCAACCACTCCAGATTTTGAAAAAGGAGAGGCATGAGTCTTTGGTCGACTGTCCAGTGACTGGACTGACCGATGACTGTCTCTGCCGCTGTAGTCTCTGTCTGATTCATAAATACAAATATATCTTCATATACACACACACATAATATATATATTGATTGGACAAATATATATTTGCCTTTTGCTTACTAGCAAATTAAATGTAGGGCAGATTAGCATTTCAAAGCCTTTGTTTCTTAAAGGTATTTTAAACTGAATGGGTTCATCGTTTTTCAAACTGTCTTTACCTTGAATGAGTCTTTTTTATTAAATTCATCTTTCCTCTTGACACATTCACAAATCCAAATCATCTATTAAAAGTTTGCTTGGCAGATATATAGTCAGAGAAACATTTAGATTATAACCTAGTAAATGAGTAAAATAATAAGCATCTTTACATTGGAACAATTTCACTAAATAACTAGTGCCAGATCCATAGAATCTAAGTACACTCTTCTCTGAAAGGGGAAGAAACACCATGTGATATTATTTTCACTCTTTTCAGACACCAGAAGGAGTTGTGCTCTTCTATTTGTGCTTCTTAAGGCACTACTACTCCTAACCCATGGAAGGCCTTAATTTGGATTTTATTTGATACACTCTAGGCTATTACTTATCCTTTTTGCTTATTTGGTGAATGGTCTGAATAAATTTAATATTTGCAGAAATTCAATCCAAGCATGAAAGACAATATGAAGGATTGATGAGGGTAACACTAGATGTAGAACAGAAAAACAAGACAGTTGAATAGTAGAAATATAGTATGATAAGATTCAATGAATTTTAGAATACTTTTGATACTAGCAGAAATTCTAGCTTCTATTGGATTAAATGATCATTTGTTTCCTTACTTAAGAAGAACAGAGGGAAATTCCATGGCTTCTCAGTGGTTAGGACTCTGGACTTTCACTGCTGAGGACCTGAATTTGACTCTTGGTTGAGAAACTAAGATCTCACAAACCACATGGCACAGCCATTAAAAAAAAAAAAGTTACATCTAGACTCAGTTGAATTGATGCCTCAATGACATCATCAGAAAGATTATGTCAGCCCTGCCATCCACAGCTAAACCCCATTTCCTTATCCCTCATGGTCATAAGGTTGCTGCCAGCAGCAACTAAGGAAACATTGCTTACTTAGTCTCATGCAGAAAGAAACCTGGCCCCTAAATATGGACTAAAAATCCATTACTTCTTTGTAAATGGCTACATAAGGTTGTTTTCTTATACCTGGAGCAATATCCATGGCTGGGGGAATCACATTAATTAGAATTCACCCCAAGATCTGAATGTGGGTCCAATTTCCCCTGAGTCATGTGGGCTTTAGTACTGATGAGGGTATGAGGGAATGATGGCTCTCTGAACATAGTCAAGTTTCCATTGAGAGAAAAATAAATGGAAAAAACCAAAACAGATAATGTCAGTGAGAATGGAACAGAGATGTATGGATTTAGTGTCATCGGAATATTTGCTGTGGAATGCAAACTACTTGAGAGCAAATTTGTATTTTTCCTGACAGATATTTTAGGTGTTTTATAAAGCTCTGTGAATACTAGATAAAGGTGGTAATGGAAGTGATAATGATGATGGATGATGATGACAAAGATGGCAATGAAAACAGCATCAATATCACCAGTGATGGTGATACCTTACCAAGGCAGTTTTGAAACTGTGGCTACCAAGTGTGGATTTTGATCTTGAAGACTGCTAAATTTAAAGAGAAAGTCCTAGTTTATTCCACAGGGAAAGATACTGTTAAGATTTTTAGTGACTTCCCAGTAAATAAGAGAGACAGATGATTGATAATAAGGAAATTCCTGGTTAGAAAGACTAGCTGCTGGACAGTCTGCCTTCCTTTAGATCTTCTTACTCTTCAAACTGTGTATGTTTATTTTATTCTGACAAGTGACTGAATTGAATAAATACATTCATGAGAATACATAAATTCAAGTTTCCTTAATGAAAAAAAAAAAAAAAAAAAGCTATGCCTGCTTTTTTTTTCATTCAGTTTTTATAGTTTTTTTCAGGTATTATACAGCTTGATATTGCTTTATTTGAGGAATAATTTAAATATATTTCTTAACATTAATTATATTAAGGTAATAGTGAACATCAATATCTCATAAAACTTCTTTGTTTTGTAATCTGTAGGATTAAAGGCTAAAGTATGATTAATTATGATTAAAACCAAAATCCAATTTTCCCCCCATGAGATAGAAATGTTTATTTTTGCCAGTAATAAGTCAATTTAAAGGATCATAGTCCCTGCCTTAAACACCTATAATTAATATTAATAATATTTTCTAAAAGTTATATCTGAGCTGTGGCATTTTCTGGGAGATAGTCTTATGAAAAGTTTGAATTAGAAAGGATATTGTATATTTGTCATAATAACATTCTTTGTGTTCATATTGTAGAACCATCTGTAAACCACTGAAGACAAAGTATAGTACCGTACTCTAAGGAGCATCTTGCTCTGTCCCTTTGTCCTTCTTGAAGAGATGGTGAACCCATTATAGGGAGTTAGTTCACAGTGATCTCATCTGTGCTGTTGTAAACTGCCCCATGATGGAGATGATTTTATTGAGTATGTTCTCATATATGACTTCAACTGCTGTAGAGCCTCGAGTCCCTTTATCATCATTTACCAAAGTAAATACTAAACTATTTAACTCATATATGGAAAAGTAGAGTCAATGAACTAGTTTTACATTTTCTATCTTATTTTTCTTGTGCTGCATCAGAATGGGAATTTGCCATTTCAATAAGACCCATTTTATTTGAGAGTCAGTGATAGGGAAAGAGATTAACATCCACAGCAGTATTACTGTTTACTTTGGGCCAGGTGTTGCTCACTTCCTCTACATTCATCAACTTAAATTTGCAGTGTCCTGTGAGATACTTTGTACTACTATCTTTTGAAGATGAAGTTTGGAGAGAGGTAAATTATAGGTCCAGGGTTAAAGAACAGTAAGTACTGCAGTCAGGATTCAAACCCTAGCAATGTCATTCTGTAGCCTGTCCTTATATTCACTGCTCTATGCCAACAATAAATCAGCTTTAAAGTAGTAAGTTTTATGATGATTTGGGGGTTCATAGTATGCTAGCATTTACCCAGAAGACTGGGTACTCAGCCTTGCACAAAATGACAATTTAGGAATATGCAATGTGGGAATTTTATATCTCCATATGCGGCACCTGTAGATATGCTTATATTGTCATTTCCATCAATGAACAGAAATGACACAGAATTAGTTGCTGAAAACTAGAAGAAACTACACGATATTGTGGAAAAGGGTAACAGGTTGGGACAGGGGAATAGGGAGGGATGAACACTGAATGAATTTTTAGGGCAATTAAACTCTTCTGTTTGATACCATAATGGTGAATACAAGTCATGCATTTGCCAAAACCGAAATAGATAATTATACAACTCAAAAAGTAAACTATGTGCTTAAGTTAATATAATGAAGCAATAGCCATTCATGAATGTGTACATGTGTAACACACTAATACAAAATGTTACTAATAAGGAGAGTTGTGAGAGGGAAGAAAGGAAGACAATATATCTACTCAATTTGCTATAAAAAATAATGATCAAAAATGGTGTCTATTAACTATTTTAAAGAAGGAGAAAAAGAAACTGTGTTGTGAATGATTACATGGCTATAACTGAAGATCAATTGAGAAACAGATGACAAATTTCGAAATTCAGTTCAGTTCAGTCACTCAGTCCTGTCCAACTCTTTGCGACCTCATGAATTGCAGCACGACAGGCCTCCCTGCGCATCACCAACTCCCAGAGTTTACCCAAACTCATGTCCGCTGAGTGGGTGGTGCCATCCAACCATCTCATCCTCTGTCATCCCCTTCTTCTCTAACGCTCAATCTTTCCCAGCATCAGGGTCTTTTCAAATGAGTCAACTCTTCACATGAGGTGGCCAAAGTACTGGAGTTTCAGCTTTAGCATTATTCCTTCCAAAGAACACCCAGGGCTGATCTCCTTCAGAATGGACTGGTTGGATCTCCTTGCACTCCAAGGGACTCTCAAGAGTCTTTTCCAACACCACAGTTCAAAAGCATCAATACTTCTGTGCTCAGCTTTCTTCTTAGTTCAACTCACACATCCATACATGACCACTGGAAAAACCATAGCCTTGACTAGACAGACCTTTGTTGGCAAAGTAATGTCTCTGCTTTTGAATATGCTATCTAGGTTGGTCATAACTTTTCTTCCAAAGAGTAAGCGTCTTTTAATTTCATGGCTGCAGTCATCATCTGCAGTGATTTTGCAGCCCCCAAAAATAAAGTTTGCCACTGTTTCCACTGTTTCTCCATCTATTTCCCATGTAGTGATGGGACCAGATGCCATGATCTTCGTTTTCTGAATGTTGAGCTTTACGCCAACTTATTCACTCTCCTCTTTCACTCTCATCAAGAGGCTCTTTAGTTCCTCTTCACTTTCTGCCATAAGGGTGGTGTCATCTGCATATCTGAGGTTATTGATATTTCTCCCAGCAATCTTGATTCCAGTTTGTGCTTCTTCCAGCCCAGCGTTTCTCATGATGTACTCTGCATATAAGTTAAATAAGCAGGGTGACAATATACAGCCTTGACGTACTCCTTTTCCTATTTGGAACCAGTCTGTTGTTCCATGTCCAGTTCTAACTATTGCTTCCTGACCTGCATATAGGTTTCTCAAGAGGCAGGTCAGGTGGTCAGGTATTCCCATCTCTTTCAGAATTTTCCACAGTTTACTGTGATCCACACATTCAAAGGCTTTGGCATAGTCAATATACTGTCTAGGTTGGTCATAACTTTCTTTTGAAGGAGTAACACCTTTTAATTTCAGGGCTGCAATCACCATCTGCAGTGATTTGGAGCCCCAAAAAATAAAGTCAGCCACTGTTTGCCTGTCAATTTGCCATGAAGTGATGGGGCCGGATGCCATGATCTTAGTTTTCTAAATGTTGAGCTTAAGCCAACTTTTCCACTCTCCTCTTTCACTTTCATTAAGAGGCTCTTTAGTTCTTCACTTTCTGCATTAAAGGTGGTGTCATCTGCACATCTGAGGTTATTGATATTTTCCCTGCAATCTTGATTCCAGCTTGTGCTTCATCCAGCCCAGCTCATGATGTACTCTGCATATAAGTTAAATCAGCATGGTGACAATACAGCCTTGACATACTCCTTTTCCTATTTGGAACCAATGTGTTGTTCCATGTCCAGTTCTAACTGTTGCTTCCTGACCTGCATACAGGTTTCTCAAGAGGCAGGTCAGGTGTTCTGGTATTCCCATCTCTTTCAGAATTTTCCAGTTTGTTGTGATCCACACAGTCAAAGGCTTTGGCATAGTCAATAAAGCAGAAATATATGTTTTTCTGGAATTTTCTTGCTTTTTCCATGATCCAGCGGATGTTGGCAATTTGATCTCTGGTTCCTCTGCCTTTTCTAAAACCAGCTTGAGCATCAGGAAGTTCACGGTTCACATATTGCTGAAGCCTGGCTTGGAGAATTTTAAGCATTACTTTACTAGCGTGTGAGATGAATGCTGTTGTGCGGTAGTTTGAGCATTCTTTGGCATTGCCTTTCTTTGGGATTGGAATGAAAACTGACCTTTTCCAGTCCTGTGGCCACTTCTCAGTTTTCAAAATTTGCTGACATATTGAGTGCAGCACTTTCACAGCATCATCTTTCAGGATTTGAAAGAGCTCCACTGGAATTCCATCACCACTGCTAGCTTTGTTCATAGTGATACTTCCTAAGGCCCACTTGACTCACATTCCAGGATGTTTGGTTCTAAGTGAGTGATCACACCATCATGATTATCTGGGTCTTGATATCTTTTTTGTACAGTTCTTCTGTGTATTCTTGCCACCTCTTCTTATATCTTCTGCTTCTTTTAGGTTCCTACCTTTTCTGTCCTTTATTGAGCCCATCTTTGCATGAAATGTTCCCTTGGTATCTATAATTTTCTTGAAGAGATCTCTAGTCTTCCCATTCTATTGTTTTCCTCTATTTCTTTGCATTGATCACTGAGGAAAGCTTTCTTATCTCTCCTTGTTATTCTCTGGAACTCTACATTCAAATGGATATCTTTCCTTTTCTCCTTTGCTTTTCTTTTCTTTTTATAGCTATTTGTAAGGCCTCCTCAGACAGCCATTTTGCTTTTTTGCATTTCTTTGTCTTGGGGATGGTCTTTTCTACGTTAGTGTTGACATCCAGGACTTCCATGTTCTCACTCAGTTCAGTTCAGTTCAGTTCAGTTCAGTCACTCAGTCATATCCGACTCTTTGCGACCCCATGAATTGCAGCACACCAGGCCTCCCTGTCCATCACCAACTCCCGGAGTTCACTCAAACTCATGTGCATCGAGTCAGTGATGCCATCCAGCCATCTCATCCTCTGTCGTCCCCTTCTCCTCCTGCCCCCAATCCCCCCCAGCATCAGAATCTTTTCCAATGAGTCAACTCTTTGCATGAGGTGGCCAAAGTACTGGAGTTTCAGCTTTAGCATCATTCCTTCCAAAGAACACCCAGGGCTGATCTCCTTCAGAATGGACTGGTTGGATCTCCTTGCAGTCCAAGGGACTCTCAAGAGTCTTCTCCAACACCACAGTTCAAAAGCATCAATTCTTCAGTGTTCAGCTTTCTCACAGTCCAACTCTCGCATCCATACATGACCACTGGAAAAACCATAGCCTTGACTAGACGAACCTTTGTTGGCAAAGTAATGTCTCTGCTTTTGAATATGCTATCTAGGTTGGTCATAATTTTTCTTCCAAGGAATAAGCGTCTTTCAATTTCATGACTGCAGTCACCATCTGCAGTGATTTTGGCTCACTGTGTTACAAATTCCCAAAATACCTTTCTTCTATGCTCTCTACATGCTGCTAAGCTATGATCTCTGGGAGAGCCCACATCTCCTTCTTGCCCTAGGTACCCCTTTAAATAAAAACAGAAAACTTTTAGAAAACATGATTAGGTCTTATAAAGCTACAGGAGTACAATTCAATAATGTTTGGATTATTTCCCTACATATATAACTTACAAGGACGATAAAAAGAATTTTCATCTCCATCTCTTTCTGTGATTACAGTGATGAGACATCTGATAGGACTACTTCCTCTGGTTTTTAAACATAAAAATTGTTAGTACTGACTGAGGAAAAAGAGGTGTGTAAATACTGATAGTTTTGTAGAGTCAAAAGTAGTTTACTTGCACTTTTCTTACTGTTCAAGTCACACTTTGAGACAGAAATAGCTTTAGAGGCTGAGAAGGTCAAACGAACTCATAGCTGCCTTTATTCACAGTTAAAACTCAATGTGATACTGGGTGGCAGCAAGAACAGTGAGAAAAATCAGGTGATTAGGGAAAGACAGAGAGAGAGAAAGCAGAATGAAGAGAGAGTCATGCTTTAGGCATAAATAAACACTGACTGGCTCACCCATGCTCAAGAAATGCTCCTAGATGTCATTGCTAGGTTTGGTGGCTTGATTGCCCCCTAAAGGGCAGTTCCCTATGCAGAAATGACTTAACATGAGTTACATGAGCTTCATTTTCATATCTACCATTTCAGGATTGTTAGGTTTACCTCATCCTCGGACCTCTGAAGCAAGCAGATTTTTTAAAAAGATAGCACAATTTGGTAGATAATATTTAAACCTACACTGTGGAATAAATATTGCTATATACTATTTAATAGGAATATGTAAATATATTCAAAAATGGTATGTATGTAGGTACCCTATAATCTTCCCTGGTGGCTCAGACAGTAAAGCGTCTGCCTACAATGTGGGAGACCCTGGCTCAATCCCTGGGTCAGGAAGATCTCCTGGAGAAGGAATTAGCTACCCGCTCCAGTATTCTTGGAAAATCCCATGGATGGAGGAGTCTTGTAGGCTACTGTACATGGGGTTGCAAAGAGTTCGACACGGATGAGTGACTTCACTTTTACTTTCACCTGAGAGTCTGTGTAATTGGTAACTAAAAATCCACCATGAATATAATATTAATGACTTCTTTAGCCAGAGTAGCAATAGTTTTTCTATGTTCAAACCTTAACTCTTTTTTTTTTGCCAGGCAAGGGAGAGTGGGGAATGGAGGAGGAAGGGAGTGGTATCTTATTCAATGCCAGCCTGTCCTCAAATCCTGTCTCTACTCCTACATTTGAATCTAGTTGATATTGGACTTGCTGCTTCCTGTTATAAATTTTGCTGTAATACACTAAGTGATTTTTCTCCCACAGTACATAACAGCTGTAATTCTGTTGCTATTGCCCTTATAATTTCAGTCCCTACATGCTGCTGTTACCAAGCAATGTGGAAATAATGATAGTGCAGTAATCCTCAAATACTTCAATCATTTGTACTGTCCCGGGAAACTGCAGTGCTAGCCATTGGTGAAGTTTTGTGAAACCTCCAGTAATTTTAAATGGAAACACAAACACACATAAATATCAAGATTAATCAGTAATGAGAAGCTTTTTCCTATTCTTCACTTACAAACTCTCCAACTTTTTCAACCAACTCTGCTCTACTAAGGGTATTTATAACAAAATGCCATTGAACACCATGTCTATTGTTATTTGTTGTTCAATCATTAAGTCATGTCTGACCCTTTGCCACCTAATGGACTGCAGCACGCCAGCTTTCCTTGTTCTTCACTATCTCCTGGAGTTTGCTCAAACCCATGTCCATTAAGTTGGTAATGCCATCCAGTCATCCCATTCTCTGTCACCCCCTTCTCCTGTTGCCCTCAATCTTTCCCAGCTATCAGAGATTTATCTGACACACTTGTGTTTATCTGACACACTTTTTTATAAGCCATTTATTTTTTCACAAAAACATATGAGATATGCATTTTTGTTATAGCCATTACACAGATCAGGAAAATGAGATGGAGAAAGATAAAACACTTACTAAATATCACACAGTTAACAAATAATGAAGTCAGGATTTAAACCTTAGAAAATCTCACTTAGATATACTGATTAGTTATAAACTGCTATACAGAAGGAATTCAATTAAAGAGGATAGCCATTAAAGTTATTTCATAACAGCATTATTATTGTTATATTATTACTATTATGTTTTGACTTTATTTTCTCTTATGACCTTTTCTCTTTTGATAATCTGAGCTGCAAAATTTTGTTTGTGATTCTATGGTTCAGGATTCTTTGGTTCGATAGTGAGTGAGTATGATTGCTTAATAGTTCACTGTCTTGCACAGTGCACTTCACAACTCCTAAGTACTGACTCATTTTCTCCCTACACATAGTTACAATAGAAACCACTGCTCTACTTTCTAGCAGATGGAGAGCAATCTTGTTTTAATGTGCATTGCTTACAATAGACAGAAGCTGTCAAATAACTTCTGGTAAAGTAGGATGCTGAATCAGACATTTATTTTTAGTGGCAATTGTTGATACATATGTTAGCCACCCAGATGAAAGTATGCCATATCACTTGACACTGTAGATGAAATAGGCTTAAATAGTCTTTGTCATTTTTCATTTTAGATTTCTACTTTAGATTTCTTACTACACACCCTGATTCCCATCACTTCTTTTATACCAACTTTTTGTTTGTTTTAAAATGATTATACTTTCTATATTAATAGTTATATCTTAGATGTATTCCTATTCCTTGTTTAAAATCATCTAGAACCTAGGATTTATAATTCATTGTATTATAAGTATGTGCTTTAGAATGCAACAGACCTAGATTTGAATTCCAGTATAGTCACTTACTGACTAAATGGAACATATATTTTATAATGGAAAACTCTTTTTTTCATGTTGTAATACATCTATCAGAGATTATTTTAAAGCTCAAGTGAATGCATCCTTTTAAAGTGACTATAATTTACCCTAGTGATCATTAACTTCTCCTGTGCATTCATGCTATCACTCAATCATGTGTGACTTTTTGCGACCCCATAGACTGTAGCCTGCCAGGCTCCTCTGTCCATGGAATTTTCCAGGCAAGAATGCTAGAGTGGGTTGTCATTTCCTACTCCAAGTTGTCTCATATGAGGCATCAAATAACGATGATGAAAACCCTGATATAAACAGATTTTAAAATGTGAAGGAGTTAAATTAACGTATCTGTTATCCTATCAGTTACATATAACTACTGTCTGTTCTGGTTAGTTGATTCCTATCTTGCATTGTTTGATAAGTAATTTAGTACCACTAATGAAAAGATGAAAGTAATAATTGTTATTATTATTCATTGTGTATAATAATTGGGTTATTTGCAGTGCCTCTCTTGGTTAATTTATACAGACTTGATATTTAGAAAATGTAATGGGAGTTAGATTTGGTAAAATTAAAAATGCCAAGTGCTCAGTTCAGCCACACATACACCAAAAATGGAACTAATAATACAAAGGTTACCCTGACTCCTGCCTAAGGATGACATTTGGGAAGCATTTTGTATATTTCATATTTTTAGAACAATTTTATTATATATACATTTTTTTCCTTTGTACAATAATATAGCAAGTGTTGTAAAATGATAAATGAGGATTCTGAGTGAAAGGTTTATGGAAGTCCTATGGGAAAAGTATAATTCTTACAACTTTTCTATAAGTCTCAAAACATAAATTAAAATATAAATTTTATATTTAAAGTTTTTAATTCATTATTTTCAAAAATAAAAAGTAAAAGTAATGACCAGTCTTTTAAATTAATTTATTTGAAGTACATCTAGATAGACCCATACAGGACAGGTATTTTAAAGTGTAGAAATTTCATGTTTCATGGATATTGCATTAATATTTAGATCTGTTAGTACTGCCCTATACTAATATAATAATACAGTTTTCTAAGATATTTTTAAAAGTTGTTAAAAAGCAATAAGAGTATATAATTGGTACATCTTATAAAACCAAATTATTAAAAGAGTGCTATTCACTCATTACTCTGATGTAACCAATAAATGCTTTCCTATATAGAGGCATTCATGAATACCAATTATGATAAGTGCTATGTGAACATAAATGATGCATTATTATCAAGACTGATAGAATATTAGTTAATTTAGTTAGTCAGTGAAAGTCTCACTAAGATGATCTTTAATCTGTGACCTAAAGGATAAGATAAAAATTATGAGAAGGAAATGGAAATATGAAAGGAAGAAGAGTATTTCAGAGATAAAGTGAGTCTGCTGACTAGAGAGGGGCAGTTTTGAGAAACTGGAAAAAATAGGGCAGTGCAGTTAGAGGACAACAAGCAAGAAGAAGAGTAGCTCAAAATGAATGTGGAAAGAGAGGCCAGGGCTTTATCATGGAGAGCCTTGTAAACCAGGCTGGCAAATTTTAAGTCAAGTCATCCAGATTTACAATCTAGAAAGCTAGGGAGGAGGGAGGAGGGTTCAGGATAGGGAACACATGTATACCTGTGGCGGATTCATTTTGATATTTGGCAAAACTAATACACTTATGTAAAGTTTAAAAATAAAATAAAATTAAAAAAAAAAAAGAAATGATGAAAGCCAAAAAAAAAAAAAAAATAAAGATTTCAACCTTCTCTCTGGAAAAAAAAAAAAAGAAAGCTGTGTTATCATAAAATATATTGTGTGTGTGTGTTTGTGTGTTTGTATATGGGGCACACACATAATGGAATGGAAAGGAAAGTTAGTGAAGAGCTTATTTCAATATTTTAGGATGTATTATGGTTACTTGGACTAGGGTAATACCTGCATAGATGGAGGAAACATATCGGTTTTAAAACCTTGTGAATATATCAATATTATGTATATAAGACATTTGCTTTACAAACAGCTTTGGCTTAAGACTTCAACTGAAAACATGTTAAAGCAACAAGGGTATGCTTAGTTTTTAAGAAAATATTAGAGTTGTGCTGTAGTGAGCATTGAGGTAACTAAGATTTCTAACTGAAGATGATTTATTTTTAAATGAGTGAGAATTTGTGATTATCCATATAATCACAAATTATAGGGGACTCTTCTTATTTTTCACTACAAATTCATTTTAGTGCAGCTAACTTATGGAGAACTTGCAATTGTTGTTCCTATTTTCTCAATGGTTCAACTCATAAAAATTTCATATCATATTGGTAGAAGAAGATGATGTACTTCCTAAATTAACATAATAATAATAATTGAATAATTAATTTTAAATTCTGTGTATCATGAGCTTATAAAAATAAATACATACCTAATAAATGATGGGAAATTATTAGCAAATTTTTGTGTAATTATGTATTCTTTCTCATCATGTTTATAATAAATATGGACATTTAATCAATGCTATCAACATTTTACCACTGAAGAGTTAAAAGAGATAAGACAATCAAAAAGTCAAGAAAGGAAATCAAAAGAATTGTTGATGTCAATGTATAACATAGTATATTAAAGAGAGCTCCACCCTAAGTCAAAAGACTTCGTTTCCAGTTCTAGATTTAGGTAACCTTGGTTAATTTGTGGCTGATGATTTCTAAGATTCCTTTCAATTCTCAAATTCCGTGATTTTTCTGAAGACTACTCAAGATAGAGCTGTCTATTTTTATATAGGTTTTCTTGTTTATTTCACAGTCTTTCTACACAATGACTTTTTAAAATATCAGAGTTTAAAAATCAATGAAGATATTTCATTGACTGTTATTGTTAATTTGAGTTTATTGAGAAAGCAGTTCTTGGGCTTCCCTAGTGGCTTAGATGGTAAAAAATCCATCTGCAATGTGGGAGACCTGGGTTCGATCCTTGCTTGGGAAGATCTCCTGGAGCAGAGCATGGCAACCCTCTCCAATATTCTTTATTATTTCCTGGAAAATCCCCATGGATAGATGAGCCTGGTAAGCTACAGTCCATGGGGTTGCAAAGAGTCAGATATGACCGAGTGGCTGAGCACAGCACACAGCACAGTTCTGGGAAAAATGAAAAAACCAGATGAAGTGTGCTAAACTAGAAGGAGTGAGAAGATTAAAAAGCTGAGTCATTGAGATGACGGCTCAAATAAAAATAAGAAAATAATAGTAACTAGTTTTAGTAGTTGGATGAGGAAACATTATAAAAGTAATGATCAAAGAAAATCTCTACCAGTGGCTACAATGTTTCCAACTTCTTTCCCCCTTCTTAGAGAGACTGTATATCCTCTAAATTTCAGAGTTTATTTTCTGTTTAATGAGGCTATGGGGGATTTAGAGTGCTTCTCCAAATCTGGATTTCAGTGGAATCTGTTACTATCTCAGAAAGAAGTATGATAGCAAAATAAGCATATTTGTAATGGCGACAGAGGTAAAGCCTGGATCTTTGGTTAAAATACCCTGGGTATCCTGCTAGTGGTTTTATGATAAAAATAACTTATTTGACATTCTAAAGTAGCATTTGTAAAATGTGAACAATTTTGTCTTTCATTTATCCTCATTAGGAAGTAACAGGAATTAAGATAACATACAAAATGCTTTGTTATCTGGAGAATATTCTGTGTGTGTTACCTTGTTTTTACTATTCATCAGTGTTGCCTATCTACTATTATCATTGATGGATATAGCTGAACATGGGAGAATTTTTTCACCACTATTAATCAACTTTGTATTGCCATTGTGAGAGTTTAAAATGATTGAGGTGCATTCCCACACCCAACAGTAATTAAGAAGGGGGAGGAAAAAAAACAAACTTCCACAAAACTCTTAGTTCCTCCAGTTCTTCAGTAGATTATTATAGAACCATTAATGTCTCTGTGAGGTTTTGTTTCACTTCTCTAACTTCCATCTTCACCTTCTGCTTCTTGCTGGGCTATCAGGAAGCCCAACAGGAAGTAAGAGGATTCTCTTACTAGTGAGTCCTCTAAATGTCACTGAGCTCACATAACAACTAGAATTTAATCCAATATCTTTTAAATAACATGTAGATTAATGCTTTCCTACTCTTATTCGATTGCTTATCAGATCTAATGTAGATTTTCCAGAGAAAAAGGAAGATGACGTCAAAGTTTGAATGCTTTTTTCAGAAAATCCCCAAATACCTAATATTGAGTAGGTCCAAAACATAATATTCTTTTACAGAGGATAATAATTTTGAATTGGCATCAAACCAGAGATTGTGATCTTGATTTTGTCCAAGCATTTTCCTTATGCATTGCAATGTTAATTCACAAATTATCATATACCCAAATGGTCATCCTTTAATAGACTAATTTTGCAATGCAAAGCAGTATCATTGCCAGGTTGAGAGTTTTAAATTTTATTTTGTACAATTCTATTCATGTTACACCTTGTAATATAAACCTTTTGTTTCAGAGGAATATGCAAATTTGCATTAATAGAGAAAAAGTTTATAAATATGAACCTGTAAATAATCTGTTTTAAAATGAACTGTTTCCTCTGTCTTAAATTCAAGACTTCCCAAAAGAAGAGCTCCAGATAAGTATTAGGATTTAGGTACACTATTTATTCAAAAGCAGAGACATTACTTTGCCAACAAAGGTCCGTCTAGTTAAGGCTATGGTTTTTTCAGTGGTCATGTATGGATGTGAGAGTTGGACTGTGAAGAAAGCTGAGTGCTGAAGAATGATGCCTTTGAACTGTGGTGTTGGAGAAGACTCTTTGAGAGTCCCTTGGACTGCCAGGAAATCCAACTAGTCCATTCTAAAGGAGATCAGTCCTGGGTGTTCTTTGGAAGGACTGATGCTAAAGCTGAAACTCCAGTACTTTGGCCACCTCATGCGAAAAGTTGACTCATTGGAAAAGACTCTGATGCTGGAAGGGATTGGGGGCAGGAGGAGAAGGAGAAGACAGAGGATGAGATGGCTGGAATGCATCACCGACTCTATGGACATGAATTTTGTGTGAACTCTGGGATTTGGGGATGGACAGGGAGGCCTGGCGTGCTGCAATTCATGGGGTCACAAAGAGTCGG
The DNA here is from genome assembly GCF_019923935.1 of Bubalus bubalis. Taxonomy (NCBI): domain Eukaryota; kingdom Metazoa; phylum Chordata; class Mammalia; order Artiodactyla; family Bovidae; genus Bubalus; species Bubalus bubalis. The sequence continues at coordinate 107,853,303 of NC_059158.1, forward strand.
ACATGACTGAGTGACTGAACTGAACTGAACTGAACTGACACTATTTAGATGGTTGACTTGGGAAGCAAGAGGTATGAGGAAGAGTATGAGGGGAAAAGGAAGGAAAAAAAGCCAGTATGAGGCATGTTACTGAGACAACTGTGGTAATTTCAGGCTTGATTCTCATTAGAACTTTCTGGGAATCATATGGAATACTTGTCAGAACTCTCTACCTGAGGATAGACCATGACAAACTCCTTTTCTTTCTTCACTGAGAGTTGCTCTTAGTATGTTAGTATCCAGATTTATGCATGCTTGGTGAACAAGATTTTGTTTGCTCAAGGTGAGATTCTGTCAATACGGAAAATCAAAGCTCGTGTATGTGTGTGTGTGTATACTTGAAATATTTGATGTACTTTAATCAGGTTTAATAGAATTAATTTAAAAACAGTTTACTATGGCATCAAATATTATATTGAGAAGGAGTTTTGAAATGTAAAGCTAAAAAAAATATAGGCACTGTTAGTTAATTATTAAACAATCAGAACCAAGACAGATATATATCAGTACCCCTTACTCTGAAGACAATCATTTTCTCTTACAATATGCTGTTGTACAATATGCTATTCTATTTTACTTTATTAATTTTTATTGCAGAATAGTTCCTTAAAAAGGTTGTATTAGCTTTTGCTGCACAGCAAAGTGAATCAGCTATACATATATCCCCTCTTCTTTTGAATTTCCTTCCCCAAAGCTCATGTTTGTCCACTATGATTCTGTAAGAATTAGAAGCCCTGAAGATGCATGGTAGAGTATCAGATACATTCCTATGTATGTTCTCATCAACCTCAGAGGTAAACCACTTATAAAAACAGGAATTAAATTATCCAGAATCCAGTATTACTGTTTATTTCTATTTTCAAATTTTGAAATCCAGAATATAATTAATCTGAGCCTTCTTTAGTTATTTTGTGTTGATATCAAAACTGCAAATATCTATGATATTATCCTATTTGCTAGCCAACAGATTTGCCTGCCAGAGTTTCCTGGAGCTTGGCAGAAAGAATAAGACTTTTGAGTCAAAGATAAAATACATTATTATTCACAGGACAGCAGGAATTATGTGCTGAATGCTCAACTTGGTGCCCCTCATTTGCAAACTTCATTCAAAAGCTAAAGAGCAGCACAGTGTGTTTATATTCTAGAGAAATACCCTAGGAGTGGTTCTAAGAAGTCATGAATGCCCGTTTTTCCCCCGTATCTCCCAAAATGTAAGAGCATTTCTCCTCCAAGGACTGGATTTTTTCTCCCTTTACCTCCAGAAAATCTGGAGTACCTATAACTTCACTTTTTCATTTTACCTCTAAAATCATCTTTTCTTTTCAGACCTTTGTCTGGAAATATCAAGTAAAAGAGGGACAAAAGCATATGTTGAAACTGTAAAAAGCATTAACATTTTTTTAAAATTTTATTTTATTTTTAAACTTTACAATATTGTATTAGTTTTGCCAAATATCGAAATGAATCCACCACAGGTATACATGTGTTCCCCATCCTGAACCCTCCTCCCTCCTCCCTCCCCATACCATCCCTCTGGGTCATCCCAGTGCACCAGCCCCAAGCATCCAGTATCATGCATCGAACCTGGACTGACGACTCATTTCATACATGATATTATACATGTTTCACTGCCATTCTCCCAAATCTTCCCACCCTCTCCCTCTCCCACAGAGTCCATAAGACTGTTCTATACATCAGTGTCTCTTTTGCTGTCTCGTACACAGGGTTATTGTTACCATCTTTCTAAATTCCATATATATGTGTTAGTATACTGTATTGGTGTTTTTCTTTCTGGCTTACTTCACTCTGTATAATAGGCTCCAGTTTCATCCACCTCTTTAGAACTGATTCAAATGTGTTCTTTTTAATGACTGAGTAATACTCCATTGTGTATATGTACCACAGCTTTCTTATCCATTCATCTGCTGATGGACATCTAGGTTGCTTCCATGTCCTGGCTATTACAAACAGTGCTGCGATGAACACTGGGGTACACGTGTCTCTTTCCCTTCTGGTTTCCTCAGTGTGTATGCCCAGCAGTGGGATTGCTGGATCATAAGGCAGTTCTATTTCCAGTTTTTTAAGGAATCTCCACACTGTTCTCCATAGTGGCTGTACTAGTTTGCATTCCCACCAACAGTGTAAGAGGGTTCCCTTTTCTCCGCACCCTCTTCAGCATTTATTGCTTGTAGACTTTTGGATCGCAGCCATTCTGAAATGGTATCTCATAGTGGTTTTGATTTGCATTTCTCTGATAATGAGTGATGTTGAGCATCTTTTCATGTGTTTGTTAGCCATCTGTATGTCTTCTTTGGAGAAATGTCTATTTAGTTCTTTGGCCCATTTTTTGATTGGGTCATTTATTTTTCTGGAGTTGAGCTGTAGGAGTTGCTTGTATATTTTTGTGATTAGTTGTTTGTCAGTTGCTTCATTTGCTATTATTTTCTCCCATTCTGAAGGCTGCCTTTTCACCTTGCTAATAGTTTCCTTTGTTGTGCAGAAGCTTTTAAGTTTAATTAGGTCCCATTTGTTTATTTTTGCTTTTATTTCCAATATTCTGGGAGGTGGGTCATAGAGGATCCTGCTGTGATGTATGTCGGAGAGTGTTTTGCCTATGTTCTCCTCTACCAGGAAGAAATAGAAAATCTTAACAGACCCATCACAAGCACAGAAATTGAAACTGTAATCAAAAATCTTCCAGCAAACAAAAGCCCAGGTCCAGATGGCTTCACAGCTGAATTCTACCAAAAATTTAGAGAAGAGCTAACACCTATCCTGCTCAAACTCTTGCAGAAAATTGCAGAGGAAGGTAAACTTCCAAACTCATTCTATGAGGCCACCATCACCCTAATACCAAAACCTGACAAAGATCCCACAAAAAAAGAAAACTACAGGCCAATATCACTGATGAACATAGATGCAAAAATCCTTAACAAAATTCTAGCAATCAGAATCCAACAACACATTAAAAAGATCATACACCATGACCAAGTGGGCTTTATCCCAGGGATGCAAGGATTCTTCAATATCCACAAATCAATCAATGTAATACACCACATTAACAAATTGAAAAATAAAAACCATATGATTATCTCAATAGATGCAGAGAAAGCCTTTGACAAAATTCAACATCCATTTATGATCAAAACTCTCCAGAAAGCAGGAATAGAAGGAACATACCTCAACATAATCAAAGCTATATATGACAAACCCACAGCAAACATTATCCTCAATGGTGAAAAATTGAAAGCATTTCCTCTAAAGTCAGGAACAAGACAAGGGTGCCCACTTTCACCATTACTATTCAATATAGTTTTGGAAGTTTTGGCCACAGCAATCAGAGCAGAAAAAGAAATAAAAGGAATCCAAATTGGAAAAGAAGAAATAAAACTCTCACTATTTGCAGATGACATGATCCTCTACATAGAAAACCCTGAAGACTCCACCAGAAAATTACTAGAACTAATCAATGATTATAGTAAAGTTGCAAGATATAAAATCAACACCCAGAAATCCCTTGCATTCCTATACACTAATAATGAGAAAACAGAAAGAGAAATTAAGGAAACAATTCCATTCACCGTTGCAACAGAAAGAATAAAATACTTAGGAATATATCTACTAAAGAAACTAAAGACCTATATATAGAAAACTATAAAACACTGGTGAAAGAAATCAAAGAGGACACTAATAGATGGAGAAATATACCATGTTCATGGATTGGAAGAATCAATATAGTGAAAATGAGTATACTACCCAAAGCAATTTATAGATTCAATGCAATTCCTATCAAGCTACCAACGGTATTCTTCACAGAGCTGGAACAAATAATTTCACAATTTGTATGGAAATACAAAAAACCTCGAATAGCCAAAGCGATCTTGAGAAAGAAGAATGGAACTGGAGGAATCAACCTACCTGACTTCCGGCTCTACTACAAAGCCACAGTTATCAAGACAGTATGGTACTGGCACAACGACAGAAATATAGATCAATGGAACAAAATAGAAAGCCCAGAGATAAATCCACGCACATATGGACACCTTATCTTTGACAAAGGAGGCAAGAATATACAATGAATTAAAGACAATCTCTTTAACAAGTGGTGCTGGGAAAACTGGTCAACCACTTGTAAAAGAATGAAACTAGAATTAACTTTTAAATCCCTAATTCTCATTCTGGACAGGCTGTCATCCAAAGATTATACTCATTAGGCTTACCTGGGGTTGCCAGTATAGGGTAAAGAAAAACACATTTTGCTCAGAAATAGAAAGGAATCCTGAAATTTCAAAAGAATTCTATATAATTCTTTAAAATCCTGTAACTTCCTCACCTGAGATTTTTATCCTATTCACAAGTTAGGAAGTCAACTTGTCATAGTTTCACAGTATCCTAAGTCAGAGATAGAAAACTTTTATTCCCCACAGCACAGCACACAGCTTGAGCTTGATATTCAAATCAGTTCCCCTGGTTCCCCAAATCCCAAGCAGGCGTTGCAGAAATGGACCCAGGTGGGTGCAGACAGAGAACTTGTGTCACAGCTGAACTTGGAGTTTAAGAAACAACCAATTTTATAGGGCCTCACTGAGAAACCTGCACAACCTTTGCAGACAAGAAATCTGCCTTCTGTCCCACAGGCAAACACTATCATTGTCCTCTCAGGCTATTTGTGCTACAAGCAGCCTTGAAAAGACAGCATAAAACAAAATCTGCCAGTGCCTTTATACATTTTAAAAAAGAGCAGACATGTAAGAGACCCAGTGGAGAATTACCTACCAATATTTTATTTATTTTGATGGTGAAATTCTAGCCTTTACATCTTCAATGGCTTTATTTCTATTTCTGTCTTTCTTTTCCTGTTAGTCATGTTTTTAAATAATATAGCCTGAGAAGAACCTGCAAATAAAATGTAATTATATAAGAAATTGAGAATGTCTATTTGACCAATTTACTTGTTCACCATTTTAATATTTTTTATCCTATTTTTTCCCAGAAAGAATAATCAATGTTGAAGTAACTAAGAAAATGAACTTTCACATATTATGATGGGTGTTGAAAGTATTTCATTTTTTTTTCATGTAATACATGTACAAGTAATAGCAACTAAGTTGCAAAATACTTCAAAGGTAATGGAGAAAACCAAGTTGAATTTTATGATAATTTCTCTCTATTTCAGACAAATGGTAAAAGAAAAATTATCCTTTATTTTATTATACTTAATACCTTAATTTTGAAATACTTTGTCTCTCTAAATGTGCAAAATTAATAAAAAGAGTTCCTGTAAATAATTCATTCCACTTAGGAGAAGGCAATGGCACCCCACTCCAGTACTCTTGCCTGGAAAATCGCATGGATGGAGGAGCCTGGTAGGCTGCAGTCCATGGGGTCGCTAAGAGTTGGACACGACTGAGTGACTTCACTTTCATTTTTCACTTTCATGCTTTGGAGAAGGAAATGGCAACCCACTCCAGTGTTCTTGCCTAGAGAATCCCAGGGACGGGGGAACCTGGTGGGCTGCCATCTATGGGGTTGCACAGAGTCAGACATGACTGAAGCACCTTAGCAGCAGCAGCAGCATTTTAATGATAACATTTTGCATTGTCATAGTAAATTATTAAAGATATTAAAGATAGTAAAGATAGTAAAGATATTAAAGATATAAAGTAAATTATCAAGATATTTCTGTGTAGTACTATTAACTAAGCCACATAACTTATTCAGATTTCATAGGCACAGTTTTTTTTACATATGTAGTTCTTTGAAAAATCATTTGTATAACTTTGTGTAAACATCACCAAAATAAGATACAGAACATATCCATCACCAGAGAAATTCTTTTTCCTCTCTTTTAAACTCACACCCTACCTCAAGCCCTAACCTCTGGACCATTGATCTGTTCATCACTGTTATCTTGTTACTTCAAGAACATTAAATATATTGAAATTTATATAGTCATAACATTTGAGATTTACTTTTCCCCACTTAGCATGATTTCCTTGACCATCATTCATGTTGGTGTTTACATTCATGGTGCCTCCCTTTCTATTGCTGAATAGTATTCCATTGTAGGGATGTACCACATTTTATTTATTCATTCACACATAGAAGAAGCTTTGAGTTGTTTCTAGTTTGGGACTTTTACAAATAAGGCTATTATGAACATCTGTGAGCAAGTTTTCATATAAGCATAAATTTTCATTCTTCTAAGATAAATACCCAGGATTATGACTGCTGAGTAAATTACATATTAAATTCATGTTTAATTTTATTTAGAAAACTTCCAAAGTGTTTTCCAGAAAGTCTGTACAATTTTACTAGCAATATAGGATACAGTTGCTCAACATCCTTTCCAACACTTGATATTATCCGTATTTCTATTAGCAATTGTAATATGTGTAGAGTGGAATCTTATCATAGCTGTATTTGCGTTTATGTAATTGCTGACCTTGTTGAACATCGTTTATTTGCTTTTATTGCTATCTTTTTAAATCCAATTTTATTTGTTTTGTTTTAGCAAGATGCTAAACTGTGACTCTAAACAACAGGCTTTTTGCCCAACTGATTTGATTTCTCATCATTTTAGAGGCTGTATTTAATTTTGTCATTATATGAGAAGCTATAATTTTCATGTATTTTAATTACCCCAAAACATTGGGTTAACACTGTCACACAATTGCCTTTTGATATTATCACTTTTGCCTTTTTTTTACTCCAGCATCTCTTATGTGTCTGTTTAAATACTGTCCTGATTTTGACTGGCTTAATCACAATTTATGATCATATACTTATATTAACTAGCAGTAAAATTATGTTAGAAATGTATAATACAGGGAATGAAAGAGACTACTGTTAGTTTGCTAAAGTAAGATTATGTTAAGATGATAAGTGAGAATATATTGCTTTTGTATATTCACTCAGTCGTGTCTGACTCTTTGCGACCACTGGACTTCAGCACACCAGGCATCCCTGTCTTTCACTATCTCTCAGAGCTTGCTCAAACCCATATCCATTGAGTTGGTGATGCCATCCAACCATCTCATCGTCTGTCGTCCCCTTCTCCTCCTGCCTTCAATCTTTCCCAGCATCAGGGTCTTTCCAATGAGTAAGTTCTCACATCAGGTGGCTAAAGTATTGGAGCTTCAGCATCAGTCTTTTCAATGAATATTCAGGATTGATTTCCATTAGGATTGACTGGTTTGATCACCTTGCTGTGCAAGGGACTCTCAAGAGTCTTCTCCAACACCACTGTTCAAAAGCATCAATTCTTCAGTGCTCAGCCTTCTTTATGGTCCAACTCTCACATCCATACATGACCACTGGAAAAACCATAGCCTTGACTAGAGGGACCTTTGTTGGCAAAGTAATGTCTCTCTTTTTAATATGCTGTCTAGGTTGGTCTTAACTTTTCTTCCAGAGAGCAAGTGTCTTTTAATTTCATGGCTGCAGTCACCATCTGCAGTGATTTTGGATCCCAAGAAAATAAAGTCTGTCATTGTTTCCATTGTTTCCCCATCTATTTGCCACCAAGTGGCGGGACTGGATGCCAGGATCTTAGTTTTTGTTTTTGTTTTTTTTTTTTTTAATGTCAAGTTTTAAGCCAGTTTTTCACTCTCCTCTTTCACTTTCCTCAAGAGGCTCTTTAGTTTTTCCTTGCTTTCTGCCATAAGGGTGGTGTCATCTACATATCTGAGGTTATTAATGTTTTTTCCAACAATCTCAATTCCAGCTTGTACTTCATCCAGCCCAGCATTTCACATGATGTACTCTGCATATAAGTTAAATAAGCAGGGTCACAATATACAACCTTGATATACTCCTTTCCCAATTTGGAACCAGTCTGTTGTTCCATGCCCGGTTTTAACTTTTGCTTCATGGTGTACATACAGGTTTCTCATGAGGCAGGTCCGGTGGTCTGGTATTCCCATCTCTGTAAGAATTTCCCACAGTTAATTGTGATCTACTCAGTCAAAGGCTTTTGAATAGTCATAGAAGCAGATGTACATATTTTTTTCTGAAATTCCTTTGCTTTTTCTGTGATCCAGCAGATGTTGGTAATTTGAATTGGTTTAAGATAATTGAAGACTGGCTGAAATGATTTAAGTAGATAGGTAGCTACTATTAAAAAAAAAAGGGATGACTTTATATATACATTCATTTCCTTATTCAAGTAGCTACTATTAAAAAAAAGGATGACTTTATATATACATCCATTTCCTTATTCATTCAATCATTCTACAAATATTTATTAGGCAGTAATTTTGTTGCAAGGGGCTAAGAATAATACTAATGTGTAGGTTCATTATATCCCTCAAAGATATAACAAAAAACATAGGGTGAAACTGGCTATAAGAAATAATTAAAAAGCAACACTGACCACCCTATAGTATAGATTTATCTATGGTTCAGATTGTTGTTACTAATTGTCTTCTATTTCACCAATTAGAGGCTTTTTTTTTTTAATCTGTAAATGAAGTACCTGTAGTCAAAATTTCTAGCTTCACTTCTAATATTCTGAGACTGGAAATCAGAGGGATATTCTTTTAGTTGGCAGCAAGAAGGATTCTGACTGTGCAAAAATGTGTGCAAAAGAATGTACATTGTCTCTGCTTAGCACTGCATCTAAGAAAAAGGAAGAGAGATAAACCATGACATGGGATTAATTACCTTTGTATGTACTTAAAAGAAACTCATAGTAAGTATATCTTGGTCTCCCAGGAAGGGCTGCAGAGGGAACAAAATTGAAAAGGCAAGTATCTTGGAGTAAAGTGAGCATAGATTCGAGACAGACCTGGTGTGTATCAGCAGTGTTGCTTTCTGTCACCAACTTTCTCTATGTTTCAGCACTTTGTCTATAAGAGAGCATAATTCATCTTTGTTATGTACTTAAAACTGAGATAAAATGACATGTTTATAACTCTGGTGAATACTTGCTAAGCAGTGTAATTTATATATCTTCTTTCCTGCTCTATGATTTCACCTTTGATGTCATATGGCACAAAGCTACACTAAAATTTCCAGAATTCTTTTAGAGAGAAAACGATTCCATTGTGTATTAGTCACAGGACAAAGAAACATGCAGGATAAATATAGGTTTAACAGATTAAACATTTTTACAAAGTATTGGTGTGATTTATGTGATTTCAGTCATTTAATGATTATGTTCATTGGAAGGACTTATGTTGAAGCTGAAATTCCAATACTTTGGCCACCTGATGCGAAGAGCAGACTCATTTGAACAGACCCTGATGCTGGGAAAGACTGAGGGCAGGAGGAAAAGGGGATGACAGAGGATGAGATGGTTGGATGGCATCACCAAATCAATGGACAAGAGTTTGAGTAAACTCTGAGAGTTGGTGATGGACAGGGAGGCCTGGTGTGCTGCAGTTCGTGGTGTTGCAAAGTGTTGGACAGGACTGAGTGACTGAACTGAACTGAACTGAATGCTTATGTTCAACTGCCGTTCTTTCTATATTCAGTGAGAAAATAGGAATATCCAGCATTTCACACACTTAACAGAGCTAACGATAAACAGAACACATCAAAGTATCTTTTAGCAGTTAGATATATATAAGAATTGGTACATTTGTACATCCAAGTAAGTAAAACACGGAGCCATATTCAAACAATATTTTTTGTGTTCAGTTATGGAGAAGGAAATGGCAACCCACTCCAGTACTCTTGCCTAGAAAATCCTATAGACGGAGGAGCCTGGTGCAAGATACTGTCCATGGGGTTGCAAAGAGTCAGACACGACTGAGCGATTTCACTTCACTTCAGTTCAGTTCAGTTCGGTCTCTCAGCCGTGTCCAACTCTTTGAGACCTCATGAATTGCAGGACGCCAGGCCTCCCTGTCCATCACCAACTCCCAGAGTTCACTCAGACTCACGTCCATTGAGTCGGTGATGCCATCCAGCTATCTCATTCTCTGTTGTCCCCTTCTCCTCCTGCCCCCAATCCCTCCCAGCATCAGTCTTTTCCAATGAGTCAACTCTTTGCATGAAGTGGCCCAAGTACTAGAGTTTCAGCTTTAGCATCATTCTTTCCAAAGAACACCCAGGACTGATCTCCTTTAGAATGGGCTGGTTGGATCTCCTTGCAGTCCAAGGGACTCTCAAGAGTCTTCTCCAGCATCACAGTTCAAAAGTATCAATTCTTCGGCGCTCAGCTTTCTTCACAGTCCAACTCTCACATCCATACATGACCACAGGAAAAACCATAGCCTTGACTAGACGGACCTTTGTTGGCAAAGTAATGTCTCTGCTTTTGAATATGCTATCTAGGTTGGTCATAACTTTCCTTCCAAGGAGTAAGCATCTTTTAATTTCATGGCTGCAGTCACCATCTGCAGTGATTTTGGAGCCCCCAAAAATAAAGTCTGACACTGTTTCCACTGTTACCCCATCTATTTTCCATGAAGTGATGGGACCAGATGCCATGATCTTTGTTTTCTGAATGATGAGCTTTAAGCCAACTTTTTCACTCTCCTCTTTCACTTTCATCAAGAGGCTTTTTAGTTCCTCTTCACTTTCTGCCATAAGGGTAGTGTCATCTGCATATCTGAGGTTATTGATATTTCTCCCAGCAATCTTGATTCCAGCTTGTGCTTCTTCCAGCCCAGCATTTCTCATGATGTACTCTGCATATAAGTTAAGTAAGCAGGGTGACAATATACAGCTTGATGTACTCCTTTTCCTATTTGGAACCAGTCTTTTGTTCATGTCCAGTTCTAACTGTTGCTTCCTGACCTGCATATAGGTTTCTCAAGAGGCAGGTCAGGTGATCTGGTATTCCCATCTCTTAAAGAATTTTCCACAGTACATCAGTAATTATTATATTTACCCTGTTTAATCAATAATTATTGCAAGAATTATATAAATGAGAGGTTTAAAGATTGAACACATTAATGGTTTTCATTAGCTCATTCTTATATTTATATTACCTAAGCTTTTATCTAAGGTCTTTTCTCAAGAGGATCAAACAAATAATTATCCTATAGAGTAGAAAATTTTTTTCAGCATTGTTTCTGTGTAATTAATAGAAGGAATATGCATAAGTGAGATTTATCAACTTTTATTTACAAGGATCCTGTGATTGTTGTTTTATTCACCGAGTCCTGTCCAACTCTTTTTAAAGTCTGACAGTTTACAGACCCTGTGAACTGTAGCTTACCAGGCTCCTCTGTCCTTGGGATTTTCCAGACAAGAATACTGGAGTGGGTTGACATTTTCTTCTCCCGACCTGCTCATGAGTGAAAGAAAATGTAGGAAAATCTATTTTTACAAGTCTATATATAATGCAATTTGTTATATTGTATAGATGCATTGTATAAAATCAATGGAAACACAATAAAAGGTCAGGGTTCTATTTCTGTCTCTGCAGCTACTATCCATGTGACTTGGTTTATTCTTCTCTCTGCCACCCAGTTTTCTCACTTCCACAGAAGAAGACAAGACCATTCTTCTCCAAAGTATATTTTAGTTTCAATAAATGTTTTCCCTATGTATATGAATATTATAGGAAAATTGTAAAATAAAGATACATAAAAGAGATTAGGAATTATTTTATCACCCAGAATAAGCTGTTAATTTATCATTGTATTTCTATCACATGTGTTGTATTTTTACATTTACAAAATTCAGTTCAGTTCAGCCACTCAGTTGTGTCTGACTCTTTGCGACCCCATGGACTGCAGCATGCCAGAATTCCCTGTCCATTGCCAACTTCCAGAGCTTGCTCAAACTCACATCCATTGAGTCGGTGATGCCATCCAACCATCTCACCCTCTGCTGTCCCCTTCTCCTGCCTTCAATCTTTGCCAGCATCAGGGTCTTTTTCTAATTAGTCACTTCTTTGCATCAGGTGGCCAAAGTATTGGAGCTTCAGTTTCAGCATCAGTCCTTCTGATGCGTGTTCAGGACTGATTTCTTTAGGATTGACTGGTTTGATCTCCTTGCTGTCCAAGGAAGGGACTCTCAAGGGTCTTGAGACTCTTTTATATTCATGTTTTATAAATATAAAGATAAATTAAAATTGGTATCCTGTTACATATACTTTTTATATCCATATGTATATTCTTTATAAATTTAAAAGCAGATGATAGGTGACATAAAAAGCTATTTATTTTGAGTGACTATACAATATAATTGAGAAGACAATGGCAACCCACTCCAGTGCTCTTCCCTGGAAAATCCCATGGACGGAGGAGTCTGGTAGGCTGCAGTCTATAAGGTCGCTAGGAGTCAGACACTACTGAGCGACTTCGCTTTGACTTTTCACTTTCACGCATTGGAGAAGGAAATGGAAACCCACTCCAGTATTCTTGCCTGGAGAATCCCAGGGACGGGGAAGCCTGGTGGGCAACCGTCTATGGGGTCACACAGAGTCAAACACGACTGAAGCAACTTAACAACAGCATACAATATAATACTCTATACAAGAAATACAGCGATATGATCACCTTTTTATTTGTTACACTTATGTGGAGGGTGGATGAAGTTGGGAAATGAGAACAAGACTTCACTGGGGAGGAAGGAATGGTATCATCCTAAGTATTCTGTACATTTGATCAATCCAAAATAACTAATTCTGAGTTTTTTCTGGCAAATATTTATACATTGTGAACTGGCTTTAAAATAGTGCATTTATTTCAACTACCTTGTTTCCAAACTTTGACTTTTTAACCAGAAAGTAAAGAATCCTTGAAATTGTTAAATTGCATATCTACCAGTGGGTTTCCTATGCTCTTGATTTGTATTTATCTATGAAAACTCTTCCTCTCAGCATGAAATATGGTACTTCTGAACTTCTACTTCCTGTCCAGAATTGTGGTTTGTGAAATGATTTTGGAGGTGATGTAGTGATTGAAGAGGAAAGGATCAACACTCTGAGAGAATATATAATGTTCTAGAATCACATAGATAAAGGTGGTTGCTTCAATAATATGAAAGCTGATAATAAAAAAGAAACTTTTGAAAATATTTGATAACAAATTCAGTCATTATGCTCCCTAAAGAGTAATCTAAAAATTGTTTTATTGGTAGTTGCTTATATAAAAGGAAATATAAGGATAAATGAACACATAGAAAAATGAAAGATATGAAGTTGTGTGACACCTTGATTTCTTATCTAAGTAAAGAATGGAGAGACAGCATCTTTATTTTTAGGGAAGTGTTAACAATTATAGAGAAAATTATTGTAGTAATTTAATTCTCCAAACAAAAATTTAAAAATGAAATCAAACTACTGGGAAAGTAGAATAAGAGGTAAAGGATTTAATAAAATAGTATTTAAAAGTATGTCCCAGTGTTGTCATGTTTAAGTATTTAAACAATTTCAAGAGATTGTTTCTCTTTCAAAATGGTGAGATGCGGGATGTCTGTATTTGGTTGACTTGCATGTGAGATTCTCTGGTATGTCAGTTACAGGATTCCAGAGAACATATCCAGTTTCATTTATTTATTTTTTAATATAGTTTTTTTCAATCCTTCTGGCTTATAACTTTCTGCCATAAATTGAGTCTAAGTGAACTCCAGGAGTTGGTGATGGACAGGGAGGCCTGGTGTGCTGCGATTCATGGGGTCGCGGAGTCAGACATGACTGAGCACCTGAAATGAACTGAACTGAACTGAGCTTATAACTATTGAATAGAACTGGTGAACAAAAGAGAAAACAAAACACCAGGCATTGGTGTGCCCAGACATAGCATAGCTGACATGGCGGACCTGTCTCTTCATTTCCATTCTAGCCCATCTCTGTGCCATAACTGTATTTATTTCCACATTTTCTGTTGTGCTGTTTCTCATAGAGGAAGACTGGTTAGCCAATAACAGTACTTAATCATTAAAATTAATGGCAAACATCTCCATTCTTTGACTACATGCTTCCACTTTAAGTTTCCAATTCTTTTTATTTTTGCTTCTCATTCCACATTCTCCTGTGTATTTCACTGGGAAACCTTGCATCTTTGTTAACAAATTAATCTTAAAATCTTGAACTAAGACTATCCAAATATGGTCTTGAAGGTATTTCCTGATTTTTCTATGTGCTTAAAATATGTCCAATTTCAATTATTGAATGAAAAATGTAGAGTAAGTTACTTGACTACATGAAGAATAAAAAACTGTATATTTAGTTTCTAAAAAATTTATATTCTGGTAGGAAACAAATTTGCAAGCAAATGATTAAAATGTTTAGTAGTATGAGGAGAAGAAATATACAAATTTAAAATGGATGAATTTTTTTTTTGCTATTTTTTAACCATAGTTTTATGATAATATTTAAGCTGGTCCTTGAACAATGAGTAGGATTGTAACAATGAGTACAAATTATAAAAGTCCTATGTGAAAATAGACAAAATTTACCTAGCTTCCTGAGGCTTAGACCAGAAAGAAAATATCTGGACTTCCCTGGCAGTCCAGTGGTTAAGACTCCACCCTTTCAATGCAGAGGGCACATATACCATCAGGTGTTACCAAAAAGAAAAAAGAAAGAAAGAAAGAAAAAAAAACCATTAAATTCTAAAATGACAAGTACAACACTAAAAATAATTATTAATACATCTTTGGAAACAATGTATATATATATATATGTGTGTGTGTGTGTATGCCTGTGTGATGGAGTAAAATAGTCACACAAACGTGTACTTTTGTCCTTCCGTTCAGTCACTCAGTTGTGTCCGACTCTTTGCAACCCCATAGACTTCAGTGCGCCAGGCTTCCCTGTCAATTACCGACTCCTCAGGCTTTCTCGGATCCATCCATTGTCCCTGCGTAACAAATAATTCTGCCTGTTTATTCATTAAGGATATTGTCAGGGCAAGAGATTTGAGAATGAGACTGTTGGAGTAGCTTCAGTTCAGGGCAAAATCTTACTGGAACAAAGGAGCATACAGTATTGCTCTGGGGGTGAAACTAATCAAACCTCAGCTTGATTCATTTGCAAAGTCCCAGCAGTTTCTCCCTCTCCCTCTCTGTCATCCTATTCCTCTCTTCCTCTCCTTCCACCTTTCCTTATCTCAGCCAGGGTGTTTACATTTGCATGGACAGTCCTTGTGAGTCTGACTGTTTATCTTTCACTGTATTCCTAGTTTTGATTTACTGGTGATTCTTACATTGCTCACTCAAGACACTCATTTGTTGGTAAAGGAAGTGAGTGGTTCATTTAAATTTTTCCTATGTGTTCCACAAGCATTAATTATTCACCCTTCTGGAAAATTCAGTTACTTGAGTATAGAGTGTGTAAGAGAACAAGAATTCTGAGAACCTAGTCACCGTGTGCTAACCACAGTACTAGGTATCTGGCAGACACCCTCACTCCAATTCTGTGAGACAGCTATTACTTGTGCTATAAAAATAAGGGACTGTAAGTTCAAGGATTTGCAGTTAGTAAGTGATATGTTTATTTGATTAAATAATTTATGTTTCTTCTCCTAAATTATACTGTATTGTGTAATAATGAGGAGAAATGATTTGAAGTTAGCAAAACAGATACATTGTGACCCAATTGGATCCTTTCTTGCCAAGTCACCCACTTAAACAGACCAAATTTATTCTAACCTTTCAAATTAGAATTGTATATTGGAAACAACTTCAAAATGGCATACTCCCTCAGTTAGCATTTGTCTTATATATTTGTGCCAGCATTAAAGTGACATCTTGGCATAGGTCTAAGCTTCAATGAAATCGGTCAAAACTGGATTTTTCTCCATGTTTGACTTGTATGCAATTGCAAAGAGTCAGACAGACATGACTTAACGACTGAACAACAATCTTATTTGAGCAATACACTAAATGGATCGTGTTCTGGTAACAGAAGTTAGAAATGGAAACAACCTAGTTATATACAATATACTATCTTGACATCAATCAAGGATAGTGTATAGCCAGGAAGGGAATATTAAAAGATAGTGAACTGATAGTAGACTTAACTAGACCCAGTATATACAGTAGCAGTATCATGTATTTTGAGAGATCAGGTGATATGATTGAAAAAGAGGCAAAAAGAGTGTAATCTTGGTGACATATATGTAGCTCTAAAAAAATAAAGGAAAGGAGAGTAACAATTGTTTCGTAGCAATGTTCATTAGGTAGTTTATAAGCTAGATACTTACATATAGAAAGTGAAGTTGCTCAGTCATGTCCGACTCTTTGTGACCCCATAGACTGTAGCCTACCAGGCTACTCTGTCCATGGGATTTTCCAGGCAACAGTACTGGTGTGGATTGCCATTTCCTTCTCCAGGGGATCTTCCCAACCCAGGGATTGAACCTGGGTCTCCCCCATTGTAGACAGACACTTTACCGTCTGAACCACCAGGGAAGTCCATAGAATACAATAGTTGGCTGTATATACAAATCAGTTCAGTTCAGTCGCTCAGCGTGTCTGACTCTTTGCAACCACATTAACTCCAGCATGCTGGGCCTCCCTTTCCATCACCACCTCCTAGAGTTCACCTAAATTCATGTCCATTGAGTCGGTGATGCCATCCAACCATCTCATCCTCTGTCATCCCCTTCTCCTCCTGCCTTCAATCTTTCCCTGCATTAGGGTCTTTTCAAATAAGTCAGCTCTTTGCATCAGCTGGCCAAAGTATTGGAGGTTCAGCTTCAACATTAGTCCTTCCAATGATCACCCAGGACTGATCTCCTTTAGGATGGACTGGTTGGATCTCCTTGCAGTCCAAGGGACTCTCAAGAGTCTTCTCCAACACCACAGTTCAAAAGCAATAATTCTTCAGCGCTCAGCTTTCTTCACAGTCCAACTCTCAAATCCATACATGACCACTGGAAAACCATATCCTTGACTAGATGGACCTTTGTTGGCAAAGTAATGTCTCTGCTTTTGAATATGCTATCTAGGTTGGTCATAACTTTCCTGCCAAGGAGTAAGCGTCTTTTGATTTCATGGCTGCAGTCAACATCTGCAGTGATTTGGGAGCCCCCCAAAATAAATTCAGCCACTGTTTCCCCATCTATATGCCACAAAGTGATGGGAACAGATGCCATGATCTTCGTTTTCTGAATGTTGAGCTTTAAGCCAACTTTTTCACTCTCCTCTTTCACTTTCATCAAGAGGCTCTTTAGTTCCTCTTCACTTTCTGCCATAAGGGTGGTATCATCTGCAAATCTGAGGTTATTGATATTCTCCCAGCAATCTTGATTCTAGCTTGTGCTTCATCCAGCCCAGTGTTTCTCATGATGTACTCTACATATAAGTTAAATAAGCAGGGTGACAATATACAGCCTTGACATACTCCTTTTCCTATTTGGAACCAGTCTGTTGTTCCATGTCCAGTTCTGTTGCTTTCTTACCTGCGTATTCTTTGGAACTCCGCATTCAAATGCTTATGTCTTTCCTTTTCTCCATTGCTTTTCACTTCTCTTCTTTTCACAGCTATTTGTAACGGCTCCTCAGGTTTCTCAGGAGGCAAGTCAGGTGGTCTGGTATTCCCATCTCTTTCAGAATTTTCCACAGTTTATTGTGATCCACACAGTCAAAGGCTTTGGCATAGTCAATAATGCAGAAATATATGTTTTTCTGGAACTCTCTTGCTTTTTCAGTGATTCAGCAGATGTTGGCAATTTGATCACTGGTTCCTCTGCCTTTTCTAAAACCAGCTTGAATATCTGGAAGTTCACAGTTCATGTATTGCTGAAGCCTGGCTTGGAGAATTTTGAGCATTACTTTACTAGTGTGTGAGATAAGTACAATTGTACAGTAGTTTGAGCATTTTTTGGCATTGCCTTTCTTTGGGATTGGAATGAAAACTGACTTTTTCCAGTCCTGTGGCCACTGCTCAGTTTTCAAAACTTGCTGGCATATTGAGTGCAGCACTTTCACAGCATCATCTTGTAGGATTTGAAATAGCTCAACTGGAATTCCATCACCTCCACTAGCTTTTTCATAGTGATGCTTCCTAAGGCCCGCTTAACTTCACATTCCAGGATGTCTGGCTCTAGGTGAGTGATCACACCATCGTGATTATCTGGGTGATGAAGCTCTTTTCTGTATACTTCTTCTGTGTATTCTTGCCACCTCTTCTTAAAATCTTCTGCTTCTGTTAGGTCCATACCATTTCTCTTCTTTATATTGAGCCCATCATGAAATCTTCCCTTGTTATCTCTAATTTCCTTGTAGAGACCTCTAGTCTTTCCCATTCTATTGTTTTCCTCTATTTCTTTGCATTGATTGCTGAGGAAGGCTTTCTTATCTCTCCTTGCTATTCTTTGGAACTCTGCATTGAAATGCTTATGTCTTTCCTTTTCTCCTTTGCTTTTCACTTCAGTTCTTTTCACACATATTTGTAAGGCCTCCTCAGACAGCCATTTTCCTTTTTCATTTCTTTTTCTTGGGATGATCTTGATCCCTGTCTCCTGTACAATGTTACGAACCTCCGTCCATAGTTCATCAAGCACACTGTCTATCAGATCTAGGCCCTTAAATCTATTTCTCACTTCCACTGTATAATCATGAGGTCATACCTGAATGGTCTAGTGGTTTTCCCCACTCTCTGCAGTTTAAGTCTGAATTAAGGAGTTCATGATCTGAGCCACAGTCAGCTCTCAGTCTTGTTTTTGCTGACTATATATACAGTACCAACTGGTAATTTCATAGCATGATATTGGTGGTGAAAACAGTACATTGATGATAATGACCCCATATTTCTATGCTTACTAGGAAATCCTATTTCCTCAACATATCAGATATATGTTATCTGACTTTCTTTGGCCAATGAAGTGCCAGAAGTGTGCCACTTATTGGCAGAGGGTTTTAGAACCAGTGTGTGATTGATCACATTTCCTATTTTGTCTTAGCAATTATGGAAGCATGCATTGAAAGGGAGCATCCATCTCTCTAAGAATCTAAATGATGACAATGAATGCATCCTCCACAGCCTTCAGGTAGCTCTAGCTAGAAAAAAGCCATTACTTTAAGGCATTGATATATGAAGTTGTTTGTTATTGCAGTATAACTTTGTCTGTTGTGTCTGATATATATTTTGTGAAATCCTTGATAGTATGAATCATAGCTTATTTACCATTATATCTCCATTACCTAAAATAGTATCTGGTGTAAATATTTATTGAATCTATGAATGACTTAATGAATGATGACACATGAATATTTGTTGCCCTCTTTGAGTGTATAGGCTTAGTTAGCATAGCAAAAACAGCAATATAAAAGCCATCTGGAAATGAGGGTAAGTTATTTACATAATTTATGGGCCAGAAGTAAATACATGTTACTGTTGGAAGGCAAAGGTTAATGCTAATTGAATCAAGGGGCAGGAAGAAGAACTCTGAGACTTCCATTAGAAAAGTAACTCGAAGCTCTTGCCACTCACAGTACTAGCAATGGTGATTTTTTTACATAAAAAATGCTGCGTTAGGAATTTAATGGTAGTCTGTATGAATCTAGCTGTGAAACTTTTACACAGAAATGAAACATGAAATAGAGTTATAAATTGCTTAGTAGTTTCTCCAATTCAGAAATCCAACCAGTTTTTTTTCCTTTGATTTGTCTTGATTAGACAGGAAATGACAGATTTGTCAACCAGCCATATAATTAGAATTAACCTTGGCCATGAAGAGGTAACAGATGAACCAGCTGAATCACACCAATATTTGCCTGTCTACATGTAAATTCTTGTCTTAGATTATGGCACAGAAGGAAATGTTACTCTTTTGTAATTTTTCTCTATAAACCAATCAAATTGTTCCCTCAGGATACATCATAAAGACTTGTCATTGAATACTCTAATTGTAGCATTCACCAAAGTTTTGTTTTTTTTTTTTTAAAGCAATAATGGTCATAAACTCAGATTTTTTAATCAAAACCAAAAATCTAGTGAATTGAGCAGTTTTTCTGATATTTTTGCTGCTTAAATATTTTGATAGGCACTAACTCCATAAATTGAAACTGCGTTCACATAATCTGAGCTAAAGTTGTCAGTATTTTACAGTTAAGTTAAAATAGAAAACTTGTATTTTTCCTCTGAGAACTACACTCATATACCATTCCCTGCCATACATATCAACATCATCTTTCAAAAAAAAATTTTTTTCCGTATCCACTGATTATTGTTCAAAAGTATCTGAAAGTTTAAGATTCAAACAGCAGGTTGTATAATACTTCCAGGGGAAGAAATTCAGGAGAATTTAAAGAAAATTGGCTTAGCCATGTGTTTTGAATATAGGCAACAAAGCAATTTCTATTTGAATACAATTATATCAATGAAACTTGAGTCAGTGGAGGTCTTGTCCAGTGCCATTTGGAGGGTTGTCAGAGTTAAGGGAGTTGATATAAGAATGCCAGTGGCACAGAGAACTGCCTTAGGTCAGGACTTTATTTTCTTCTGTTTCTTGTTTTCCCCTTCCCTAAATGAGAAACAGAAGAAACCATAATGTTTTAGCAGATAAAAACCAGCCCACTATTCTGGGTATCATATATTGTGGTCATTGCTGCTGCTGTTTCACTCAACTGTGATGGCTTCAAAGTGTGACTGAAACTTTTTTTGACACTTTGACATTCCTCCCATATTCCTGAATCTGAGTAGGCTTGTACTGTGTCAACTGGAAGATTACAGAGGAAACTACACTAGATAATTCGTAAGGTCACATTGTAAAAGACCGGTAGCTTCCACCTTATTCACTGAAACACTCAGCCCTGTAGTCCTGAGGTGCCAGGCAGTGATCAGACCACACTGAGGTTGCCATGTTGGAAAGGGCTGCATAACCAGGATGTGTGGCTTTAACACTTGGCTCTGCACACTACCAGCTCTGAGCGGGACACTTCCTTAATCTCCCTGTGCCTCAGTTTCCTCACTTATAAAAGAGAAATAATAGTCTGGTACATACTATCTGTTCTATCTGTTATCTTATCTCTACCTTATACAGTTGATTAAGTGGTCAGATGTGTTTGTTTTCATTTTTATTTTTTATCTAAACTGAAAGAAAAAAAGAAAAAAAATGGTTTGCCATTTTTCATACCCTCCTGTCTGTGCTGCTTGTGAACACCAATCTATTTTTTGTGTCAATAAGCTTGTGTATCTTTTGCTTGTTTTTTGGTTGTTTGGTTTTTGTTTGTTTTACTTTTAAATATGGAAGAAATCATATGGTATTTGTCTTTATTTGTCTAAAGTATTCAACTTAGGATAATGCCTTCTAAATCTATCCATGTCATCACATATGGCAAGACTTTCTTCTTTTATGGTTGAGTAATATTCAAGTATTTGTGTGTTTGTGTGTGAGAGAGAGAGATCATTTTTAATTATTAATTCATCCACAGAAGTTTGGTTGTTCACTTATCTTAGTTGTTGTAATTAATGCTGCGGTGAACCCTGAAGTGCATATGTCTTTTCTAAGTAGTGGTTTTTGTGGTTTCTTTCTTTCTTTTTTTTTTTTTTCATTTTCTTTGGATAAATGGTCAGAAATAGAATAGCTGGATCATATGGCAGTTTTATTTTTTAATTTTTGAAGAACCTTCACACTGTTTTTCATTGCACCAATTTATGTTCCCACCACCAGTGTGCAAGGACTCCTTTTTCTCTATGTTCTATTCATCACTTGTTATTTCTTATCTTTCCGATAATATATGTTCTAATAAATGTGAGGTGATATCTCATTATGACTTTGATTTGCATTTCACTGATTAATAATGTTGAGGATCTTTCACCACCCAATCTTCTGTTTTATCTCATTCACTCTTTCCTGTGCGTGTGTGCATGCTCAGTTGCTCAATCTTGTCTGACTCCTTGCCACGCTATGGACTGTAACCCACTAGGATCCCCATGCATGGGATTTTCCAGGCAAAAATACTGAAGTGGGTTGCCATTTCCTTCTGCAGGGTTCTTCCTCATTCAGGGATCAAATCCACTTCTCCTGTGTCTCCTGCACTGGCAGGGAGATTCCTTACCACTGAGGCACCTGGAAAGCCCCTCACCCTCCCCTGTATTCTTTAGATTATCAATTTCCTTCAGAAAGCAGTTCACTGACTTCTTACTTTTCTGCCTGTTGCCTTGTCAGTGGAGGAAGACAGTATGACACCAACTCTCCCCTTAACACCATCAGCACTTCTCACTTCCCAAGCTTAAGTTCCTGGTACCCACTCTATTCTTTTCAAGCATCTTCTATTCAATTAAATGTCTCTAAATAGAATCCTAAGAGGCACTACCCCACCAATTTACTTTAATGTACTCTAGAATTTATTTGCCAGAGGAATTCTGTTTGTCATAGCACTGATTGCTTGATGGTTTTCTTTTTTAGCCCACCTCCTTCCTGTTGTGGAAAGTCACTTTCCTCCTTTCTTCTTTTGAGGTGCCTCTTCCCCCCACTTTCCCTAAAGAGAGAGAATGGATTGTGGGCCTGCTGCTAACCATTCCTATCCTGAAGTACAACATTCTCATCTTGTAATAAATTCTGAATTTTCTGGGGTAGTGAAGACTGAAGCTAATACCGAACTTTGGTCTCCTCATCATTCATGGTTTAGGGAACACCCGAGCAGTACTTTGGTCAGGGATTTGTTATTCCCCAGGAGGATACATGCAGCCTCAAGTGGCTCAAGGCAGCACCTAGGAAGAAGGTTTAGAACAGAAATACAAGAGAAAGATCTTTATGCTGTAAGATGCCCTTTATACTCACTCCATCAACACCTCCCATTTCAAATATAATGAAGTTATTGATGGCACTGAAATTCTGCTTTATGTAAGTGGGTGCAAAGACTAGCAGACAAGCAAAATGTTAATTTGAACGTTAATGAAATCTTCTTAGTATCAACTGGCTGGCTGAATCTAGAGCTATTTAGTTAGATTTCATAGGTAATAGAGGTTTCTCAAGCCATCGCAGTCAGAGGAAAAAAAAAATTAGTAGTATTAATATCATTGCTCAATACTCATAACAAAATACTTGTTATACTGAGACCTATCAACAAAAAATTCTGTGTTTCAAATAAATTAGATTCTATTGAAAATTCTTTCATTTCTTATGAGCTCCTTTTTCCAGCCTCTAAACTCTGCCTACTCTCCATGTCTTACATAATTTTTATAAGAGAAGCTCTAATTTTCTTCTCTATTTCCTGTGATTTTAAGGGTATTTTAATAGTTTTTCTATGGGCTTCCCTGGTGGCTCAGTAGTAAAGAATTTACCTGCCAATGCAGGAGATGCAAGTTCAATCCCTGTTCCAGGAAGATCCCTTGGAGAAGGAAATGGCAACCCACTCCAGTATCCTTACCTCAAAAAACCCCATGGAGAGAGGAGCCTGATGGGCTACAGTCCATGGAGTTGCAAAGATTTGGATAAGACTTAGCGACTGAACAGCAATGTAGTTGTTCCTTTGAGAACTCCAATACTTGAATCTAGACTAATGGCATTTCATGAATAGAGGCAATTTTCCCCAAATTTGCATTATAACCACCTCTTTATAGTCCTAAATACCAGATCAGACTTATCAAAGATGACATCTTCTGTCCAGTGCAGAGAGGATTGCCTCTGTCTGCCTTTCAGTTCAGAACTAGAAGCCTCAGAATAGAGGGAAGAACTCTCCAGGTGGCTTCTCTTGAGGGCAGCACTGCTTTGTGCTTAACTCCCATAGATGAGTATTATGGATTCTTGAGTGATCTGTCTGCGTAAGATGACTGGTGCAATTCTGCATATTTTCCACCTGGCTATTTTGGAATTTCTTAAATTATTTATGATTACTGAAAATCCCAAGTTTAGGAACCTCAGATATAAAGGTCTGCTTTATTTGAATTAGATAGGCCTTATTGGACACTTACTAACCTTGAGTTTATCTGTGAAACCACAAGGTCCAATTCATAACAATTACTAGAACTGAGACTCTCTAAATGAATATTCCCAAGAAAGCAACTATTTCAAAATAGTATCTTCACAAGACCATTTGATGTTATTTGGCCCAGCAAGGCAATAAATGCCTCTCTGAAAGCAGGGAAAAAAAATGTGCCTCAAATCAGAATCACAGTAAAATGTACTTGTAAATATTAATACAGATGACATTTTTTTTTTAATGTAGAACAATGAGGTTGAAATCATGCTGAAATTAGCATGAGTGCACGACATTAAGTTCCTGGGATTTTTAAATTTTAACAAAACATACTATTCATTTATTCATGCATATTATACATTTGAAAGAATTGTAATACGTAAAGCTATTAATATGAATGTAAACAAAATATTTAAAGCAAGTGTTTCTATTGCTTCAGCTGTACAATTCAAAAACAAGAGAACTACTTTTATCCTTCTAGAATGGGATTATGTATCAATTAAGACCATGACAGGAACCTTGCATGGTTCAAGACTTTAGCAAAAAAAAATTGTTTTTTCAAAGGTGTGAGAACATTTTAAAGGAGCAAGTAAAGCATCCTGGGGCACTTATGTGAGAGAAATAATATGAAACTATTTCACCCCTAAACCTGAAGGGCAAGGGGAGGAAGAGGTACGATCAGAACCCAATGAGACAAAGCGCCATGTGGGAAGAACTGCCTAAAAGGAGCTGTGATCATGGGGGACTGTAGCCTCACCAGAAGATGCCTCCCAGACTAGAAAAGAAACGGGAAAACAAAAACATCATATCTCCTACTAACCTTTGATCTCCCACTGATGACCCTCCTTGGCTGAATTCTGACAGAAACCATCTAGAAGGTAGCTCAGCTCTGCAGTCCATAGGGATCATCCTCTCGGTGCAAAGAGCAGAGTAGAAAAAGGTGGTGAAAAGAGGCTAGGAAAATGGAGAAGAAAAGTAGCACAACTCTTATTTTTATTTTCATATTGCAAGGGAAAGGTGGTAAACCCAGGCCCTTTAAATACAAAGTAGGCAGGTAATCAGAGAAGTACAGCTCAAACATCATTAATGAGGAAAGCATCTTCTATGTGATCAATATCATATTGCTGCCAAGAGAATGGAGTACAAACTAGATTAATCACAAGTATGCACACATGGATGTGTTATATCTATACACAACAGCTTATGTCATTGTGTTAGTATTTTTGTTATCTATAGTTATGACTTGTCTCTCAGTAAGACAAGAATATTCCCCATGTGTGTAATCACTCTATATACATCTGTGAAGTGAAAAGTAGCCTCTTATATAGTATTCTCTGCTATATGTTTTAGAGAAATTCTATTTATTGCTCTCTTACTTTAATTTTTTTTTGAGAAAGTAAAAAATTGCCACTTGATTTTTCTGAATAGAACCTGAAGCATGGTAATACTAGTTTGCACTAAAAAGTGCTTATCCAATTATTCCAATTTTATGTGCTTTCATTGTACTTAAGAAAAATAGATTTTTTTTTCCTCAGGCACAGTGAATATAAAAAAGAAATGTGAAATAATGTGACTTTACAGAAAAGCCTATGAAGGCCACTGAGCAGGGAGAATGAACCAGGTAGGGGAGAATACAAAGGAAGCAGAAAGGGTAATAATAAGAGTAAACTAGTGAGATGAAGTAGCAATAAAACTTCATAGAGGACATAGTTTGTGAATCGTTCTAATGCCAAATGATTCTAATGCCATAACCAATTCTAATGCCAAAGTGAAAAACTTTAATTAAAAAAAAATTGAAAGGAACTGGTATTTCATAATAGATATTTTAGCAAACCAACACTGTTATATTTATTTCATTGAGCTTTAACAAAAGCTTAACATTTCATTTTAACAAAAATAGCTTATTACAACAATTGTACATGCATGTATAATCTAAATATCTGAGATAAGTATAGATGTATCATGTTTGTGATGAGAAACCTTTTGGTGATAAATATCGCTTATATGATATAGTTCAATTTATTAGCACACATAGAACTTCAGACTGGAAGGATGCTAAAGAAAAGACAAGTATATTCTTTATGCTAAAGAAGAGTATATTTTCAAGAATTCAATTTATAAGAAAAAATTCTTAGACTTTATAGTATAATGAAAATTTAATTGCTATTTTATTTTTGTTAAAATATAATTGGCATATAATATATTCATTTCAAGTCTACTGCTTATAATTTTAATAGCAAAAACTTTTTATGATAAACTGAGTTTGAAGAGCATTACTAACATATCATTAGTTTATATAAATCTAACATTGTCTACTTTAAAGTAATATCCACAATGAAACTACAAAAGCAAAAAGAAAATTACTTTAACTTTTGAAAGGTTAAATTAAGAAGTCACTGCTGTAGTCTAAGTTGGAAATAGAGCTTGGGTTCTCTTTGAAGGCAGAACCAATTTGTCTGTTTTCTCAGCATTCAATGATTGTAGAGATATTAGTCAACAAAAAATTAAGTACTAATAGCTTTTGGAAACATTAGCCTGAGAACCATTTTCCGTTTAGTCTGTAGTTAGTTAATTGAGTGTATGTTCATTTGTCCATATAAGCTATAAAATCCTACAACGAAGATGTAATTATAATTAACATTGCTGACCAGTTAAAAGGCATAAACAGTAGTGTGCCCATCAATATACACTCTCTATTTGCCGGCATTTCCAGTTATGCCAGATGGTGAATTTAATGATGGTGCCTTGTGGTGCTTCTAATGATTTTTGTGCCTGATGGTATTTTTATAGGGCCTGTTGTATCATAGAATGCTGAAGGGTGACTTAATAATGATCTTCAAGCATATGAAAGGTCATGAAGAGTATAAAGTGACCAGCTGTTACTCATTCAAACAAGAAGCAGTAGGTTTTAACTGTAACTGGAGAGATTTAACTTAGATGTGAAGTAGAACTTCCTGATTCTAGAAGATATTATGGAGATCTATGATGAGAGATGCTATGGAATGCTTTCTTTTTTTCTTGAGGATAGAACATGCTGATTAGTATGAAATCTAAGCTTGCTCTTATTGTGTGAATGATATTTCAGTTTCATTTCATACCTGTGAATATAAATTTTTCATACACAAGATTAACTGGGTTGAAATCTGGTTCTAAACTACTATGCCTGTGAATTCAGGAAAATTATTTACCTAAGTACTTTGAGTCTCGATTTATTCTCCTACAAAACAGAGATAATCTTTCATCTAAATGTTATTTCTGTTGTTCAGTCACTCAGGTGTGCCTGACTCTTTGTGACCGCATCAGGGTCTTTTCCAATGAGTCAGTTCTCATCAAATGGCCAGAGTAATGGAGCTTCACCTTCAGTATCAGTCCTTCCAATGCATATCCAGGGTTGATTTTCTTTAAAAATGACTGGTTAGATTTCCTTGCAGTCCAAGGGACTCTCAAGAGTGTTCTCCAATACTACAGTTCAAAAGCATCAATTCTTCAGTGCTCAGCCTTCTTTCTGGTCCAACTCTCACATCTGTACATCAAAACTGGAAAAACTATAGTTTTGACTATATGGACCTTTGTTGCAAAGTACTATCTTTGCTTTGAATACACTGTCTAGGTATTTGCATACACGGTCTTTGAATACATTGTCTAGGTTTTTCTTCCAAGGAGCAAGCATCTTTTAATTTCATGGTGGCAGTCACCATTTGCAGTGATTTTGAAGCCCAAGAAAATAAATCCAGTCAGTGTTTCCACTGTTTTCTCATCTATTTGCCATGAAGTGATGGAACAAGATGCCATGATTTTAGTTTTTTAAATGTTGAGCTTTAAGCCAGCTTTTTTACTTTCCTTTTTCACCTTCATCAATAGGCTCTTTAGTTCCTCTTTGCTTTCTGCCATAAGAGTGATGTCATCTGCATATCTGAGGTTATTGATATTTCTCCTGTAAATCTTGATTCCAGCTTGCGCTTCATCCAGCCTGGCATTTCACATGATGTACTCTGCATATAAGTTAAATAAGCAGGTGACAGTTTATAACTTTGACATACTCCTTTCCCAATTTTGAACAAGTCTGTTTTTCCATGTCCCATTTTAACTGTTGCTTCTTGACCTATACATAGGTTTCTCAGAAGGCAGGTGAGGTGGTCTGGTATTCCCATCTCTTTAATAATTTTCTTTTTGTGATCCACACAGTTAAAGGCTTTAGAATAGTCAATACAGCAGAAGTAGATTTTTTTTTTTTTCTAAAATTTTCTTGCTTTTCTATGACCCAGTGAATTTTGGCAATTTGTTCTCTGGTTACTCTGCCTTTTCTAAATCCAGCTTATACACCTGGAAGTTCTCCATTCATGTACTGTTGAAACCTAGCTAGAAGGAGTTTAGCATTAATTTGCTAGCATGTGAAATGAATGCAGTTGTGTGGTAGTTTGAACATTCTTTGGCATTGCCCTTCTTTGGGATTAGAATGAAGACCGACCTTTTCCAGTCCTGTGGCTACTGCTGAGTATTCCAAACTTGCTGACACAGAGTGCAGCACTTTAACAGCATCATAATTTAGGATTTGAAATAGCTTAGCTGGAGTTCAATCACCCTCACTAGCTTTGTTCGTAGTCATGCTTCCTAAGGCCCACTTGACTTTGCAGTCCAGAATGTCTGACTCTAGGTGAGTGATCACACCTTGTGGTTATCTGGGTCATTAAGATCTTTTCTTGTACAGCTCTTCTGTGTTTTCTTGCCACCTGTTCTTAGTATCTTCTGATTCTCATAGGTCCATACCATCTCTGTCCTTTATTGTGCCCATCTTTGCAGGAAATATCTAGGGATAAGTCTAAAACACTATTATCTCTGAAGTGGGGTTGAATTTGATTTTTGAATTTATCCTCCTTGAGGATGAGACCAGATAGGTCAATTATGTCTTTTTAGTAGACTCCTATTTTTTGAGGGGGAGGGCACTGAAGTCCCAGAATGGTAGAGATCTGTGCAATAGTAGAGAGTAACATAAACCCTCAATCTCTTCTCTAGAAGTTTACTTCCTACCCACACACTGACTAGGTACATTTATTTTTCATAGCATTACATAAGTGTTCTATATTAGAAAAAGAAGGCAAAAGA
The DNA here is from genome assembly GCF_019923935.1 of Bubalus bubalis. Lineage (NCBI taxonomy): Eukaryota > Metazoa > Chordata > Mammalia > Artiodactyla > Bovidae > Bubalus > Bubalus bubalis. The sequence goes on from NC_059158.1 coordinate 107,882,220, forward strand.
ACTTGCTTTAGTTTAAGTTCCTATAATTTCTAAATATATAAGCCGAAAGCAAATAATCTAACTTTTCTAAGTTTTGCATTCCCCCTTTCAAAAATTATAGGAGGGAACCTAGCATTGATGGATAAATTTTTATGTCACCATTGTTGAGGACAAACGAGACAATAATGGAAGACAGGAAGAGATATAGCTCAAAAGGTTGAGAGTAGAATTTCTGCTAGAGTCATTTATTTGACTCTGTGTACCAAGTGGGAAAAGGCAGTTCTGATAAATGAGAAGAGAATAATATAACACCAAACCTCAGGACACTTGCTTAGAAACTCTTTGACACTCACTATGTCAAATGATATTACATGTGAGATAATAAGAATTTATCATTATACAAATCCAATTAAGGTCCCTGTCTCCATGGAATACTAAGAAAAAAATCAATAAATAATCACATAAATCAACAACATGATTTCAGCGAGTGATGTACTACGAAGAAAACTGAACAGAGAAAGGGGATAAGATCATGCCCATGGGCAAGAGGTGACTCAACAGTCCAGGAAGTCTTCTCCAGGGTCATTCATGGCACTTGCTGTTATATCTATATAATAGGAAGGATTCAGCTGTGCAAAGGTGGAAGAGGGGCCAAATCTAAGGCTATAATTAAATAATCAGACAATCTATTACCACTTCTTTTAGTCAAAGTTATGAAACCTTAAGATGTAACATTGACAAAGTTTTTTTAGATTTTGATTTTGGCTTTTTCAGTCACTAACTGGTTTCTACTCATCAATTTCCTTATATATAAAGTGTGGGAGAGGAAGCAGTAGTGTTATGAGAAATTTATTATTTTTACTTTTCACCTCTACAAAGCTATGATTCATCCCTGTTCATGGGGGTATATTTGAAGATACGATGAGATAAGGGATGAGCAAAGAGCTCACTGAAGACCACTCAGTAGGATATTAATAGAAAGCAATTTCAGTTTTTTCTAATCACTGATTTCAATCATGCTGTATTTTGATGTCTACTGTCCCTGTCTCCTAAGGACAGTTAGGCAAATACTATACTTTTTCTAGTTTCTGTGTTATTCACCCAATCTAGTTAAATATTCAAATCACACAACTTGTTTACAGCTTTACAGTTTTCTGTTTTAAGCCTCAGTAGCAGTTCTAGTACAACAGGTAAATTCCTAGTCAACATTTTGATTATATTTGTAAAGACAATTTTTTCAACTATTAGCACTGTAAAATTAAAGAGTAGTTGTTATTAAAGGTTGTATTTTCAATTTATGAGTTATATTATGCTGAAGCTTAGAGAAGAAAGAACTTTTTGTATTTGTAGCCAATAAGGAAACTTACCTCTCTGAAAATGACTGTAGGAATTAGAGGAGTAAAACCGAAGCCAATGTTTGCAAACAATGCAGGAGAACTGCTAGCATCAGTCTAATCATTAATATTTTGCCTGAAAGTCTAGAAATACTGTCAACATGGCCAGTTTCAACATTCATAGGCCTCTAATGAGACAGCATCTAGACAGAAGATGTCAAGATTCTTTCACATTTCAAAAGTAAAAACCAGGACATGCCAGTTAAAGGAGTTTGGAAGATAATTAGGATATTTATTGAAAAAAGTAGATTTCTGTTGTGATATGCCAGATTGTTAATGCTTTATAATCAGTGCCTTAGGATAATCAATAGTTGTTTCTACTTCATTAAAAAAAAATCTATAATTGTGTGTTGTATTACATACTGTAACATTTACAAGCCTATTTGTTGGTGTACTTCTGTACCCACTGAAACCAGCAGGTAAACAGTAGTTGAATAATAAATTATTTCATTACAGAACAAAAAAATGATTTAAATTACCCTAATAATTTAAATTACCCTAACCTAAATTTTTCTACCTGCAGATTCCCATTTTCTTCTGCTCATTAGAATAAGAAAGTAAATTTTCTAAATTTCTGTCTAAAGTTGGACATCATAAAGGACCAAGTTTTTTTTTGAGATAAGCTGAGAAAACACATTTATTTGAAAAATTTTGTATACTTTGATTTTTATAAATACTTTTCAACAAGAAGAATAATACAAATGTCAAGTTAATTGTTGAAATAAAAAATCCCTAGAATTGTTTTGTAACAGTTCTATTCTCCATTTTTCTCTTCAGGTAACAAATATGTGATCATTGTTCTGTAAAGAAGCAGAGAAAGATATTTTAAAATACAGTAACATGCTCAAAAATCAGAAGGCAATACCTTTTATAGAGAAGATTGCCAAACCATATTTATCAAAATTTATACTTCCACTGGCCATGGCTTTCTTTCTTAGTGATTGAAAAATACTTATTCTCTCTAGGTATCTCAAGGAAAAACATTGTCAAAGTTCAGGGTTCTATTCAAGTGGATAAGCTAGATGAGAAACATTGGTTATTGCTTGTGTATATGTATATTCATATATAACAAATATACATACACTTATAAACATATATTCATAGTACAGTTAAAGAAAAACTTTAGAGGATTGAAACAATATATAGACTTTTAGACAAGTGAAGTAGTTTAACATTAGAGTATAGTATAAGGAAGAAAAATGAAAATCATATAAATAATCATCTCAAATAACATTAAAAATAAAATTCAGTTGTAGTAACTCATAAGCTTACCAAACCTTTATAGCTAAACTTAGTTTGTACTTGAGAGCTGGCACTGATATCATAAAGGGCTTTTACTCATAAATTAAAATTTCAACTTCAAAATTAAAATCTATGTTTCATTTAGCATGGTATTGTTATTACTATTTCAACAAAATTAGTCCAAAATGTAATATGTATTTTAATAAAGAAGTACTTACAATGAGATCATTTTTCCCCAACCCAGGGGAGAGAATACTATCTTAAACCACATACAGAATTACTGTTTTATCATATTCATACTAAGAAGCATTACAGAAAGTATGTTGTTGTGTAGTCCCTAAGTCATGTCCAACTCTTCTTCAACCCTATGGACTAGCCTGTCAGTCTCCTCTGTCCATGGGATTTCCCAGGCATGAACACTGGTGTGGGTTGCTATTTATTCCTCCAGGGGATCTTCTTGACCCAGGGATTGAACCTACATCTTCTGCATTGGCAGGTGCTTTCTTTACCACTGAGCCAGCAGGAAGCCCTTACAGAAAGTATAAGACACAGCTTTAAAAACTGTGGGTTTTGAGTACAAGAATGCAACAAGAACAGTGTGATGAAGTGATGATACATTTTGTCCCTCATTTAACAGTCGATGGGCACTGATTCATACCTTGGTATAATGATTTGAAGTTTAAATTTGCAAAACCTGCCACCTAATCCCAGGAATGCATTCAAGATAGATCAAAGGATTTGGGGTGTTATATTTGGGGTGCATCTAATGACTGAAAATACTTAAAATTCCTGGGGTAATCAATGATCCAAGAGGTAATAGAATTAAGTCACTTAATATTATTCTCATGTTATATTTGTTCATTTTGTAAGCAGCCTTTATATTAGGCCAAAAAATATTTTGTTCAATCCTCACCATAAACTTATGAGATAAGTGAGATTTTCTTCATTTTACCCTTGAAGAAATTGAAACTTAGAAAAGTTGGTACCTAAAGTTCAGCTTTCAGAACCACTAGAAAGAGGTAAATGTCATTCTCTTTTTTTAAATTCTAACTCTGTGCTCTCTACAGGTCAGGAAGGCTATACACTTCTAGTCTTTCACTTGATATAGGAATTAGGTTTTCCATCCAATACCTTGTTCTTTTGGAAATGCTTTCCTTGTAAAAGCTGCCTCGAATACAGAAGCATGAGAGGTTTCCTTGGATTTGCCAGAAACAAAATTCGTAGATAATTTATGATCTCTGGGTGAGAGCTTTTTTTTTTTTTTCTTCTATAAAGCATAATTCAAAGAGCCCTTCTTTTAGAACTATAGATTCCCAGAAGAAAAAGACTTTGTCTCATAGCTCTTGACAAATCTGATTGGATAACTCTGGGTTGGTTTTTAAGCAGTTATGAATTCTGTCTGGTAGTGAAAAAAAAAGAACATTTTTTTTTTCTCAAGATAATAAAACTTTTAAGATGGCTGAGTAATCTAGTGCTTAACTGTTGGAATGCAAAGCATTTATAAATAAAAATCCTTTTTGGCTCATGATATCTATACTTCCATGATGGAAAGAAAATATGTTTGTTTTCAGTTCCTCTTTGGGCTTAGCTTTACTTCCTGTGGCACAGATTTGTCCAAATAAATTTGCTTTGAGATATGTGACTCAGTGTCATTAATTGATATTTTATATAATTTATCCCTTACTAATTACATTACTGCAACAAGAGGTAGTGACTATTAGCACATAGAGAACATGTTTTAGGTTCAGTAAAAGTAGAGACACAGGCAGATTAGCTTCTCTCAAGGTTTTGTGAAGTCCCTGGTGATATATTATCATCTATATGATAAGCAATATTCCAACTACATTTATTATTTCCTAAATTCCAAAGCTAGAAACCAACCTCAGCAACTAATTTCACTCTATAGATTTTTGCCTGCTGATCCCCAAACTCTATGCATATTCTGTTTTTAGGAAGTACCCAAATGTTCCAATATTTCCAGCAAGCAAAGAAGTAATATTCTTTATCACTCAATGGACCAGGACTTCTTAAGTGAGAGAACAGGTGCTAGATCAATTCCTAGAAGGAATTTGCACTATTGTTTCCACATAAGCAAGGAAGTCCTTGTTTGTTAATAGTATATCTGTCATATATAATTAAATAATGCCTTTATAGTGACATTCCAGGCCAGCTCATGGTTGCTAACATTATGAAAAACAAACAAACAAACAAAAAAATAACACCCCAAAAGCTACATTGCTATTAAAAAGTATGTTGATTTAGTAAAGGCATTTAATGGCATTTGATCAATTTTTGTATAATTTTATGGATAAAGCTAGTATTAATATGTCATCTTTTCAACAGAATCAGTAGCCTCAATACTTTTGGATGAATCACTATATTATAATTTATCTTAATATTTCCCATGAGATTTTTTTCCCCTCAGTTCTAGGAAACAAGTTAGGAAAATAAGAGTTTCCATTACAGATTAAAGTATAAGCTGCTGCATTCAGAGATAGACTGAAGAAGAAAAAGATTTCCTAACATGCTCTTTAAAATTTAAAATCTTCTCCACAGATTTTCCTTATAAGTGGAATTCAGTCTCAAAGAAATATTCTTGTTCTGCCAGATTTTATGTCAGTAGTCTTCTTTCTCAAAGCCGCTTACTTCTGGACAAAAGTACTCCTGGTCTGTTTTCCTGTTACAGTGTGACAGGTGTCTACTCTGGTAGAAAATCAACTGAAAAATCAATTTAGACTGAAAATCCTATTAATATATCCATCAGAGTATGTGTTCTCTCTGATATCAATAGTCAAGAGCACCTTACACAGTCCTGTACTAAGACTGTCATTCTTTTGATGTTTCTTTTTTTTTTTAATTTAAATTTATTTATTTTAATTGGAGGCTCATTACAATATTGTATTGGTTTTGCCATACATCAACATGAATCCGCCAAGGGTGTACACGTGTTCCCCATCCTGGACCCGCCTCCCACCTCCTTCCCCATACCATCCCTCTGGGTCATCCCAGTGCACCAGCCCCAAGCATCCTGTATCCTGCATTGAACCTGGACTGGTGATTCATTTCTTATATGATATTATATATTTTTCAATGCCATTCTCCCAAATCATCTCCCCCCACCACAGAGTCCAGACTGTTCTATACATCTGTGTCTTTTTTGCTGTCTCGCATACAGGGTTATCGTTACCATCTTTCTAAATTCCATATATATGCGTGTTTTTCTTTCTGGCTTACTTCACTCTGTATAATAGGCTCCAGTTTCATCCACTTCATTAGAACTGATTCAAATGTATTCTTTTTAATGTCTGAGTAATACTCCATTGCGTACATGTACCACAGCTTTCTTATCCATTCATCTGCTGATGGACATCTAGGTTGCTTCCATGTCCTGGCTATTATTAACAGTGCTGCGATGAACATTGGGGTACATGTGTCTCTTTCAATTCTGTTTTCCTCCGTGTGTATGCCCAGAAGTGGGATTGCTGGGTCATAAGGCAGTTCTATTTCCAGTCTTAGAGGTGTCTATTTCTGATCTAAATTATTGCAGAGATCTTACAAGAGATTTGTAACATTATTGAAAGTTCAAATGAACAAGTTCTTTTAAAAGACCTAAGTTACTACAATTACATTTGGTTGAACTTATGTTTGTATTCTTGGTATTTAAAATATTTTATGGAAGTAATGTAAAATTCATTTGGCACAGAGAGCCAAATTAGGAAAATTAAAAAATGCATGAAAATGAAGCTTCTTTCAATCAGCAGAATTTTGAGATTCATTTATGTTACTACATTTATCAAAACTCATTACTTTTTATCACTGAGTAGTATTTCATTGTTCAGATATACAGTTTCTTCATTTTTGCACCTGTTGATGAGCTTTTGGGTCCAAGTTTTAGCTACTATAGATAAAGATGCTATTAGTATTTGTGTTCAGATCTTCAGACATATGTTTTCTTTTCTCTAGGGTAAATACCTTTAAGTAGAAGGGCTGGATATTTACCTTTCTGAAAAATCTCAGAATTGTTTTTCATAATGACTGTACCATTTATTCTATTTATTCTCCTATGTTTCTTCATAATATTTATTGCTATCACTTATAGGTCTTCTACATATTTCACATACTCAATTCATATTTTTATGCAGTTTTCAATGGTGATTTTTCTTAATTTCAATTTTCAATTGTTAGTTGCTAGTGTATAGACATAGAAATGTAATTTGCATATTGATATCATGTCCTTCAACCTCACTAAACTCATGACTTCTAGCATCTTTTGGTAGATTCCTCTGGATTTTCTACATAGGCAAACATGTCATCTCCAAATCATTATTCCTTCTTATTCTCGAGGTTTTAATTTTTTTTTCTAAAGCTAAAGACTAGAGTTTCAAGTCTTATGTTGAATAGAAGTAATGAGAGCAGTTTACTGTCTTTTCTTGTTCTTCTCTTACTGGAAAAGCATTCAAATTTTCACCATTAAGTATATTACCTGTAGGTTTTTTTATAGCTACCCATTATCATATTGAAGTACCTTCCTCCCATTCTGAGTTTGCTAAGAGCTTTTATTAGTAGTGGATGTTAGATTTTGTCAGTGAATTTTTCATTATTGAGATATTAGTTTGATAATATGAATAATTATACTAATTTTCATTCAAATATTAAACTAGCTCGCATTATTGGAATAAACATCATCATTGGTCATGACATGTATCTTTTAATATATTATTGAATTTGATTTGCTAAATTTTGGTTACGATTCATGCATCTATGTTTATGAGAGATTTGCAGTTTCTGTTTACTGCAATGTCTTTAACTATTTTCATGTCAGGGTAACCCTGACCTCATAGAATGTGTTGGAAGTACTTCCTCTTTATTCTTTTTAATTGGTGCATTTACTTTATTAATTACGTGGTAGAATTTACCAATATAGCCACTAGATCCTAGAATTTTTCTTTATGAGAATATTTTATTTAAAATTATAATTTTTATACATATAGAGCATCAATAAACTATGTTTTCTTGAAGGAGCTTTGGTAATTATGTTTTTGATGAATCTCTCATTTTTCATATAAGTTGTCAAAGTTATCTAATTATCTATTATTATACTTTTACCAGTGTGGAATGTGTAGTCATATAATTTTCTCCATTTTTAATATTTGGTATTTGTATCATCTCTTTGCGTTTTGTTTAGTCAGAATAGTATTATATCCATTTTATTTATTTTTTCAAATAATCAGCCTTTTATTTCATTTGATTTCTATTACCTTTCTATATTCTATTTCATTGATTTTTACTTCTTTATTATTTCCTTTATTAAGCTCATTTTGTGTTTAGTTTTCTTTTTGTAAGTTTTAATGTGGAATCTGTGGTCTTTGGTTTTAGACTGCCCTTCCTATTAGATATTTAGTGCTAAAATTTTCCCCAAAAATTAGTGGGATCACAAGATGACACCACCCTTATGGCAGAAAGTGAAGAGGAACTAAAAAGCCTCTTGATGAAAGTGAAAGTGGAGAGTGAAAAAGTTGGCTTAAAGCTCAACATTCAGAAAAGGAAGATCATGGCATCCGGTCCCATCACTTCATGGGAAATAGAATGGGGAAACAGTGGAAACAGTGTCAGACTTTATTTTTCTGGGCTCCAAAATCATTGCAGATGGTGACTGCAGCCATGAAATTAAAAGACACTTACTCCTTGGAAGGAAAGTTATGACCAACCTAGATAGCATATTCAAAAGCAGAGACATTACTTTGCCAACAAAGGTCCATCTAGTCAAGGCTATGGTTTTTCCTGTGGTCATGTATGGATGTGAGATTTGGACTGTGAAGAAGGCTGAGCGCCGAAGAATTGATGCTTTTGAACTGTGGTGTTGGAGAAGACTCTTGAGAGTCCCTTGGACTGCAAGGAGATCCAACCAGTCCATTCTGAAGGAGATCAGCCCTGAGATTTCTTTGGAAGGAATGATGCTAAGGCTGAAACTCCAGTACTTTGGTCACCTCATGCGAAGAGTTGACTCATTGGAAAAGACTCTGATGCTGGGAGGGATTGGGGGCAAGAGGAGAAAGGGACGACAGAGGATGAGATGGCTGGATGGCATCACTGACTTGATGGATGTGAGTCTCAGTGAACTCTGGGAGTAGGTAATGAACAGGGAGGCCTGGCGTGCAGCGATTCATGGGGTCGCAAAGAGTCGGACATGACTGAGCGACTTATCTGATCTGATCTGATTGTGTTTTCTGTGTGTGTATTACATTTTTATTATGTTCAAATACTTTTTATACTCACTTTTAATTTCTTTTTCACCCTATGGGTGATTTATTTTTGTTGTCGATTTCTAACTTAATTTTGTTGTAGTCAGAGAAGATTCTTACATCATTTGATTTCTTTTAAATGTATGTTTTATCTTCTTTCATACCCCCAAAATATGGCTTATTATAGTAAATACCCATATGCTAAGTGTTTTTTTTTTTAGATTTGAGAAGAAGAATGTTGTTGGTTTGATGTTTTGCAAGCATCAACCAGGTCAAATTGGTTGATTGTAGTATTCAAGACTGTAATATTCTTGCTGATTTTCTGTTGGCTTGGTCTATCAATTATTGAGACAGTGTGTTAAAAATACCTCACTAAAATAATAGATTTATCAATTTCTCTTTGCAGCTTTATCAGTTTTTGCTTCATGTAATTGAAATCTATGCTTTTAGGAGCATATTTACTATTATTAAATTTCCTTGATGAACTGATTTTTATGTCATTTTTGACTTATTAGCAATAATTATTTTGTTATTTAATGGCTAATTTGGTATTCATGTTATACTTACTTAATTTATTGCAAGTATATTTTCAAATTATATTATACCATTTCATGTGTAGTTTAAAGACACGATAATGCACTTCTCTCTCAAATGTATGATATTGTTTGTCATGCATTTTACTTTTATGTATATTATAAGCTCCTAAAATATTGTTATTATTGAAGAAAATTTAAAGCCACGTGTTTTTCCTTTTTTCCTCTTTTCCTTGTTTTTTATTGTGTGTGTGTGTGTGTGTGTGTGTTTGTGACAAAGTTCATCTCTGTGTGCTTTTACATTTTTCTTTTCTCACTGACGTTGAGAAATTTGATTAACATATCTTTTGTTCTTTTTCTTTTAATGTGACCTATATTTAAGATTTTTAAACACTTAGAATATGTGGCTTTAATTTTCTTCAAATTTGTAAATTCTTAGGCTGTTTTTAAAAATGTATTTTTCTATGCCCCCAACCTATTGTTCATTTGTTAAGTCATGTCCAGTTCTTAGCAACCCCATGGACTATAGCACATTAGGCTCCTCTGTTTTCTACTATCTCCCAGAGTTTGCTCAAATTCATGTCCATTGAGTCAGTGATGATACTACCTAACAGTCTGATCGTCTGCCCCGCTTTCTCCTTTTACCTTCAGTCTGTCCCTTTATCAGGGTCTTTTCCATTAAGTTAGTTCTTCACATCAGGTTGGCAAAGTATTGGAACTTCCGCTTCAGCATCAGTCCTTCCCATAAATATTCAGGGTTGATTTCCTCTAGGATTGACTGATTTGACCTCCTTGCAGTCCAAAGGACTCTCACGAGTCTTCTCCGGTACCACAATTCAAAAGCATCAGTTCCTCAGCACTCAGCCTTCTTTATGGTCCAACTCTCATGTTTATACATGATTACTAGAAAGGCTGTAGATTAGACTATATGGACTTTTGTCAGCAAAGTGATGTCTCTACCTTTTAATAGGTTGTCTAGGTTTGTCATAGCTTTGCTTCCAAGGAGCAAATATCTTTTAATTTCATGGCTGGGGGATTCCAATTACCCATATATTGAGCTATCTGAGGTTAGTCCATTGCTCTCTAATTCTCTCTTGTGTGTGTGTGTGTGTGTGTGTTTTCCCTCTCTGTGTTTCCTTTTTGAATTGTTTCTATTCTCATGCCTTGAAATTCATTAATCTTTTTTTTTTTCTGCCATGTCTAAATCTCTCTTAATACCAACTATTGTACTTTCCATCTGACATATTGTAGTGTTTATCTCTGAAAGTTTGATTTGAGTATTAAAAATATTTTCCCTATGTCTGTTCCCTTCTATGCTAATTCTAACATCTGTGTCAGTTCCTGGTCACTTTTCATAGATCAACTGTTTATTTTTCTCACTATGTATCAGGGTTTTCCTGCCTGATAATTTTGATTAGATACTAGATAGCATGAATTTTACTTTGTTAAGTCTTGACTGGTGATGTATTCCCTTAAGTTTCTTTGAGCTATGTTCTGAAATCCAGTTTATGACTCAAAAACTGTTTGATCCATTTGTTTCTTACATTTATGATTGTTCCCTGAGTCTCGGTCAAGGTTCATTTTAGGGCCAATTGTTCTTCATTATGGAGGTAAGATTTTCTGAAATACTCAGCCCAATGCTGTGGATTAGGAGTTTTTCAGTCTGGCTGGTATCAACAGCTATAACTGGCCCTATATGAGAACCATGCCTTTTTTTTTTTTTTTTTTTTTTTTGTCTTTTGGATGATTCTTTCCCAAGCCTCAGTTAGTTTCCTCACATGTATGTGTCTTCTACTGAGGACTTGAGGAGAAAACTCCCTGAAGATCTGTAAGGTTCTCTGAACATCTCTCAAGTAATTTGATGTATGAACTCTAGCTACCTTTTACTTTCTGGATTATAAATCTGTCTATGCACTTCAAGAAATCTGCTGAGCTCCATCTCAGTTCTCTTTCCCTGAATTATGGCTTGGAAACTCTTTAAAGGAAGTTGTTGTTGTTCAGCACCCAGTGGTGTCTGACAAAGAGTCAGACACCCCTGACAAAGTGGTGTAGCATGACAGGCCTCCCTGCCCTTTACCATTTCCCAAAGTTTGCCCAAGTCTGTGTCCATTGCATCTGTAATGCCATCCAGCCATTTCATCCTCTGATGCCATCTTCTCCTTCTGCCCTTATTCTTTCCCAGCATCGGGGACTTTTCCAATGAGTCATCTTTCATATCAGATGATCAAAATACTGGAGCTTCAGCTTCAGCATCAGTCCTTCTAAGGAGTATTCAGAGTTGATTTCCTTTAAGATTGACTGATTTGATCTTCTTGCTGTCCAAAGGGCTTTCAGCAGTCTTCTCCAGCACCACAGTTCAAAGGCATCAATTCTTTGGCATTCTGCCTTCTGACTGTCCAGCTCTCATAAGCGTATGTGACCAATGGGAAGAGCATATCCTTGACTATACAGACATTTGTCAGCAGAATAACATCTCTGCTTTTTAACACACTGTCTAGATGTGTCATATCTTTCCTGCCAAGAAGCAATCATCTTCTGATTTCATGGCTAAAGTCACCATCCACAGTGATTTTAGAGCCCAAGAGAAGGAAATATATCACTACTTCCTCATTTTCTCCTTCTATTTGCCATGAAGTAATGGGGCTGGATGCCATTATCTATTTTTTTTTAATTTTTTTAAGATATAGTTTTAAGTCTGTTCTTTCACCTCCTCATTTACCCTCATCAGGAAGCTCTTTAGTTCCTCTTTTCTTTAAATTAGAGTGGTATCATCTCATTAGAGTGGTATCATCCACATATCTGAGGTTGTTGATGTTTCTCCCACCTGTCTTGATTCCAGCTTGTAACTCATCCAGCCCGGCATTTTTCATGAGGTACTCAGTACATAGGTTAAACAAACAGGGTGACGGCAAACAGCCCTGTTATACTCCTTTCTCAATCTTGAACCAATCAGTTGTTCCATACAGGGTTCTAACTGTTGCTTCTTGACCACATACAGGTTTCTCAGGAGACAAGTAAGATGGTCTGATATTCCCATGTCTTTAAAAGCTTTCCACAGTTTATTATGATCCACACAGGCAAAGGCTTTAGTGTAGTTTTTCTGGAATTTCCCAGCTTTCGCTATGATCCACCAAATGTTGGCAATTTGATTTGTGGTTCCTCTTCCTTTTCTAAACCCAGCTTGGGCATCTTGAAGCTCTTGGTTCACATAATGCTGAAGCTTAGCACGCAAGATTTTAAGCATGACTTTACTAGCACTGGAGATGAGCATGATTGTCTGAAGGTTAGCACATTCTTTAGTACTAACCTTCTTGGGAACTGAGATGAGAATTGATCTTTTCCAGTCCTGTGGACACTGCTTGATCTTCCAGATTTGCTGACATATTGAATGCAACATCTTGATGGCATCATCCTTTAGTGTTTTGAATAGTTCTACTGGAATTCCATCATATCTACTGGGTTTATTAATAGCAGTGTTTCTTTTTTTTTTTTTTTAATAGCAGTGTTTCTTAAGGCCCACTTGACTTCATTCTCCATAATGTCTGGCTCTGGGTGACTGACTACACCACAGTAGTAATGGAATTCATTGAGATCTTTTTTGTACAGTTCTTCGATGTATTCTTTCCATCTCTTCTTGATTTCTTCAGCATCTACTAGGTCTCTACCTTTTCTGTCCTTTATTGTGCCCATATTCATGTGAAATGTCCCCTTGATATCACCAATTTTCCTGAAGAGATCTCTAGTCTTTCTCTTTCTGTTTTCTTCTTCTAGTTTTATGCACTGTTCATTGAAGATGTCCTTCTTGTCTCTCCATCTGTTCTTTGGAGCTCTGTGTTTAGTTGGATATATATTTCCCTTTCTCTATTGCTTTTCACTTCTCTTCTTCTTTAGCTATTTGTAAAGCCTCCTCAGATAACCACTTTGCATTCTTGCTTTCCTTTTTATTTGCAATGGTTTCATTGGCTGCCTCCTGTACAATATTACAGATCTCTGTCCATGGTTCTTCAGGCACAGTGTTTATTAGGTTTAACCCCTTGAATCTCTTCAGTTCCTATTTTTGCATTCCAATCCCCAGTGATGAATAGAACATCTTTTTTTTTAGTGTTAGTTCTAGGAGTCTTCTAGGTCATTGTAGAACTTATCAACTTCAGCTTCTTTGGCATAGGTAGTAGGGGCATTGACTTGAATTACTGTGATGTTGAATGGCTTGCCTTGGAAATGAATTGAAATCATTATGTTATTATTGAGGTTGTGCCCAAGTAGTGCATTTTGGTCTATTGTTGATTATGTGGGCTGCTCCATTTCTTCTATGAGATTCTTGCCCACAGTAGTGGATATAATGGTCATCTGAATTAAATTCACCCATCCCTGTTCATAAGAATCATAACTGATTCTTAAGATGTCAGTGTTTATTCTTACCATCTCCTGCTTGACCATGTCCAGTTTACCTTGATTCATGGACCTAACATTCCATGTTCCTATGCAGTACTGTTCTTTGCAGCACTGGATTTTACTTTCATCACCAGACACATCTACAACTGAGTGTCATTTCCTCTTTGGCCCAACCGCTTCATTCTTTCTGAGGTTATTAGTAGTTCTCTTCTCTTGCTCAGTAGTGTATCAGATACCTTCAGACCTGAGGGACTCATCTTTTTGGGGGTTATATTGTTTTGTCCTTTAATTCAGTTCATGAGGTTCTCATGTAGGGTAGTTACCATTCCCTCGTCCAGTGGACCATGTTTTGTCAGAAATCTGAGTATTCTTTGGCATTGCCTTTCTTTGGGATTGGAATGAAAACTGACCTTTTCCAGTCCTGTGGCCACTGCTGAGTTTTACAAATTTGCTGGCATATTGAGTGCAGCACTTTCACAGCATCATCTTTCAGGATTGAAATAGCTCAACTGGAATTCCATCACTTCCACTAGCTTTGTTTGTAGTGATGCTTCCTAAGGCCCACTTGACTTCACATTCCAGGATGTCTGGCTCTAGGTGAGTGATCACACCATCGTGATTATCTGGGTCTCAAAGATCTTCTTTGTACAGTTCTGTGTATTCTTGCCACCTCTTCTTAATATCTTCTGCTACTGTTAGATCCATAGCATTTATGTCTTTTATCGAGCCCATCTTTGCATTAAATGTTCCCTTGGTATCTCTAATTTTCTTGAAGAGATCTCTAGTCTCTCCCATTCTGTTGTTTTCCTCTATTTCTTTGCATTGATTGCTGAGGAAGGCTTTCTCTTGTCTTCTTGCTATTCTTTGGAACTCTGCATTCAGATGCTTATATCTTTTCTTTTCTCCTTTGCTTTTCACTTCTCTTCTTTTCACAGCTATTTGTAAAGCCTCCTCAGACAGCCATTTTGCTTTTTTGCATTTACTGTTCTTGGGGATGGTCTTGATCCCTGTCTCCTGTACAATGTCATGAACCTCCATCCATAGTTCATCAGGCAATCTGTCTATCATATCTAGTCCCTTAAATCTATTTCTCACTTCCACTGTATAATCACAAGGGATTTGATTTAGCTCATACCTGAATGGTCTAGTGGTTTTCCTTACTTTCTTCAATTTAAGTCTAAATTTGGCAATAAGGAGTTCATGATCTGAGCCACAGTCAGCTCCTGGTTTTGTTTTTGTTGACTGAATAGAGCTTCTCCATCTTTGCCTGCAAGGAATATAATCAATCTGATTTCGGTGTTGACCGTCTGGTGATGTCCATGTGTAGAGTCTTCTCTTATGTTGTTGGAAGAGTGTGTTTGCTATGACCAGTGCATTTTCTTGGCAGAACTCTATTAGACTTTGCCCTGCTTCATTCTGTATTCCAAGGCCAAATTTGCCTGTTACTCCAGGTGTTTCTTGACTTCCTACTTTTGCATTCCAGTCCCCTATAATGAAAAGCACATCTTTTTTGGGTGTTATTTCTAAATGGTCTTGTAGGTCTTCATAGAACCATTCAACTTCAGCTTCTTCAGCATTACTGATTGGAGCATAGACTTGGATTACACCGATATTGAATGGTTTGCCTTGGAAATGAACAGAGATCATTCTGTCGTTTTTGAGATTACATCCAAGTAATGCATTTCGTACTCTTTTGTTGACCATGATGGTTACTCCTTTTCTTCTAAGGGATTCCTGTCCACAGTAGTAGATATAATGGTCATCTGTGTTAAATTCACCCATTCCAGTCCATTTTAGTTCACTGATTCCTAGAATGTCAACTTTCCCTTTTGCCATCTCCTGTTTGACCACTTCTAATTTGCCTTGATTCATGGACCTAGCATTCTAGGTTCCTATGCAACATTGCTCTTTAAAGCATCAGACCTTTCTTCTATCACCACTCACATCCACAACTGGGTATTGTTTTTGCCTTGGCTCCATCCCTTCATTCTTTCTGGATTTATTTCTCCATTGATCTCCAGTAGCATATTGGGCACCTACTGACCTAGGAAGTTCCTCTTTCAGTATCCTATCATTTTGCCTTTTCATACTATTCATGGGGTTCTCAAGGCAAGAGTACTGAAGTGGTTTGCCATTCCCTTCCCCAGTGGACCACATTCTGTCAGACCTCTCCACCATGGCCCACCTGTCTTGGGTTGCCCCACAGGCATGGCTTAGTTTCATTGAGTTAGACAAGGCTGTGGTCCTAGTGTGATTAGTGTGGTCCTAGCAGTGATTTTGGAGCCCCCAAAATTAAAGTCTCTCACTGTTTCCATTGTTTCTGCATCAGTTTGCCATGAAGTGATTGGACCACATGCAATGATCTTAGTTTTCAACATTTAACACTGGTCTCAAATTTTCTCACATTTCCCCTCACACTTTTGTATGTCTTTTGCAAGTATAGAAAAGAAAGTATGCACTCAAACCCTTCAGATTTTACAGGTAGCAATTAAGAGGAACTGATAAAATAAATGGGCTACCCTCATAGCTAATTTGGTAAAGAATCCACCTGCAATGCAGGAGACCTGGGTTCGATCCCTGAGTTGGGAAGATCCCCTGGAGAAGGGAAAGGCTACCCACCCCAGTATTCTATCCTAGAGAATTCCATGCAGTCCATGTGGTTGCAAAGAGTAGAAGAAAACTGAGCAACTTTTAGTTCCACTCTCACTTTATAAAATACATTGCAAAGTTGGCTGCTCCAACACATAATGAGGCTTATTTACTTTGTATTTATTATGCAAAGCAAATAATCCCTTTTAGAAACTTTTAAGCCATAAAAATGGTGTTTTTTAAAATTTGCGTATAATGCTTCATTCTTCAGGGAGTAGATAGTAAAAAGGTCATTTGTCAGCCTTGGCATATTGACATTTCAAGCCAGGTAATTTTTTATTTTGTGGGGTCCTGTAGATAAAATGATATTTCACAGCATCTGTAGGCTCTGCACCCTATGTTCAAGTAGCATATCCTTCTTCATCAAGTTGTAACAACCAAACATGTTTCTATATATTGCCAGATGTGCCTGAGCATGAGAGAGGGCCCCCATATTGCCTCTGTTTGGGAACCATTGCTCTAGCCACTCCAGTGTTCTTGCCTGGAGAATCCCAGGGATGGGGGAGCCTGGTGGGCTGCCGTCTATGGGGTCACACCAAGTCAGACACGACTGAAGTGACTTAGCAGCAGCAGCTCTAGTGCAAGTCACCTATTATTTTCCAATCATTAATAATTTCCAAAGTGGACAAATTTGCACCTATGGCTAGGTGATGTTCATGTTTGACAGAAACAACAAAATTCTGTAAAGTAATGATCCTTCAGTTAATAAATAAATAAATAAATAAAAATGTGAATAGAAATTTTCAGGTAAAGTTGCAGGTTAAAATATATGTTTCTTAAAATAATAGTAATAACAATAACAAAAACAGGAAAAAAATCCAAACTGCTTTAAAAAAAGATAGGCATAAATATAAAGGAGATATGGTTACAAATAGTCCATTAACTGTAAAAGGATAACTGTAAAAGGATTATGATGAAGAGGGCTAGAAAAATGGGAATATAATCAAACTTATGGTGTGTAGCAAAAGCAGTTCTAAAAAGGAAGTTCATAGAGATAAAAGCCTATATTAAATTAAAAAATAAAGACCTCAAACAACCTAATGTCACACTCCAAAGAACTAGAAAAAGAAAAAACTAAGCCAAAATTTAGCAGATGGAGGAAATTAAAAAAAAAAAAAATCAGACAGGGAATAAATGAAATAGTGGCCAAAAAGACAATAAAAAAGATCAGTGATAGTAAAAAATGTTTTAAAAAGGTAAAATTACCAAGAAAAAATAGGGAGACGCCTCAGTTGACCTAAGTGTGGAAAAGAAGACAGTTATCACAGAAGTGCTCAACACAAAAGATCATGAAACTACCATGAACAATTAAATGTAAGCAAATTGAACAACCTAGAAAAATGGGTATATTCTTAGAGAAACATATAATCTATCAAGACTGAATCATGAAGAAATAGATAATATGAGTAGACTAATTACCAGCAAGGTGATTGAGTTAGTAATAAAAAAATCTTCCCCCAAGTAAAGTCCTAAGACAGATGGCATCACTGGTGAATCTGCCAAACATTCAAAGAAGATTCTTTACCAGTTCTTCTCAAACTCTTAAAAAAATTAGAAAGAAGGAAACACTCCCAAATGCATTTTATGAAGCTAGTATTGCCTTGACACCATAACTAACCAAGGATACATCAAAAGAAGAAAAGTACAGGCTTTCTTGAGCTAGATGCAAAAAAGTATTTAAAAATATTAACAAATTCAACAGTATGTAAAAGAGTTATATATAATGACTGAATGGAATTTATTCCAAGAGGGCAAAGATGGTCCAACTTCTACAAATCAATAACTGTAATGTACCACATTAACTCAAAATGAAGGACAAAAATCATATGACTATTCAAAAGATGAAGAAAAGATTTTGACAGAATCCAGTCACCATTTTTGATAAAAACTCTCAGAAAACTGGGTATAGAGGGCATATATCTTTTTTTTCCACAATGAAATAAATTTATTCAACATTGTTAACAGTGCTCTTTAACTTCATGTAAGAAAGGCAATGTCAAAGAATGCTCAAATTACCGCACATTTGCACTCATCTCACATGCTAGCAAAGTAATGCTCAAAATTCTCCAAGCTAATCTTCAACAGTACATGAACCATGAACTTCCAGGTGTTCAAGCTGGATTTATAAAAGGCAGAGGAACCAGAGATCAAATTACTAACATCTGTTGGATCATCAAAAAAGTGAGGGAGTTCCAGAAAAAAATCTACTTCTGCTTTATTAACTATGCCAAAGCCTTTGACTGTGTGGATCAGAAGAAACTGGAAAATTCTTCAAGAGATGGGAATACCAGATCACCTGACCTGCCTCTTGAGAAATCTGTATGCAGGTCAGGAAGCAACATTTAGAACTAGACATGGAGCAACAGACTAGTTCCAAATTGGGAAAGGAGTACATCAATGCTGCATATTGTCACCCTGCTTATTTAACTCATATGCAGAGTACATCATGAGAAACGCTGGCCTGGAAGAAGCACAAGCTGGAATCAAGATTGCCAGGAGAAATATCAATAACCTCAGATATGCAGATGACACCACCCTTATGGCAGAAAGCAAAGAAGAACTAAAGAGCCTCTTGATGAAAGAGGAGAGTGAAAAAGTTGGCTTAAAGCTCAACATTCAGAAACCAAAATCATGGCATCCGGTCCCATCACTTCATGGCAAATACACGAGGAAAGAAGGGAAACAGTGAGAGACTTTAATTAGGGGGGCTCCAAAATCACTGCAGATGGTGACTGCAGCCATGAAATTAAAAGACGCTTGCTCCTTGGAAGAAAAGCTATAGCATCCCTGTCCATGGGATTCTTCAGGCAAGAATACTGGAGTGGGTTGCCATTTTCTTTTCCAGGGGATCTTCCAAACCCAGGAGTCAAACCTGGGTCTCCTGCGTTACAGGCAGGTTCTTTACTGACTGAGCTATATATATATCTAAGTATATCTAAGTATATATGTATATCTAAGTATATATGTATATCTAAGTGTGTATATATATATATATATACACACACACGTATATATATGTATATCTAAGTGTGTGTGTGTGTGTGTGTGTGTGTGTGTGTGTATATATATATATATATGCTGCTGCTAAGTCGCTTCAATTGCTTCCAACTCTGTGCGACCCCACAGACGGCAGCCCACCAGGCTCCCCTGTCCCTGGGATTCTCCAGGCAAGAACACTGGAGTGGGTTGCCATTTCCTTTTCCAATGCATGAAAGTGAAAAATGAAAGTCAAGTCGTTCAGTTGTGTCCGACTCTTAGCGACCCCATGGACTGCAGGCTACCAGGCTCCTCCATCCATCAGATTTTCCAGGCAAGAGTACTGGAGTGGGTTGCCATTGCCTTCGCCATATATATATATATATATATACATACACACACACAATAAGTATATTTATACATAAGTATGTCTAAATATATATATATACATATATATACCAAGTATATATATATATATATATACATGCATATATATATATATATGATTTTTGAGAATTATTCCTAGTTATTACATATTATAAACTTGTTAAAACTCAATTTAATGAAAAGGGACTATTAGAAATGAAACTGCCATAACAATATTCACCTAATAAAATATCCCTTTGGATGTTTTTCAGGTGTAGTAGTTAAAAGCCTATGCTTGTAACTTTGAAGCTCAGATACAAATTCCAACATTGATCCTTTTAGTTGTTGTTTTATAAAATATGATTTTGTGAACAATAGATTTTAAAATGTTGAAGGAGCAAGACATTTCACTTTTTTTTTTTTTAAACTTCAATGAACCTTTCAGTATTAAGGCAGGCAGTTCCGGGAAGCCTTTACATCTTGCCTGCAAGAAGCACAGCTTCGAATTTTATTAAGGGATCAGAAATTCTGGTAAGCTGGTTGGTTCTTTTGAGTCCAGGAAGTGGCATTGTTCTGGCCAGTATTCCAGGAATGATGACATATATGCAGCAGTTCTGAGAACCTACAGAGATGTGGGCACTTTTCTCCCTTCTATAACTAACATCTAAACTAATTTCCTAATGCTAAGTATATTAGGCTGATGTGCTTTAGACCTTTTGCTTGAGTCTTTAAAACTGAATTTGGCAAAACATTTAAAATTAAAACACTAGGGAAAATATTCCATGACAGAGGAATTGACAGGGTTATCCAATAAGTCTTTTTCACCTTTCATTTCATATGGTTTTAAAGCTGGCCTAACTTGATATTCATAGTGGATTTTTTTTTTTTCATATAATGAAAAACTGAAAATTTTGTTAGCATCATTATTTAAACAGTTTGTAGTGTTTCATAATTTAATAAACTCTACTTTCAGCTGAAGGGGAGAACATATACGTAGAATCAAATAGCATAAAAAGTGCATTTGCATTTTATTTTAATTCATAAATTTATATAAATTTTTCCACATCATATTATGTACTTCTCCTTAAATTACCATTGATAGAAGTTCTGCTGTACTGAAATTCTAAATCAAGTCAACCCATACATCTTTCTCTTCCCTAATAGGCAGTTTCATGACATTAGCAATTTAAATTATATAGTTAATTACTTGATAGATGCTGGCAAAGATGTATTTTTTTCCTAATTAATTTAACTACAAAATTAGGTATATTTTAGCTAATCATTTTATATCCAGTACCCCACTATGTGTGTTGCCTGAAATATAGTAGAAACATTAAATTGTTTGAATGAATGATGTTAAAAGATATTAAAATAGGAAGAAAAATAAAATTTCAAGTCCCTTGCTTTTAGGTAAACAAAACTCTTTTAAAGTTGAGGAAATCGAGGATAGAAAAGAGTTACTTTGTAGAGATTAATTTCCTCTTTATTAAATTTCACTACCACTCTGCAATTTAGGAATCTTAGACTTTTATGAAAACTTTAAAACAGTTGTATTAATGAAAGTGAATAGTGACGATTCAGAATGAGTACAGTCAAGATTTGTCTAGTTCACTAAGGGCCTGACTTGATATCTTTGTCTTCTTTTATTCTAACTTGCAGTTAATCTTGTATCAAACACTCATCCCCACACCTAAACAGACACATACAATAAGTTGACAAAACATCTAACTATATGCCTAGAGCTTTGCACAGACTTAAATATATAGCATATGTTCTTTTCTATTTTAAGACAGCACTTTGATGGATTCTAAATGAATTTTTTGAGTGGCCTCATGGTTGTATTTGGTCTTAACTTTATTTATCAGTAATAATGAATATGGTCCTCTCGCCATCATCTGCAAAAGTTATGTACTATAGTAATGAATCACACCAAACATAATTCAGAAGTCATTTCTATTTGTATGAAGGAAGTATTATGTGATGTTTCTGGAGTAAATTTCCCTCCTTAATTATGCTTTGCTTTAGGCAATTAGTTTGTATTCCCTGAGCACACATCAGCTGACAGCGGGGGAAATACAGTTCTGAAGTATTCTGGGAAAATATTTTAAAATATTGCAGCTGAACCATCATGCAGATCCTCAACTCATGTATATGACATGGGAAAATGCTAAGGAATCTAGTACTCTCTAGATTATTAGACTGAGTATTATCTAGGCTGAGTATTATTCAGTCTTGGTGATCAAATCTTGTACCTCAAAAATAACTACATACATTTCTAATTTAACTTAAGTCATTCTCATCATACCAATTTTATAAAGGAGATTAATTATACTAGATAGCTTAATAAAGGAAACTTAAGAGCAAGTGGAAGTCCAGTTTATTGTTCTGTCAAGTCTATGTGTGTATAAACAGATGGCAACTTAAGGTTATTTTAATGTATTTCTCCCTACAACACTATGTTTTCTTTGTTCTTTTTTTTTTTTTTTTTTTGCTTTACCATTTTGAGTTGTAACTGGAAACTCACCCTTTTGCAAGCATTATATAGAAAATAATACTTGACATTCTCGTGGTATTCATTATTCATTATGTTTTAGGTACTAGAAGGAAATAAATCCTAAGGACATTTGCACTATGAAGATAAAATGCAATTGCATTCTACAGCAAATGTTTCCATGATGTATGCTAACAAATACATATTTCCAGTAAATGTTTGAAAATTTGTTTTGGGTCATATTTATGAATAAGAGGTTTCTAGTAAAAATATGGAATTCTTTGTATATTTTTCTTTCACTATTAATCTCTCTCCTCAGAGAGAAATCTGCCTCTCTCCAACCCTCTCTCTGTCACACACACACACACACACACACACACACACACACATGCGCACACACCTTTCAGCATTAGGAGAGTATTTGAAATACAACCTCCAGTTTTTTTATTTTGGAGTATCAAAATGCATGTTAATTGTAGTTAGTGATGACATTTGTGTTTTAATGTTAAACTTCCTAATCTTACCCTTGAAGACCCTGCAGGGATATATACCTTGGATTTATGAAGGGTGGTCTCTTTGATGATAGTTTACATGAATTTTAATAACCCATATAGCTAAGGCATAATAGTAAATTAAGTATAATAATATAGAATATGAATAATAAAGCCTGTACCACAGATCTGGCCTGTAATAGATTTATAAAAGTATATCTCTCACTATTGCTTATTTTTTATTAATGATTTTCAATGTAATGACATCTATTTTCTTAAAAGTACATAATGATTTGCACTTTACTTCTTCCTGTTTGCAACATATTTTATTTAGGACCCATTTTTCTTTCTTTATCCTCTTCAGTTTAGTAATTCAGTCCTGGCCTAGTAAAACCCCTAAGAGACAGAGTCAGCTCCAAAGAGAAGGCTATATTTAATTAGAGCTCTGAAGAGCTAATATAAATTAATTGGGTATTGGACAGTTGAATGATGGATTTATTGGTAGGGAATGGCAAATGAAAATATACAGCAAGGCCAGAGACAAAAGGTAGCAGAGATATACATGGTATGTGTATGCTAAGTCACTTCAGTTGTGTCCTACTCTTTGCAACCCTATGGGCTGAGGCCACCAGGCTGCTCTGTCCTTGGGATTCTCCAGGAAAGAATACTGGAATGGGTTGCCATTTTCTTCTCCAGGGGATCTTCCCGAGCCAGGGATCAAACCCGTGTCTCTTACGTCTCCTACATTGGCAGGCAGGTTCTTTACCACTAGTGCCACCCGGGAAGCAGGGGAACATAAGAAAGGAGAAAGAGAGAGAAAGGCAAGAATAAATTTGAAAGAACTTTGAATAGTTTCATATCACTCAAGTATAGCACTCACTGGAGAATTGGCAAGAAAACCATACTAGACAGAAAACAAGGGGCCAGCAGGTGGAGGATCTTTTATATCAGGTAAGGAGATTAGATTTTATTTTGTGACAGATGCTGTCAAGCAGTTTTATATGGAAAATGACATAATGAGATTTTATTATTATTTGTTATTATTTCTAAATCACTTTAGAATGCTTACTTCGTATTAAAGTTCATAGTTTAGGGTTTACTCCTCATATTGTATATCCTATAAATGTGTAATGCCTTGTGACCATCATTTTTTCTTCTCTTTTTCTAATTGAAATAGAGTTGATGTATGCTGCTATATAAGTTACAGGTTATAAAAAATCTATATATATATACTGTAGGTATATATATGTATATAAAAAACCTGTATATATACTGCTATATAAGTTACAGGTTATAAAAAAATCTATATATATACTGTAGGTATATATATATATATGTATATAAAAAACCTGTATATATACTGCTATATAAGTTACAGGTTATAAAAAATGTAGTGATTTATAATTTTTAAAGGTTACACTCTACTTATAATTATTATTAAATGCTGTTTATATTCCCTGTCCTGTAAAATATATCCTTATAGCTTATCTTATATATAGTAGTTGTACATCTTAATTGCTTACCTTTACCTTGTTCCTCTCCTCTTTCTTCTCCCCACTGGTAACCATTACTTTATTTTCTATTTCTGTGAGTCTGCTTCTTTTTTTGTTATATTTGCTAGTTTGTTTTATATTTTAGATTCACATATAAGTGATATGACAAAATATTTGCCTTTATCTATCTGACTTATTTAACTTAGTTTAAAACCCTCCATGTCCATCCATGTTTTTGCAAAGACAAAATAAGATATATATATATATATATATATAACTTTGTTTTTATCCATTTATCCATTCACCTGTTGATGGGCACTTAGACTACCTACGTATGTTGTCAATTGTAAATAATGCCAGTATGAACATAAGAGTGAATGTACCTTTTTGAATTACTGTTTTCTGTATTATATTTGGAAATCATGTGTTTGAGTGTATATTAGTGTCTTTTGTGTGTCAATATATTTTTCTGTTTACAAGCTTGTATAAAAGTGAAATGTGTCTTCAAGTGAACTTTGTGCCAGTTAAGCTTATAATACAAAATTGGTTAAATCTGTCAAAAAAATTAAAAGAAAAAAGACTTTATTTTAAAAAGATGATTTTTATGGAATGAAGAGAATGAGCTATAATATAAAAACCTGAAGGACAAAGATCTGACTGCAGCCTGTGGTTGTATTCCAGCTGAGGTTGTATAGAAGGTCAATATGGATGAGAAGAGGATAATTTGAAATGGATTATGGCAGTAGAACCATCAGGGCAAGATAACTGGATGTTTCAGCTGCACAGGGGAAAGGATCAAAGGGTGACTTCCTAGTCTCTTGTTGGGGTGATTTAGTGGATTGTGCTGCCAATCACTGAGACAGGAAATAGAGTAAGAGAAGATTGCCTCTCTCTGTGCATGTGTGTGTGTGTGTGTGTGTGTGTGTGTGTGTGCTTGCTGCTTCTTGTGTGTTTGGAAAGGACATTATGCTTTCCATTATAAACTGTTGAGTTTAAGATTCCAGTACATCTAGGTGGAATTGTCTAACAGACAATTAGGCATATGAGTCTTGATTTTAGGAAAGGTGTCTGAGCTTGCAGTTCTAAAAACAGAAGAATCATCAGTAGTTGAAACTGTGGAAATTGGTAAAATTCTTCATCTATCCATTCATTAACCATTAATGCAACACACATATAAAAGGATATCTTATATGCATATCATAATGCTAAGGGCAGTGTATAATTAATTATTATGACTTTGGTGTGAGCATTTACAGAGAAAGAAACAGTATAGCTGAGCTTTTATGGGTTATTTAGTATAGATGAAACATTCTTCTAGCTGTATTACAGCTATAGCTCCTTTAATCTTTACAACAATCTTATGAGATAATCTCTATCTTCATTTTATAGAAAAATAAGATAAGGAAAAAGAAGTTGCAAATTTTGTTTAATGTTACACATATGATAAATAAGTCTCCAAATCTTAATATATTTTGCATTCTGTTTGAATCTTTTTCTTAGAATACTTCCTTAAAAGAGTTTTTGTATATGGGGAAAAATAAAACAGATAATGCCACTATATTAAAAGGCATGTAGTATTGTGAGAAAAGACAGATACTATGATTAAATACATTTTATTTGTAAATAAAATACAAAGATTCTGGAGAGAATAATTTGAAATAAAGATTATCTATCTTAAGAGCTTTTTTTCATTTTTCCTGTGATGCTCGTGGTCTGTAAGCACCAGTTCATTCTGCTCAGGTATTGCCAGTCAGGTTCAAAGCTGATTTTAGAAAAAGCAACAACAGCTAAAGCAAGTAAAAAAGGCATGCTGTTGAAAAATGTTAGTGACATGAAATCACATTAGGGTATTCAATTTCTATAAGGTGTGTCTTTTATTTTTCCAGAATTAAAAGAATATATAAAAGCTATTTATTTTGTACATTTTTATATTTTGTATATTTATGCATTACCAAAGAAAATAACAGATTTCTAAGCACTAAATACCAGCTTTTTTATCAGTCGAATAATTTGTTTTCTAATACCTCTTATATACATCATTTCACAAACATGAAACTCTATTGATAATTTTTAGAAGTAAGAATTGATGTGTATTTTGAATATAATATATATTTCCAAACAATCCTCTGTAGATTGGAATAAGGAACATTTTAAGAATATTGTATGAATGTTAATTTACTCAACAAACGTAAAATTTCTATGTTAGCAATTTTTAGTCTTTACTAATCTGCAAAGTGAAAATAGTGTTTAAACATAATTATAATTTGCATTCCTCTTATTATAAATGAAAGTAAGTGGACTTGCATAAGTTTAAAGCCACTTGCATTTGCCCATTTTTCTACTGTTTTAATTTGCACTCTAAAATTAAATTTAAGGTATTTGTTACATGTGTGGTAAATATTTCCCAGTTTGGTATTTAGCTATGTAAATTGTGACTTTCATCTTTTCTTTTGTAGATTTCTTCCTTAAGTTCTTGAATTCATTAAAGCTCTTTTCTTTTTTATGGCCATTCTTATTTGTTTCAAAATGTAAATAAAATTTCTTTTGTGCATATATATATATATTTAATTATTCCATTTTTACTAATACTTCAAGGCCTTGGTTTATATGATCAAATTCTGTATCCACTTGCTTTAATCACTATAGGTTTAAAATAAATATTAAAAACTAATAGGTCTAAATGCAACAATTCTGTCTTCTTTTCCAAAATTGTTTGTAGCAGTTCTCTGCTGATTTCAGTTAATTTTTTTCTATATGAACCTTAGAGTTAGCTTTTTCTACCATCATTATTTTCATTCTATTATATGATAAGCTTTTTAACTATCTGTTTATTGAAAAGAAATCACTTTTAGCAAATTAATTTTTGGACTGTAAACTATTAAATTAGCTTCTTATGAAAGATTTTTAGGGATTCCCAGGTGGCTCAGTGGAATATAAAGTTAAGTAGGCCTTAGGAAGCATCACCATGAACAAAGCTAGTGGAGGGGATGGAATTCCAGTTTAGCTACTTCAAATCCTAAAATATGATGCTGTGAAAGTACTGCACTCAGTATGCCAGAAAATTTGAAAAACTCAGCAGTGGCCACAGGACTGAAAAAGGTCAGTTTTCATTAAAATCCCAAAGAAAGGCAATGCCAAAGAAGGTTCCAATTACTGCACAATTGTACTCAACGCACATGCTAGCAAAGGATTGCTCAAAATTCTCCAAGTCAGACTTCAACAGTACATGAGCTATGAACTTCCAGATGTTCAAACTGAATTTAGAAAGGGTAGAGGAACCAGAGATCAAATTGCCAATATCTGTTGGATCATCAAAAAAGTGAGCGAGTTCCAGAAAAACATCTACTTCTGCTTTATTGACTATGTCAAAGCCTTTGGCTTTGTGGATCACAACAAACTGTGGGAAATTCTGAAAGAGATGGGAATACTAGACCACCTGACCTGCCTCCTGAGAAATCTGTATGCAGGTCAAGAAGCAACAATTAGAACTGGACGTGGAACAACAGAATGGTTCCAAATTTGAAAAGGAGCATGTCAAGGCTGTATATTGTCACCCTGCTTATTTAATTTATATGCAGAGTACATCATGCTAAATGCCAAGTTGGATGAAGCACAAGCTGGAATCAAGATTGCTGGGAGAAATATCAATAACCTCAGATATGCAGAAGACACCACCCTTATGGCAGAAAGTGAAGAGGAACTCAAAAGTCTCTTGATGAAAGTGAAAGAGGAGAGTGAAAAAAGTTGGCTTGAAGCTCAACATTCAGAAAACTAAGATCATAGCATCTGGTCCCATCACTTAATGGGAAATAGGTGGGGAAACAGTGGAAACAGTGTCAGACTTTATTTTTGGGGACTCCAAAATCACTGCAGATGGTGATTGCAGCCATGAAATTAAAAGACACTTACTCCTTGTAAGGAAAGTTATGACCAACCTAAATAGCATATTGAAAAGCAGAAGCATTACTTTGCCAACAAAGGTCCATCTAGTCACGGCTATGGTTTTTCCTGTGGTCATGTATGGATGTGAAAGTTGGACTGTGAAGAAAGCTGAGCGCCGAAGAATTGATGCTTTTGAACTGTGGTGTTGGAGAAGACTCTTGAGAGTCCCTTGAACTGCAAGGAGATCCAACCAGTCCATTCTAAAGGAGATGAGTCCTGGGTGTTCATTGGAAGGACTGATGCTAATGCTGAAACTCCAATACTTTGGCCACCTCATGCGAAGAGTTGACTCATTGGAAAAGTCTCTGAGGCTAGGAGGGATTTGGGGCAGGAGGAGAAGGGGACCACAGAAGGTGAGATGGCTGGATGGCATCACTGACTCGATGGGCATGAGTTTGAGCAAGTTCCAGGAGTTGTGATGGACAGGGAGGCCTTGCGTGCTGCAATTCATGGGGTCACAAAGAGTCGGACACGACTGAGCGACTGAACTGAAATCACTGCTGATGGTGACTGCAGTCATGAAATTAAAAGACTCTTGCTCCTTGGGAGAAAAGCTTTGACCAATCTAGACAGCTTATTAAAAAGCAGAGATGTTTATTTGCCAATAAAATCTGTCTAGTCAAATTATGGTTTTTCCAGTAGTCATGTATGGATGTGAGAGTTGAACTATCAAGAAAGCTGAGTGCCAAAGAATTGATGCTTTTGAACTGTGGTGGTGGAGAAGACTCTTGAGTGTCCCTTGCACAGCAAGGAGATCTAACCAGTCCATCCTAAAGGAAATCAGTCCTGAATATTCACTGGAAGGACTGATGCTGAAGCTGATACTCAAATACTTTGGCCACCTGATGTGAAGAACTGACTCATGTGAAAAGACCCTGATACTGAATGATTGACAGTGGGGGGACAAGGCGATGACAGAGGATGAGATGGTTGGATGGCATCACTGACTCAATGGACATGAGTTTGAACAAGTTCCAGGAGTTTATGATGAACAGGGAAGCCTGGCGCTGTAGTCCATGTGGTCACAAAGAGTTGGACATGACTAAGCAACTGAAGGGAACTGAAGTGGCTCAGTGGTAAAAAGACAAACAAACAAACAAAAACAAAACACCTTCCAATGAAGGAGACATGGGTTTAATCCCTGGGTCAGAAAGATCTCTTGGAGAAGGAAATGGCAATCCACTTCATTGTTCTTGCCTGGGAAGTCCCATGCACAGAGGAGCCTTGTGGGTTATAGTCTGTCTATACATGCGTGCGTGCTCAGTAGTTTGAGTCATTTCCAACTCTTTGAGACCCCATGGACTGTAGCCCTCCAGGCTCCTCTGTCCATGGGGATTCTCCAGGCAAGAATACTGGGGTGGATTGCCATACTGTCCTCCAGGGGATCTTCCCAGCCCAGTATTGGAACCATATCTCTTCTGTCTCTCCTGCATTGGCAGGTAGGTTCTTTACCACTAGGGCCTTCTAGGAGTCCATGGGGTTGCAAAAGAGTCAGACATGACTTAGCAACTAAACAACACCACCAAAAGATTTTAGTTGAGTCTCTTGCATTTTCTAGGTATAAATTTAATCAAATATTATAATTTTACAGAATCATATCCAATTTTATTCATGCCATTGTTATTTTTTATTGCACTAGCTTTTACATTCAGAAAAATGTTTAATGACAGTAATCATAGTAGACATCATTTATCTTAGTTTAATGTAAAATTTTCCACTCTACATTTGTGATTATAGTCTTCATGGTGAATTTTAATATCTAGCTGGACAGTTCTTCCTCAGTAAACTTTTCAAAAGATTTTGATAATTTCTTAGTACCTGTTTATCATGCTGAGCTTTAAAATGATATTTAGTCCACAATCAAATCTACTTGTGAGTTTTCTTTGGAATTGCATTAAATATATGTCAATTTGTAAAACACTGGTACTTAATAGCATTAGCACATTATTTTCCTTTCCATGACTGTTTATTCAGCAATTATTTCAACTTTGTCAGTGAAACTGTAAGACTGGAGTGTGTGTGTTTGGGGTGGAGCTGGGGGTTTTGTTTCATTTTCTCATCTGTTATTTCTTAGTTATATTCTTATATTAAGGTACCATGGTGTATGAGATATTCTTTTATTTCAATTTTTATTATTTTACTATATAGGAACAATATAGATTTTGTAAATTTAGGAAAAAATTCTGGACATTTTACTGAATCATCTTTAATTAAAATAGCTTTTTATAGTTACATATAAGTTACATTTATCTCTTTTCAATATTTATACCTTTAAAGCACATACTGAAGTAATAATAGAACACTCTTGGTTTTGTAGGGATAACAGGTATCATTATTTAATTCCTGATTTTAATAAATTGATATTGTTCATTACTACCTAATATTTGCTATTGTAGTTTATTTAAGAAAAATTATCTTGTTTAGATAATTTGGCTTCAGTCCTGTTTTCCTTCATTTTTCCTCTCAACTAACTGCTGCATATTGCCAGGAATAAAACAAATAATGATATCTTGCCTTCCTGGATCTTGCATTCCAGTAGGTAAAGATACAGATAATAATAATACTAATAGCAACAACAGAAAAGAATAAAGTAATGTAGTGTGAGCAATGAAAGTGGTGATTGTTAAAAGGAAGCACTTTTTGTGTAGGGGATAAAGTATTTTCAAAGGAGTGTTTGAAGTATAAACAAGCTCATCATAGAGGACCTCAATGGGGAAATGTCTTTAAGTAAAAACCTCAAAGTAAAGAAGGAGATAGCAATGCATCTATCAAGAGAAAGAACAGTCCAGATAGAAAAAGGTATGCTAAAATTCTCAAACTAGAATAAAGATTGAATGTTTGAAGAACAGCAGAGAAAATGTTATAATTACTGCAGAATGAACAAGGGAGAGAATAGAATGAGATCAGAAACATAAATCTGGGGAATGGATCCTGTAGGGCTTGATTAGAATGGCATCAACAGAGTGTAAATGAGAGGAGAAAAGATCCTGACAATAAATCCAAATAACTACTTCACACAGTTTTGCCATAATATGAAGAAGAGGAGGGAGTAAATTGTTAGCTGGGGAAAAAATGAAGTCAAGAGAAGTTAAAAAAATTTTTTTAAGTATAAGATAGTGGTACGTGTTTA
This sequence comes from Bubalus bubalis, assembly GCF_019923935.1. NCBI lineage: Eukaryota > Metazoa > Chordata > Mammalia > Artiodactyla > Bovidae > Bubalus > Bubalus bubalis. The sequence continues at coordinate 107,913,540 of NC_059158.1, forward strand.
TGCCAAAGGGAAAGATAAGGTGTAGAGTGACAAACTTAGGGTGACGAATTGAGGGTGCAGGCAAGAATGGAGAATCCTGCTAGAGCAGCATCCAAGAGCAGACAGGATATAGGTGTTCTAGTCCATAATGGAAGGGGTGTATTCTACCTGTGACAGATAAATCAAGCATAATAGCAGGACGGAAGGTAAACCACATGAGCACAGTCACAAATAGGTGGATAGACCTGTTGGTGATAGAAGTTTACTTCTAATTGCTTCTAATTTTTCTGTAAAATAGGAGACTAGGAACAAGTATAAGAAATGAATTATTAGAGGTTTGAACCAAAGAGGAAATTAAACAAAATCTAAGATAGTGCATCTCAAACTAGTTGTGGAGAAGCACCAGATTTTTTGTTTGTTTGTTTTGATTTCCAACAGATGGTGAAATAATGCTTTCATAAGTAACAATAAAATAATTATTTAAAATCTAAAAAAATATAAATACAAGTTTAATTAAAATATTATATTCACTGGATGCAAAATTGCTCTGTCAAATTGCTGTAAATTTTCCAAATTATTTTTTTAACTCTATTACTTATCTTTTTGTGGGCTAGTAGCAAACAATTCATTGACTTCTGTAGTACAGATCTAAGAGAGTAGGAGCAAGAGTAAAACAAAGAAATATAGCGTAATTTCTCTGATTCCTAAGACTGTGATCATGAAGGTATAATGAGATCAGAGAAACAGGAGAAAAATATTTTTATTTCAACTCTTCCAGGTTTTGACCTGGGACTCTGTAACAATAGGCAAATTAACAAGAGAAAAACAAGTAGAAATTGATCAATGTATTTCTTATATATTATACATTGGAGAAACACAGGGTTGTGTAACTCAAGAGTTGATAAGAACTTAGGCTTATATAGCATCTTCAGTTAAGTCCATTTCAGTCGCTCAGTCAGGTCTGACTCTTTTTGACCCCATGGACTGCAGCACACCAGGCTTCCCTGTCCATCACCAACTCCCAGAGCTTACTCAAATTCATGTCCATTGAGTCGGTGATGCCATACAAATATCTCATCCTCTGTCGTCCCCTTCTCCTCCGCTGTCAATCATTCAGCATCAGGGTCTTTTCAGATGAGTCAACTCTTCTCATCAGGTGGCCAAAGTATCGGAGTTTCAGCTTCAGCATCAATCCTTCCAATGAATATTCAGGACTGATCTCCTTTAGGATGGACTGGTTAGATCTCCTTGCTGTGCAAGGGACTCTCAAGAGTCTTTTCCAACACCACAGTTCAAAAGAATCGATTCTTCAGCACTCAGCTTTCTTGATAGTCCAACTCTCACATCCAAACATGACTATTGGAAAAACCAAACTTAACTAGATGGATCTTTGTTGGAAAAATGATGTCTCTGCTTTTTTAATATGCTGTCTAGTCATAATTTTTCTCCCAAGGAGCAAGGGTCTTTTAATTTCATGGCTGCAGTCACCATCTGCAGTGATTTTGGAGCCCAGAACATAAAGTCTGTCACTGTTTCCAAATCGATTTGCCATGAAGTGATAGGACCAGATGCCATGATCTTGGTTTTCTGAATGTTGAGTTTTAAGCCAACTTTTTCACTCCCCTCTTTCACTTTCATCAAAAGAGTCTTTAGCTCTTCACTTTCTGCCATTAGTGTGCTGTCATCCTTATACCTGAAGTTATTGATATTTCTCCTGGAAATCTTGATTCCAGCTTGTGCTTCATCCAGTCCAGTATTTCCCATGATGTTCTCTGAATGTAAGTTAAATAAGTAGGCTGACAATATACAGCCTTGATATACTCCTTTCTCTAGTTGGAACCAGTCTGCTGTTTCATGTCCAGCTCTAACTGTTGACCTGAATACAGATTTCTCACTGGGCAGGTCAGGTGGTCTGGTATTCCCATTTCTTTAAGAATTTTCCACAGTTTGTTGTGATCCACACAGTCAAAGGCTTTGGCATAGTCAACAAAGCAGAAATATTGTTTTTCTGGAACTTTGTCCCTTTTTTGATGATCCAGTGGATGTTGACAATTTGATCTCTGGTTCCTCTGCCTTTTCCAAAACCAGCTTGAACATCTGGAAGTTCATGGTTTACGTACTCTTGAAGATTAGCTTGGAGAATTTTGAGCATTACTTTGCTAGCCTGTGAGATGAGAGCAACTGTGCTGTAGTTTGAGCATTCTTTGGCATTGCCTTTTTTTGGGATTGGAGTAAAAACTGACCCTTTCCAGTCCTATGGCCCCTGCCGAGTTTTCCAAATTTGTTAGCATATTGAGTGCAGCACTTTCACAGCATCATCTTTTAGGACTTGAAATAGCTCAACTGGAATTATATCCCTCCACTAGCTTTGTTCATAGCGATGCTTCCTAAGGCCTACTTGACTTCACATTCCAGGATGTCTGGCTCTAGGTGATTGATCACACCATCATGATTATCTGGGTCATGGATATCTTTTTTGTACAGTTCATCTGTGTATTCTTGTCACCTCTTCTTAATATCTTCTGCTTCGGTTAGGTCCATACCATTTCTGTTCTTTGTTGAGCCCATCTTTGCATGAAATAATCCCTTGGTATCTCAAATTTTCTTGAAGAGATCTCTAGCCTTTCCCATTCTATTTTTTTCCCTCTATTTCTTTGCATTGTCCACTGAGAAAGGCTTTCTTATCTCTCCTTGCTATTCTTTGGAACTCTGCATTCAAATGGCTATATCTTCTCTTTTCTCCTTTGCCTTTTGCTTCTCTTCTTTTCACAGCTATTTTTAAGGCCTCCACAGATAACCATTTTGTCTTTTACATTTCTTTCTCTTGGGGATGGTCTTGATCACTGCATTCTGTACAGTGTCAGGAACCTCTGTCCATAATTCTTCAGGCACTCTATCAGATCTAATCTTTTGAATCTATTTGTCACTTCCACTGTATAATTGTAAGGGATTTGATTTAGGTCATACCTGAATGGCCTAGTGATTTCCCCTACTTTCTTCAATTTAAGTCTGAATTTGGCAATAAGGAGTTCATGACCTGAGCCACAGTCAGCTCCTGGTGTTTTTTTTTTTTTTTTTTTTTGTTTGTTTTTTTTTTTTTTGCTGACTATATAGAGCTTCCCCACCTTTGGTTGCAAAAAATGTAGTCCATCTGATTTCAGTATTGACCATCTGGTCACGTCCATATGTGGAGTCTTCTCTTGTGTTGTTGGAAGAGAGTGTTTGCTATGACCATTGAGTTCTCTTGGCAAAACTCTATTAGCCTTTGCCCTGCTTTGTTCTGTACTCCAGGGCCAAATTTGCCTGTTACTCCAGGTATTTCTTGACTTTCTACTTTTGCATTCCAGTCCCCTATAATGAAAAGGATGTCTTTTTTGGGTGTTAGTTCTAAAAAGTCTTGTAGGTCTTCATAGAACCATTCAACTTCAGCTTCTTCAGCATTAATGGTCAGTTTATAGACTTGGATTACTCTAATATTGAATGGTTTGCCTTGGAAATGAACAGAGATCATTCTGTAGTTTTTGAGACTGCATCCAAGTACTGCATTTCGGATTCTTTTGTTGACTATATTCACTACTCCGTTTCTTGTAAGGGATTCTTGCTCACAGTAGTAGATATAATGGTCATCTGAATTAAATTCACCCATTCCAGTCCATTTTAATTCACTGATTCCTATAATGTCCATGTTCACACTTATCATTTCCTGTTTGATCACTTCCAATTTGCTTTGATTCATGGACCTAACATTCCAGGATCCTATGCAACATTGCTCTTCACAGCATTGAACTTTAATTCCATCACCAGTTATATCCACAACTGGGTGTTGCATTTGCTTGGCTCCATGTCTTCATTCTTTCTGGAGTTATTTCTCCACTGATCTCCAGTAGCATATTGGGCACCTGCTGACCTGGGGAGTTCATCTTTCAGTGTCCTATCTTAGCAAAGGAATAATATTTTGTTTTTAAAAGTAATAAGACAAAGTGTAATGACCTTCAGTCTCAGGGATGGAAAATTGTGGGATGGCAAATATATGGGAAACTAATGGAAAATAAGGGCAAGTTAGTAAAGTTTGTTATGTAAATTCTTCTGCTTCTGTCTTTAGGGTATAAGGATCTAAAGTCTCCCATGATTTTGTTCTTCCCACTAGAAAGGGGAAGAGAGATATATTTGCAAATTTATGTTCTGCTTTTAGGTTAGTAGGGGGAAAGCACAGAGCTTTGTTTGTATCTACTTCTTAATAGCTTTCAGCTCAAAATAATCCTTATGCCAAAGTGGCATCTTTTAGAGTGGCATATTTTGCTTGCCTGCACTATTTAGCAAGACTGTGTGTGTGAGTGTGTTTCCAACCACATTTACCTGTACAAGTATAGATACAAGGTAGGATAATTGCTCACAGAGAGAAATACAGAAGTTCAGGGTGTTTTCAGTGGAATAAATAAATGATTGGGCATAGAATTTAAAAGGAAGTCAGGCCATAAGGGAGTAGGGCAAGACAGTTGAAAGTGTACTCATAATATGTGATCTGAAGGCTTGTTGCATTGCGATACTAGAGAACATGAGTTTGAAAGTGGGAGGCTGTGTTCATGGAATGGTATACTGGCAATTGAAATTATGGAGAGAGAATAGTTTGGTAATGATTATATGTAAAATCTAACCATGAGAATGGTTAGTTGAGTTTTAGGGAAGAACATGATCATTTCAGGAGAAAAGGTTAAGGATCCAAAAAGCTAGTGTATTAGAAAATGTATCCTCATATGATTTAAAATCATAAAGAACTAAGCAAGAGCTGTTTTGGAGAACTGGTGAGGAAGAAATTGGAAAAAAAAAAAAAAAAAGGAAGTTCCTGACCTGAAAGTCAGGAAAGAACTGAAGTAAGAATAATTGATAATGCCATCAGAGGACAAGAGATCAAAGAGTAGAGACTTTTAGGGCTGGTAAAGGGACAATAATAGGATTGCAATGAGATTCAAAACCTCCATACTCATATGGTTAGGGAGAAAATAAAGGGTTTGGGTAGAAAACAGCTATCAAATGATAAGGTCCAGGGGAGCCAGTGTCCTCAAAGGGTGAGTCAGGTTGCTAGCAGGACAGAAAAGCCCAACAGAATGTTAAGAGATTAAGAAAATAAAGGATTTTTAAAAGTCCTAGTGGAGGGGTTTCCTGGGTTTACAAGGAGTTGTAGAAAGGGTCAAGAAATGGGAAGGACTGAACTGTATGGGCTTAGAGCCTGAACCTGTGACACTTGAAGTTTTTAAAGATATCTGACTTAAAACAGTAATAAAGCGCTTAAAGCACGCATCTACATATGTATCACTATAGCACTATCTGACCTTTTATGTTTTTCCTCCACATATATGGAATGGAATTCTCTTATTTACTAGGAATATTCCATGTGCTGGGTATATAGTTTTTCCCAGTGCAAGACACAATATCCCTGCATTGTTACACTGCAACCAGTTTGTAGCGAGAACATACCAGGAAACATAGTGTGCACCGCAAGGTTAAAGGCAAGTCAGTGGAAGAAGTAGGTAGATTTATTAAAGGAGCATTCTGGCTACAGAACAAAAGCATGTCTGCAAAATAGAAGACACAAATCAAGAATAAGAGAATACTAACAACATAAACCATGGGTTTTGGAATGCACTGCCTTTCTTTTGTGTTCTTTCCATCTCAGAATTTTCCAATATTCGTAAGCTCACCTTTTCTTTTTAACCATCTACTAACTGCTGTCCCTTATTCTATGTCCTGTTCTCTATTCATAGCACTGTCAAGGGAGAGTCAGGAAAAATGAACCTGACTCTTCAAATCTGGATAGATGTTGATAGCATCCTAGAGGTTTGAAAGTATCAACATAACAAGTCTGTTTATAACACAGTCACTGAAGTTAGTAACCCCCTCCTTTTAACTAAGACAGTTCTCATTTTCTTCAAAGAAGATTGTCATCCTGGGCATGCAGATGTTTTGCATAGTTCCTCATTCTCTAGATACTTTAATTTAAACTTTATTCTCTCACTGATACTTAATCCTTAAAAAAATTTCCATATCTTTAAATTTGTTATTTTCTAAAGCATGTTGGACTGCAGGGAGATCCAACAAGTCTATTCTAAAGGAAATCAGCCCTGGGTGTTCTTTGGAAGGACTGATGCTAAAGCTGAAACTCCAGTACTTTGGCTACCTCATGCGAAGAGTTGACTCATTAGAAAAGACTCTGATGCTGGGAGGGATTGGGGGCAGGAGGAGAAGGGGCGACAGAGGATGAGATGGCTGGATGGAATCACTAACTTGATGGACATGAGTCTGAGTGAACTCCAGGAGTTGATGATGGACAGGGATGCCTGGCATGCTGCGATTCATGGAGTCGCAAAGAGTCGGACACGATTGAGCGACTGAATTGAACTGAACTGAAAGCATGTTGGTGGTATTATGACAAACATGAATTGATTTTAAAGGTCATTAGACTGACAACCTAATGGGTGAAATTGAAAGATTATGGGTGCAAAGAACGGATATTGCTAAGTTTGTAAGTTTAGATTAAGTATATATAAAATCCATCACTACCACCCTTCCCAATATGCATCTAGCAAGAAAAATAGAAACAACTTAGGCCATTTTCCTATATGTTAAATTAACAAAGCTGCCTTTAAGTATCCTGCAAAATCTGGAAAAAGACTATTTCAATGTAAATGAAATCGCTTTGTGTCTTTTAATTCTTACAAGTATTCCTTCCTTTTTTAGTATGCCACTTTACCTCTTTGATGATATATGAAGGATTTCTTCATCCTAGTCTAAACAATGTAAAGGTTAAATGAGCTTCTGGAATAGTTAGATAAGCTAAAAAGAAGCAGAGATGGATGAATGAGATAATAAAATAAGGTTTTAATTCAATGAGAAGAACTTGGAACTATAAAACTAGGTATAAAAATGAAAAGAAAGTGTAATATCACAGAACAGCTCCTCAAAGATGAATTAGCATGGCTATATACCTAAAACCATAGAGAAAGAATATATACCGTCTTATATTTGTTGAATTTCTTAAAAGAATTCTGTTACAAGTTTTGTGTACTGTACATTATTTTAGTATCCACAAATAATAATAATAAAACACAAGCTGAGTGAGACAATAACAATATGGTGTTTCCCAGTCAACTGTGAGACTTTGTAAAATTGTCCTCAGATTTAAATACCCAAAAAGAGTAGAGAAAGAAAAGTTTCCAGCTATTAATATTTTTTCTGTTGAAGATGAAAAATGAGGAAAAAGGGAAGAGAAAAAATCAACAAAAGAAAAATGAGTAAACTCATATCAATAGCCTTGGAAAATCAAACACATAAATAATGTATACAAGTTCCTAAGTTTGGTGAGATCACCAAGGTCTATTTCATTTCACTACCAATTCTGCTCTTTTCTGTGCTTCCATTTTTATTTGTACTTTCATTTCATATATTATGAACATTTTGCTTATTTTTGTCATCAGACTTTAAATGAAAAAATAAGTTAACACGCAAAGAAATGTGCTTAATTTCTTCTCTCTCTCACTCTCCCTATCCCTTCCTCCCCCTTCCAGTTCTTCTCCTCTCCAGTTACTTTCTGATCTAATAAAATCAGACATATTTGTCTTATCTTTCTGAAAAGAGCTAAGAATTTATGGTTCAGTTTTAGAGCTAACCTTAACTGAGACATCAAGCTTGTGCCACATCAAGCTTGCCAAATTTATGAGAAATGTACCTATTTACCATTCAGACTTCTTCTCTCTGTTATTTCAAATAGGAAAACATTTAAGAAGAGGCCAGGGGAAGCAAAAAACAGTTTAGTTAGGTTGAAGCTAGAAAATTGTGAGAAAGTAGTTGCCATTTTCCAAAATATATGAGAATTATATAAAAGTGAACTGTTGGTTTGGAATATGTTTTTATTGACTAATAGAGCTATATTTTTTCTTATAAAAAAAGCAGTTTAGGGGTCACTTTTAACATTTAGACAGAAATACACAAGTTGGATACCTCCCAAATAAAACATGACTCAGTATTTGATCATTTTGTATTATAATTCTGCATATCATGCAGCTTGTTTAGAGTAATGGTTCCTCTTACACAACACAAGTTTGTTAAGGTATACATTTTAAAGATGTTCAAAGTGTTTATTAATATGGTAACTACAAACCAGATACAGAGATGATAAAACATTTAAATAAAGAAACTATCAATTATATAAATTTACTTAATATTTTACTTCTTAAAGGCCAAAGCTAGTACTTTAAAAGTTACTAAAGACACAACCACCATCTGGTGGCAAGGCAAAGAAACTGTCATTTTAGACTATCTATTTTCTATGACTATAATCATAAATCATCAAGTGATATAATGCTTCCCAAGGCAGAGTTTTGGATGTGTTGATGTTACGAATTGGATATGGTCTATTGTGATATCTCTGAAATATCATATTTATGATAGGATTTATAGATCTTTTAAATAAGATATGGTTCAACATTCAGATGGATTGTTACATTTAAATTTGACAATAGCTCTGTGAAGTTCTATTGTTCATATTTCCATAGAACGGATGAGGAAACTGAGATTTCATAGAGGTTTAATACTTTGCCAATACCTTATAGTCACTAAAGGCAGTATTAGGATTTGATTCCAAACCAACTCTTTCTCTTCCAAGGGCCTGTGCTCTCTAAAATATATAAATTGCTTAACCCAGAAGCTAAACCTTAAGAAGTCCCAGTAAAGCAGTTAATATTATGTTTTCATTATTGCTAAAAGCTATTAGGGCAGAATTCCAGTGTATAATTCCTGGTGAACTCTGCAATGTGAAGTTGAATTGAGGGGCAGCTTAATTAATATCTGATGTTTTCTGACTATAACTGCTTGTCCCGATGTCCTGTCAGGATTCTCATGACAGTCTAGACTAATGAAGCAGAGTAAGTAACAAAATAAAACAATCATCCTCTGTCTGAAGCAGTTTCCTTGGTTTCACATTTTCTTCATTTCAGACCCAAGGGCAAAATGATAAGCCCTCATTAGAATCACAGAATCAGAAAACTTTAGAGTTAAAAGTAAAAATACCAGAAGCTTTCCAGGAAGGTATGAATATTTATGTGAAAGTTTTATCTTATTTTGCTTTACTTTACATCTAATGACCCTTTAGAATTTATAAAATATTTTCACAAAAGTGTTTCTATTTGATATAATCATACTATATGGTATCTGAGATAGGGAAATTAGGTTGAAATATTGGCCTTTATATAGGTTAAAAATAATCAGACATTGATTCCTTTCAATCTCAATATAATTCACATTTTAGACATGATCAACCCTAGGCACTAAAAAAATTATTGATTGTGTATGGTCATAAAATTCACTTTGAAAAGAAATAGAATAAAAGCTTTTTCTGTTAGATTCTTAACAGAAAAAAAATATATATATATATATTCAAGGGTCCTTGAAGATCTGGATACATTGCGAAAAACCCTGTATTTCGATTGGTGTAAAGTAAACTGCTTTAATCTGTGCATCACTTTCTTAAAAAAAAAAAAGTGGGGGGAGAATTTCAGTTGTGGGATGTATTCATCATCAAAGAGTTAAATGCTTATTCTTGTTCCAGGACTTCTATTACTTATGGAGAGCTATAAATAAGTGAAATGTGCTAGAACTGCAGCATATTTCTAAATAATTATTTCCTGCCTTTTTTTTTTTTTAATTTACATATTTTCTTCCCTCTAAATCATGAGAATCATTTTTGGTGATCTTTTGCCAGAATATGAGTTATGATTATTGTATCTTCAGTCTGATAGATACTAATTTGCTTGTTGAAAGTGATATGGAAGACCCTTCTTAGACCTGGATTGGACAATAATAAGCATCTGAGTATTCCCTACTCTGTGAGTCCAGTTTTTTCTACATGACACTTAATAGCTTTCCTGAATTGAACTGAAAAAAGTATATAATGAAAGATCTCTTGGGTTTAACAATGAAGGATGTTTTTGGTCTTTAAAATCTTAACAGGGTATACATAAATTACTTTTTGATTTATTGCTTTAGGTTTCTCCAGGCCAATGTACTTTTTCTTTGCAATTAAAGTACTTTGACGCAGTAATCTTGAGACTGTAATAGAGTACATTCATGAAAATGGCATACTTGATTCAGACATTTCATAAGAGGATGTAATCTCCCAAGTGTCAGTGTGAAGTTGCACTCTCCTATCTCACTCTTTAAAGACAGTATGTCTACCATCTTATTTTTAGTTGAAAACTCCTAGAATATCTTAACAAATATTTTGTAAGATTAAACATAGAGCCCTCTAAATAAAATATAGGGCAAGAGTCTGTAGAGGGAGTCTGCTGGGGGAATTTGAAAGGCCTCCAGACTTTCTTACGTTTTTTCAATATAGAGGACCTAGGTTTCCTTTTAGAACAAATAAATGTAAGAACATTCAGATAACTTTAACAGTTCAGAAATGTGTTGCTTGGTTTTGACAAGGGCATTTGTAAGATCTCAAAACTATGTTAAAGATGGAGTATTTAGCAACCCAGGAAGATAATAGCTATAAAACACAAATTAACTCATCAAGTTGCTGTAATTCTCTCTCCCTTTGTCTCCAACTGATTAGTGCAAATTACCCATCTGAGCAGTTAGTATGCAATATAGAAATTTTTGCTGTCTACCGAGAAGGCATTCTTTTTCTTTTAAGTATATACATGTAATATTTCAGAATTCTCTGTAGACATTGCTTTATGGTGATTACTAATATTGCTTTGAATTTTAAGGACAAGTTTGTATGTTTGCTTTAAGGTTTGAGGATTTCTAAGATTAATATCAATAGGGTTGTAATATTTTATAAATTCCTATACAAGAATTCCCAGAAAAGAAAATGAGATACTTCGGTACCTCCTCTCTTACATGGAAATAATAAAGTATCTCATTGGATTATTGTGAGAGCTAAAGGTTCAATGATATATATTGAAAAAGGTTAGAGCATGGCTAGAACAATCTAGACTGTGCAATTTATATGTGTATTTAAATTGTTTTATTAAGTGCATAGAATTGTATTCAGTGAAATATCTCTTTACTCTCAGAAAAGAAGATATTTAGGAAATTTCCATCTGTTACATGCCATATAGTCCTAAAGAGAGCTTTACAAACATGAACTGCTATATAAAATTCAGCTTTCTGAATAGGTTTTTGAAAGAAAATTATGTGTTGTGTCCTGTTAGAAAGTAGATTGAAAAGGCAATCAGTCATGAAAAGAGAGCAATACCTGGTTGGAAATCAGCTGATACTGGGGGTGCATCTAGAAGAGATAATAGTAGTGGAGTATGATCATTAAAAGTACCTGAAATTGAAAATCAGGAGGCTTTTTCTCTCTTCATCCATGGGATAGTTGGTAACTATTTCCAAAGGACAAAGATATTTAATACAAACTGTGCATTTAGTATATTTGAATCTTCAAATTCTTAAGTTTTTTCTCTCTCAAAAAATTAAAGTATTCCCTCAAACAGGTAGTTTCTGTACATAGTAATTAATGCATTCACTCATTTAGCAAAAAGTTTTGATGAAGGATGATGCAACAATTTCTGGACTTTGATATTGAAAGTTAAGCATTAAGTAAAGACAATCTAGTTCCTGTCCTCAAATGACTTAATGCAGAGAGGCAGATATAAAAAAGGATGGATTATTACAAATGATACATTCAAGAAAAGTCTGTATTTATTTTTCTAATTCAAACCAATGTCTTATTTTTACTTTAAAATATGAAAGTGAAAGTGTAGTCATTCAGTTGTGTCTGACTCTTTGCTCATGGACTGTAGCCTGTCAGACTCCTCTGTCTATGGAATTCTCTAGGCACGAGTACTGGATTAAAACATATTGACAGTCATATTCAGATTTATAAAAAATATATATATTACAACAACATGACCCATGCCAGCAACTGACCTATTGTCTCAGTGTTTCTCATACTTACCTAATCTGGGGACTTGAGTAAGTATAATAATTCCTCAGTACTATATCCAGAGATGGCCTAAGAATCTGTATGTTGAACAAGAAACTAGCACTCATTTTTAAATTAGTAAATTGGAGAAACGCTGCTATGTTTCAGAGACTAGCAATTTGTTTAGCTATTTATGTCTTTATCTCTTAATTGATTGGCTTACATAGCAAATTAATTCAGTTTAATTCATCTTGAAGTAAAATTGAATTTCTGAGACTGATATTTATAGAAACTCATCACTTCCTATTGTTTGGAATAAATGTATATCATAGTTATTTAGAAGCATACTATAGGAATATTCTTCAATTATATCTTTTTGAAATAACTTTTCTGCTAATATTCAGAAGTTTTGAATTTATATTATTTCCCCAATCATATGTTCAATATTTCTTTAAAGTTAGGGATTATTATATAATAGCAGAAAGAAAGCAATGAACTAGTCTAATATATTAATCTTTCATAATAAGATCAATCTGTGATATTTTTAAGACTTCCAATTTTTGTGTTACATTTTTTCCTATTATCTTTTGTTTTCTCCACTTCCTATTACATTGCTTGGAGCTGGAATTACTTACCGTCTGTCCCTTAGTATCTGGTGCAGTTTGATTTTGAGACATTTTAAAAAGACCACAATACAGGTATTTTAAGACAAACTCCACTAAAAATTAGCACAAAGCACCAAAAATGACTTCCAAGAGCAGGAGCATTTAAGTTCAACCACATCTAACCTGATTCTTTCAAATTACCAAATAATGAAATAAGCAAACATGTAGTTCTTTTCCTACAAAAATCATAAAATAGATTCATAAAATAGATAAAATTCCTTTCATTGCATTGATTTGGAAGAGGAAAAGTGACAGCAGAATAAGGTCAATGACAAATGAAAATATACTTGTTATTCCTAGGTTGGCTTGTAATCTTTATCAATTATCACAGAAAAGTATTAAGTAAAATTTCAATTAAATCTATTGGAAATACGAAACTGAAAGAGGTAAACATGATCAGACAGCTTAATGTTATATACTAGCTAATAAGGTTACGTATGGAGAGGGCAATGGCACCCCACTCCAGTACTCTTGCCTGGAAAATCCCATGGACAGAGGAGCCTGGTGAGCTGCAATCCATGGGGTTGCCAAGAGTTGGACAAGACTCAGCGACTTCACTTTCACTTTTCACTTTCATGCATTAGAGAAGGAAATGGCAACCCACTCCAGTATTCTTGTCTGGAGAATCCCAGGGATGGGGGAGCCTGGTGGGCTGCCGTCTATGGGGTCGCACAGAGTTGGACATGACTGAAGTAACTTAGCAGCAGCAGCAGCAAGGTTATGTAAGTGGTCAGGAAATAGTAAAATAAATTGCAAGACTAAGAACAGGACCTCATAAAATATGCAATCAAAGGAAAATCAGAATGTGTGATCAGTATGTGGCAAGAAGATGGAAATGTCATCTTGTGGAATTAACAGAGTGTGTATGTAATATAAAAATGACATTCTTTGTTGTACAAAGTGATTTTTTCAAGATGTAATATTAACAAAAGTAGTGAATTTGCAGTCAAAAAATCATTGTCATGGTCCCAGTTCTGTTCCTCCTCTATTAAGTTGAGGAAATTACATTAATTTTCCAGATTGTAATTTCTCTACTGCAAAAATGAAGATTAGACTGGTTTACATGTTACTGTTAGCTTATGGAGAACAGTGTCTGATTCCTGATCTCCAAAGATTTAGCTTCAGGACCAGACGCCAGGCTTGTTCACTCAACAGCTTTTGTATAGCAGAGTTTTATCAAAGTGAAAAAGGGACAGAGAAAGCTTCCGACACAGACATAAGAGGGGGACAGAGAGTGCCTTCACTGCTTTTAGCAAGGGGATTATAAAAATTGGTTAGTACAATAAATCAAAAGAATGTCTCAAAGTTGTAAAGCTATTACTAGACCCACTCCCATAATTTACATTTTAAGAGGATTAGAAATAACAACAGAAAGATTTTAGCTAACCCACTTCCATTATATATATTTTAAGATATTAGTCAGAAGGTTCTCAAGAAGGAGAAACATGTCTTCAAGCAGGATACATTGTTTTTATATAATCTTTTGTACAGAGTTTAAACTGAATTGTTGGTTGTGTAATCATTAGTTTTAGTCAGAACTCTCCACCATGACCCACCTGTCTTGGGTGGCCCTATAATGCATAGCTTCTGAGTTAGACAAGGCTGTGGTCCCTGGGATCAGGTTGGCTAGTTTTCTGTGATTATGGTTTCAGTTTGTCTGCCCTCTGATGCCCTCTCACAACAGTTACCTTCTTACCTGTGTTTCTCTTACGTTGGTCGTGGGGTATCTCTTCACGGTGGCTCCAGCAAAGCACAGCCGCTGCTTCTTACCTTGGACAAGGGGTATCTCCTCACAGCCTCCCCTCCTGACCTTGAATGTGGAGTAGCTCCCCTTGGCCCTCCTATGCCCATGTGGGGCCACCCAAGATAGACGGGTCATGGTGGAGAGGTCTGACAGAATGTAGTCCACTGGAAAAGGGAATGGCAAACCACTTCAGTATTCTTGCCTTGAGAACCCCATGAACAGTATGAAAACGCAAAATGATAGGATACTGAAGGAGGAACTCCCTGGGTCGGTAAATGTCCAATATGCTACTGGAGATCAGTGCAGAAATAACTCCAGAAAGAATGAAGGGATGGAGCCAAAGCAAAAACAATACCCAGTTGTGGATGTAACTGGTGATAGAAGCAAGGTCCAATGCTGTAAAGAGCAATATTGCATAGGAACCTGGAATGTTAGGTAAATTGGAAGTGGTCAAACAGGGCATGGCAAGAGTGAACGTCCACATTCTAGGAATCAGTGAACTAAAAAGGACTGGAATGCGTGAATTTAACTCAAATGACCATTATATCTACTACTGTGGGCAAGAATCCCTTAGAAGAAATGAAGTAGCCATCATGGTCAACAAAAGAGTCCAAAATGCAGTACTTGGATGCAAGCTCAAAAACGACAGAATGATCTCTCTTCATTTCCAAGGCAAACCATTCATTATCATGGTAATCCAAGCCTATGCCCCAACCAGTAACGCTGAAAAAGCTGAAGTTGAATGGTTCTATGAAGACCTACAAGACCATTTAGAAATAACACCCAAAAAGGATGTGCTTTTCATTATAGGGGACTGGAATGCAAAAGCAAGAAGTCAAGAAACACCTGGAGTAACAGGCAAATTTGGCCTCGGAGTACGGAATGAAGCAGGACAAAGCTCATAGAGTTTTGCCAAGAGAACACACTGGTCATAGCAAACACCCTCTACCAACAACACAAGAGAAGACTCTACACATGGACATCACCAGATGGTCAACACCAAAATAAGATTGATTGTATTCTTTGCAGCCAAAGATGGAGAAGCTCTATACAGTTAGCAATAACAAGACTGGGAGCTGACTGTGGTTCAGATCATGAACTCCTTATTGCCAAATTTAGACTTAAATTGAAGAAAGTAGGAAAAACCACTAGACCATTCATGTCTGACCTAAATCAAAATCCCTTATGATTATACAGTAAAAGTGAGAAATAGATTTAAGGGACTAGATCTGATAGACAGATTGCCTGATGAACTATGAATGGAGGTTCATGACATTGTACAGGAGACAGGGATCAAGACCATCCCCAAGAAAAAAAAATGCAAAAAAAAGCAAAATGCCTGTATTAGGAGGCCTTACAAATAGCTGTGAAAAGAAGAGACGCAAAAAGCAAAGGAGAAAAGGAAAGATATAAGCATCTTAATGCAGAGTTCCAAAGAATAGCAAGGAGAGATAAGAAAGCCTTCCTCAGCGATCAATGCAAAGAAATAAAGGAAAACAACAGAATGGGAGAGACTAGAGATCTCTTCAAGAAAATTAGAGATACCAAGGGAACATTTCATGCAAAGATGGGCTTAACAAATAACAGCAATGGTATGGACCTAACAAAAGCAGAAGATATTAAGAAGAGGTGGCAAGAATACACAGAACAACTGTACAAAAAAGATCTTCACAACCCAGATAATCATGATGGTGTTAATACTCAACTAGAGCCAGACGTTCTGGAATGTGAAGTCAAGTGGGCCTTAGGAAGCATCACTACAAACAATGCTAGTGGAGGGGATGGAATTCCAGTTGAGCTATTTCAAATCCTGAAAGATGATGCTGTGAAAGTTTGACAGCAAATTTGGAAAACTCAGCAGTGGCCACAGGACAGGAAAAGGTCAGTTTTCATTCCAATCCAAAGAAAGGCAATGCCAAAGAATGCTCAAACTACCGCACAAGTGCACTCATCTCACACGCTAGTAATGCTCTAAATTCTCCAGCCCAGGCTTCAGCAATACGTGAACTGTGAACTTCCAGATGTTCAAGCAGGTTTTAGAAAAGGCAGAGGATCCAGAGATCAAATAGCCAACATCTGCTGAATCATCAAAAAAGCAAGAGAGTTCCAGAAAAACATCCATTTCTGCTTTTTTGACTATGCCAAAGCCTTTGACTGTGTGGATCACAATAAACTGTGGAAAATTCTGAAAGAGATGGGCATACCAGACCACCTGACCTGCCTCTTGAGAAACCTATATACAGGCCAGGAAGCAACAGTTAGAACTGGACATGGAACAACAGACTGGGTCCAAATAGGAAAAGGAGTACGTTAAGGCTGTATATTGTCACCCTACTTATTTAACTTATATGCAGAGTACATCATGAGAAACACTGGACTGGAAGAAACACAAGCTGGAATCAAGATTGCCTGGACAAATATCAATAACCTCAGATATGCAGATGACACTACCCTTATGGCAGAAAGTGAAGAGGGAACTAAAGAGCCTCTTGATGAAAGTGAAAGAGGAGAGTGAAAAAGTTGGCCTAAAGAGCAACATTCAGAAAACTAAGATCATGGCATCTGGTCCCATCACTACAAGGCAAATAAATGGGGAAACAGTGGAAACAGTGTCACACTTTATTTTTGGGGGCTCCAAAATCACTACAGATGGTGAATGCAGCCATGAAATTAAAAGACACTTACTTCTTGGAAGGAAAGTTATGACTAACCTAGATAGCATATTAAAAGCAGAAACTTTATTTTGCCAACAAAGGTCCATCTAGTCAAGGCTATGGTTTTTCCAGTGGTCATGTATGGATGTGAGAGTTGGACTGTGAAGAAAGCTGAGCACCAAAGAATTGATGCTTTTGAACTGTGGTGTTGGAGAAGACTCTTGAGAGTCCCTTGGACTGCAAGGAGATCCAACCAGTCCATTCTATAGGAGATGAGTCCTGGGTGTTCATTGGAAGGATTGATGCTAAAGGTGAAACTCCAGTACTTTGGCCACCCCATGTGAAGAGTTGACTCATTGGAAAAGTGTCTGATGCTGGGAGGGATTGGGGGTAGGAGAAGAAGGGGACGACAGAGGATGAGGTGGCTGGATGGCATCACCAACTCCATCGACATGAATTTGAGTAAACTCTGGGAGTTAGTGATGGACAGGGAGGCCTGGCGTGCTGCTATTCATGGGGTCGCAAAGAGTCGAACACAACTGAGCGACTGAACTGAGCTGTAATCATTAGTAATCCCCATTTAAAGGAAAATAAAACATTTTATAAGACTAAGACCAATGAATGAAAAAAAAAAAAGACACTTGTCCTTTCTTCCTCCTTAAGAATTCCAGACCTCTATCTCCTCCTTAAGACCCCCAGATCCCTTTCTCCTCCTTGGGGCTCCCAGACTTCTTATCAACGTGACTAGGAATTGACTCTCTCATTACTTTCTAAGAAGTCTTTGGTATTTGATAGAAGTTCTTTTGGAGCTGTCAGGGAGATAGTTGGCCTATTGAATTTTTGATTAAAATTGACAAACTTAAGTGTGTAACTTAAGTAGAAAAATATTTACTTTTGCTTTATTGACTATGCCAATGCCTTTGACTGTGGGGATCACAACATTTGTGGAAAATTCTTAAAGAGATGGGAATACCAGACCACCTGACCTGCCTCCTGAGAAATCTGTACTCAGGTCAAGAAGCAACAGAACCGGACAGGGAACAACAGACTGGTTCCAAATTGGGAAAGGAGTACGTCAAGGCTGTATATAGTCACCATGCTTATTTAATTTATATGCAGTGTGCATCATGGGAAATGTTAGATCGGATGAAGCACAAGCTGGAATCAAGATTGCCAAGAGAAATATCAATAACTTCAGATATGCACATGACACCACACTTAATGGCAGAATGCAAAGAACTAAAGAGCCTCTTGATAAAGTGAAAGAGGAGAGTGAAAAAAATCAGCTTAAAACTCTACATTCAAAAAACCAAGATCATGGCATCCGATCCCTTCACTTCATGACAAATAGATGGGGAAACAATGGAAACAGTGAGCCTTTATTTTGGGCGTTCCAAAATCACTGCAGATGGTGATTGCAGTCATGAAATTAAAAGATACTTGCTCCTTGGAAGAAAAGTTATGACCAACCTAGACAGCCTATTAAAAAGCAGAGACATTACTTTGCTACCAAAGGTCTATCTAGTCAAAGCTATGGTTTTTTCCAGTAGTTGTGTATGGATGTGCGAGCTGGACTATAAAGAAAGCTGAGCAGTGAAAAATTGATCCTTTTGAACTGTGGTGTTGGAGAAGACTCTTAAGAGTCCCTTGGACAACAAGGAGATCCAACCAGTCCATCCTAAAGGAAATCAGTCTTGAATATTCACTGGAAGGATCGATGCTGAGGCTGAAGCTCCAATACTTTGCCCACCTGATGCAAAAAGCTGAGTCATTTGGAAAGATTCTGATGTTGGAAAAGATTGAAGGTGGGAGGAAAAAGGGATGACAGAGGATGAGAAGGTTGGATGGCATCACCAACTCAATAGACATGAGTTTTAGTAAGTTCCGGGAGTTGGTGATAGGCAGGGACATCTGGCGTGCTGTAGTCCATGGGGTTGCAAAGAGTCTGACACGACTGAACAACTGAACTGAACTGAAGTATGTAACACATAAGTAAAAACAAATATTTAGTAAAAGGTGAGGATCACATTTCAATTAGAAAAATAATAGTTGAAAGAGAAGGAAAGAGAGAGTAGTGCGTTTGTCATTGATGACACTTGAATAGTTCATAAAATTGAATAGGCTTTTTTTGTTCTAAATTCCTTACTTTCACAAAGGGTACTCATATTTATGCTCTCAGTCATATAGTAGAGACATAGACGTACCTTGTAAGAGATGGCCTTTAGCATGTACAAAATGATACCCTGACTGAAATTTTAAAAAAATTAATAAGAATAAATAAAAGGAAAAAGCTTCAATAAAATATAACAATGTTCATGGTGCCATCAGTTGCTTCTATTATTAATAAAAAAATTCATGATGGCATGGTATTTAGAACTAGGCATGCAAAGATGCATAGAACCCAGGTTCTGTTGCCTGCTATTTATTTAGAGTCACTGTGCAGTCGGAGAAATAGACGGGAAACTCAGTAGCAGTTGAATAGTTGTTATATGAGAGATGTTCCTTACTATGTCTTAGAAGTCAGATGAACCTCCTATAAGTGATAGTCTGAGCTGAGTCTTGAACAGTGAGTAGGAGTTAGGAGAGGAGACAGGAGGAAGGGAGATATTTTAGATAAAGGGGAGAAGGTGAAATTTTTAGAGAAAATAGAACAGTAAGTCAGGGAACTGACATAGTTTGGCTGGGACAGCGCCTTGCAAATGGGCTAGGGAGTGGGGTAAAAAATAGACAGAGATCATAAGGTAAAGTGATGTTGCCACAAGGTATAAGCAAATTTTGTCACACCCTGCTAGACAGATATATTGTATTGCAGGGGAGGAAAACTTTCTCTCAACCTTCTTAGGATCCCTGGCTGATTCTAAAAATTAAACTGATGAGGACAGATTAACAGGAGAAAAGAATACACATTTTATATTTCATCATGTACATAGGAGACTTCATAAGACAATGAAAACCTGAATAATGGCCAGAACAGAAAGTTTTTATACCTTTTGCATGTACACATGCCAAGTCACTTCAGTTGTGTCCAACTGTTTTCTACCCTATGGACTGTAGCCTGCCAGGCTCCTCTCTGCCTAGGATTCTCCAGGCAAGAATACTGAAGTGGGTTGCCATGCCCTTCTCCATTATACCTTTTACATACATACAAAACAAACAATAAATTTGTGAGAAATAGACAAGTCAGAGACATTAAGTCTTGGCATAGTAAATGGTGAGGAGTAACTGGAAAGATAATGGTTAGTTTAACAAAGTTTGTTTGTACAGATTTCTCAGTCCCAAATTACCCATTTGCAGTAATTAAAATGTCTTCTTTTCTTCTGGTACATGGAGAATACCTTTCAATAGGATTTTTATGACTTGTTTCAGGAAAGAAGGGTGAAAGGGGAGAAAGTCAGAGTGACTTCCTGTTTCTACTATTTTCTTAAATTATTTCACCTTAAGATATTCAATATACCGAGATGCCATGCTTTCGAGTAGCATGTCTGAGACCCTATGAGTATCATTAATTTGATGTTCCTTTTTTTTTTGGCCTTACATTTACTTAACTCTAAAACTGGTTTGGTCTTGGATTACATCTGATCAAGCAAATTACACACAGAACACAGTTTATGTACATAGAACATCTCTAAAAGATTATGTAAGAACATGATAATAACTAGTTATCTCTGGGTAGAAGACCTAAAAGCCAAAAAAAAAGCCATAGTCTGGGTTTTGAGAACATGGAGAACATGTGTTCTATAATGGTTTAAGTAGTCGAGACAGAGTGTTTCTTATGGTAATGAGTGTTTCTCATGCTAATGAGTGAGTCACTACCTTCATCAGATTGTCAATCTTAAATCCTGTCATTTGAGCCATAAAATCAAATTTTTCACGATTGACAAAGAAGACAATCCTGTGGTCAAGAGACATTAAGTGACCAACCCATAATTTCAGGAAGTTGGTAGCAGCAAATCCAGAATATGACCTTTTTTTTTTGAATCCTGCCGCTGCTGCCGCTAAGTCATTTCAGTCATGTCCAACTCTGTGTGACCCCATAGACAGCAGCCCACCAGGCTCCCCCATCCCTGGGATTCTCCAGGCAAGAACACTGGAGTGGGTTGCCATTTCCTTCTCCAATGCATGAAAGTGAAAAGTGAAAGTGAAGTTGCTCAGTCTTGTCCGACTCTTCATGACTCCATGGACTGCAGCCTTCCAGGCTCCTCCATCCATGGGATTTTCCAGGCAAGAGTACTGGAGTAGGGTGCCATTGGCTTCTCCATTTGAATCCTAGTCTATTCTTAAGACACTTGAATGCCAAGCCTATACGTCTGCTTATCTTTAGCCTATTTTTGGCCTGTGTAATAATCAGCTGTTGGGGACAATTAAACAATGTGGTTAAATCACAAAGCAAAATATTTAAAATATGACTTCTAATGAATGTAGTCCTTGAAAGTTTACATTCTTTTGTGAGGGAAAAAATAATACTAAGAACAAAGAATATGTGCATGTGTGCTAAGTCACTTCAGTCATGTCTGACTCTTTGTGACCCTGTGGACTGCAGCTTACAAGGCTTCTCTGTCCATGGAATTCTCCAGGCAAGAATACTGGAGTATGTTGCCATGCCCTACTAGGAGATCTTCCCATCCCAGGGATTGAACCCACACCTCATGTCTCTCGCATTGGCAGTCAAACTCTTTAACACTAGTGCCACCTGGAAAGCCCTAAAGAATCCATGTAGTTATTTATTATGTGTATATTATCATTTTGTTTCTAATAGGTAAGAGTTCTATGAAATATGTGAAATATATATTTTGCTTCATAATTTTTACTCTCCATCATGTTTATAATAATGTAACTTCAAGAAGGAACAAACATTGTAGTAAATATATTAAAGATATAACTACCTTCAGGTGTTCCATTTTAATAGAATGAAGCATATCTATGACACATGCCCTCATTTAGAAATGGAATATTTGTGTTGTGTCCAGATCAAGATGGCAAAGTACTGAGCTCACCCTACCCATGGACACAACACAACTATATTAAGAGAAATTATCTGTAAGCTATATTAAGAGAAATTATCTGTAAGAATGACCTGAAAACTAGCAAGACAGATTTTTTTTTTTTAATAACAACTAATAATATAAAGAAAGGCCACTTTGAGACAGGTGGGGGAGAAACTCAGTCTAATCAGAAGCCACACCTCCTTAAAGAAGCCCTCAAGCAAGATGGATATCACAACTGTGAAGGTTCATAAAAACTCACATCAGGCCCGCAGCCCAGGGACCTGTACCAGGAAGACAAGCCTCTGTAACATCTTACTTTGAAAACCAACAGGACTTCTGTCCAAAAGAGCTGATGGCTATGGGAAAATGAGGCTCCATTCTTAAAGGGTTCAACACAGACTTCCCTGTTCCAAGTCACAATGCAGAGTTAGCATCTTGAAAAACATCTGGGCCATACAACAAGGAGATTCTTTGACTAGAGTATGTGCTGAAGGAATAAGGATCTGATAAAACATAATGTGAAGACGGAAGTGATGGCAGACCTGCCATAGCTGGCCCTTCCAAAGTGTGAGCCCACACACAATATGCCCACTAGTGTCATCTCCACTGCTCAGCCTTGTAGATCCAGAGCCATCCCACCACCGTTAGGCCCTTAATAGTAGCAGCCGAGCCTTCCAGCTAGCTGACATGGGGGCAAACCCTACTCACCAGCATGCCTGCAACAATCACAATCCAACCACCACAGTAGGGTGCGTGTTGCTCACACAGGGAATGCCCCTGGAGCACCTGGCTCTGGTGACCAGGAAATAATGTACCACTAAAACCCACTGGACACTTTCTAGACAGTATCACTCTTTCAAGATGGAGAGACCTAGTTGATATAGCTAATACATAGAAACAGGCACAGAGAAGCAAAATGAAAGGACAAAAGAATATCTTTCAATTGAAAGAACAGGATACAACTTCAGAAAAAGAAGTAAAATGAGGATAAGACATTTACCAGATAAAGGGTTAAAATCAGTAGTATTAAAAATGATCACCAAATTTGGGAGAATGAAAGAAGGAACCACTAAAACTTCAGCAAAGAGAAAACATGAAAAAGAACAAATCAGAACTAAAGAATATAGTAATGAAATGAAAAGAATACTATAATCACAGCAGATTAGAGAATGAAGAAGAACAAATCAGGAGTCTGGAAGACAGGGTAGTGGAAATCACTCAACTGAAACAGCAAAAATAGAAAATAATTTAAAAAATTATACTACATATAGAAAACTCTAAACACCTCACCCCACAACTTTTAGAACTAGTAAATTAATTCAGCAAGGTTGCAGGATACAAGACTGATATAAAGGAATTATTATGTTTCTATACACTAATTAGAAATTATCCAAAAGCAAAATTAGGGAAACAATCTCATTTGCAATTGCATCAAAAATAATAAAATACCTAAGAATAAATTTAACCAAGAAGATTGAAGACTTGTTCATTAAAAATTACAAGACATTAATAAAAAAAAAATTGAAGAAACAAAGCAATGGAAAAGTATTCTGTTCTCATGGATTGGAAGACTTAATAGTGTCAAAATGTCTGTATCAGGAAATTAATCTATAGACTCAATGTAATTCTTACCAAAATAGCAATGGCATTTTATAGAACTGGAACAAAAATAATCCAAAAATTTGTGTGGAAATTGTAGAGAAGACTCCAAATAACCAAACCTAACCAAATAACCTAATTCTCTTAAGGAAGACAATAAAGCTGTAAGTATTATGACATAGATATAGATACACATAATGGGTCATTATTCACCCATAAAAATAATGAAATCTTGCCATTTGTAACAACACAGATGAACTTAGACAATGGTATGCTAATTGAAATATGTCAGAAAAAGACAAATACCATATAATTTCATTTGTATGTGGAACCTGAAAAGCAAAACAAAAAACAAAACAGAAATAGGTATAGAAAATAAACAAGTGGTTGCTGGGGCAGTGGGGGGTTGGGGCACAAAATAGGTGAAGGAAATCAAGAGATACAAACTTCCAGCTATGGAATTAATAAGTCATGAGGATGTAATGAACAGCATAGGGAATATAGTCAATAACACTGTAATAACTTTGTAGAGTGACAGAAGATTTACTGGAATAACCATGGCTTGTGATTGGTAATGTACATAAATGTAGTATATCAATCACTATGTTATACACCTGAAACGAATATGTATTCTATGTAAACTATACTCCAATAAAAGCAAAGAAAAAGTGAAGTAGAACATTTGCTTGGCATTAATATGCTTCCTTTCTTGAAATGTGTGTGCATATGGACAGATATGCACATATTTAGTTAATATTGAGTTTTCCATGAGAATAATTTTAGTATTGCCTTCTTTCTTATTTAATTTTCTTTGTTTCATAAATTGCCTATTAAATAACTACTCTTTAGGATTTCAGGGAATGGAGAGTTTGACTTTAAAATTGTATGTATTTTCTAGTAGCTAACCAGGTGGCTCAGTATTAAGAATCTGCCTGTTGATGCAGGAAATGCAGGAGACATGGGTTAAATTCCTGGGTTGGGAAGATCCCCCAGAGTAGGAAATGGCAACTGACTCCAATATTCTTGCCTGGAAAATTCCATGGATAGAGGAGCATGATATCAGTCAGAGAAGACTGAGTAGGCACACATGCAAATTTATAACAGATGCATTTATATTACTGTTATCTCTGCATCCAAATATCTCAATAGTGACTGCTACCAACTTGTAGTATGTGTATATGAGAAACAAAATATTACACATAAGCATCCTGGATATAATTCTGTGTGCCATGAGTTTAAAGGTAAAACATTTGCATTTTAAATATCATCTTTCAGTAGCATCTTGGTGTCAATCCCCAGAGGTGAGACAGCAGCACTGGTATGTCTTAGTTATAAGGAACTCTTCCAAAGAATTAGAACTTAAAAAAAAAAAAAAAAAAGCACTGAACTCCAAACTTTATTTAGAATTTAATGCTAAATAGTTAAGACTTAAGCAGCCATTCAAACTTTAAGAAAAGGAGCTGAAAGTGCTCTTAAGGGACCCAACTAATCAATTGTTATTTAAAAGAATCTTTATTCAACATTGTGTTAACCAAAGGCTTCTTGAGGGCTCTTGTTTTAAGACAAGTCACCCTCATTTTTGTCATTGTTTGTTCAAGAAAGCTTTCTAGTGGATATTTATTTTAGAAACATCCATGATTTTTTCTTCTTCCTCTTCTTTTTTTTAAATGAGCTTTTAGTTGCTCTGAAAGCAATAAATCTCTTTGGTTCACTGTCCTCTTTCATAGGCATTCTTTTCCTTGCCAGCAGTTTCTTCTTTACTGTTGCTAAAAAAGGCAGTATTATGCTTCCACTTTTAATTTCATGTCTGCAGTCACCATGGGCAGTGATTTTGGAGCCCCCCCAAAATAAAGTCTGTCATTGTTTCCACTGTTTCCCCATCTATTTGTCATGAAGTGATGTGACCAGATGCCATGATCTTAGTTCTGCAGTCCATGGGGTTGCAAACAGTCAGACAAGACCAAGTGACTGAACTGAACTGAACCGAACTGAACTGATGCTTCCACTAAGTGTGAGATGGAGATAAGTAGAAGCTGAGTTTTGTATGTTGGTTCCTTTCAGGAATAATACTGTAATTAACAACATCACAGGGAGAATTTTGTTCATAGATATAGTGATTTCCATAGTACCAGGACCAATTTCTAAAGAATTAAAGACCAAAGTTTGGACAAGTACAAGGCTGTTTATGTATATTGTCAATTTACTTTTACAAAAGGTGGTACCAGTCTGTATTTCTGTTGCAGACTTGATTTAACAATGCCCTGCTCAACACTGATGCACTTTTTTTTCCCTAAAAAAAAAAAATTCCAAATCTGATAGGTTAAAATAATGCTGCTTAATATTATTTGATTTAGCTTTCCCTGATTGTTAATCAGAGTTTTAATTTTTGAAATATAGTAGATTTTCATTACTCATTGTAGTTATATTCTATAAAGTTGCAGTGAACACTGAATTAACCAGTATTGAACCATTGCTCCTGGGGAATTCTAGAGTTGTGCTCTTGAGAGCCTCTGGTCACAACATTTTCAACAACAGATCAATACATAACCTTATTTTATGTCTGCTTCTGTTTAAAGACACCTTATTAAATATAAATTGTTGACTCATTAACATTGAACTCATGGTCAATACCACTATAACTCATGCCTGAATAAAGCTTACTTAACACGCTTTTTTTTCCCCATAACACACATCACAGTGCTCCTAAGCTTAGAATTACTAGACAGCACTTCCGCACAACACATGGGGGCCATTAACAGCCAAATCACCAACAAAAAAGCACAGAAATGAGGAAAAAATAGTACTAAAACACACAGGAAAAGTAAATTTGTTTATAGTATGAGAATGGAAACAAGCATTGCCTTGTTTGACCTGAACAGGGAATGTGCACATCAGGCAACTCAAATTTTTTGCTCCTCTGAGTATGTCAATGAGTGACCACAAAAAAATACAAGAGTATTGATTTGGGGTTACAGATGAATTTTAGCAAGTGAGCGAATTCACAAACATGGAATCCATGAATAAGAAGGACTGACTGTACCTGTTTGCTATTTGCATTTATTTTTATGTTTGTCTTTATTTTTCTATAGGGGTTTTAGAATTAGTCTTACTAATATATAGATACTCAGGGCTTCACTGATGGCTCAGTGATAAAGAATCTCCCTGCAGTGCAGGAGATGGAGGAGACATGGGTTCGATCCCTTGGTTGGGAAGAACTCCTGGAGGAGGGCACAGCAACCACTCCAGTAATACCATGGACAGAGGAACCTGTGGGCTACAATCCATGGGTCTGCAGAGAGTCGGACATGACTGAAGCAACGGACCACCACCACATGCATTAAATATGTTTATCTGTCATCTTTGTCATGTGCTTTTATTTCAGTTAATTTGCCTTTTCATTTTTTTGTGATATATTTTTTTTCTTATATGTTTAATGTATTATTTGATTTTAGTTTTATTGCATATAGTCAGAAAATGCAGTCTTTTGAATATAAATGTTTTTTGGCAATGGTATCTGTTATGCAGTGGTCACTAGAGTGGATTCAACTTATTTCATTGGATGATTGACCTTTCTCCTTGACTGTTCCGTTCTGTTAAGTAAAGATGTCTATCTTTGCCTCAATAGACTACTTGTTCTATGTGAAAAATCTCTAAGTGGGGCTATATATTTAATGTGTTGGTCCACTTAGAACCCCAGATTTGGTATGAAAATTAAATTGTAAACATTTAAGATTCAACAGATGCAGAAGAAAGTATTCTCAGAACTTCCTTTACCTGACCAGCTATAGAAACTTCTGGGAATTGAGGCTGCCATAAATCCTCTGTATGGGGTGACTTCACTCCCAGGGAGACAAAGAATGAAGCTATCATGATTCCCTCTTGGAAGGACCACATGCATAAACAGGCGTCTCAAATTTTCCTTTCTCATATTTGTTCTCCAAGAAACTTGTTTTGCTCACTTAAGGAAACCCATATGGAACTGATAGGTGGCATTTTGTGGGAACTCCAAAGAGCTCCAATTCTTTGTGTCTCGTGCAGAAAGAATTTAGTGAGAGGTAAAGTGATATATAAGAAGTAATTTCTTAGAATAGGACTTACAGGTGGGCAGGGAAGTGAGCATTGAGCTGCCCTGGAATACTTTCTGTGCTACATTTTTATAATTCAAGGAAGAGAGGGGAGAGGGAAATGATCACCTTCTTCCTTGTTCTTCAAGTCTTCCATCATTAACTCCTTCTACCTTCTACCTGTCAGACAGGGGAGGTCCCCGATCCTTTATGGTTCATCCAGGACTGTCATGATGCCATGGAAAAATTATTTCAAGTCTCAGTATGATGAGGGTCTTTCACTGTGAAGTGTCACATTTTCCTAAATTCTTCTTTTTTGTGAATGCACAGAGCATGTCCTAAGGGGTATTAATTTGCTGACATCACTCTGCAGAATGTAAGTCCTATTTTTCTATTATTGTTTTGTTGTTTTGAGGCATGACTTCTGCTTCCATTTCATAGTTTTGTTGTTAAGCAAGTGAGCTTGGTTTTGTTGTTAGGCAAGGCAGTGTAGCTTTGATGCTAAAAGATTTGCTCTGCTTCATGAGTCAAGCAAGTGCACATTGTTTCAGGACTTTCCCATTGCTTCCTTAAGTGATCATTACCTTACTGTGGTTTTCCCAAAGCCTCTAAAGTTCCCTCTCTATCTATAATCCCTTAGTGGGATTTCTGAATGCTATTTGATTATCCTACTCTATTCCTATTAATAAGACCTTTTCTCTTGTTCTCCTTTTCTTTATTAAGTTAGGTATATCAGCCCCTGATTTTAGCCCTTTAATGAACTGTTTCTTTTATGAACTACCATATGAACATTAACAAACTTTTATTTTCTCCAGTTAGTCTATTATTTGTCACTTTTAAAGGCCTCCAGGGGAACAAAACCTAAAAGGTTGAAGGAAAAGTTTTTCCTTCCTAACATTAGTTTTATGAGAATTTGTTGCATATTATGTATGGCTTAATAAATATTATTTTGTGAATATCTCAATGATATTAATTTTTTATTAAAAATTAAATTTTTATCATGGTTTTATCTGTAGACCAATGGTCACTAACCTGTGGGATCTAATGTTTGATGCTCTGAGGTGGAGCTGATGTAATAATAATATAAATAAACTGCAAAATAAATATAATGTCCTTGAGTCATCCCAAAATCACCCCTTGCCAACCACTCCACCCCCACCCCCACCTCCACACACATGCTCCATGTCCATGGAAAAATTATCTTCCATGAAACTGGTCCCTAGTGCCAAAAAGTTTGGCACGAATCCAAACTAAATCCTTTTGTCACTATGCCCTTGTTTATTTGGTGTATGCTTTCTTTTAAAGAGAGATTTTTGTAATTTCACCTTGTCTGTCTAATATTTTTATACCATTGCTTTTTGACATAAATGCGCTGTTCAGAAAGTTTCAAATATATTGTATTTTTATGTAGGTAGTTTCCCTCACTCTGCAATTCCTCTTTACAGCTTCCTCTTCCATATCACTATCATAGCCTTTCTTTCAGTTTGGGCTTCTGTGGACTATTTAGATGTCACTCGGGGTAACTTTAATCATCCTGCTTGGTTAAGTCTTGAGTAATTTGCAGTCAATTATTGATGAAGGCCCTCAGGCACCACCATAGCTGACCTTTATTTGTATTTTCAATGTGAGTCCAAATGTTCCCTTCAAAGGCAAGGAAAGCGTTACCTCCTTGCTTTGACTACTGTTAGCTTTCTCTAGACAGTGGACTACTGTTAGCTTTCTCTAGACAAAGTCTTCTCTCTTTGAAATCTCCTTTTCTGATGCCCTATATTGCCCTATATTGCACCCAGTTCTGATATCTTATCCCTCAGGCATTTTGTGCAACATTGTAGTCCCTTTTTCTACTTTTCCCCCAACCAAGTGAGTGACTTGTCTCTTCTCTAAGAAGCAGTGTTGTAGGATTTTCTTTCTCTCTTGTCTTTCAAGTTCCTTGTGATAATGTGTTTGAGTCTTCTCTAGGAATTGTTAACTAATTCCCATCTGAAAGTCAAATAACTGAAGATCAATCTTTTCTTACTGTTTGCATTCCCACTATAATGATCTTACTGTTCCTTCATTCTTTGAGAGTTCTTTGAAAGACTGAAAAAGGATGTAGAAATGCAGGCCAGAAAGAAGAATTTATCTTTCTGATTTATTTTCCTTCAAAAAAGAACCTACTTTACCCTTCTAAATTTGTTTTGACAGTTAAGTCTGCTCTGCCCAAAGTAGCTCAAGTATACCTATTTTCTCTATTATGTAAATCTTTGTTCAGATTTCTAATTTTTTTAATCTTCATGTGTCTTTATTATTTTGAGTTCACCACATGTAAAATTACAAAAATTACCTGTTAGATTTTTCTTTTCATCAGAAGCTTTTCAAAAATGTCTTTACTTACTTCATCGTTTATACTTTTATTTTATTTAATTGCTATTTTTAACACTTTCTTTGTGTTTTATCTATTTTTATAGGAGCCCTGCTTTATTTAGTTTTTTGGTGTTTACAAAAGTATATTTTCTATGTTTTCATCTGATAGTTTACATTCTCAAATAACTAAATTTTAAGTTCATTATTATTAAAATCAAAATATAAAATGAAGAATTTGTTGTTTAGATATTGTACTTGTAACTGAATGCAGGTTCAGTTGCTTGCTGTCCAACAGCCAGTAAATTGAGGGGCAAGATTTAGTAAAGAAAGGTGGTTTAGTCAGAAAAGCCGGCAATAAGGGGAGACAGTGGACTTATGTCCAGAGACCAACTCCAAAGATTTTGCTTAGCTGTGACAGTTTTTGAAAGGAAAAAGGGTAAACAATCTCAGCTAATCATTAAAGCAAGAGCTCAGATTATTTTTCATCTTTCAATTGTGTGTAGACTTTCTGACTTCTCCGAGTAATCCTTCGGATGTTGTCTTGCTTGCATGGTCTGTCTGTGATTTTATGTTCCATTGCCTGCATGGTTGGCCTGTGTCCACATGGTCCACTTACAAATTTACTAAGGGGGAGCTAAGAGTAGAGGGTTAGTCTTTAATTACTTAATGCTTCATGCGTACTCCTTCTAATCAAGGAAAGGAATCATCAAGTTAGGTAATTTGTTATGTAAATATATTTAGCAAAGCAAAAATTAAGAGCTAGATTAAATGTTGCCTAATGATGTCATCTTTATGATTATGGTTTAAAGATTGGGATGATCAAACAGAGAAGAGGTAAAGGAGTGCTTACAAATCCCCACTGTCAAACATTATTCCATTTCTGTGGGATTAGGTCCATCTTCTGTAACTGTTTCATGCTAAAAAGAGTGTGCTATATTCTCAGAGTGGAAGATGTCAATATGACTGTGTAGCATCTCTTTGCTAACAATTTTAGTTGCCCACTTACATATATGGCAGAACAAGCTACAATTATTTTGATGCCCACAAAGATATAGATTATAATGAGTAGCAGTGTTAATCTGATTCTTTGAGGCCAATACTTGGAATTGTGCTAGTCACAGATCCACTACTACTCAAGTTAAAGCAGCTTATGTCATGGCTATAGTCAGGTCATCATTCAATTACTCCACCCCTCTCACCACCCCTTTGGTGGTAGTTACATTATCTATTAAAAAAAAAATCAGGAATATGCATCAGACACTGAGTTCATGACTGTTGTCCTGATCATTAACTGCTTGGTTTTATACTGGGGAGTGGAGGCAAAGGGACCCTGCAGGGTTCTTGTTCAGTAGTATTAATATTTTTTTTAGATTTATTTCTCTCTTTAATCTCTTCCTAAATAATTTTATTTAACAACTTTTCAAGAACTCTTATTTGATTTATGTCTTGTTATAGTGGTATAGCTTATCAAGGATATATGTATTTTTCAATAGTTGTGTGTGGTATCATGCTTTTAAAATATTTTTGTATCTAATCATTACTTCTTATACTTTTACACATGAAGGACATCTGGTCAGGTTGTAGAATTCTTGTTTCAGAAGATAAGTAACTTCAAACTTCGTAGTGCTGAATTTATAGTCACACAAAATGTCTGAAGACTGACCTAGGTTTATTCTTATAAACAAAACATCTTTTTACCTGAATGATTCAAATATCTATTAAAATTGTACCATGTACCTCAATCTGTAACTTATTAAATACTTTTTCATAGTTATTTGAGCCCCTTCCCTCACCCACCATATCTATAGTTCTGATATTAGAAGTTCTTAAAGCAGACACATTTAGACATGGATTCCATAGGAGGAAGGTAAATTTCTATTCCTTTTCAGTGTTTACTTAAATGTCAGTGTTCTTTTGCTGAGGGATAGTCAGAAAATCCAGTACCCCCTAATGATATTTTAATTGATTATATTTGTTTGAATAAAATGAGCATTTGTCACTCTTCAAGCTGGTATAATGAGTACTTGGTAGCACTGTACTATTCTTCCAACTGTGTATATAAAGGTATGATTTACCAATTCTAAAAAGCAAACTTCACTGAGATATACATTGTAGAGAAAATATACTTTGATTTTACTATGCTAATGATCAAAATTTTGTTTGCGTTGGATATAGTCACACTCAATTACAAGCATAAGTAAAGGTTATACAATTTCCACCAATATTTACTTTCAATGAATAATTTCAATAATATTATATAAAATGAATCTCTTTATATGAAAAGCCTAGTAACTCTAATGCTCTCTAGGATCAAATGCAGCTTAAATATGATTTTTAAAAGTTCTAGTTTAAAACAAATTCTTTCAAAGATATAGTTAAATTTTATGTGATTAAAATTATATAAAGCATAAAATCATCCTAGAACTATGACTACAGATTTTATTTTTAGTTCCATAATTTGAAACACCACATGAAAAGTTTTCAATGATATATTATTATCTACTAAGTCTTTCAAGGTATAAGCAGAAATCATTATTTCACCTATATTTTAATTTTTATTATAAATACTATAAGAAGCAAGTATTGTAAATCAACTATACTTCAATAAAAAGTAATTGATAAATAAATACTCTAAGGAAGAATATTAGATGACACATTTCTCCCAAAAAAATCCTAGGGAAAGGATTAAACACAGTTAAAAAAATAGTAAAATCAATGAAACCATCTACTGGCTCAATAGAAAATAGCACAATATTAAAACAAAGAAAGAAAATGGTTTTTAACTTGCAGATATCACAATTCACAAAAGAATTATATATATATATATATATATACATATATATATATTTTTTAATATCAAAGGTCAGTTCAGTTCAGTTGCTCAGTCATGTCCAACCCTTTGCAACCCCATGGACTGCAGTACACCAGGCTTCCCTGTCCATCACCAAACCAGGAGCTGCTTAAACTCATGCCCACTGAGTCGGTGATGCCATCCAACCATCTCATCCTCTGTCATCACGTTCTTCTCCTGTCTTCAATCTTTCCCAGCATCAGAGTCTTTTCCAGTGAATCAGTTCTTTGCATCTTGTGGCCAAAGTATTGGAGCTTCAGCTTCAGCATCAGCCCTTCCAATGCATATTCAGAACTGATTTCCTTTAGGATTGACTGGTTTGATTTCCTTGCAGTCCAAGAGATTCTCAAGAGTCTTCTCCAACACCACAGTTAGAAAGCATGAGTTTTTTGGTGCTCAGCTTTCTTTAAGGCCAACTCTCACATCCATACTTGACTACTGGATAAACCATAGCTTTGATTAGACCAACTTTGTGGACAAAGGAATGTCTCTGCTTTTCAATATGCTGTCTTTTTTGATTATAATTTTTCTTCCAAGGAACAAGCATCTTTTAATTTCATGGCTGCAGTCACCATCTGCAGTGATTTTGGAGCCAAAAATAAAGTCTGACATTGTTTCCATTTTGTCCCTATCTATTTGCCATGAAGTGATGGGATCAGATGCCATGTTCTTAGTTTTTCAAATGTTGAGTTTTAAGCCAGGTTTTTCACTGTCCTCTTTCACTTTCAAGAGGCTCTTTAGTTCCTCTTCTCTTTTTCTGCCGTAAGGGTGGTGTCATCTGCATATCTGAGGTTATTGATATTTCTCCCAGCAATCAAGTTAAATAAGCAGGGTGACAATATACAGCCTTGACATACTCCTTTCCTGATTTGGATCTAGTCTGTTATTCCATGTTCAGTTCTAACTGTCGCTTCTTGACCTACATACAGATTTCTCAGGTGGCAGGTCAGGTGGTCTGGTACTCCCATCTCTTGAAGATTTCCCCACAGTTTGTTGTGATCCACAGAGTCAAAGGCTTTGGCATAGTCAATAAAGCAGAATTAAATATTTTACTGGAACTCTCTTGCTTTTTCTATAGTCACTTTTATGTACATTCTTCCTTTTGTAGTAAATATAATTATTGTACCTTTTATTTCAGTTTTAAAAATGTGTATATTGTCATTGTGATAAATAGTTAAGAAAAAATAAAAGATGGTAACGACAACCCTGTATGCGAGACAGCAAAAGAGACACAGATGTATAGAACAGTCTTTTGGACTCTGTGGGAGAGGGAGAAGGTGGGATGATTTGGGGGAATGGCATGGAAACATGTATAATGTCATATATGGAATGAATCGCCAGTCCAGGTTCAATGCATGATACTGGATGATTGGGGCTGGTGCACTGAGACGACCCAGAGGGATGGTACAGGGAGGGAGGAGGGAGGGGGTTCAGAATGGGGAACATGTGTATACCTGTGGCAGATTCAATGTTGATGTATGGCAAAACCAATACAATATTGTAAAGTAATTAACCTCCAATTAAATAAATAAATTTATATTTAATAATAAAAAATAAATAAATAAAAATATTTAGTCTTAAGAACCAATGTGTTTTTCTTAGCTCATTGGTTCTTGTGGGCACCTTGGAAGCTATAAACTAAACTGGAACTTTCCCCATTATAGTTTTTCTCCTACTAAATGAAAAGTCTTGAAGACAGAATTTTTCATTTTGGGGAAATTTTATTAGAAAATAATAAGGTCTTGAAATATTGTCAGATTTACAAATATGAGATTATGTTTTTAAAGTACCTTGTTTTTAAGTGGAGCAAGATGAAGTATCAAATGATGAGCTTTATTTTTTAAAAGGTGTTGAAATACCAACTTAGAAATAAACTTAGTATACAAGTAACTCTGTTTTGGACAGAAAATTCCTAGGAAGTGGTCAGTGTTGACAGCCTCTGGATTTCCATAATCTCCGAAGTTTTTATTTTTGCTGCCCTCAAGGTCCCTGTCAGCTTCCCTTGTGGCTCAGAGGGTAAAGTGTCTGCCTGCAATGCAAGAGACCAGGGTTCGATCCCTGCGTTGGGAAGATCCCCTGGCAACCCACTCCAGTACTCTTGCCTGGAAAATCCCATTTACGGAGAAGCCTGGGAGGCTACAGTCCATGGGGTCGCAAAGAATCAGACACTATTGAGCGACTTCACGTCACTTCAAGGTCCCTAGGGCTTCCCAGGTGGCACTAATGGTAAAGATTCTGCCTGTTCAATCCAAGGGTCAGGAAGATCCCCTGGAGAAGGAAATAGCAACCCACTCCAGAATTTTTGCCTGGGAAATTCCATGGACAAAGGAGCCTGGTGGCCTACTGTCCATGGGGCTGCAGAGAGTCAAGATATGACTGAGCGACTGAGCAGCAGTGGTCCCTGGACCACTCATTGGTTTCTCTGCCTCCAAAGTGTCCTCTCTTCAAATATTCCTCTATGCTAACTGCTGCAGAGTAATAGTCCTAAAGCTCAAGTTCACTAACTTCCTTTTATGTAGATGAGTGTGGTCACTCTGAGATTTCAATGATAGTTATGTTTCTGAATAGTTATAAATTAGAGTCAGTGAAACACATGCTATCATGTGACCAAAAATGCATTTGGAAAATCACTTGAATTTCAGTGCAAGTTTTACAAAATTCATGAAATTTAAAATGTGTATATTTTGATAGAAAAGTCACATCCATTTCTTATTTGGTAGTTATTTTTCTGGCTTCCCTGGTAGCTCAGAGGATAAAGCATCTGCCTGCAATGCAGGAGACCCGGGTTCGATCCCTGGGTTGGGAAGATCCCCTGGAGAAGGAAATGGCAACCCACTCCAGTATTCTTGCCTGGAGCATCCCATGGACAGAGGAGACTGGCAGGTTACAGTCCACGGGGTTGCAAAGAGTCGGACACAACTGAGCAACTTCACACAGTTATTTTTCTAAACAATTATTTCAGAGAATCAGGA
The DNA here is from genome assembly GCF_019923935.1 of Bubalus bubalis. Lineage (NCBI taxonomy): Eukaryota > Metazoa > Chordata > Mammalia > Artiodactyla > Bovidae > Bubalus > Bubalus bubalis. Next base: position 107,949,322 of record NC_059158.1, read on the forward strand.
TCCAGTATTTTTCTAAAACGCTTATTTAGAACTGGCTTAATATTGAGTCACATGCCTCCATACAGTGAGATGAGCTTTGCGCCACTGTCGAAACAGAGCCCGAGGATGCCCTCACCTCTCTGTCTTGCTGGTGTGGAGGTCCTTTCTCATGTCTTTGTTTCATCCCACATGGGCTAGTATGCCCCTTTTGTTGGCCTCCCAGCCCCTGCACGCATAAGTAACAGACTTAAGCTGGTACACCATGCTCCCACAGGGACTCTGCCAGGCACCAGAGGGAGAGCATGCACGTGACTAGATCCAGACAATATGGGCCTTGGCAGAGGGGTTCTGAAACAGCAACAAGGGGTTGGTCGCTATTACTCTTTTCAGAAGCTTGATGCAGGCAACCTCCTCTACACTGCCTCCCATTCCCATCTCCTCCCACTGTTAGAACCATTGCCAGTGCTAAGGACTTTATGGGGAAAAAAAAAATTACTCTGAGGTACCACTGTTTCAGCCACTTCAATAAAGAAAACTGTTGACTCCCTTTAAAAAAAAAAAAAAAAGAAATGTTCAATGAAAGTCTGTTCACTGCTATTGAAGCCATAACAAAATATTTTATGTTTTCTTTCTTTGCTTTTTCAGCAGTGTCTACAGAGCTGGTTTTTTTTTTTTTTTTTCGTCTTAGTAACACAACTAAGGGTGTGTGGACTAAGTCTAAGTGCTGTATTATTTGAGCTAGAGAGACTTAAAAAAAATCTCACAAATTAATCAAGAGCTGGGAAGCATAAATAAAGTAAATATAGCACAAAGATTAAAAATAGTTAAATTTTTAGAAAAAAGTTTAGAAATTCAAAAAATATTATATTTAAGTGATACTTCTCTTCTTCAAAGAATCAAAAACTCATATCTAAATTGATTGCAATCAAACATTATCTGGGTATATGAAATGCAGATAATCTGAAGAGAATTGTCAGTTTCCCCCCCACGTTATGAACAGCCTCAGGGATGTGAGTTATCTGCAAAAACCAAATGCTTTTCCTCATTCCAGTTGTGTGAACAATTCTAATATGACAGACATTATGCTATGGTCATTAATACTGCTAATGCATTACTTATTGAATATTATATCAATCTAGGGACCATGTTAGGCCATTTTGTTCATTTCTTATTCTTCATAATATCTTTGTGAGATAGTGTGATCACTATAACTCCACTTTATAGATAAGGAAGTGGAGGTTTTAGAGAGATTCAAATTCACAGATTTACTCAATGAAGTGTTGTCTGTTGAAAAAATTACTGGAATATAGTTGCTTTATAGTGTTGTGTTAGTTTCTACTGTACAGCAAAGAGAATCAGCTATGCATATACACATGTCCCCTCTTTTTTTGAATTTCCTTCCCCTTTAGGTCACCACAGAGCACTAAGTAGAGTTCTTTGTGCTCTACAGTTGTTGTTTAGTTGCTAAGTTATGTCCAACTCTTTAGTGACTGCACCAAATGTTTATGCATAGTCTCAGCAGTGTGTATGTGTCAATCCCAGTCTCCCAGTTCATCCCACCATCCTTTTTCCTTGGTATCCATACATTGGTTTTCTGCATCTGTGTTTCTATTTCTGCTTTGTAAATAAGATTGTCTAGACCAGTTTTACAGATTCCACATATATGCGTGAATATTTGTTTTTCTCCTTCTGACTTGCTTCACTCTGTATGACAGTCTCTAGGTCCATCCATGTTTCTACAAATGACCCAATTTCATTCTTTTCTATGGCTGAGTAATATTCCATTGTGTATATATACCATATCTTTTTAATGCATTTTTCCATTGATGGGTATTTAGCTTTTCTCCATGTCCTGGCTATTGTAAATAGTGCTTTAATGAACATTGGGATACATGTCTTTTTGAATTACGGTTAAGCTGATTCTTAATATCTTTCAGTGCTAATAGAAAGGTCATAAACTCAGTTTCTACTAAGAGGAAGCAAATACTGTTAATGAGTGAAGTAATGAAGTAACAGCTATAAAATAATCCAAAGAAGGAGGGATGTGGCAAAACTGGATAGTGACATTTTTGTCCAAAGTGAGATCAACAGCAGCTCTAGTCTAGCTGATGGTTGTTTTGGAAATAATTCAGGTTCTTAGTTTTCAGAAATTTTAAAGATAAAACATAAATCTAGGTTTTCAAACTGTTGCTCAATTTATAAGTTTTAGAAACAAGTTAAAAATAAATACAGATTAAAAAAATGATATTTGTAAACTGAATCCAGCATCTAGAAGGAGACATAATAAATTCTATTCTACCATTCATTTCATTTCAAATGACTCTACTGAAAAGAGGGCTTTCCTTGTGGCTTAAACAGTAAAGAATCTGCCTGCAATGCAGGAGACCCAGGTTCAATCCCTGGGTCAGGAAGATCCCCTGGAGAAGGGAATAGCTACCTACTCCGCTATCCTTGGAGAAGGCAATGGCAACCCACTCCAGTACTCTTGCCTGGAAAATCCCAGGGACAGAGGAGCCTGGTAGGCTATAGTCCATGGGGTCACTGGAAGTCGGACACAACTGAACGACTTCACTTTCGCTTTTCACTTTCATGCATTGGAGAAGGAAATGGCAACCCACTCCAGTGTTCTTGCCTGGACAATCCCAGGGATGGAGGAGCCTGGTGGGCTGCTGCCTATGGGGTCGCACAGAGTCAGACACGACTGAAGCGACTTAGCAGTAGCAGTAGCAGCAGCAAGTTAATTCTAAATGTAGTTGGTACAAAATCATTTCCTTATCAAAATACCCCTTTAAAATATTTTGCTGTGAGTGAAGAATCTACAGCAGTTTTGTGCAGTTTAAAAGTAGTGTTTTCTGAAGTATCTACTTATTTACTTATTTACACCATTTCTATTGGTAAATATTTTATTAAAACAAGGGTTTCCTCTAAAGGAAAGCTTCCAATTGAATTCTCTTTCTTTTCACAACTTTTATTGTCAAGAACTGAATAAACTTAGTGCCTTGAAAATGTCTGTTGGTAAAGAGGACATAGCTACTGGAGCAGAAGTACACATATAAGGAACATTTTTATTCCTTTTCAATGAGCTGGTGAGCTTTCCAAGAGAGAGTGTGTATGTGTGTGTGATGGCCCTGCCTCTGTGAGCACACTTACACCCCAGTTTAATTAGTTGATCTGTGAGTGAACCCAAGATTGAATTCTGTTACTGCCACAACTGAGACAAGCCAATCTGATAAACCACATTGAGTGAGCAGCCAAGAAGTGGCATTTCATAAAATGAATCCTTTAAATAATTTCCCTCTCATTGACAGCAAAACAATTATGTTCATTACCTTTCTTTAAATGTTTATTATAAAGAAAAAGAGGTCTCTTTTTTTATTGCTTTAGATTACAGATTTACTCTTTAGATAATTTTCAGAGAACTCAAGTTGGTTTGATATATTCAAGTCATATAATTTCCAGATTTGTGCATAATGTATTATAAGCTTTTGAAAAGATATTTAGAGTTGCATTTTCTGCGTGACAAGGATGAGGCAGCCTCTCAAATACCAGCATTGTTGACATTTATTTTAGCATAGATCATTAAAAATCAAGGTTAAAAGTATTTTTAATTTGTTTTTAATAAATATTGAAATAAAATGATAAATATAGCATTGCCTTTAGTTGGCTTCATCACACGATGTTATTATAATCTATGGTAAGCATGATAATATCATAAGATTAGCAATAATGTATGAAAATGTGGTTGGCATTCAGAATTTGTGCTGATAATTAAAAACTCTACCTCTGGGTAGATTTAACAGTACAAAGAAATAGATTTTCTTATTATATCATGATTTTCAAATACTCCTTTAAAAAAGCTGAATTGAGTAGCTTTAACTATGTAAATGGCCTTGGTATACAAAAATCAAATTTTTATGTCAACTTGGTAGAAATCATTAAAAACCTAACAATATTAAAGCATTCTTGGATTCACTAATATTTTCTGCTCATATATTCCCTTCCATTTCCCTGGACTTTGGGACCTAAGTTGGTTTGCCTTTTTTAATGCTTTTCCAACAAATATATACCAACCACACATAATTCATTCCATTCAAGCCACTCCAGTATTCTTGCCTGGGTAATCTCATGGACACAGGAGCCTGACAGGCTACAGTCCATTGGGTTGCAAAAGAGTTAGCAACTAAATGACTTAGCAGCTAAACAACAACAACAAATAATCCAGAGGTTCCAACTTGAAAATTTGGAGTTCAGATATATATGACTTTGAAGTTGTGCTTCTTTATTAGTAATAATGATTTCCAGTTATATGATTTCAGGAAAGTTAATTGATCTTGTAAGACCTGAACATCTTTGCGAAGTGGCTTCTGATACCCATTCCCTAGTTCATTTGTTTTAGGAAATTAAATACATAGAAATGTTCACCTACTCATTATACCCAGCATTTAGCGATCACAATATTCACAAAGGAGGGGCTCTTATTATTTTGGTGTACAAATACAACCATTAGTCTTTTGTATTTTGATTATGTGAACCACTTTTGCCACTTCTCAGTTTTCTTTCATCTATATCACTAGTATATCTATAATTTTAGAATTCCTGCATTTAAATAGACTTTAGATGAAATTATCCAATGTACCAGATTGCTTACACTCAGCTATCTGCCCTTTGGCAGCTACACATGTGGGATAGTTTACAATGTTCTACCTGGTTGTAAAGATCTCAGTTTTTATTTGATGTTGGACTCTTACCATGAGCAACTAAAGTGATCTCTTTTTTAGTAGAAAAGCTGTGTAAGTGTGTATGTGTATGTGTGTATGTGTGTGCACACATGAGTACATACATGCATGTCCAAATGCATGTGTGTTTGCACAAGCACTCATAGGCAGGCTTCCTGCAGAAAGCTTTGCAATCTATGCCATTTGCTTCATAAAAGCCAAAAGATAACAGATCTCTAGTGTCCATATGCATTTGGAGTTGAACAATTAGAGGAAGTCCTGTTCCCTGCATGCTATATCTGCATTAAACTGTTTTCTCCAGTGCAATTAAAATGTGATTTATCACTTTTTAACAAAATATTAAAGAAGACTTCACTAGAAAGAAATTAATGTGCTGATGTAAACTGGTTGATCTACTTGTGCTTTGCTTACATTCTAAAGAGCTACTCCTAGAAGGAAAACAAGAATATATTGAGGGCTTTTTCTGTCAAAGAATAAATTACACATATTTAGTGAGTGCTGATTACAGGTGAGACACTGTGTTAAATGCTGTACTTAAGCAAGCCCTTTGGCACTTAATTTTTTAAAAGTGAGTTTTAGAATTTTAATATTTTGCAACTGCAGTATATTTGAAGAGATTACTATTTTCAGAGTCCCTTGGATTTATATTTTTACCCGAAATCAAATGATCCTTAATTTTTTAAATGGCCTTTGATCATTTAGGAACTGACCAGCTAAATAAGTTCTTAATGAGACCTATTTTAAGGGCTATTGAAAATATCAATTAGTAGCCTTACTGAATTCATAGGTGAGGAGAATATCATATTAAACATGTTAGATTTTTTTTTCTTAATTATCATGGAGAGCTGAGGTCTGAGCATGTCAGCTAGGATGGGATTTCATTACAGAGTTGGAATAATAGCCTGAATAGAATCAGTAGAGAAGTCTGAGGATAAGTGATAGGTAAACAGTAGTTCTAAAAATACTCTAGGATATATTTAATGTATCTGTTACTATGCTTTCTTATAATACCTGAATAAAAATAAAACAGTACCACATGACACTGTACAGTAATCAAGTAGAAATTCACAGCAACTGATTTGAAAGAAGCATTATAGCATTTACAAGAATGAGTGTAGGATATAATTGAATAGAGATATTCAAATAATAATAAATAATTATTTCTTTGTGTAAATGAATCCATGTTTGATATTTTATTTTCTCATCATACCAAAATATTTTTGCAAACAGTTAAGATAGCAAATACTATGAATTAGATATCTAAGAAGTAGAGAGATATTTCAGATTATGGCAGAAAGTGAAGAAGAACTAAAGAGCCTCTTGATGAAAGTGAAAGAGGAGAGTGACAAAGTTGGCTTAAAGCTCAACGTTCAGAAAACTAAGATCATGACATCTGGTCCCATCACTTCATGGCAAATAGATGAGGAAACAGTGGCTGACTTTGTGTTTCTGGGCTCCAAAATCACTGCAGATTGTGATTGCAGCCATGAAATTAAAAGACTCTTACTCCTTGGAAGGAAAGTTATGACCAACCTAGACAGCATATTAAAAACCAGAGACATTACTTTGTCAACCAAGGTCCGTCTAGTCAAGGCTATCAAAAACACTGGTTTTTCCAGTGGTCGTGTGTGGATGTGAGAGCTGGACTATAAAGAAAGCTGAGTGCCAAAGAATTGATGCTTTTGAACTGTGGTGTTGGAGAAGACTCTTGAGAGTCCCTTGGAGTGCAAGGAGATTCAACCAGTCCATCCTAAAGGAGATCAGTCCTGGGTGTTCATTGGGAGGACTGATTTTGAAGCTAAAACTCCAATACATTGAGCACCTGATGTGAAGAGCTGATTCATTTGAAAAGACCCTAATGCTGGGAAAGATTGAAGGCAGGAGGAGAAGGGGACAACAGAGGATGAGATGGTTGGATGGCATCACTGACTCAATGGACATGGGTTTGGGTGGACTCTGGGAGTTGGTGACGGACAGAGAGGCCTGGTGTGCTGCGGTTCATGGAGTCGCAGAGTCGAGCATGACTGAGTGACTGAACTGAATCTCCTAGTATATTTGAATATGGATTTATAATTCTTAAGAGGTTTTCATGTTTATCTTTCTTGATTTTTCACAAAAATCATATGAAGTACAAAGCACATTTTTATTATGACAGCCATTTCAAGGATAGAACAAGGAAGGCTCAATGAAGTTTCATTGTCTGCTCAAGGCCAGGCAATGAATTATCATTGTTATTCCTCCTAGATTTTCAACTTAAAATATTCAGCTGAGAGAACTATGATTCATTGAGAATTTATTATTTCACAACCATAGTTCCAGGCTAATTTAATTTGTTAAGTTGAAAATCACAGGTATAATTTATTTTTTTTTCACTTTATAAATTGAAAAAAAAAGTTTGAGAACTATGGTAATATATTATTTGAACCAATTTATAATGAGAAAACATTAAAATATGTCCATTTCCCCCCATATTTCCCAGGAAGGTGATATTATTTGGAAATTCAGCCTATCATGGAGAAAAAGAATAATTTTGAAATTTTATTATAAAAAGGACAATTACTTCCACCATTTTAAATTTAAATTTATAAAAGATGGGCAAGATGAATGAGCCATTGTTATCTAACATTTCTAAAATTGTGTTAGTGTTAGTTGCTCAGTCATGTCTGACTCTTTTGCAACCCCCTGGGCTGTAACCCACCAGGCTCCTCTGTCCATGGAATTCTCTAGGCAAGAACACTGGAGTGGGTAGCCATTGCCTTCTCCAGGGGAAAAATTAAGTGTAAGCCAACTACCAATTCATTAATTCAGTTAAATTTAATTCTCTTTTATTTTTCTTTCTCTTTATTCCTCCTTTTCCTCTTCCTCTTCTTTCTCCCTTTTGAAGTACTATCAGTTTAGTTCAGTCGCTTAGTCATGTCCAGTTCTTTGCAACCCCATGGACTGAAGCATGCCAGGTTCCCTGTACATCATCAACTCCAGGAGCTTGCTCAAACTCACGACTATCGAGTCGGTGATGCCATCCAATCATCTCATCTTCTGTCATCTCCTTCTTCCCCTGTCTTCAATCTTCCTCAGCATCAGGGTCTTTTCCAATGAATCAGTCCTTTGCATCAGGTGGCCAAAGTATCGGAGCTTCAGCTTCAGCATCAGTCCTTCCAATGAATATTCAGGATTGATTTCCTTTAAGATGGACTGGTTGGATCTCCTTGCAGTCCAAGGGGCTCTAAAGAGTCTTCTCCAACACCATAGTTCGAAAGCAACAATTCTTTAGCGCTCAATTGAAGTACCATCAGTTGACAGATTTTTGCTTAAGAGATTTTGATAATCAGAGAAAAGGACAACTGTTAGAGAAACTTTCAAAATGTTAGTATTTGATAATTATTATTTTGTTACTGAATTGAGTTTTAAAAATTTCATGAAAACAAAATATCTGAAAAAATAAATTACTATGGACATATTCACCGGAGAAGGCAATGGCACCCCACTCCAGTATTCTTGCCTGGAAAATCCCATGGACGGAGGAGCCTGGTAGGCTGCAGTCCATGGAGTCGCTAAGAGTCGGACACAACTGAGCGACTTCACTTTCTCTTTTCACTTTCATGCATTGGAGAAGGAAATGGCAACCCACTCCAGTGTTCTTGCCTGGAGAATCCCGGGGAGGGGGAGCCTTGTGGGCTGCCGTCTATGGGGTCACACAGAGTCAGACACGACTGAAGTGACTTAGTATAGCATAGCATAGCATAGACATATTCTCCATTTTCTGTTGAAAGATTATCTCTGAACAAATTCCAGTGGTTAACTCTCTAATTGTATAAGATTAGAAGGTTGAGAAAAATGTATTATATAAAAAAACTGACAACTTTTAATTATCTTACAAATGTTTATTGAGATCCATTATGTGTCAGCTGCTATATCTAGAAAGTGTAGGATTTTAATAATGTATCAAAGTACCTATTATCAATAATTGACTGGGAAGGAATGCCTTGCCCCTTTATACATATATATATATATATATTTATGGGGCATATATTTATATATATTTAAGTATATACTTAAGGGAACCTTTTGCTAGACTGTTCTCAGTGAAGGGCCAACTTTAATCTCTCACTTCATGTGATGTGTCATTTACTATATGGTGTCTGAAGGCCTCTAGAGATGTATTTCTATAGGTCTTATTTCACAAGACAAAATATATACCAGGATCGCTTAACTCAGAATGAACTTCAATTCAACACAGACTTATTAACCTCAGGGTATGTTGTCAAAAACAAAGTCTAAATGTTCTCCATTTAGTATAGTACTTGATTTTTCAGCTAATATTGTCCTTAAGAACTTACTTTCACTAAAAGAGGATTAAAAAAAAAAAGTGTAGCACACTCTGTTTTGTGCAGATATTCTCTCTAGAATCCATTTGGTGGTTTGAGTGCCTTTGTTCTCATAAAAGTTTTAATAACCATCATCTGAACCTAATTTGATTGAGTGCATTCTTCAAGGTCCAAATCTAAACTAAACTCTAAAATTGAAATGACACAGAAAATACTGAGCAAATAAATTTCTCCCCCTTAGTGATGCCTGAAAATAAATCATCAAGAAATGAGAAGACTGGGGCCGAGTTGTTTGGGGAGGGTTGAGGGTAGAAATGCTTTGTATCTATCTCGCTTTGACCAAAGGGTTCTCCTCAGACTGGAAAGAGTGTCCCAATGCATTTGCAGGACTTTTTTAAGGAGTGCACACAGAATGTGAGATGGGATGGGAACCAACAAGGGAACACCTGTGCGGCCAATAACACCTGATAACAGAAAGATCAATGGGCAACTGGATGGCACAGGAAAATCACACTAATTTTGAGAACAGATACTCTTGTCATTTCTTGAAATACTAAAAAACACACTTCTTAACTGTACCATAGTCCATTTAAGATATAAAGAAAATGGTGTGGTTTAGGTTAAGAATTGAAATAGAATACAACTAAGTATGATCAAGATAAAAATAAGAAGAAATGGAAACCCCTAGTGACAGTACATCACAGGAGATGTTTTCAATGTCTCATTTAAAAGAAAGATAATTCTGCGAGAATTTGGTCTGTTATATGTTTGATCTATAATTTTCAAATATGAAAATATCTTAATTGTAAGCTTTGTTTCAGATAGTATCACATGCAGAAGCCTCTATTTTGGTTACCAATATTCTCTAGTGAGCTCTTATGATACTCTTACTTTTAGAACTGATATCCTAACATATTTCAGCTCATAATAGATTATACCTGACAGTCTGCTCAAAGCTTTTCCTTCAAAAGACAGTCTCTTTGCCTTATAGTAGTTGTGGGTGAATCTTCACTATAGATGTTTTGCAGTTGTCTATAACTTTGTTAGATCAGATGAAGCCAAGTTTACATCTGTCTTTAGAGTGTGTCTGTATCCGTTCCAATTGAAAAATTTTTGCTTAAGTTCCTAGACAATAGCTGTATGGATTGAAAAGTACTGACCTTATTAATGAATGTCTTTCTCAGCACAGTCTAGAACAAGGGAAATAAATGTGATGCATAAACTAGCAAGTCCCCGAGAGAATACTGTTTAGCCCCCAAAGGTCAGTTGGAAAGATTTAATGGTTTTTGTTGTTTTGTTGTTAGAAACACAGATGAACAAATCATAGTAAGGTCTAGTCTCTGGTCTGCCTTAATTATGTCACTTTGCTTTATTTATGTCCTACTTTATCCCTGATAGCTCAGTTGGTAAAGAATCCACCTGCAGTGCAGGAGACCCTGGTTTGTTTCCTGGGTTGGGAAGATCTGCTGGAGAAGGGATAGGATATCCACTCTAGCATTCTTGGGCTTCCTTCGTAGCTCAGCTGGCAAAGATTCCACCTACAGTGTGGGAGATCTGAGTTTGATCCCTGTGTTGGGAAGATCTGCTGGAGAAGGAAAAGGCTACACACTCCTGTATTCTGGCCTGGAAAATTCCATGGATTTTATAGTCCATGAGGTCACAAAGAGTTGGACAAGACTGAGCTACATTCACTTTTCACTTTCATCTCAAAAATCTAGAAGCCAGATGTGAATGCACTTGGTTTTTAACATGCCTCTAAGTACTAAAATGAGGTAATTTAAAATATCTTGTGTGGTGAACATATTTTTAGGTATAATATCATAGTTATAAGGCTTGTGTAAGATCATTCTATTTTAAAATTAACTTAAAGTTAAAAATATTTAAATACAGTATTTTTTGTATTTAATATCATTTAATATTTTAAATTTCTATAGTAAACATAATGACAATTTAGAATTTGTTTAAATACTCATAGTTAGTATATATAAGGCTATTGATCTACTATACAGGTACCAGAATGTGTGTTAGTAAATTTAGATCTTTATAATTCCAACAACACAAGAAATGACTCTGCACATGGACATCACCAGATGGTCAACACTGAAATCAGACTGATTATATTCTTTGCAGCCAAAGATGGAGAAGCTCTATACAGTCAGCAAAAACAAGACCACGAGCTGACTGGCTCAGATCATGAGCTCCTTATTGCCAAATTCAGACTTAAATTGAAGAAAGTAGGGAAAACCACTAGACCATTCAGGTATGACCTAAATCAAATCCCTTATGATTATACAGTGAAAGTGAGAACTAGATTTAAGGGACTAGATCTGATAGATAGAGTGCCTGAAAAGCAAAGGAGAAAAGGAAAGATATAAGCATTGGAATGCACAGTTCCAAAGAAAAGCAAGGAGAGATAAGAAAGCCTTCCTCAGCAATCAATGCAAAGAAATAGAGGAAAAGAACAGAATGGAAAAGACTACAGATCTCTTCAAGAAAATTAGAGGTACCAAGGGAATATTTCATGCAAAGATGGGCTCGATAAAGGACGGAAATGGTGTGGACCTAACAGAAGCAGAAGATATTAAGAAGAGGTGGCAAGAATACACAGAAGAACTGTACAAAGAAGATCTTCATGACGCAGATATTCACGATGGTGTGATCACTCACTTAGAGCCAGACATCCTGGAATGTGAAGTCAAGTGGGCCTTAGAAAGCATCACTATGAACAAAGCTGGTGGAGGTGATGGAATTCCAGTTGAGCTATTTCAATTCCTGAAAAATGATGCTGTGAAAGTGCTGCACTCAATATGCCAGCAAATTTGGAAAACTCAGCAGTGGCCACAGGACTGGAAAAGGTCAGTTTTCATTCCAATCCCAAAGAAAGGCAATGCTAAAGAATGCTTAAACTACCACACAGTTGCACTCATCTCACATGCTAGTAAAGTAATGCTCAAAATTCTCCAAGCCAGGCTTCAGCAATACATGAACCATGAACTTCCAGATGTTCAAGCTGGTTTTAGAAAAGGCAGAGGAACCAGAAATCAAATTACCAACATCTGCTGGATCATTGAAAAGGCAAGAGAGTTCCAGAAATATATCCATTTCTGCTTTATTGCCTATGCCTATGTGTGGATCACAATAAACTGTGGAAAATTTTGAAAGAGATGGGAACACCAGACCACCTGACCTGCCTCTTGAGAAACCTATATGCAGGTCAGGAAGCAACAGTTAGATCTGGACATGGAACAATAGACTGGTTGCAAATAGAAAAAGGAGTACATCAAGGCTGTATATTGTCACCCTGATCATTTAACTTATATGCAGACTACATCATGAGAAACTCTAGGCTGGAGGAAGCACAAGCTGGAATCAAAACTGCTGGGAGAAATATCAATAACCCCATATACGCAGATGACACCACCCTTATGGCAGAAAGTGAAGAGGAACTAAAAAGCCTCTTGGTGAAAGTGAAAGTGGAGAGTGACAAAGTTGGCTTAAAGCTCAACATTCAGAAAATGAAGATCATGGCATCTGGTCCCATCACTTCATGGAAAATGGATGGGGAAACAGTGGAAACAGTGTCGGACTTTATTTTTCTGGGCTCCAAAATCATTTCAGATGATGATTGTAACCATGAAATTAAAAGATGCTTACTCCTTGGAAGGAAAGTTATGACCAACCTAGATAGCATATTCAAAAGCAGAGACATTACTTTGCCAATGAAGGTCCGCCTAGTCCAGGCTATGGTTTTTCCTGTGGTCATGTATGGATGTGAGAGTTGAACTGTGAGGAAAGCTGAGCGCCGAAGAATTGATGCTTTTGAACTGTGGTGTTGGAGAAGACTCTTGAGAGTCCCTTGGACTGCAAGGAGATCCAACCATTCCATTCTAAAGGAGATAGGTCCTGGGTGTTCACTGGAAGTACTGATGCTAATGCTGGAACTCCAGTATTTTGGCCACCTCATGCGAAGAGTTGACTCATTGGAAAAGACTCTGATGCTGGGAGGGATTGGGGGCAGGAGGAAAAGGAGATAACAGAGGATGAGATGGCTGGATGGCATCACTGACTTGATGGACATGAGTTTAAGTGAACTCTGGGAGTTGGTGATGGACAGGGAGGCCTGGTGTGCTGCAGTTCATGGGGTCACCAAGAGTTGGACATGACTGAGCGACTGAACTGAAATGAACTGAATGCATTTGAATACTCCCTTTTCATTTCTCCCACATTTGGAGGTACTACTGAATTTAATTCCTGTTGACTATGTGATTTGATCTAAAAAAGACATCACAATGAAGTTTTTCAAATATTGATAATAAACTAAATTTTCTGTTCCAAACATAAAATTCTCCATGACTTTATGTTTGCATCCTGCCAGTTAAGTCACTCAGTCGTTTCCAACACTGTGATCCCATGGAGTATACAGTCCAGGGTATTCTCCAGGCCAGAATCCTGGAGTTGGTAGCATTTCCCTTCCCCGGGAATCTTCCCAATGCAGGGAACGAACCTAGGTCTCCCACATTGCAGGTGGATTCTTTACCATTAAGCCACCATGGAAGCCCAAGAATACTGGAGTGGGTACCCTATCCCTTCCCCAGTGGATCTTCCTGACCTAGAAATTGAACCAGGGCCTCCTACATTGCAGGCAGATTCTTTACCCACTGAGCTATCAGGGAAGCCCCAATTGTAGACAAAAGAAGCAAATAACACACAGGCATACAAATAACAAATAAAACACAAAAAGTAATATTCATTATTCTAGTTATAAACTCTTAACACTGTCCTCTGAGTGTACAATATTACAATCCATATATTCCACTTTATATTTTCCTCCAAACTGTTACTCCTTCTAAACTATGTTATTCCACACTGTCCTTTCTCTTTTTAACTTTCTTTTGATTTTCCTTCAATATCATTCCCTCTTATTTCAGTGGGAAAAATGAATACATTACAAAGGATCATTCATATGAAACTCTCTCCCATTGATCACATCTATAGGACCTAGAATATTCTGCTTTTCTTTCCTGTACACTGGAACATACTTAATACATACCTGGTACGCTGTCTATACTTCTATCTCAAGCCAGTTTCTTTCATTCTGCACTACTTTCCTTCCACTGTTGCCTAGTTAAAAACAACTTTCCCTCTTTTTATCCCATCATATTTTCTTTTTTATATATAATTTCCATAGGTTTTTAGCATGCAATAATCCCCCCTCATATGTTAGCTATATAAATATATATCTTTTACTGTTTTCTTTGTCAATTACTGTTTTCTTTGCTTCACAGAAAAACTCATTACAAAAGTCTTCTCTCCTCTGAATCAATTCCTCTCATCTAGTTCTATCTTAAGCCACTTCACTTATTCTTTCTCCCTTGCTTCTTCACCAACACCACTCTTCCTAAGGTCAAATCAGTCAAATATGCTAAATTCAATAATCAATTTTTGTTTCATATCTTACTTGAACTCACATCATCGTTTATCACAGTTGATCAGTCTCTCCTTAAAAAGGTTTCTTCACTTCACATCAGGGATCCCACTCACTCCTGGTTCTGCTTCTACCTCACAAGCTTCACCTTCACAGCCTCCTGCATGTTCCTTCCTTGTATCCTTGAACTGCAAACCTAGGAGCACCCCAGGCTCATCCTTCATTCACTTTTCTCTGTTTACACTCATTTCTTAGATGAACCCATCTAGTCTTGTGGCTTTAAATAGCATTTATACACAAATTCCTCCCAAATTGTATCTTCTACCTGATCTCTCCCTTCAACTTCAGACTTGAATATCCATCTATCTGGACACATCCTCTTGGATGTCTTTTAGCCATAAAAACTTAGTAAATTTGAACTGCTCAGATATTGTAGTTTCTCACAATATTGAGTCAAAATCCTTGATTCCTCTCTCTCATATCTACATCCAATAAGTCAGCAAATCATGCCAGATACAACTTCAAAATATTAAGAATCCAACTACTTACCACTATCACCTGCAACTCTCATTGAAGACATCATTCTCTTTTTGCCTGCTTTTTGATTATAATAACCTCTAAATTCATCTCCTAAACTACACCCTTGTCCTGCTATTCTCATCATGAGAGTCAGAGTGATCACTTTTTTTTTACAGAAGTATATTATTTGTGTTTAAGTTTTATTTCTCTGCTCAAAACCTTCCAATGGCTTTCCATTTCATCCAGAATGAAAGCTAAATTTCTTCAAATAGCCTATGAATCTCCACATTATCTGGCTCTGATGACTCTTCTTCTCTGTATTTATCAGATATTATTTCATATTCTACTACTCCACTTCAACTGTGTTGGAGACATGAACATATTGAGATTCTTGATTTATAATTGATTATTGACTAAACCTGACTGATCTAACAATTCTAGCTTATCTACTATCGTCCAAATATAATTGGGTTATTTTAGTTTGCCCCCTAACAATTAACATTATCTTAGATCAGAAATACAATTTAAGGAATTATTATGTACAGTTCTTTTATCATTTATTCTTACTTTCAATCTTTATTTCTTTATAATCAGAATTTGCTGTCAAATCTCCTTATTTATCAACACAATCCATTCACACATCCAATATATATCATGATGGAATGAATAATTCTAAGTTCTCCCAACTCAAGGTACACAGTCAAATTTACCCAATGTTTAAAAAGTGACTATCAGACAGCTTCATAACATTTTATTTAATTCTTTATTAAAATATGAATTTCATTAGAGAAAATTAAAATGTCTCTCTTGGTGCAGTTTGAGATGCCTTTGAAGAATTCTAATCTGGCATAAAACAGAGCTAGACTTAAACTTATTTTCTGCCATGATTTATCAAATCTATAAAATTTATATAAAAGAAATGTAGAATATTGAAACCATTGAATAAAGACTTTTTACATTTGTATATTGAATATTTAAAAAAATCTAGCATTTTTCACAATTTTTTTTAGTTGGTAGCAGTAAAGAAAGTAACTTACAGCAAGAAAAATTCACTGCCTATAACTTTTATAATTAATTCAAATTTATACGTTCACAAAACTTTTAATTTATTTATGGACTGAGTTTCTCAGCACAAGAAAAAGAGTAGGCATTTCTGAATTTGTTCACTTGTTTTTCTTTTAACCAATATTTATAACTCTTCTAGTTAGATGAAGCAATCTTCTTTTTGTTTTCACTATTTTTCTATCAACACTAAGCTGATGGATTATTCTTCTTGATAAGCTAACCACAAAGGATTGGGAGATTTTTCTAAACAAAGAATGATACATCTAGATCAAATGAATCACTACTAACCATTGTAGGTCTCTTGGCCAAAATTTCTAATTGAGTTATTTTCTGTTGACCTAGTATAAGGACACTTAACATAGATCTCTAGCATTAGAAAAGGCACTACCAGTTGATTTGACTTGGCACTTAATTTGTATCCTTGTCTTGAATTATTTCATAAGATATCCTGATTATAAGAATCTCACCTCTTTCCACTATCATATTATTGCAGACACTCTAGGTCCCTACATGTCCCTTTGCTGTTGTCACTTCAAAGAGCAGCGGCCCAAATTTGAACCATCAGCACTTGTACTTTTTTGCCAGGTGTTTCCACTCAGAACTCCAACTCCCTTGCTGCCTGTTGGTAGGTTAGACAGGGCAGGGAATTAAACCTTAAAGCGCTAACCTCAACCATAACAGATGGGAAGTACTATATAAATATTCCAGCTCCCTTTCCGTTTAACTGAGATAGCTTTGAGGTGTGTTTTTTATCCCAGTTTCTGAAGTTTCTTCAATAGGAGTCAACCCTAGTCACCTACCATGGGAGCTGGCTTCACAGCACACTCCTCAGGGGCTACCTTCCTTTGCTTGTTCACTTCTCCATTCTCCTACTGGTGTTTTCCTTTCATTCCTTCCTCCTGCCCTAATCCTTGCCCTAGGGTTTGTATCTGGGAAACCCAAAATAAGATACACCTACCAGAATGCATTGAAAAGATGCTAACACTGTGCACAGCTCGGAGTATTACATTACTATTATAATATTGGGAGGACAAGAAAACCTATATAGTTCCTATCAAATATAATCACATACTTACACCTTCCAGATTTTAAATCACTTACATGAAACACTTTGTTGTACTTTTTTTCAAACATTATGCAAAATGTCATATTAGGTTTTCAGTATTTAATTATTCTCAGTGAACTAGATTACAAAAGAATATATTAACTAAGTATTGGGATTACATGAGTTTTAGCCAGGTAGGAAAGGAGTGGAATTTGGTAGTGAAATGAAGAAGGCTAACACAGTGAGAAAGATATTCAGAGGGATTCAAATCACAGAAAACAATCCTATACATTGAGCCTCCAGAAATAGCAGCCCACTGTGCCCGAAGGATTGCTGTGAATATTGTTGCTGCTATTAGCCTTCAATTTGGACTATAATGGATTTTAGACTCTACAAGACTGCATCTCTTTCTAAGCATATCCACATGTTGAGAGAATATTGCCAGGTAGTCACTTAAAATATTGGGAGGTTTCATGTGACTCTATTTTCTCTGAAACTGTCTGTAAAATCACAGAAAAGCTTTATAAGACTGATAAAGATATAACCTGTGACTTTTGTTTGTTTGTTTTCTTTTTTAAGGTCTAGACAAATCCTTTTATCTTGTCTCAGAGGACTCTGCATTCAACTGGCTATGGCCCTTGTGTATTGTCTTCTAACATAAGATGTCAAGGCAAAGCATGACATCCCTAGTCATTTTGACATTGATTTTATAGGACCAATACATTTATTTATTTATTTATTTTTACTTGCAACACCAGAGAGTTGCTTTCTCTGACAGTGCCTGAACAAGTACTGAGACCATACTTCTGTTCACCTTACCCTTTCTAGCAGTACCTGTCATAGAGTCTCCAAAGAGTAGGCACTCAGTAATGCTGCCAACTGACAAAGGCAAAATGCCTGTAGTCTTCCTATGGCTTATGACCTCCTGAAAGAAATGTAAGTCACTTTCATTCCACGTAATACAAAGCTGCCTATGAGCACTGATGGAAGAAAGGTTTGTAGCAGCTAAGTTTCAAGTGTATTTCTCTAGAAATCTCCTGGTCTGGAGCCCTCATTTCAAGAACATTTTTTAAAAATTGGCTTGTGAACAATATATTTTTCTTAAAATTTTATTTTCCCCTTAATTATTTAGAATGATTTCAAAAGCTTTTTCTTTGTGGAAATGAGAGCACTTCAGCAATTTCCACAGGATTGTATAAGGATTTCTGTTTGCACATGGAAAAACTCTAATGCCCCACCCAAAGCCAAATTCCCTACTCAGTAGAATAAGTATGTGGAAAGAAAATGCCTTCTTCCCTCCTTGCTCCACCAGAAAGCAATTTGTTGGACTAAAAAGATAGCAAGACTTAGAAAACTAAGGTGTAAGTCTACCTCTTATCCACATTATGTACTTTTGGTCAAATTATTTTATCTCTTTGAATTTCAGTTTCCAAAGAATAATATCTGTCATCAAATACATGTTGCAAGGGTTAAAATAAGGCATATGTGACAGCATTTTCAGTGTCTTATCCATGATGGTAGCTCTGTGAACAGGACTGGTATGTGAAGTTCCATGGGCTCAAGTCCTCTGGGCTTTGCACACTTCTAGCTCATCCTGATCTTCCTGGCAGACACCTAGTCTCTCTTTATGTCATCATTCAAGCCTCACATTCTTAAGTTTTCTTGGAATCCCCCTGGCAGAGTTAGGCATCTTCATCTCCCTTTGAGAGCCCTGCTCATCTTGAGTCTCATTGTTTGTTTGCATCAGTGATTTCCTACAGCTCTCTGAGCTCTTTGATAGCAGGAACTGTGTCTTTTTATCTATCTGGCTCTGGTTCATTATACATTGCTGTCCCCTAGTATGTACTATAAGACTA
Source organism: Bubalus bubalis (assembly GCF_019923935.1). NCBI lineage: Eukaryota > Metazoa > Chordata > Mammalia > Artiodactyla > Bovidae > Bubalus > Bubalus bubalis. The sequence continues at coordinate 107,968,272 of NC_059158.1, forward strand.
TCTGGTGGTTGAATGTACATCATGCAGGTGAATAAAAATGACTAAAAATGTTTATAAACTGTACACCGAGATCATCATTCACCATTACATAGGTGGGATATGAACCTTTTTAGAAAGTCTAACTTGAATGGTGAAATTTTTCCTTCTATAGAATGTCTTGGTAGAATGGCCAAGTTGTCCCTTTTTGTTTTATTTTTGGTATCTGATAAGCTGACTGAGGGATGGAAAGAGAGAGAGAACCAGAATGACTACAAGTCGGAAGTAATGAACATCACCCTATTATATGTCCTGGGTACCAGCAGAATGCATGACACTGAATAAATGCTAAATAGTATTTTTAAATGAATTGGCATCAGTCTTCTTTGTGACTCTGAGTAAATGCTACATTCTATTTTAAAATCAATAAACTTCAGTCTGTTTACAAGAACTGAGATTTTGGATGGAATAGTCTGGTTATTTTGGAGAAGGCAATGGCAACCCACTCCAGAACTCCTGCCTGGAAAATCCCATGGACGGAGGAGCCTGGTGGGCTGCAGTCCATGGGGTCGCGAAGAGTCAGACACGACTGAGCGACTTCACTTTCACTTTTCACTTTCATGCATTGGAGAAGGAAATGGCAACCCACTCCAGTGTTCTTGCCTGGAGAATCCCAGGGACAGGGGAGCCTGGTGGGCTGCCGTCTATGGGGTCGCACAGAGTTGGACACAACTGAAGCAACTTAGCAGCAGCAACCGCAGCAGTCTGGTTATTTAGATGCTTTTTTTTTTTTTTTTTTAACGTAATGTTTCTCTGAAATTCAGGTTGACAAATCTGCATTTCTGCCACCACAAGCCTATATTTACCCTCAGTGGTATATAAGTGGTTGCTTATTTTCTGCAAACACTAATAGTATCTTTAGACCACTTCAATAACTACCAATAAGTCCCTTCTCATTTCCATACATACTATGTATCACTGGCAGCATCAGAGCCATCAGAGTGCAGAGCCAAGCAATCTTCTGTTGATTGATACTTTTGATAACACCCTGCTGTTTATTGAAAGAACTTTCATTGATTGACTGCTCCAGGTGTTTTCTGATGAAAAGATGGATTAAATAGGAGGGTTGGCTCATTGTTGGGTCCTTTTTATAGCGCTGGGTAATATGAAATCCTTACATGACCTACTTCTTATTTGTACAGACTTTTTCCTACTACTGCTTTTTTTTCATTCTTAAAACAATTTCTATACATATAAACTTTTATTTATATGTAATGTATATTTGGTCATGGGCAAATGAGCTACTTCCCAAGTAGTTCAGTGATAAAGAAGCTGTTTGCCAATGTAGGAGCTGTAGGAGATAAGGATTCAATCCCTGAGTTAGGAAGATCCTCTGGAGAAGGAAATGGCAACCTACTTCAGTATTTTTGCTTGGATAATCTCATGGACAGAGGAGACTGGTAGGGTACAGTCCTTGGGGTCACAAAGAGCCAGATACAACTGAGCATGCACACATATTTGGTTATAGATAAATATAGATTCATAAAATTATATACATATAATACTATATAATAATCTTCAAATTTCCTTTTCTTATAAAAAGACCTGACTGAATTAGAGCAACACTAATGGCCTTTTTAAAAAAAGCTTAATTACCTATTTTAAAACCATATCACATTCTGAGGTACAAGGCATTAGGGCTTTGATGGTATGAATTGAGGGGGGAGGTACAAGATTCAGGCCATAAGAGGTTATATAAGGGATTATCACATTTTTGGGGAAGTACATGTAGAAGTGAAACATGATATCTGCAATTTATTTCAAATGGTATAGCAGGAAAAAAGTACTACATGTCTATGTGTATGTATGTTTATTACCCACATTCACACAGACATACATACACATTTTCTTTCCACCTCTGTCTCTCTTTCCTCTCTCTCTCTCTCTCTACTTTCTAGCTCATCCTCCCTTCTCTCTAAGGACAACATTTTAACAATTGATGAATTTGCATAAAAAGGTAATCTTTTACCTTAAAATTTGAGAATTTTCAAAATAAGAATTGGAGGGGAACAAGAAATATAAGACATGATTCTATCTTGTAAGAATCTTACAATCTGGTTAAGAAAAGGAAGGGATATGTAGATGAGTCTCAAATAAAATGGTAAACGGTGAGATAATAGGTGCAGATTACACAAAGGAAAAAGAGGAAAAGGAATCTTTTATTCACTCTCCTCCTTTATCTGAGAACAGAGCTAATTACAGAGAAATTAAACTGCAACAACCAAATACGATAGTGTGGTAGAAATTTAGCATTTATATGTGGTCATTACCAACATTTTCCATTTTATATATGTGATCAGTACACTAAGAGTACATCCTGAGAAACACTGGGCTGGAGGAAGCAGAAGTTGGAATCAAGATTGCTGGGAGAATATCAATAACCTCAGATATGCAGATGATACCACCCTTATGGCAGAAAGTGAAGAAGAATTAAAGAGCCTCTTGATGAAAGTGAAAGAGGAGAGTGACAAAGTTGGCTTAAAGTTCAACATTCAGAAAACTAAGATCATGGCATCTGGTCCCTTCACTTCATGGCAAATAGATGGCGAAACAATGTAAACAGTGGCTGACTTTATTTTTCTGGGCTCCAAAATCACTGCATATGGTGATTGCAGCCATGAAATTAAAAGACGCTAACTCCTTGGAAGGAAAGTTATGACCAACCTAGACACCATATTAAAAGCAGAGACATTACTTTGTCAACAAAAGTCTGTCTAGTCAAGGCTATGATTTTTCCAGTGGTCATGTATGGATGTGAGAGTTGGACTATAAAGCTGAGTGCCAAAGGATTGATGCTTTTGAACCGTGGTGTTGAAGAAGACTCTTGAGAGTCCCTTGGACTTCAAGAAGATCCAACCAGTCCATCCTAAAGGAGATCAGTCCTGGGTGTTCATTGGAAGGACTGATGTTGAAGCTGAAACTCCAATACTTTGGTGGCCACCTGATGCAAAGAGCTGACTCATTTGAAAAGACTCTGATGCTGGTAAAGATTGAGGGCAGGAGGAGAAGGGGACGAAAGAGGATGAGATGGTTGGATGGCATCACCGACACAATGGACATGGGTTTTGGTGGACTCCGGGAGTTTTTGATGGACAGGGAGGCCTGGCGTGCTGCAGTTCATGGGGTTGCAAAGACTCAGACACAACTGAGTGACTGAACTGGACTGAACACTAAAAACAATTTTATGTAAAGTTCCTTAACATTTTGCTTGTTCTGGTGCTCATTTGACATATTTAGGCTCTATATTAGATAATGGAAATGTCCATACTGGGTGAAACTTGCTGTTTGTGGACATCCCTATTTTAATTTTTAGCTTCTAATAATAATACTTAATTCTTTTGATGTTAAGAGATTTTTTTTGAATGGAGGACTTCCCTGGTGGCTTAGAGGGTAAAGCATCTGCCTGCAATGCAGGAGACCAGGTTTGATCCCTGTGTCGGGAAGATGCCCTGGAGAAGGAAATGGCATCCCACTCCAGTATTCTTGCCTGGAAAATCCCATGGACAGAGGAGCCTGGTAGGCTACAGTCCATGGGGCCGCAAAGAGTCGGACACGACTGAGCAACTAGGAGAGACTAGGAGAGAGAGAATAATACTTAATTCTTTTGATGTTAAGAGATTTTTTTTAATGCCAGACATTCTAGTAAGAACGTCTCATTTTTTAATTGTTTGATCCTCAGAATAGGCATATAAAAATAGTTTTTCCTCCATCTTGCAGATGAGGTAATGGACCCATGGTAAGTTTAAATAACTTGTTCACAACTAATAAGCAATAGAATCAGAATTTTAACTTAGTCTTTATTGTAAGCCCATTATTTAGTCAGGCTTGTTTACTGTAAGAACACAGACCCCTGAAAAAATGGTAACCAATGATGTTATTATATAATTATTAAATACAGAAATTCTCAAGAACATCCAAAACCCAAAGTTTAATAAGAATTCATAGAGACTAAAGCTGGATATGGATTTTGTTATCAGAACATTTTTTTTCAGGATAATCTTCCTTCTTTCTCCCACTAACAATCCTGGTTTACAATCCCAAGAGAAATATATTTGATAAATTTTGGTTATTAGTTTATGTATAAGATATATATTGGTTACTCTTGGGCTAATTGACTGTAGGCTTATTCCATAAAGATTATAGTCCTCATTTTTTTTCAACTTTTAAAAAAATTGAAATATAGTTAATTTACAATGTTGTGTTAGTTTCAAATGTACAGCAAAATAATTCAGTTATAGATCTATATTCTTTTTCAGATTCATTATAAGGTAATTATAAGATATTGAATAAAGTTTCCTGTGCTATATAGTAGGTCTTTATTTTATATATAATTGTATATATATATATGTATATAATAGAATATATATATATGTTAATCCCAAATTTCTTATTTCTTCCTCTGTCCCCCAACTATCCCCTTTGCTAAAAATAAATCTGTTTTCTATGCCTGTGAGTCTATTTCTGTTTTGTAAGTAATCCTTGCTTTTAAATTGCTTATAATCTAATATTGGATTTTAAATACCTTGGGCAGTATACTTCATGATAAGTGAGATTATCTTTCACAAAGAGTTTGATAATATTTTCATGAAATTAATTTACCTAAACTCATTGCTTTCAAATGAGCATTTGTGTGCATACTGGTATAGGTTCTAACAGAAATGGAGAAATCTGTCTTTAGAAAGTTTCTCATTACTCTTGATTAAAAGAGAGGGAAGGAAGAGAGGAAGAAGGGAAGAGAAGATAGAAAAAAAAAAAACTCAGATTATGGGATTTTAGAGCATCAGTCTTTGCATGGTTACATAACATGGTCACATTAAAAAAAAGTTTGTGAAGAAAGTGAAGAGGAACTAAAAAGCCTCTTGATGAAAGTGAAAGAGGAGAGTGAAAAAGTTGGCTTAAAGCTCAACATTCAGAAAACTAAGATCATGGCATCTGGTCCCATCACTTCATGGCAAATAGATGGGGAAACAGTGGAAACAGTGTCAGACTTTATTTTTTGGGGCTCCAAAATCACTGCAGATGGTGATTGCAGCCATGAAATTAAAAGACGCTTACTCCTTGGAAGGAAAGTTATGACCAACCTAGACAGCATATTAAAACACAGAGACATTACTTTGCCAACAAAGGTCCGCCTAGTCAAGGATATGATTTTTCAGTAGTCATGTATGGATATGGGAGAAGGCGATGACACCCCACTCCAGTACTCTTGCGTGGAAAATCCCAGGGACAGGGGAGCCTGGTGGGCTGCCGCCTATGGGGTCACACAGATTCTGACACAACTAAAGTGACTTAGCAGCAGCAGCAGCATGTATGAATGTGAGAGTTGGACTGTAAAGAAAGCTGAGCACCAAAGAATTGATGCTTTGAGCTGTGGTGTTGGAGAAGACTCTTGAGAGTCCCTTGGACTGCAAGAAGATCCAACCAGTCCATTCTAAAGGAGATCAGCCCTGGGATTTCTTTGGAAGGACTGATGCTAAAGCTGAAACTTCAGTACTTTGGCCACCTCATGCGAAGAGTTGACTCATTGGAAAAGACTCTGATGCTGGGAGGGATTGGGGGCAGGAGGAGAAGGGGACGACAGAGGATGAGATGGATGGATGGCATCAGTGACTCGATGGACCTGAGTCTGAGTGAACTCCGGAAGTTGGTGATGGACAGGGAGGCCTGGCGTGCTGCGATTCATGGGGTCGCAAAGAGTCGGACACGACTGAGCGACTGAAGTGAACTAGACAAATTCAGAAAAGGCTAATATTTATTGGGGCTACTGCTGCAGCAGGAAGGAGCAAAAACAAGGAACATGTTTTCCTGCTCGTTCACTGAGGCAGGGATAATTGGCTCCTTATATGGGATGAGGGTAGGGATGGGTCTAGGGTTCAGGTTGGCAGGGTGGCTTAGGTGATCTGCCCACCCCCTTGGTGGTGCTGTGTGGTTTTTTTACCTTTTTGTATCTTGTTTATAATTTTCCCCAACTGCACATGTATGCAGTTATTTTTGGTCCCTTATAGTTTCTTTGTATTTTGTTGCTTAGGAGACATTTTCTAAGTGTGAGCACTGCAGCAAAGGGTCCAAGTCCCAGCCTTCTTACAAGGGTTATCATCTTTATTTACAAATATAGGAAAAATGATGAATAATGCACTTTTATCAATTAACCTTTCACAGTCTCTCAGCACATTAGGGCTCTACCTATAGTTATTTCAATGGTCCAAATACTCTGTAGAAACTCAAAAATACAGTTGTTATTGCTGTTACTTATCAGACAAAACTATTTTATATACTATAGAGATGACTGATTTTTTTTTTTCCTAAAGCTTTTACCTTCTATTTGGAAAAGCAAGGTAGAAAGTCTAAATGCCATTTTTTATATTAATATTTATAAGTCATAGTTAAAAATTCACACAATAAAAGCTATAAAGGTTTTAGTTTTTTAAGCTTAAAAAAAGAGAGAGAGAGAACTGGAAAACACTGGGAGGAAATTGAGCACAGCACATGTCCATAAACGAAGAGATCTGAAGTTTTATACCAAATCTTGCAATTACTTATCTGTATATGATCCTGGGCAAAAGCACTTTATCTCTCCAGGTCTTATAATTTAGTAATCCTACTATTCAAGGTGAAGAAAACATAATTTCATTAGGGTAGTACAGATACAACATTAACTCATAGTTTATTTTTATTTGGTACAATTTACCACTGCATTTTTAACTTTATTTTATTTTTTTGATAGCATCACTTGAAGTAAATGTTTGTTAACCATTCCTCATTTCTGGTTAACAGACCCACTACTTAACATAATAGTTTGAAAGTGGCCTTGAGAAGGCCACTTCTCACATTCCCTATGAGGAGTTTAAGGTCATGTTTGAGCAAAGAGAGAATGCTTCTTTCTTCATGGTTGCTTCATTACTTTTCTCTGTCTCTCTCTCCTCCATACCTTTTATCTTTATCACTATCTCTATTTATCTCCCTCTCTCTTGACAAGCTTTTTCTGCTGCACTCTTACATTCCTTAAACATAGCTAACCAGTTCCCTGAATGTATCCGTCATTCAAGCCAGAAGTAACTACGAGCTTCCTGTGTCATATTTTAAAGATAAAATCAGAAAACCTGATTCACTCGCAACCAGTTTTTTGGATATCCAATGGCTAGCTAACCACCACTGGTCTAAAACAGGGAAAGGAGTCAGGGTTAGGAAGGACCATAGTGTAAAGGAAATTGGGCTATAGGAGCTAAATCTTATGGGGAATGGACTTCTTCCTTGAAGAAAACAGAAGGAAAAATATATCATGGACTGATTTAAACATTCCAAAGTAAGTTTCCTAATCATAACATTCTGTATTTTGCTAAGAGTATCAGTGTTCATGGTGGACAATACAGTTTATTTAGGATATCCTGGTTACTGGTCAGTTGGATATTAAGTCATAAAGCCTTAAGTAAGCTCACTAGATCACTGAATCATTTTCATTCAGCTGCACAACTTTCATCTTTCTTTTATAAATATTTGAAAACACTTTTGCCTCACAATTTAATTTCTAAAGATGTAAAGCCCAATTTTAGTGACTATGTAAAAACTGTTATTTGGATAATTTACTTTATGGAATACAGATCTTCCTGGACTTATAATGGGGTTATTTCACAATATCCATCAGAAATGCATTTAATATTGCTATCCTACCAATCATCATAGCTTAGCCTAGCCTGCCTTTAACAGTCTCTGAACTCTTTATTAGCCTAGAGTTGGGCAAAATCATCTAACACAAAGTCTTTTCAAAATCAAGTGTGGAATATCTTATATGATTTATCGAACACTGTATGAAAAGTGCAATACAGAATGGCTAGATGGGTACAGAACAGCTGTAAGTGTATTGGTCATTTCCTCTCGTGCTCATGTGATTGACTGGGGATGTGACTGACACCAGTGCCCAGTATCATTTGAGAGTCAGTATCACATACTGCTAGCCCAGGAAAAGATTAAAACTCAAATTTTGAAGTACATTAGCACCCCCCACCCCCACCCCCGCTCACACACACACTTATCTACAAAGGATACATTCTAAGATTCTTACTGAATGATTAAAACTGGGGATAGTACTGAGCCCTTTATGTACCCTTTTACTGTCCTGATGAGTGGGTAACATACATAGCATGGAGTGCTGACAAAGGGATGATTCACCTCCCGAGTGGGACAGAGCAAAGCAGTGTGAGGTTTTATTACGCTACTAAAAATGGTTCATCATTTAAAGCTTATGAATTATTTCTTAAAATTTCAATTTAATATTTTTGAACCACAAATGACTATGGTAGCTAAAACCTCACAAAATGAAACCATGGATAAGGTGGGGATACTATGTGGATTCTAGTCACTGATTATCACTTTCGTACTATTGAATTGTCAAAAAATCATAAGTTGAACCATAATGATTCAGAGATTATCTATATGCATATATATATATATTTGAAAGTTTGATTGGCAGATGGAGATTGCATTTATTTATAATAATTCATTGCTTTTATTCATAATGGAATATAAACTTTGTTATTCTACTTGTGCTGTTTCCTGTGCAAAGCAAAATAAAGTTTGGGAGCTTTTATAGAGGAAATTAGTTATGTATGGATGTGAGAGTTGGACTGTAAAGAAAGCTAGGTGCCAAAGAATCAATGCTTTTGAATTGTGGTGTTGGAGAAGACTCTTGAGAGTCCCTTGGATTGCAAGGAGTTCCAACCATTCCATCCTAAATGAAATCAGTCCAGAATGTTCACTGGAAGGACTGATATTGAAGCTGAAACTCCAGTACTTTGGCCACCTGATGTGAAGACCTGACTCATTTGAAAAGACCCTGATGCTGGGAAAGATTGAAGGTGGGCGGAGAAAGGGATGACAGAGGATGAGATGGTTGGATGGCATCACCGACTCAATGGACATGAGTTTGAGTAAACTCTAGGAGTTGGTGATGGACAGGGAGGCCTGGCGTGCTGCAGACTATGGGGTCACAAAGAGTCAGACATGACAGCAACTGAACTAAACTGAACTGATTGAGGAAATTATATATATATTGTAATCTTAGCCTTCTGAATTTGCCAAGTATTGTAAAAAACCATTGATTACTCAAATAACTTTCCTTTCATTTAAATAAAATAAAATTAATGTGTAGTAGTTGCATATATATTTTTAAAATTTCCAACTTTCCTAAGTAATAATTTCATAATACATTTGTTGTCTGTGGAATATTTGACTTCTTTTTCCTGTAGTTTTGATAGGTGTTTCAGTTACTATTTGTCTTAACTGTGAATATTTATCACATAAGAATTTTCCAGTTATAAATGTTAGAAAACTCCATTCAAATCAGCTTAAGCAGAAAAGATGAAACTTAATGACACAGATTTCTGAATAAACAAGTGGTGCTTCGGCAGGATTTAAGGTTCTAAAATATGTCCTCAGGACCTCTGTTTTCTCCCTTTGGTTTACTGAACAAATCTGGTTCACTGATACTCTAATTTCCAGTTAGTTAAACTGTTAATATCTATTAAATATTTTAAATTCACATTTAATGCTGGAGTATTCTCCTAAAGAGTTTTTATGCACTCTGTCAAAGTTCCAAAAGAAAAAAAAAGTGAACCAGTAGGATTTATAAAAATGTATATTTTTTTCCCTAAGGAATTGGCATATATGGGTGTGGGTGCTAGCTAGTTAGATGAAAATGCTTAGGGCAGACAGTCAGGAAGGCAGGCTGGAAGTCTTGAACAAGGGCTGATGCTACAGTCTACATTTAAAATTTCTTCTTCAGGGAAGCTTTGGTTCTGCTTTTAAACTTTTCAATTGATTAAATCAAACCCATCCAAATTATTGAGAATAATCTTAGATGAAAATTATATATACAAAACATCTTCTTAGTAACAGCTGAATTGGTGTTTGATTGAACTGGAGACTATAGCCTGTGAAATTGATATATAAAGTTGAATATTATAGACACTGATTTAGAAGAAAAATGTCATGAAGGTTGAGTAGCAGACAATAACCTAAGAAACTTTCTAATACAAGATTTACATAATTTTTTCTCTTTGAAAAACTAATTGGCCTCCATGTTAGAAATTACTAAAATTGAAAAAGGATTACCATGATTGAATACCCTGTGTGGCTGTGTTTAGTTATTTAGTTGTTTCTGACTCTTTGTGACCCTTTAGACTAGGCTGCCAGGCTCCTCTGTCCATGGGGATTTTCAGGCAAGAATACTGAAGTGGGTTGCCATTTCCTTCCCCAGTGGATTGAACCTGAGTTTTCTGTCTCCTTCATTGCAGGCAGATTCTTTACCTTCTGAGCCATCAGGGAAGCCCCTTGAATAGCCTACTATGTTTAATTCTTTGAGTATGACACTAATAAGAATTTGTTAGTAGACATTGCTTCTATCAACAATCTGCAATTACCCAAGCCGATCGTCTCTGAGTATTTCTTCATAAGTTATGATGCGTATTTATCTTCAATAATCTTGTTTCCCATTCCCTCTAGAAGTAGAGATTAGATATTTTAGAATCCCCTGTTGTATTCCCAGAATCTTGAGCTCAGGAGATACCAAATGAGTATATCTAGGAAGAAATAATGAATAGGGATGAGGAAGGAAAGCTGAATAAAAATATTTTTCCATTGTTAATAACGTTATAGTGAATAACTTAGTGTGTGTATTGTCTCTTATTTGTGAAGATTAATCTTCAAGATGAATTTCTGGAACAAATATTGTTGGATGAAAGAGATTTTACATGCGTATTTAATTTTGTTAGGTACTCCCCAAATTCCCACCACAGTGATTGCAGAAGATGGAGATTTCAGCAAGATATCTAGATGATTCTTGTGTACAATAAAACTTGAGAATCACTGTTTAGAACATGGATATTTACCTTTGGGAATATTAACTTTTTGTCCAAAAATACCTGTAGGAATACATATCTGCTGGCCTACTTGTCAATTTGCACAGCCTGCAAAACTAGCTCTGGATGGAGCCCCTAAAGGTCATCCCGGTCAAGAAAGCCTAGTCTAAAAGCATCTAGCAATTATCACAATCCCTGTTTTGCCAGGGGCTCTGGGCTTCCCTTGTGACTCAGCTGGTAAAGAATCCACCCGCAATTCAGGAGACCTGGGTTCGATCCCTGGGTTGGGAAGATCCCCTGGAGAAGGGAAAGGCCACCCAGGGAAAGGCCAGTATTCTGGCCTGGATAATTCCATGGACTGTATAGTTCATGGGGTCTCAAAGAGTCAGACGTGACTGAGCGACTTTCACTTTCCCTCATAGCTCATTTGATAAAGAATCTGGCTGCGATGCAGGAGACCCAGGTTCAATCTCTGAGTCAGGAAGATTCCCTGGAGAAGGAACTGACAAACCACCCCAGTATTCTTGCCTGGAGAATCCCATGGGCAGAACCTGGCAGCTACAGGCCATGGGATCACAAGAGTCAGACACGACTTAGCGACTAAACCACCACCACCACTGTTTTGCCAACAGAGCAAGAACAGTTCTTTCCCTTCATCAGCTTCCTTTAGCCTCTGAAGTCTTAGCCACACTTAGTCTACACTTGATCCTGCATTTCAATTTAAAACTAAACCAAGGCATTTGAATAATGTCACTTATAAAGAAGTTATTTTACAGGATGTTTGCCTTGTTTATTCCAAGTACATATCTGCTTTTCACAGCTAGGAAAGTGAATATCAAAGAAATCTTTATTTTCTACATTGTGGTTTTATCTCTGTAACCATATGATTTTATCATCATTGCAATATTATCAAACATTTTATTCCAACAGCAGACTGAAACATACATACAAGTATAAATAATAAATAATATATTAAAAATTACTATGCTGCAGTTAAGCTTCATTTTCACCTTGCTGCTTTTTCCTGCATTTAGTAAGAATTTAAAATAGAAATTGACAGTTCAGCTAACTGGTAATTAGCATAGCAGTGAACCAGATTTGTTCAGCGGTCCACAACTTCATGGATACTTACCTTAGCTGCTTCTGAGACACCCATCTATGTTATTTCATCTCATAAAAATGCTTTTATAAACCAGTAGGACACCCTAAGTGTGGAAATTAGGTTATACATCTCTGCATATTTCAAAGAACAACTTTTTGCATCTAATATATTGCTGCAAATATTCTACTATTCCACATGAATCAAGTATATTGAGCATGAGCTTTTGAGTACTGACATCCTGCATTCTGACCCCTGAAGAAGACCTGAGATAGTGTTGCCCTTGGTCATGGAAAGTAATATGCCCAAATTGTAAAATCCTTTCCTCATATTAAATTCAATGACACCTTGCAATCTTGTGCCTGGCAGATTTCCTGAGAAAAATCTGAAGGCTCAGTATATTCCATAAATATATTTTGTGAAATTTATTATAGAGCTAGAATGCTCCTCTCCAATCACCCTTGTTTTCACCCAATTAACTGTCAAGTCCTGTTGATATAGACCCCAAAATACTCCTTGAAATTTCTCTCTTCTTTCCCATTTACCCCTGTGCTAATGCTTGTCTACCATACTGGTATCTCCTTATCTAATCTTCCAACATTTTGAGTCCATCTTCCTCACGGGACAGTATAGTCTTCAAATTCATGTTGATTATATAAATATCCTACTTTAAAGTAAACAAAGAAACAAAACTTTGCTATATTCTGGAAGTAGATGGTCTAAACCCCTTAGAGATACATGCAAATGCTGTTATGATCTGGTATCTGCAGGTAGGTAGAAATTAATATTGAGATTTCATTAAAACTGAAAATTGGCCAGATACAGGAATACCAGATCTTACCATGATCTAATATCACTACTCCCTTACCATGATCTAATATCACTACAAGTTCTCTAAAGAGAATTATGTACAAAAGAGGGCAAAGCAATAAAACTGAGGCCAAGCAATAATTTATTATTAACTAATGATTTAGGAGCAAAGAATTCCAATGGGCTGTACTGGATAATGTGGAAAACCAACTTATTTTCATACCCTACAATAGCCTTATCCATATTTTTTGCCCTTTTAACATGCTTTTAAGTCTGAGTTTTAGATTTTCTTTTCTATTATGAGGGGATGAATTCAGAGCTTATATAGATATATGTAGAGAGACAGAGAAACAATATAGGCAGATACATGGTTTAGTCGTGAGTATATAGTCCTAAATAAAGCAGATATAGTCTTTTTCCTCTTGGAGATTTTAATCTACTTAGTAAACAGATCTTTAACCATTGTATGTGTATGTGTATGTGTGTGTGTGTGTGTGTGTGTGTATGTGTTTGTGTGTATCTGTTTTATGCAATTAAATAAGAAAGGATGTGACAAAATACAAAATGCCATGAGATTTTTATCAGGCAGACCTAACTGATATGTGAAAAATAGGAAAGATCTTTCACAGAAATTAACATTTAAGTTAAAAGCTAAAGCCAATTTTGGAATAGTGTGATAGAAATTATTTTCCAGACTTGGGGACAGGATATGTCCCCTGGAGAAAGGAAGAAATGGAGAAAGGAAGAAATTGTGTAGATTGTTTAATGAACTAAAAGATGGCCAAGTTATTTGAATTATATAGAAGAATACTATTAGATGTAGCTATTAAAACTGAGAAAGTATATCACCAGACAGCTGGAGAGATAGGTAGAGACTAAATTATCTGACTGTTTGGGGCACTGTTGAGAATATGAAGTTTTATTCTGATTGTTATCAACAGTTGTATGACGATTTTAATAATACATAATTTAACTTGAGAATGGGTGCTGTGATTGATAACGTCTATTAATGAGACTCTCGAAAAAACATGAGATGTTACAAGATAAGAAGAGAGTAGTATTCTGGAATTAGTATTCGAGGAGGCACTGATTTTAGATCTACTCCTGAGGTTCTTATAAGCCCACATCTTCTGTGACTACTGGTAAAGGAAGAGCTCAAGAGATGCTAAATTTCAGTAAAAGCAAAAAGGTGGAACTAAAATTCAAAGTTTAGTCTTAGGATATTGGGCATTTTGTGATCATAGGAGATTCAGAGGGCAGGTCAGAAGTGTTTGGGTAGGAAGAGAGTATGTTGTATCTGTGGACAGATGTTAGGCTGCCCTGTACTTTAGGCAGAGACCTGTGTAAATAAGGGTGAGGATATTGAAAACTTACATCTGGAATATAGATGGGTTTATAAGGTTTCAATTACAGCTTGAGAAAAATGGCTGCCTGAAAGTCAAAATGTTAGGCCAAATACATCATTATCTTTTAGGTGATTAGATGTGGCAGTTCCAGTTTAAGTGTAGTCATGTGTAAATGGTAGACATGAATGAGTAAATATAAACCAAGTGTCAGGCAATGCCAATCCAGGGAAGTAGGGTTAGTTATTTATCACATTGTGTCCCCATCCGTGTTAAACATTGATGAAATAGCTATGTAATAAAGATAAATAGAAATAATAATGGGGGCTTCAGAATCTGCCTGCAATGCAGGAGACCCAGATATGTGGTTTGATCCCTGGGTCGGAAAGATCCCCTGGAGGAGGAAATGGCAACCCAGTCCAGTAATCTTGACTGGAGAATCCCATTGGAGTTGGAAAAGAGTCCAAGATGACTGAATGACTAAACAAAAACAATAATAATAATAATATGCAAATCTTTTTACTTTTTTTTTCCTTTCTTTGTTTACAGTGGCAAGCTTATTAGTTGCTGAATTAGCTTCTAGCTCTCAGAATATGGAAAGATGAAAAACAAATGGGAATTAAGCTTAAAAGATAAATTTGCTTGAAATAATAAAAAAAAATGAGTTAGGATAGGATGGAGATTGATAAGAGTTCATATTTGAATTTGTGAAAGTGTTTAGAGAGCTTGGAATTGGGAAGAACATTTGAAAATCTGTTGATATGTCCTGAGTAATATATTGAGTTTTTAAAATATGAAGAAAGATGATTTAAAAAAAATTGTTATCCATTATTAATATCTTTCTTTTCTGTTTTCATGGGAGATTACAGAAAAAAATTCAGATGCTATTTATATATCTATATATATTTATGCCATGTTGGGGTTACATGAGGGTTACATGTGAACATTATAAAATGATTCCTTTATGTAGAGTTGGCATTTCAATATGTTTTTCCTAAGGCAGTATAAGTTTTGATTGTTAAAAATCTTTAGTACAAGAGTTATCTGAATCTTTAATATAAGACATTAAACAATGTAGTGTTTTACTTATGGCACATTAGCTTCCAAGTACAGAAATACCCCACCAAAGCCACTCAAATGTACACAGATCTCCAAGAGGCTATAGTAACTCCCATGTGTTTTTTTTTTTTGTTTTTTTTTTTTGTTTTTTTTTTTTCAGAACAAGCTCTTATATTCATCTGGTATCAATAAAATGGTCCAAAACAAACCAAAGACCACGGCAAGTTGTAGCTGTGTTGAAGATGAAATGTATTTACAGTACATGATATTTACTGTTTAAATTCAGCAGCTGAAAGATCTCCAAGAGGCTATAGTAACTCCCATGTGTTTACCTACCTGAGGACAGGAAATTAAAACAGACTCCTAGAGAATTTCTTGCCCAAAGACTGCATGGCTCCTTCCATCCTGTTTCTATCTTGTGATTCCTCTATATCTATGAACATGTTCTAGTTTTCCTCCTCTCTGTACCCCACCCCACCTCACCCCACCCCACCCTCCACCCATGTTGGCACAGATGCCCACTAGGTGAGCTCCATACTGTTTGGTATGGATTCATGAGAGAAAGGGTCTTAGTGATTCAGCTTAGCCGATAATTTTATTTTGCTTGCATCAAATCTCCCCAAGGTGGTGGTAGGGGGATGGGGAAGGGATAATATTTCTGCATAGGGATGCCACTCTCAGGAACACTAACTGAGTGGGGCAGATTCAGGTAAATGAGGATGTTAATCGAGTAAACCATGTTGACTGATATATCTAATTCATTAACACTTCCAGCAGAATTATTAGTGGGAGTGTTTCCAGAATATAGAGTAGCCAGCTGTATGTCAAGTTTAATTTCTGTGTGTTTATGTATGAACTGAAAACGAAATTCAAGAGAGATTTTTCAAACAATGAAAGCAAAAACCCCAACCAAGTAAAAATCAATAAATCACTGTCTTGAACAATCTTGGCTAGACAGAGAAAATAGTTTATGTATCTTCCACATCCCTTAAGTAGCAGGAGCTAATAGAAATTTAATTTAAACCTGTTACTCTGAAGACTCATTACTCTTCAATAGTCATAACTGAATTTTAGAATTACAATGATAAATATTTAATATTTTAACTTTAATTCAGAGTATATTTTAATTACTCCATATAATGTAGAAAATCACTTTCTTGTTCAATTTCTATAAACACAATGTAAGAAAAATAAAGTATTAATATTGATGCTTTTTGGATAACATAGTTATTTTTAAAACAAGATCAAAAACTGATGTTTCTAGTGTAATTGTTGTTAAGAAAAATACATATATTTTTCCTGAAATGTGAAGATATGAAGTTCTCTAACACCTGATTAAAAACATGGAAAGAATGTTAGGCCCTTATCAGAACAATGATTTTTTTTTTTAATTTAGCAATATATGGCTTTTGAGTTTTATGCCTCATTCCCTTATTTATTTCTTAACCAAAATCTTGTTGTATAACCTCATTTTTACACAGTTAAATGAATGATAGATAATTACATTGTGAGAACTCTGAAATTTTCTAAATTCCATCTTTAAGCTATAACCAAAATGTTAGCAGTAAGAATGATGACACAAAGCCAGAATTGACTATATAGTTAAAGGATATGGAAGGGGACTTCCCCAGTGGTTCAGTGGCTAAGACCCTGTGCTTCCAATGCAGGGTGCCGGGTTTGATTCCTGGTCAGGGAACTAGTTTCCACATGCCACAACTAAGATTGAACACAGCCAAATGAATGAATGAATACTTAAGAAAAGGTTGCAGCTTTATTTAAATAATAATAAAAAAAAGATGCAGATAGGACTCTGGTATGTTTAAATTCCCCTTTGTCATTTTGGATAAAGTACAAAAATATGGAAGAATCACTTAAAGCAGACATCACTTGAAAAACTAAACCTTATTTTTTTCAGTTAAAGGGAAAAAAAAAGCACACATTTTAAGACATCAGTATGTATAACAATTGCTTTGCTCCAGGTTCGTTGCACGATACTGGATGCTTGGGGCTGGTGCACTGGGATGACCCAGAGGGATGGAATGGGGAGGGAGGAGGGAGGAGGGTTCAGGATGGGGAACACATGTATACCTGTGGCAGATTCATTTTGATATTTGGCAAAACTAATACAGTTATGTAAAGTTTAAAAATAAAATAAAATTAAAAAAATAAATAAAAAAAATAAATAAATAAAATAAAACGTAAGGATGATTGGGGCCATAACTCTGTAAGCACAGTGCTCTGTCACTGTCGGTCAGTGCTCCCTTTGTGACTTTTGATTTATGTCTGGCAAGTTTACCAAAAATACTCAAAGTTTCTTACTATCCCCAATTGTATAAAATACTTATATGTCTATAGTAAGATAGGGCTAGTCATGTAATCAACAGGGATATCAGATAAAATCAGTTTCCCATGTGAAATGAGATAAGGAAGCCAATATGACAAACTCCTATTTACTCCAGCTGTCAAATTAACGATTAAGTAGTTGGATGAATAATTAAAAGTTTGAAAGACATTTTCCTTTCCTTTATGAACTAATAGTTAAGCATACATTAGAGACAGTAGTTGGGATGTTGTTTCACTTTAATTTTTGTGTTAGTGGAAATTGAATAGAATGGCATTCAAAAAGGAAGTTAAGAACAAGAGAATAGAAATCTCAATTTAATTTCTTCTACTTTCTAGAGAATAAAGGAATAATTGGTACCATAGGAAAGAACAGGGCAATAGGAAATGTGAGTATTGTAATCCCAAGAGAATGGGGTATAGGAGAAGTTTGGGAACGATCTCCACCAGCCACCATGAGGTTCATATGCAGACTGCTACAAAGGCAGCTCCTTGGCTGCACTAGAAGCAGCAAAGGATGCTTGGTTCTTGTGAGAGGAGATGCTGAAAGGATGACTGAAAACCCTGGAAATTAAGAGTTAAGTGTTCAGAAAACACTGAATAAGATGGGATAAAGGTTTCAAACCACCAACTGTGCTTCATTTTAGGGAATTTCTTGAATAGAGCATAGGCTTACCATTGGTTTCTAAACCCAGAGGCATAAATAATAATGCATAAAGCTATTACATTTCAGTTCAAAAAGCATAAAGTAATCTAATTATGAGAAAAATTAGGCAAACTCAAGATAGGGATATTGGATATTTCTGTGGTGGTCCAGTGGTTAAGACTTTGCTTTCCAATACAGGGGATGTGTGTTGGATGTGTGTCGAGGGGCTAAGATCCTCACATGCCTTATAGCCAAAAAAACAAAACATAAAACAGAAGCAATATTGTAACAAATTCAATAAAGACTTTAAAAATGGTCCACATCAAAATTTATTTTTTTAAAAGATAGAGATATTCTTCAAAACAACTCATGTTTACACTTTATAAATAACAAAAAACAATGCAAGGCTAAATAACTATTCAAAATTAAAGGAGTCTAGAGAGAAGGACTAATGCTGAAGCTGAAACTCCAATACTTTGGCCACCTCATGCGAAGAGTTGACTCATTGGAAAAGACCCTGATGCTGGGAGGGATTGGGGGCAGGAGGAGAAGGGGACGACAGAGGATGAGATGGCTGGATGGTGTCACCGACTCGATGGACATGAGTTTGAGTGAACTCCGGGAGTTGGTGATGGACAGGGAGGCCTGACGTGCTGTGTCCATCGAGTTCATGGGGTCGCAAAGAGTTGGACACGACTGAGCTACTGAACTGAACTGAACTGAGAGAGAAAAGACAATTAAGTGAAGTATATGATTTTGGATTGGATCCTAAATTATAGAAAAAGAAATTTTTACTGTATAGAACATTATTACTCAACAGGTTATATTTGAATAAAATCTACATATTGTAGCAGTGTTAAATGCATCAATTTTCTTAGACGTACTATGATTATAAAAGAGAATGTCCTGGTACTTAGGAGATGCACACTGAAATCTTAGTTGAGGAGGGTCATCATTTCTTCAATTTAGTGTCAAATTGTTCAGCTGGTACTAAAAATGTCCAGAGGAACAAAAGTTGAAAAACTGGTGAATCTAGGTGAAAGGTATACACATTTATTCTACAATCCTTACAACTTTTCTGTAAGTTTGAAATTATTTCAAAATAATTCATTAAAAACAAAAGGCAAGACAAATATGTGTGTTATGGCTCTGACAAGCTGTTCATGTGGACTTGGAATCTATTTCATCTGTAAAATAGAAATAATCTGACCTTTCTATCTCACAAACATTTATTAAGATCAGTGAGATAATGGGATTTGTTCTTTATAAGAAAGAAAAGAGTGATTTTATCAAACCTTAGCTCTACTTTATCATGAATGAAATTTAGTTATGTTTCAGAGAATTAAAACTGTATCTTCTGTTTATAATTATTATAGTCATACATCAATTAAACAATGCCCTTGGAATGAATCTTTTCTCTGTAACAGTAGGAGATAATTTTAAACTAAAATTAAACTGTATTAAAACAAACAAAGAAACATCTACAGCCATAATGATAGTCATAATCATGTGACTATGGATATTTATTGCTTGCAGATTTATGTTCTTCGTGCTGCTGTCCTGGAGAACACTTTCATTTCTTGAATTTCAATTATAAGTGAACTGAGCTTATCATAGTCAGTATTCTCAAAGCTGGGGAAGTTTAATTTGATGGAAGGACCTTCTTTTATATCACCACTCAGCACTGTCCTGCTTTGCGCTGGAAGTACAATGACAAATTCTTCACTGTTTCTTCTAGCTCAATGCTATTTCACATACCCAAAGTCCTCTTGTTCTTTTGGTTTTATGTTTTCATTAAGACAGCAACATTTTGATGAATCATATATTTATACTTTTCTTTCACACTTTTCTTAAGCTTATTCAGAGTTGCCTCAACCAGTTTTATTATGTCCTGCAATTAAGATAAGAATCACTTGAATCATCCCTGCAATAATAGGTTAGTATCACTGAAAATCTTCTTGGACAAATTGTTTACATTTTCCCAACCTCCTTTATTATCATCAGGTTCATTTTTCCTCTATAACTAAACTTTTTTTTTTTTCAGACAGAAGTACCAAAAATCACTAGTATTCTAACAAATACTTAACTCAATGACATCTTCTTGATTTGTATTCTTTTTTTTTTTTTAATCTTTTTTTGTTTTGTGAAGTGACTGTTGCTCAGTCATGTTCTACTCTTTGCAACCCCATGGACTATACAGTCCATGGAATTCTCCAGGCCAGAATACTAGAGTGGGTAGCCGTTCCCTTCTCCAAGGGTTCTTCCCAACCCAGGGATCAAACCCAGGTCTCCTGCACTGCAGGAAGATTCTTTACCAGCTGAGCCACCAGGGACACCCAACTGATCCAGCCAGCCACTCCAATTCTTTATCAGGGAACTTTTCTCCCTTAGGTCTCTATAAGAGTCTGTCTTTTATCAGGCTTCCCTGGTGGCTCAGATGGTAAAGTGCCTGCCTACAATGCAGGAGACCTGGGTTTGATCCCTGGGTTGGGAATATCCTTTGGAGAAGGAAATGGCAACCCACTCCAGTACTCTTGCCTGGAAAATCCCATGGACAGAGGAGCCTGGTAGGCTACAGTCTATGGGGTCACAAAGAGTCCGACACAACTGAGCGACTTCACTTTCTTTCTTTCTCTAATCTTATTTGGTCTTCTTTCTTCAAAAATATGCCTCCAGGCTTCTTGTCTTGGTACTCTTCTTTTTGTCTTTTTAGGATCACATCTAATTAAGCACCTCAGGGTGACTTGAGAGAAGTTCTAATCTTGAGACTCATCTTTCCTATTCCGCCTCATGTAGATAGTTGGAACCCCCTTCTTCATGTCACTATACATAGTCTATATACAACATGCTAAACACAGGGGTCCAGAGCCTCCGACTCTCTGTGCCAAAGCTGAGCTACCTGCACAGCAGGATCTATCTGGTCTGTGAAATGGACCAGTTGGAAAAGAAAACTATAAAAGGAGAGGCATTTTGGTATAAGGTGAGAAAGAGAGTTTTTATGATAAGAACAGTGGACAGTGTTCTATAGTAAGAAACAGGTAAACTGTTAATCTTAATAGTAACTTAATTTGAGATGACCATGAACAAATTAAGAAGTGAAGAAAGAGAAGATGAAAGATGGAAGCAGGAAGAGATTGTGGTAAAGGTGAGAGAGAGGGAGAGAGAGAGGAAGGAAGGTAACTAATGAGCCATCATAGGAATAGAAGTTTGAGTATTTAGCATGACAATAAAATGAACAATATGCCCCTTTATTTCTTTTTCACTGGAATAGAAATCTCTTCACCTGAATGGAATGTCACTTGAAAAACATTTTTTAACCTATCATGATAGGTTTTTTGTTTTTTTTTCAGGAGAAATTAGGATGAAACTTATTTTATTTTTTAAATTATTGTGATAAATTGATCTTTCAAAATATTTGGGGGAATATATACTCATAATAAAATCTGGCTCACATTACACATGCATTAATGTTTAAAAATTGAGCACAGCTTCCCATAGCAAAAGAGCTAAATTAAAGCCTAAATAATACTCCTTAGTATTGAAAGATACCCCATACTGTGAGCTGATGCAATAGTGTTGAGACAGGTAACTAAAAACTAATTCACCAAGTTTGCAAATTGAATATTCTATACTCTAGGTAATCTTAATATTGCTCAGTCACTGGAAATAAGATTATTCTGGAGATGGTTTTTAAATGAAAGCAAGATGGTCCTCCATTTAGGAACATAATTTACTCTCATGAGTAGATAATCTTGTTAAAATATTGTCAGGTTAATTGAAATTGATTTCTGTTTACTAAACGTAGTGAATACTACTCAAATATTAGACACTGAGGTGTTAGAGGTATTTAAACCTTTGACACATGCTGTTAGTACTTCATAGAAGGATTTCTTGTCTCAGAGATCAACATTGCTTTTCAGCCTTTTCTTTGAAATATATAAAGAGAAAATGAAAGGAAATGGATTGCATTATCTTTATTAAATTTTGTCAGTTGGGGATATTTGGGACAATTTGGGATTGGTTTGGGGGGTGATTATTTATTTTCATTGCTATAAATGGCACATTTGCTTTTCCATCTGCTTAGTTCCATTGCAGGTTTTCTACACTCTACTACTCATAGCATCATTGAGCTCCACATAATAGCTTTTATAGGAGACAGACATTACCAGGCAATTTGAAAAGCAGGTTGAAGATAAAGCCTGAGAGCTCACATGCCCTGGCCTGGTTACTTGGCTCACTTCTGAAGCTTATTCCAAATGGACTATACAGATCTCCTGTGATACCAGCTCTATGAAGCTTAAAGAAACATTTCCCCTAATACAAAAATAAACCCACCATAATCATTCGTTTTGGGGAAATTTTACAGTTGTTAGTTAACCTACTCCCTTATGCCCTGCAATATTCATTAGCAGATTTCCTTTATGAGTGATATTATATGGAAATGGTTATGGGAAGCTAACAGATGTAACCACTGAAATAAATTAGAAGGAAAAGTTCTGTGTTTTACAGATGGTTCTATTGAATATGCTGCCCCCACCTTTCCACTTTAACATTTAGTTTTCTTTCAACAGAAAACTTTTCTTTACCGACTATGGGAATGTGGCCAAAGTGGAGCGATGTGACATGGATGGGATGAACAGAACAAGGATAATTGATTCTAAGACAGAGCAGCCAGCTGCACTGGCACTAGACCTAGTAAACAAATGGGTTTACTGGGTAGATCTTTACTTGGACTATGTGGAAGTAGTGGACTATCAAGGAAAAAACAGACATACTATCATCCAAGGCAGACAAGTAAGTACAGTTTGGTTGGAAAATGCAGCTAAGGTAATAAAATGAATGATCTCATACTAGGAAGAAGACTGAAAATTGCAGTGTTGAAAATTTCTTATGAAGTCAAGCTGCAGTGGGTCATAAAAATTGATGTGTTTGCTATATGGAAGAATGTTCTTTTCATAGTGCACTCCATAATACATGATGGGGGAGGACTTGCTCTCCCTCCTTCCCTCTATTTAAAACAAAAAACAAAAAACAAAACAGCACACAAAACAAAAACCAACAGAAATAAATCAAAAACAGCCAACGCAACCAGAAATTCTACACTAGTAAGAAAGAAAAATATTAAAATAGGACAGATGTTATGACCTACTTACTAAAAACTAATTTAAGTATTTCATTTGTAAAAACCTGAACTATCATTTGTCCTATGTGGCACTGAAGAGATATATATATATGGAGGAAATGGCAACCCACTCCAGTGTTCTTGCCTGGAGAATCCCAGGGACGGCGGGGCCTGGTGGGCTGCCGTCTATGGGGTCGCACACAGTCGGACACGACTGAAGCGACTTAGCAGCATATTATATATATATATAAATATATATATATATATATATAAAATAATGCAAATGGTGGCTCACAGAAGTGTTATTATTATTTTAATATGTTGGATTATTTATATTTTGCCTTCTGAAGTGTTTAAATATTTATTTCCCAGAATAAGAATTTTGTGAAAGGCACCAAGGTCACATTTTTTCTCATTTGTGTTTTTTTCCTTTGCTGAATTATAAGTTTTTGTAAATAAAATTCAGTTAACAATTGAAGAAGATCTCTAAGTGGAGATGTCTTATTCACTAGAATGCTTTTGAAATTCAATTTTATCTCACTGATCTTACTAATTGCATGTGAAATTCTCATTCTATAGAACTGCAGTAAGTGGTTTTCTTTGCTTTCTTCTATAATGCAAGGTACAAATGCTATGTAATTTTCATGTCAAGTTACTTTTCCTTTATAATCAGCATTTAACAATGAAATATTTTCACTTCCTTGGCAGATAAACAAATGCACTAATCTGATCTGGGTGTCTAAAAAAAAGCATCCAATATTAAAAGTGAGGCCACTTATTTTTCTCTCACCTTCAACTGCCCTCAAAATCTTGATTTCTTTGGCCATCTTTAGTTATGATCTTAGAGCACCTAGTCTCTGAAATGATTATGATGTACCTTCTTTGGTGTACATGTAATTGAGATTTCACACCATGAAACAGGATGAGGAATTCAAATGATCTTCCCCATGGCTACTTTCAAAAGGTTTTTTTCTTTTTTAATGTCTGAAGTTTTTAATTATCCATTTTTCCCCCATTTCTATTGCCTGTGTTCTGCTGGTTCCCTAAACATATGTTTAGTCTGCCACTAAGTATTCCAACATAGATAAAATTTTGTAAGAATTTGTCCTGTAATCAGAATGGCCTGTATACCACACCTAGTTCCTCCCACCTCTGTTGGGGGTAGTAAGCAGAGTAACACTGTAGGTACTTTATGGTAAATAAATCCTTCTGAAGGCAAGCAGGGAGGCAGAGAGTAAAATTTGATCTTTTTTGTATGAACATGTTTTCTACCCTCATCAATTGCCACCTCTATAGTCATGCTTTCTCTCTTGGACTGTGGATTGGCAACTAAGTAGACAGCAATGTGGGTATGCCATGACCTCACACTTCCAGATGGTTGGTCCCAAACTTAGAGCAAAGCATGCATAAAATAAATGGAAATTAATGGAAGACTTAAGCTTGTTTATAACTTTTATAGGAAAAACATATTGCCCAAATCAAAATTGGGTTTATATATATATATATATATATATATATATATAGTGAATATGATGTCTTCCTTTATGACACTTGGTTTAGTAGCTAAGTCGTATCCAACTCTTGCAACCCCTGAACTGTAGCCCCCCAGGCTCCTCTCTGTCCATGGGATTCTCCAGCCAAGAATCATGGAGTGGGTTGCCATTTCCTTCTCCAGGGGATCTTCCCAACCCAGGAATCAAATCTGGGTCCCCTACATTGCAGGTAGATGATTTACCAACTGAGCTATGAGGGAAGCCCTCCTATGACATTTACTGGGGACTAATACTAACATAAAAAGTGATTAGTGAAGTTTTAACATAGAATGATTCTCTCCCTTAATTTCTAATTTGTTGCCTAGACATGAAGAATTAAAATATGTCCAAAAACAATATGAAAAACCAGTCTTCTTTTAGTCAACATCTTACATGAGAGGATCAGAAATTATAATGAAGAGTCATGTAAGCTAGGAAGATAGCAAATTAAATGAACTAGCAAGATTTCCTAAGTACAAATGTTTGTGATTTTGTTCTATAATTTTTTTTGGTAACAAATAATGGATAACTTCTCAAATTCTCTTAACTAAAAAATCTATAATAAAATGTGGACTACAAGTGCAATATAATGCTGACAAATAATAAATAGTGACAAATGCTTTTTCATCAAAATCTCTACAGCAATCAATTGACAGATCTACCATACCCTGGTCCAGAACCATTTTAAATTAAATATAATACAAGGAATCCCCAAAGGCCTTGCACCTAGCATGTGCCCTGTTGTATGAGAAAATCAGTATACTCATTCTTCCTTTGCTTTACTGGAAGCTTTCCATCAATTCAAGAAGTCTATTCTTACCTATAATCCCTAAGACATCTGCCAAGTAGGAAAGTAATGCTGTTAACTGTGAAGTGTCATGGAGAACAGTAAACACCGTTATTCTCATATCACAGAGTTTCATGTTCATTATAAATAGACTTTAGAAAGAATGCAATTTCTGAGTAGAAAATGCTGACATATTATTTATAATTGTTCTAAATATATTATTTCATTGTTTATTAATTTCCATGCTGGGAATAGTAGTGTAACCTGTATTTTTTTTAATGGGATTTTCAAAGATGCTTTCTCATCAGTCCTTTCATAGGCAAAACCAGGATTTTATAGATTATGTATATTCATGATTATATACATAAGTGGCCCACAAAAATATCTCAAATTGTATGTAACAATGCCTTAAGCATATTATTGAATATGCTTGAAAGTTTGATTCTCACTAGCCTTTGAAAAGTAGCTCCTGAAAATGTTTTCTTCATGAAACATGGGGTTCTTAAGGCAGGAATACTGAAGTGATTTGCCATTCCCTTCTCCAGGAGACCACATTTTGTCAGAATTCTCCACAATGACCGGTCCATCTTGGGTGGCCCTACACAACATGTCTCATGGTTTCACTGAGTTAAACAAGGCTGTGGTCCATGTGATCAGATTGGTTAGTTTTCTATGATTGTGGTTTTCATTCTGTGTGCCCTCTGATGGATAATATAAGAGACTTACTGAAACTTTCTGATGGGAGAGACTGACTGAGGGGAAAACTGGGTCTTGTTCTGATAGGCAGGGCCATGCTCAGTAAATTTTTAATCCAATTTTCTGTTGGTGGGCTGAAGAAGCTGAAGTTGAATGGTTCTGTGAAGACCTACAAGACCTTCAGGAACTAATACCCCCAAAAGATGTCCTTTGGAATGCAAAGTAGGAAGTGAAGAAATACCTGGAGTAATCAGCAAATTTGGCCTTGGAGTACTGAATGAAGTAAGGCAAGGGCTAATAAGAGTTTTGAAAAGAGAATACCCTCGTCATAGCAAACACACTTTTCCAACAACACAAGAGAATATGATACACATGGACATCACCAAATGGTCAACCAAAATCAGATTGATTATATTCTGTGCAGCCAAAGATGGAGACGCTCTATACAGTCAGCAAAAACCAGACCGGGAGTTGACTGTGACTCAAATCATGATCGCTTTATTGCCAAATTCAGACTTAAAATGAAGAAAGTAGAGAAAACCACTAGACCATTCAGGTATGACCTATATCAAATCCTATACAATTATACAGTGAAAGTGGCAAATGGATTCAAGGGATTTGATCTGATAGACAGAGTGCCTGAAGAACTGTGGACAGAGGTTCATGACCTTGTACAGAAGGCAGTGATCAAGACCATCCCCAGAAAAATAAATGCAAAAAAGCAAAATGGTTGTCAGATGAGGTCTTAAAAACAGCAGTGAAAAGAAGAGAAGTGAAAGGCAAAGGATAAAGGAAAGATAAACCTATTTGAATGCGAGTTCTAAAGAATAGCAAGGAGAGATAAGAAAGCCTTCCTCAGTGATCAATGCCAAGAAATAGAGGAAAACAATAGAATGGGAAAGACTAGAGATCTCTTTAAGAAAATTAAAGTTACCAAGGGAATATTTCATGCAAAGATAGGCACAATAAAAGACAGAAATGGTGTGGACCTAACAGAAGCAGAAGATATTAAAAAGAGGTGGCAAGAATACATAGAAGAAGTATACAAAAAAGATCTTCATGACCAGGATAATCACGATGGTGTGATCAATCACCTAGAGCCAGACATCCTGGAATGTGAAGTCAAATGGGCCTTAGGAAGCATCACTATGAACAAAGCTGGTAGAGGTGATGGAATTCCAGTTGAGCTATTTCAAATCCTGAAAAATGATGCTGTGAAAGTGCTTCATTAAATATGCCAGCAAATTTGTAAAACTCTGCAGTGGCCACAGGACTGGAGAAGGTTAGTTTTCATTCCAGTCCCAAAGAAAGACAATGCCAAAGAATGCTCAAACTACTACACAATGGCACTCATCTCACACGCTAGCAGAGGAGTGTTCAAAATCCTCCAAGCCATGGTTCCACAGTATGTGAACCATGAACTTCCAGCCGGTCAATTGGTTTTAGAAAAGGCAGAGGAACAAGAGATCAAATTTCCAACATCTGTTGGATCATTGAAAAAGCAAGAGAGTTTGAAAAAAACATCCATTTCTGCTTTTGTGAGTATGCCAAAGCCTTTGACCATGTGGATCACAACAGACTGTGGGAAATTCTTCAAGAGTTGGGAATACCAGACCACCTGACCTGCCTCTTGAGAAATATGTATGCAGGTCAGGAAGCAACAGTTAGAACTGGACATGGAACAGCAGACTGGTTCCAAATCAGGAAAGGAGTATGTCAAGACTGTATATTGTTACCCTGATTATTTAACTTATATGCAGAGTCCATCATGAGAAATGCTAGACTGGATGAAGCACAAGCTGGAATCAAGATCGTCGGAAGAAATATCAATAACCTCAGATACGCAGATAACACCATGCTTATGGCAGAAAGTGAAGAAGAACTAAAGAGGCTCTTGATGAAGGTGAAAGAGGAGAGTGAAAAGTTGGCTTAAAACTCGACATTCAGAAAACGAAGATCATGGCATCTGGTCCCATCTCTTAATGGCAAATAGATGGGGAAACAATGTCAGTGAGAGACTTTATTTTTAGGGCTTCAAAATCACTGCAGATGGTGACTGCAGCCATGAAATTAAAAGATGCTTGCTCCTTGGAAGAAAAGCTATGACCAACCTAGACATCACATTAAAAAGCAGAGACGTCACTTTGCCAAAAAGGTCCATCTAATCAAAGCTGTGGTTTTTCCAGTAGTCATGTATGGATGTAAGAGTTGGACTATAAAGAAAGCTGAGCACCAAAAAAATTGATGCTTTTGAACTGTGGTGTTGGAGAAGACTCTTGAGAGTCCCTTGGACTGCAAGGAAATCTAAGCAGTCCATCCTAAAGGAAATCAGTCCTGAACATTCATTGGAAGGACTGATGCTGAAACTCCAATACTTTCGCCACCTGATGTGAAGAACTGAGTCGTTTGAAGAGACCCCGACGTTGGGAAAGATTGAAGGTGGGAGGAGAAGGGAATGACAGAGGATGAGATGAATGGATGGCATCACCAGCTCTATGGACATGAGTTTGAGTAAGCTCTGGGAGTTGGTGATGGACAGAGAAGCCTGGTGTGCTGCAGTCCATGGGATTTCAAAGGACTGAGTGACTGAACTGAACTGAATGAAACATGAATACAACTCTCCCCATACATTTTAAACTGCTTTATCTACTACTGCATAATATATTATTTTTATAGAAAAATTTATATTAGTGAAATGTTGAATTCTTTGAGAAAAAATAAATGATAATATGCTCATGACTCTCCTACTATGGGGATTTTCCACAGTAGTAAAAGCAATTTTTTTTTTCTTTCAAGTTGAAAGCAACATAATTTAAAAATCATAGTTATTTTTGCGCCTTTTTATAGGTCAAACATCTGTATGGTATAACTGTGTTTGAAGACTACTTATATGCAACTGATGCTGATAACTTCAACATCATAAGGATAAACCGATTTAATGGTAGTGATATTCATTCATTAATTAAAATGGAAAATGCTAGAGCAATCCGAATCTATCAAAAAAGAATTCAACCAACAGGTAAGATTCCAACAGTTCTTCATAGCCTTCATAATGGTGAATTGAATGGAGATATGACTCTTGTGCCTTTGTGTGGTGTCAAAGTGGGTGAGCCATAAATTCTCTGTTTTGATAGCAAAAATGTACATGTCTGCATGATAAAATATAATAGAGCTCCCTTCCAAAGTCTAAATGACAAATTGTTCAGTTCCTAGTGGATCATTTCTACAGCCATAGAATTGAAATGATGGCTGGATTTAAATTCAGGAAGGAACTTTCACTCTTGATGTATGTATACAGAAAACTCAGATGCTGAGATGCTAGAGTTTTTATTTTATCATTCTAGGAGACAACCTTCAAGTCAGGTGACTTTCTTGCAGTATCTGTCTAGTTTTTATTTCAGTCACTTGGGGGTCTCTTGATTAACTTCCCAACCATTCCTTAACACAAGTTAATTCAAAATAATTTTCACCAAGAAGGCTGCAACATTGCTAACTATCCCTGGAAAATTATTTTGCATTGTAAGTTAATGATGCTTGTTCATCAATACAACGTAGGCTCAATTATATAGAGAATAATGTAACATACAAAACTATCACCCGAATTTTCATTATCTTTTTGTGCTTCAAATTAAAACTAATTTAGAATTATTTATCTATTAACATAAATTCAATTTAGGCAAAGTATTGTTACACATATGTTTACAGGAAATTCAGACTTGGGATTCTGTAGATAAAGATTTAAATTTGGTCTTATTAATTTACCAATTATTTTTTTTATCCTTTATTAATACTATGTGCCAGGAACTATTTTATGTACATTGAGAATACAGCTGAGTAAAACAGACTAAAACATTATTTACCTTATAAGATTTGCATTGTTTTAAAAAAATACATAATGTTTTTCTTTTAAAGTAAGTAAATTATTATATTAGAAGATAATAAGTGCTATGGAGAGAGAGAAAGTAGATGAGTGTCATGAATAGGATTAGTTTACAATTTTATATTTAATGATCAGAGGAAATTGCATTGAAAGATAAAATTGCATGAAGACTTGGAGTAATTAAAGAAGAGAGACAGATAGAAAGATCAGTCAGCTCAGTTGTGTCCAACTCTTTGTGACCCCATGGGTTGCAGCACCCCAGGCTTCCCTGTCCATCACCAACTCCCAGAGCTTGCTTAAATTCATGTCCGTCAAGTTGGTGATGCCATCCAACCATCTTATCCTCTGTGGTCCCCTTCTCCTCCTGCTGTCAATCTTTCCCAGCATCGGATCTTTTCCAGAGAGTCAGTTCTTCACATCAGGTGGCCAAAGTATTGGAGCTTCAATGAGGAAAAACATGCTTGGATAGTGGATAGTTAAGTGAGCAGTAAGGAGACCCATATGTCTGAAGCAGAGCAAACACAAGGAAGAGAAGCAGGCAATTAAGTTGGAAAAATGAAGGAGAACAATAACTAGTAGGGCCCCGCAGACAGTTATAAAAAAGTTTGCTTATACTCTGCATGACATGGATAGTCCTTAGGTAGAGGAGTCTCAAAATCTGACTTAGTTTTTAAAAAAACCAGTAGGGTTGCTATGTTGACAGTAGGCTATGGGGAACAAAGATGGAAGGTTAGAGATGACGGTGGATTGGACCAAGATGGTAGCAGTGAAGGTGGTGAAAAGTAGACTGAGGATATATTTGAAGATATTACCAACAGGAGTTCCTGATGAATTTGATATGAGTTGTACATTTAAAAGAGAGGCAAAGGTGATGACAATGTGTTGAGCTGAGTAATTGGAATTACCAAGTTATTTCTGAGATTTAGGAAAACTAAGTTTGGAGCAAGTTGGGTGCAAATAACATATATATATATATATATATATATATATATATATACACACACATATATTATTTTGAGTGCCTGTCATAAATTCAGGAGGAGATATCAAGAAGCTATTTGAATATACAAGACTGGATTTCAGGGGAAAGTCTTAGCTAGACATAGCAATTGAGCATCATTGGCATATAGATGACCTTTTTTTTCCTTTTAAAAGAAAGTAAAATGGATGTGATCACCAAGGAAGTAACTATAGATTGGCTATTGGTTTTAACAGTGTGACGCTTGTAGGGATCTGACAAGTGCAGTTTTGTGGTGAGGAGAATGTCTGGTTAGAACAGATCTGAGAAAGGAAAGAAATAAATTGTACAAAATGAGCATGGATAATTTTGAAAAGTATTGATATTAGATGAAGCAGGGAAATGGGGAGCTGATGGAAGGGTTGCTTGGGAATTAAGATTAAAAGTAGTATTTTCCCTCCAAGATGCAGAAGCAATGGCAGATTTATATGCCGATGGGCATGATCCAAAGGAGAGAGCAAAAGTAGTGAAGAAAGTGAAAAAGTGCAGACTTGCTAATTAGCTGACAAAAGATGTTCTCTAGAGTAGAAATGGGGTGTGATTGGAAAGTAAAAGCAATGCTTTTGGGCAAAACAGATAGTTAAACTACACTACAGCTATCTTTTCATTTAGAGAACATGGAACATAAAAAGCAGAGCATAGTTTTCAAAAGCACATAAGTTTTAATATTAGAAGAAAATTATCATATTATTCATCACAATTCCAAGTGGTGATTAAAAAGAAATGTACTTACTATCATATAAAAATCTTACTGATTTTATTCCTTTTCTCTTTGACCTGTGTTTCTTTTTCTCATCTTCTCCACCTAGTGCTTTTCCTATTTTTTGTTTTGTTTTGTTTTTCTCTAATTTCTACATTCATGAAATATTTTACTATTCCATAATATCTATATGCAAACTCAACCTTCTCCTTTAACAGTTACAATGCACACACACACACACACACACAATTCATGTGTGGGAGGGTTCTCCAAATGACAATGAACACAAAATTGAAAAAAAAAAATGAATTCAGCACTTCTCAATAAAGGTGATCACTGAATCACATTTATTCTAGTTTAGTGTGCTTGTGTGCTTAGTCATTCAGTCATGTCCAACTCTTTGCGATCCTCTGTCCATGGGATTTTGCAGGGAAGAATACTGAAGTGAGTTTCACAACAAACTGTGGAAATTTTTTTAAAGAGATGGGAATATCAGACCACCTGACCTGTCTCCTGAGAAGTCTGTATGCTGGTCAAGAAGTAGCAGTTAGAACCAGAAGGAGTACATCAAGGCTCTGTATTGTCACCCTGCTTATTTAACTTCTATGTAAAGTACATCATACGAAATGCAGGACTGGATGAAGCACAAGCTGGAATCAAGATTTCTGGGAGAAATATCAATAACCTCAGATACACAGATTACACCACCCTTACAGCAGAAAGTGAAGAACCTCTTGAAAGTGAAAGAGGAGAGTGAAAAAGTTGGTTAAAACTCAACATTAAAAAGACCAAGATCATGGCATCTGGTCCCATCACTTAATGGCAAATAGATGGGGAAACAATAGAAACAGAGACTATTTTTTTGCACTCCAAAATCATGGCAGATGGTTACAGCAGCTGTGAAATTAAAAGACACTTGCTCCTTGGAAGAAAAGCTATGCCAAATATAGATAGCACATTAAAAAGCAGAGGCATTACTTTGCTGATAAGGGTCCAGTTAGTCAAAGCTATGGTTTTTCCAGTAGTCATGTATGGATGTGTGAGTTGGGCCATAAAGAAAGCTGAGCCCCGAAGAATTGATTCTTTTGCACTGTTTTGTTGGAGAAGACACATGAGAGTCTCTTGGACTGCAAGGAGATCAAACCAGTCAATCCTAAAGGAAATAAGTCCTGAATATTCATTGGAAGGACTGATGCTGATGTTGAAATTCTAATACTTTGGCCTGATGAGAAGAACTGACTCATTTGAAAAGACCCTGATACTGGGAAAGATTGAAGGCAGGAGGAGAAGGGGACCACAGAGGATAAGATAGTTGGATGGAATCACCAACTCAATGAGCATGAGATTGAGCAAGCTCCAGGAGTTGGTGATGGACAGCAAATCCTGGAGTGCTATAGTACATGGGCTTGCAAAGAGTCAGACACTTAGCAGGGTCAGTCAGTCACTAAGTCTAATAGTACATTATTTCAGAAGAAATCCTTTTCTGCTTTAACTACAAACCTGGGATATTTTAGCAATATTTTTTTTGTATTTGTCACAGATATGTATATTTTTTAAGTGTGATAAACATAAAAAACATAAAAGCATTTTACCTCTTACAATTTTTTTTAAAGGTAGCCTTAGGAGTATTTGGGCAAATCCCTACCTTCCATGGGGTTTAAACTCTTTTCCAATTGATTATGATATGATATAGTTGGGTAGATAGATTATTTTTCTAGAATTCCCTTTTCTGTGCTGTCAAAGTTTCAACATACTAATGCATGTAATTATATCTCCTTTGGAGAATTTCAAGCATGCTGTTTTTCATTTGTTGTAGTCAGAAGCCATGCGTGTGAAGTGGATCCATATGGAATGCCAGGGGGATGTTCTCACATCTGTCTGCTCAGCAGCAGTTACAAAACACGGACCTGTCGCTGCAGGACTGGCTTCAACTTGGGAAGTGATGGCAGGTCATGCAAAAGTATGTTATTGAAAAATCAAACATTTGCCAGCAGCTAATGCTTCAGAGTAGGATTCTTAGTATTAATTAGGAGCATCAATGTCAGTTAAATGTGAGCTATCACCAGGTCAAATTCACTGTGAAATGTATACTAGACATTTTTCTCAAAATCAATATTTAGGTTTATTTTTTCTTTTGTATGTGCATGGTAATGTGAATGAGAAACCTAATTAGACTGTAGAATCACTAAATTTATGGATCTTTGGGAAACATACTTTAGGGAAGATTTTTAGGAAATCCTTTCCTTAATTACCTAAAAAATGTTTGTGATCTAATGAGCCTCAATCATTGGTTGGCCAGATTTTCCCTTTTCTGAACCAAGATGCTGCTTCTAATAATCGGTGTGTTGTTTAGTCCAACAGAAATCCTCATAAAGTAATGCTTCACCTTAGCAGCATTGGGGGGTGAAATTTATTTTATTATTTCATTTTCCATGTAACCAGAGCTATACTAATTAAATATCAATCTTTTTAATAATTTTGTTGAAAAGCTTTCTAGTAGCTAGACCTTTATTTTATTTCTGATATATGCCAAAAAATTTCATTGTTCTTAATTGTTCATAATCAGATATAGTATTAATGTTCCTCATAGAGATGGTATCCATGTCGAGACTATCAGTCTATTTCCCAAATACCATAATTTTTAAGGTTATAATGTCTTCTTTTTACAGTGTATATTTAATTTTTCTTAACTTTTGTTAATTTTAAATTTTGCACAAGTATAATTAAGGTCTTCATAATCAGATATAATATTAATATCTCTCATAGAAATGGTATCCATGTTGAGACTAACAGTCTTTAAATGTTTCCCCAAAACCATACTTTTTTATATTTATCTCTCTTTCATCATGACCTTTTTTTTCTGTCTGTTCTGTTTCTGTGGTCACTGCCCTGCCATCTCTTTCTTTCTTGCCATTGGCTTGCTAAAGATGGTGAGATGAGACCTCTAAATTTATTATAATTTTAAATCTAAGTGGCTAGAATTCATAGCATAAGTACTTTTAAATTAAGAACCCAAAAGGCTTAACTGTGATAAAATATATGCATTTTTGTACTGTTTAAAATTTCTAACTTTGTAGCAAATGCTAGGAATATTATAGAGACACCAACTCTGATGTTCACGAAGTCCTCTAGATAATTGAGGACACTGTGTCAGAAGCCTCAAGATAGGAGGTGTGTGTGTGTAACCAGCCTTTAAGCCACTCTGGTTACCACTTGGAAAGTGATGGCATGTCATACAAAAATGTAAACATGCACACTTATGCATATATAAATATACATGCATGTGTAGGTGTGCGTATACATGTTTGTTATATGGGAAAACCAAACCAAAAGACCCTCTTCCTTTCCTCTTGATATACACGAAAGAAAAAGATTGATGTGGAAAAATTGTTTCTCCACCACTAGGTGTATGTATATTAGCAGAAGCAGCAAAAGGTGGTTTCATTTCCACATTCCAAACTCAAGCTAGTACATCCTTAGTACTAACTCAACTTTATATGCATACATGCTTGGAGGAAAAATTTAATAGCAGACTTTCATAAGCTTCAGTTGTCTCTAACACAGTGATCAATCAAAGTACTTGCGTGTGTGTTAAGTCGCTTCAGTCAGGTTCAACTCTTTGTGATTCTGGACTGTAGCTCTCCCGGCTCCTCTGTCCATGGGATTTTCCAGGCAAGAATACTGGAGTGGGTTGCCATTTCCTCCTTCAAGGGATCTTTCCAACTCAGGAATCCAACAGCCTCCTTTATGTCTCCTGAATTGGCAGGTACATTCTTTATCACTAGTGCTCCTGGGAAGCCCTCAATCATGGTAAATTAAATTAACATTTAAATTAACAGAAACAACAATATCTATTTTAAGCAGAAAGGATCAAACACAAATAGATAGGTACTTAAAAAATCATTGAGGTGCCTGAAGCAGCAGCTTCTAGACTGACTCAGGGATTTTCCTTTTATAGCCACCACAGGTTAACCTGGCTTAAGCTGAAACATCTACCACCATCAGAAGCTAGGGCATCAGGAGGCCACAAATAGCAATGATAACTTCAAAAACACCATTTTATCTGAGTTCTACTGACTAAGAAGTTTGCAACATAATTATTAGCTTCAGAAATTAAATATACTGGCAAACAAAACAAAGCACAATCAAAAGAAGCCTTTTTCCTTGCCACTTGATATACACAATAGAAGATTAATGTAGAAAAATTCAGTTTCTCCATTAGATGAATACCAGCAGAAGCAGCCAAATATGGTCTCATTTTCACATTCCAAACTCAAGTTAGTATATCTTATACTAAGTCAACTTGGATTTAGGTACTTAAATAAAAATTAGAGCCATGGCTATATTAGTGTCTGTGGAGTGTAATTTTTAGTTTTCAATTGTCTATAACAGAAGAAAACACATTAGAAGAAAGTTAAAGTACCCAGTGATTGAAAAAAAAAAAAAACTGAATAAAACAATGGGAAAACAGTTACCATTTTTGTTTAAAACATGCATGTACATGTATACACGTATTAAACTGATTAGGTCTACTGATTACTAATTAATGCATCAATTAAAAATAAATATATGTTAGCAGAAATAAATGTTAGCAAAAATGAATATTGAGAAACCAGTGTTCTTATGCATCACTAATAGAACTGGAAAATCTATATATAATATACTATAATATATTATATGTTATAAATTGATATCACTATTGGAAAGACATTTGATAATACATACAAAAGACACAAAACTGATAACATCCTTTAGCATCTACTTTTGACTAAAGAAATCCATTGTAAATGCATGTATGATAACAAAACCCCAGAAACCATCTAAATATCCTACAATTGGTAAGGAGCTGACTATATTATATTGCCTCTCTAACAATATACTGCCATTGATACTGCCTCTCTAACATGATACTGCCATTGAAAAGAATGTTTTAAAGATCTTTTAATAACAGAAAAAAGTATTGTTAAATTTTTTTAAGTGCTAAAATGCATACTTAAGATCCCATTTAAAAAATAAAGTATTCATATAATGTTGGTAGGAAATTCAGAGGAACGTTAATTTTCAAATGAATTTACTTTTTAATAGTGTAAAATGATATTGTTTTAAAAAAATAAAAAGTAGGTAAACACTGAGCGGTTGTAAGAGTAATGAGAGAAGAGGGCTGTTAATATTGCTCAACCAGTAATTCCAGTTCTGGAAGTATATACTAAGGGATCATCTAAGAAACTATATAAAATACCAGGTTGAAAAATGCATATCTAAGTGTTATTATAATAGGAAGATAAAACCAACTGAGGAATGATTTGACAAATTATCATATATTAGACTGACCCTACTTAAGAAATGTTAAGACTTAATGGATCAACATAGAATATAATTTTAATGCTAAGATTTAGTAATAAAAACAGAATGCAAAAGTGTCCTCTTCTTACTAGTGTGCATTAGAAAAATAGCTAGACAAATTAAAAATAGTCACACAGAGGCATATAATATATCCATGAAAATGAATAAGAACTATAACAAGCAGAGATGAATATCAAGTATATAATAATAAAATCAACTCATAGCACACATGCAGTTCAAACATGCAAAAGTCAAACAATCTACTGTTGAGAAATACAAACAACTTATGTGCCAAAACTTCTAAAAATTACATGATAAACAATATCCATATTATTGTATATAACCAGAGAAATTGGTTGTCTCTGGGATGGAAAGGAATAGATTTTGGGACATGTGCATGCATTCTAACATCCTGGAGATATTCTTAAGATCTGTGCTAGGTACATGAGATATGTTTTATTTTTATTCTTTAAATATTAAAATTATATATACTATATACTTAATATGGGCTTCCCTGGTGGCTCTGATGGTAAAGAATCCGCCTACAGTGTGGGAGACCTGGGTTCGATCCCTGGGTTGGGAAGATCCCATGGAGGAGGGCATGGCAGCCTACTGCAATATTCTTGCGTGAATAATCCCCATGGACAGAGGAGCCTGGTGGGAGTCCATGGGGTCACAAAGAGTCAGACATGACTGAGCAACTAAGCACAGCACCATATTCATTAACACTAATTTTGAAAGAAAATAAGAGAGACAATATATAAAATGATAATATAGTTTGCATTGAAGGTGTTGGGTTTATGAGTATTTACTTTGTTTTTCTTTTTTCTCCAAATTTTAATAATGTAGTTACTTTAAGTTAATAGGAATCACATTTACGATATATTTATCCAAATATAATAGTCTTATATATCTTCAGTTTTAATGAAACTTTATATGTTTTCCATTCTGTATGAAATTTTCCCTTCAAATTATATAACTAAACTAAGTATAATGTGCCCTAGCAACAGGAGAGCCTTGCATGTAGTTTCATATAAACGTCAAAATAAGTTCATTCATTCTGTAGAAAAAACTTCCTTGATTCTGGCATTTTAACCCAGGACACAGATTTTTGTTTTCTTTAGTTTTTGATAAAGGCTGTGTTGTATGTCAGTTACTGGCAGACAGCATTAACCTCTAAAGTTCTAATTACGATATGGAAGAAGAAGTCATGCTGTAACTGGCATTTGATTTCATTTCTTAAAGAAATAAATCACATGTTCATACAAACTAATATATTCGGTGCAAATTATGTGATAGTGTGTGATTATTTTTGCTTCCCTTGTTAGTCTGCAATGCAAAATTCTGAGTAGGGGGCATGTTTTAAATATTCTGAAGTTTTCAACATTGTCAAACATAATGAATGCCATAGTTAGTATCTACAGATGTGTTAGATAGATTGTAATGAGTTGTAAAATTAAATGTGCTGGATGTTTCCATAAATGTACATTTTATACTTACAAGTTATCAATTATTTATCATGTTTTTGCTACATAGACAGTTACAGACTGAAGAATAATTAACTTAATACAACCTATTCATGGAAGTAATTTCTGTTTGAATTAAAGTAATACAATTAGCTGGCTGGCCTTCTTACATCAAGATACATTTGGCATATTTTAGGGTTTAATTTTTGGTATTGAATTTAAAAAACACTAATTGTGCCAGTTAATTAAACAGTGGCATTATGCATTGTAAAGAAGATTAGGCAGTATCGGTTGTTTATGTTTGTAATCTTTCTTCTGCAGGACCAAAGAATGAGTTGTTCCTCTTTTATGGGAAAGGACGCCCAGGAATTGTTAGAGGAATGGACTTGAATACCAAAATAGCTGATGAATACATGATCCCCATAGAGAATCTGGTAAACCCACGCGCTTTAGATTTTCATGCAGAAACCAGTTATATCTACTTTGCTGACACCACCAGTTTCCTAATTGGCCGGCAGAAAATAGATGGCACAGAACGAGAAACCATCCTGAAAGATGGTAAGTGACAATGCGTAACACAGATTTCAGACTGCCCACAAACAAAGCATTTTAAAGGATAAATCTAATGTCTGTCAAGCTAAATTTAAGAAGAATCCAAGTGACTGTTGATTTAAAACTATTTGTTAATTTCATTTTCTTTAGTACTAATATTTCTAATGCTTTTTTCCACATACCAGCTTATTAAAACTTTCATTGTAAAATAGAATTGCAATTGTCTTCTATGCTTTAAATATTATGGGAATTAAATTGAGCAATGTATCCACCTTCATGGGAAATGTAGATTTACACTTTTATGTTTACAGTGATATACAGTAGAACATAAGATTTAATAGGACATCAGAGACTCTTTTAATACTCGGTTCTTACTAGGATATTGGTCATGTTGCTCAAAGTGCATTAAAAATATCAGTGTCCCTATTATCATCACAATTCTTGCATAGTGTTTTTGATTTTATAAGACATTGCACATTGAGTTCTTTAGAGTTACTCTTGAAATGTCCAATTATCTGCAGATAAATTTTTGTATCTATTTTTATTATAAATACATATGTTATTGCATATATTTAAGTATATATGCATATACTTTATTAAAATCAGTGAGTTTCATAAATTGCTTGGTTTAGAACAACCAATCAATTAACAAAATTATATAACTTTTATATGAGTAGAAAACATCTGTAATAATCAGGCACACTATATCTTTGACAGCTAGTTACCTATAGGCATGTTGCTAATGATTCTGGACTTCAGTTTCCTCACATATACAGTTTGCTTACTTCTCAAATATTTAAAAAACTGCTTGATTTAAGGACATTAATCATATGCTTATTATATGAAGGACACTGTACTAGCTATCAGAGGAGATAAAATAAATGTTAAGAAATTGCTACTGTCTTCAAGAAGTTCATAATCTACCTTTGGAGATAATATAAGCATCTCCAAAATATAAAGACTTTGTAGCATTTAATTTAACAAGTTCAGAGCTGGCCCAAAGAGATGCATGATTAATGGAGAATGTCTTTGTAATAAGAATACACAGGAAGTAAGAGAGATTTTTTTTTTCAAGATTTTTTTAAAATGTATATATATATTTTAATTTGGCTGCATTTGGTCTTAGCTGTGGCACATGGAATCTTTATTGAACATATGAGATCTTTCACTGTGGTGCACACAGGACTCTCTGGTTGTGGCACAGAGGCATGCAGACTTGGTAGCTGCTTCCCGACAACTGGGATCATAGTCCATCATCAAAGATCAAACTTGCATCCCCTGAATTGCAAGGCTCATTCTTAACCACCGGACCATGGTGGAAGCCCCAGAGTTGTCTTTATGTGGGGAGTCTCAGAGAACTTTTTTCTGAAGAAAGTGGTATTTGACCTAGAGCTTAAAGGAAGAATGTCAAAGGGAAGTGGAAGATACTTCAGCATCAGGAATTCCAAGAGAAAACAAAACACCAAAAAACATACCCAAGAAAGAGGATGAGAAGAACATTAAATAGGTCATTACTGTAGGTTTAATTTACAGGTAATGATGACAGAGCAGCTGTGGATCCCAAAAGGTGGTGAAATCAGAAGCCTTAAAGGTGAGGTGAAAGGGCTGGATAGAATCCTGAAGGGGTAAGAGGAAATCATTTTTTAGCCAAGGAATAATGTGAATGAAAAGATGTTTTGGAGACTCAGTTTGATAGTGGAGTAGAGTGAATCAGATAGTGGAAGAAGAGAAAAGTAGAGAAAAAGTAAAGAAAAAGTAGAGAAAAGCAGGGAAATAGACTAAAATTATTTACAGCATGAGTGGTAGTGAATGGTGATGTCTCCTGTCTTGTAGAGGAATTGGGGGCAGCCTGAGAAGATGATTCATTCACTGCATGTTCACTTTAATCCAAACCTTTAATGATAAAATGTATACCTTCTGCAAGTGACAAATGAAGTCCTAAAATGAAGAATATCCTTGTTTTTGTCTTTTTTATAGTTTACTGATTAAGGCAATATAAATTTACCATGACTTAAACACCCAAGGAGTGTCTGATTAGAGTTAAGATTTTTACTCTAAATTGAACGAGGCAGGGGCTGTCTGCCTACTTTTCTCTGAAATGCAATACCAGATACTAGGAACCTGACAATTTTAGAAGGACAATGAACTTACATATTCGAATTACATGCATTTGGATTGCTCTCATTTTGACGTAGACATTTTTAAGAGGGACTGAAATGTAATATAGAGGATTCTTGGTTTCTTTTCAAAAAGTGTCAGTTCCTGTGCTATGAATGAATGTTCCAGCTAACAGTTGTAACTTTGGTAACCATATCTTCTCAGTGACATTGGGGTTTTGTATATTCTACCCCAGCAACAGAGGTCAACTCAAATAGCTATTTGACTGCCAGGCATGTTCTGTACAGTGTGTACACTGTTGCGTTGGCAGCAGGAAGGTTATAAAAGCATTTTGTTGATTGTCATACCTGAATATATGTTCAGCATCTTGATAACCCTAGAGAAGGTATAGCTTAATATCATTTTTGTTAGTTTATATTATTTCTTATCAGTAAGGAGAATAATAATAGACTTTATGCTACAAGATTAGCATGTCAGAACAGAACTTACATTTGGCAAAT
The DNA here is from genome assembly GCF_019923935.1 of Bubalus bubalis. NCBI lineage: Eukaryota > Metazoa > Chordata > Mammalia > Artiodactyla > Bovidae > Bubalus > Bubalus bubalis. The sequence goes on from NC_059158.1 coordinate 108,010,172, forward strand.
GAAAACTTGTGATTCTTGGGATCGGAAAAGTTAAGTTCTGTATGTGTTCACTCATTTAACTAGATTGTCTACCAACTAACCTGAAGACTGAGAACTAATGCTTGGTTTGACAAATGATTTTGTAAGCTTAATAGAAATTCTGAACTTAGATATACGCTTCATGATTTTGCTGATTTTACATCAAACATAAACATCTTGGTCATATCCTCTAAAAGCTCAGATTCTTTGTATATAAGAAAAAAAAAACAGCACTTCAAGGAAAATACATATCTTTATTCATTTTTTGGATTTTGTTTTTCTCTTATTTTATTGAAAACTATCTAAATGTGACATATCTTATAGTCTTTCTGTAATATTGTGAATTAAAACAGTACATAGTTCTATAAGTAAGAAAGAAAAACTTACCCATTTGAGATATTTGCAAATATCTCAATAATTATGGAAAATATCTATGAAATGAAGACATATTAGTGATTAAAAAATATAGACTTTCTATAAGGACAAAATATTTACCAGTCTTTATTTTGTTTTACTCTTCATTATTTTTGCCAAATTCTGGTAGCATTTATACTCTTGATCTCTTTTAGTTAATTACTAGATTTATTTATTTGTCTGGTCAATGAATATTCATTTACTGCCTTCTCTAAACCAGGTGCTGTTCTAGGTGATGGGAATGCTGCAGTAAATAGCTTGAAGCTTCATATTTAGTTGACATCCAAGTGGTGAAAAATAGATATTAAATAAACACATAAATAAACAAGATAATAATAAATGTTCTAAAAAAAAAGATATCAACAGGAAGCAAAAATAGATGAAATGGACAGATAATTGAGATTAGTCATTCTTTGGGCTTCCCTTGTGGCTCAGATGGTAAAGAATCCGCCTGCAATACGGGAGACCAGAGTTTGATCCCTGGGTCGGGGAGATCCCCTGGAGAAGGGAATGGTACCCACTACAAGATTCTGGCCTGGAGATCCCCTGGAGAAGGGAATGGATACCGACTCCAGTATTCTGGCCTGGAGAATTCCATGGACTGTATAGTTCGTGGGGTTGCAAAGAGTCAGACAGTTACCAAAAGAGTCAGCCATTACAGTCATTCTGTTAACTGAATTAGGTTTTATGAACCCTCACTTGAACCTCAACCCAACCCAGCCCACTGCCTCAGTGGGGAGGGTTCTTCACCCATTTGGATCTGCACAGTCAAAAATGAAACTGAAGCTGAGATTGAAGCAACACAATCATTATTCAATTGCCAGAGAATGGAAGTTAATCACAAATCAACTTCTTGCCCAAAAGGCTTTTTTTTAATTAATTATTTTTAATTGGAGGATAATTGTTTTACAATATTGTATTGGGTTTTGCTGTACAGCAACATGAATCAGCCTTAGGTATGTGTTTGCCCCTCCCTCCTGTACCTCTCTCCCACCTCCCACCCCATTCCACTCCTCTTAGGTTGTCACAGAGTACCAGGTTTGAGCTCACCCAGGGGACAATTAGGGCAAGATTTTAAGGGTAAGGCTAACGAGGGGGAAGCATATGTACTGGTTTTGTGGGAATAGGTGGGTTCTTCCTGGATCTAGGGTGTTACTCTTTTCTATCCTTAAATGGTCCTCTGGTCTCTCTCGGCTGGAAGTGGCTCACATCATCATGTACAGACAGGGGTCTTATAAATACAAGATGGTAATGAAATGCAGGGTGACATTTGTCTCACTTTTGAAGTTGAACCAGTTTGCAACAGTTTTCTTATAGTGAGACTCTTGTTTCTGTACTGTGAACAACTAGAGGGTATGGTTAGTTGTGATTTTCTGCAAAGTTTCCTGGAGGGAAGGCTTCCCGGGTAGAGCTAGTGGTAAAGAACCTGCCTGACAATGCAGGAGATATAAGAAATATTGGTTTGTTCCCTGGGTTGGGAAGATCCCCTGGGAGATGGCATGGCAACCCACTCCAGTATTCTTGCCTGGAGAATCCCATGGACAGAGGAGCCTGGTGGGCTAAAGTCCATGGGATCACAAAGAGTCAAACATGACTGAAGGGACTTAGCACACATGCATGCACTGGGAGGGTGGGCCTGGGGTATGATTCCAGGGCAATAGCCTTGGTAACAATTCTTATGGATATAATCATTACTTTCTCTAACAGAACAAGACAAATGTTCTTTATAAGATTGAATTAATGTTTATCTTCTTGATGTCTTATCCAAGATCCATTTTTCATGGCAGAATAAATTAGAATTTCCAGCAGAAAGGGAAAAATATGAAAATAGTAACTTAGTATTCAAGTTATAATTGCATATACTCTATTAGTGCAGTACTTGTTTTTAAGCTATATAAGTTAATTCTACTGGGATACATATATCCAAATAGAAGGCATGTTAAACTAATCTTTCACATTGTTTCATATCTTTAAAGTATATTAAAACAAAACCACTCAAAACCTTTTTCCTGAGTTTGAAAGTTATTAATGCCTGCAGCTACAACAGAAAAACTGTAGTTTCAATAGCTCCCATAATTAAACTGTAGCCTTGAGGTCATCAAGTTTGTGTTAATTTGTAATAATAGCCACAGGAACTAATGCAAAGTCTATGCTCTTAGCACTTTGTTATTCTGACCTTACATATTAATACTTCTTAAGGTAGATTCTACTTGATTGAGATCTGGAGTGAGTAGACATCTCCACACCTCAGAGTCTTCCTTTAACTGAAGACAGGATCCATTAAGTTAGAGAACAGTGAATAACTTTGGGCAGCATGTAAGATAGGCTTTCTTTTTTGATAGGAGTAGAAATGTAGCCATGAGGAAGAGGAGACAGTCTTTCTGGCAAAACATCTTCCAGTTGATGTGTTTAAATCTGTTGGCATACAATCAAAATATCAAACGGTGTATTTATGTGATTTTTTGTGATTGCTTGTCCAGCATCTGAAGGGTTAAACTGTATTCTTCACTCAGTCTCATCTCCAGTGTCTCCATACTGCCCTGGAGTATTTTAGAATCCAACAGTTCCTCCAGGTTTGTGTTGAAATATATGATATTGTACCTGAGCCATAAATTATTAATTGATACTCCATCATTGTAACACTTACCTGCTACCATAACTGCCACCACATACACACACACACACACACACACACACACACACACACACACACACTCACATACACACACAACCACCAACTTAAGACACACTTCAGAATTCTAAAAATATTCCCAGGCCTCTATTGTAACCAATACTAGGGTAGCCACTCAAAACAGATTATAGGATGTGATCTGTCTTCAAATGACACCTACCTGAGAGTAAGAATATAATTTTTGTTTCTGGAGATCACCATTTGTTCTTGGATTCCAATGAACTTTACCATTATATAAATCTTTAAGAATTTCAAGTGTCTCATTGAGTGTTATAGTTGATGAAATAAACATGGTGAGATATCATCAATAAATTATGAAAGTTAGAAAGTTCCCTTGAACATAACATAGTCATTATGCCTTGCAAAACACTTTAAAATTAAGAACAAGCCTTTATTATCTGCTATTAGATTGCAGGTGAATATCAGTCTCATTTTTCTGTCGTTAACTCCAACTTTTTCATAAAGAAGAACTCTAAAGACTCTGGGAGATGTAGACTCTGACCAACCATTAAAGGAAATAATGAATACATTTGTCAGCCATGAGACATTTCCTAATTAAAACTGTGAAGTAGAGATTTGCAAGCATTTGCAACTCTTGAGAATCTAATGGATATTGTTGTCCTGCTGAGTAGCTAGGTTATGGCCTGTTTGTACACACTGACTCTTGTTGATTATCAATAAGATGTTTTCCCAGAGTTTGCTGGAGATTTGAGTCCTGAAAACATTGGTTCAATTCATGTTTAGTTTGCATATTTCTCATAGTTATTGATGTTTCTCATGAAGTGTATGAGATATTTGGAAAAAAAAAACTTTAAGCCAATAAATGTCTTTTTTTCCCTGAAAAGTTGGCATTAATGTGAAATCTAGGTTCTAAAATACATTAATTCATAAAAAAAATAGAATTGGCCATGTGGCTAATAGGTTACTATAAACATAAAAAACAGCTTTCCCTTTGTTTCTACCCAACACAGGAATATATACATATGCACAAGCATGGACAAAGAGCTTACCACACACACACACACACACAAGCTAAGTAGACTTAGAAGTTTCTGTGAAGTCCACTGTGAAAAGATCAAACATGAAATACTTCATAATCTCCAAAGTACCAATGAAATATTATTACAAATATGACTGTTGCATTAAAATTATGATCATTACAACTTTTTGCACATGTTAAATAAATGTCAAGTTTCAGCATGAATTGAAAGAAATACATCCAACCTAGTTGCTTAATTATTCTTAGCATTAAATAATCTTTATTACTTTAGAAACCACTTGAGAATCCTCTGTTAACCTAGGACTGGTATTATAATCATTGATTATAATTGTGCTTTTGCTTAGGTTAATATAAATTTCTGATGAAAAATAAAAATTTGATAAATCAGTCTTGGCAGATTTTACTATGAGAGATCTAAAATGGATATGCTAGCTCAAATTGTGGTGACAGCTAATACCACAATACAGGCTGAGCAAGTTCCCTTAAAACTAGTCTTTTTGAGAGGATTTTAAGGGAGTGATAATAGTCATTGTCTATATAACAAATAGGTTAAATAATGTGACTCTAACCTATCTAAAGCATAATTTTATTTTTGCCTTTTATTGACTGTTAAAATGTATTCAGTAGAGTGAATATTCCTATCCTATAGAAAAACTTGGTCAAATCCCAGTCCTTTCTGCAACAGCCAGATCTCTCCACATGTTAAGTCAGATGCACAGCCTCAGTTTGGTAATTAGCATGCTCATTCCACCATATACACATATATGAAAGGGAAAGTGTTAGTCACTCAGTCGTATCTGACTCTCTGCAATCTTACTAACTGTAGCCTACCAGGCTCCTCTGTCCGTGGAATTCTCCAGGCAAGAATACTGGAGTGGGTTGTGATTTCCTTCTCCAGGGGTTTCCAACCCAGGGATGGAATCTGGATCTCTTATATTGCAGGCAGATTCTTTACCATCTGAAAATTCAGTGTATCATCAAATCTTCCCACTCATGTTGTTTTCTGGCCAGAAAAAAGGAAAGAAAGGTAAGTTTGGTTCATTCTTTCTGTGCCTTGCATTTCTTTTTCTTGCAATGCCTCCTAGCTTGCTAGTGAGTTTCCAACGCCCACTCACTTCTCAGCACTGATATGAAGAGGTGAGAGAGTAAGATTGGTTAGGAATGATGGTGAAGTGAGTGAAGTGAAGTCGCTCAGTCGTGTCCGACTCTTTGCAACCCCATGGATGGTAGCCTACCAGGCTCCACCGTGCATGGGATTTTCCAGGCAAGAATACTGGAGTGGGCTGCCATTTCCTTCTCCAGGGGATCTTCCCAACCCAGAGATCGAACCTGGGTCTCCTGCTTTGCAGACAGACGCTTTACCGTCTGAGCCACCAGGGAAGCCCCTAGGAATGATGAGAGAGCAAAGGACTTATGTGATCTAGTTATATTATAAATTGACCTCTCTCTGAACCAGTGATGTCTTTAAAAGTCACTGTTGGGGCATGTATATGTGTATGTGTCTGTGTATATACATGCAAGCTATTTGGAGGTGTTCTGCTGGATCTCTATAATTACATTTCCCTTGGCCAAGGTGCATAAAACTCTATGTGTGTAACTCTGTGTCCCTGAACAACCAGTCCCTGTCCTTCTTCTTATTGTTTGAGTCCCTGTAACCAACCAGATTGCAAACATCCTCAAGGTAATACACTCCCCTGTGAGATCCACATTTGGCCCCCCAGATGATTTGTAAATTCTCTGCCTCAATCTGGGAGTTCAAATAGAACAAATCAACCCCCACTAAGTATTCTGCCACCAGAGTCTACTTTAGCTTTGTCAGATATGAGACTTTCTCAGGTGTGAGTTTTGCACATTTGGAAAAAAATAAGAATTCAAAGGTCTCTTACATACCCAAGGCAAAGCCCCATCTCTAAGAGTTGAAGTAAAAAGCACCCTTTCATTCTCTCTTTCCTACCACCTTGGGGGATTAAAGGATAGGGACTAGAGAATAATAGAACGGCAACATCTCTCTCCAAAGAAATCTCCTTAAACTCTCCCTTTACATCAGGGGTCTCCAACCTCTGGGATCTAATACCTGATGATCTGAGCTGGGGCTGATGTAATAATCAGAAATAAAGTGCACAATAAAAGTTATGTGCTCAGTTCATCCCGAAACCGTCCCCACGTCCCTGATCCATGGAAAAATTGTCTTCCATGAAACTAGTCCCTGGTCCCAATGAGGCTGGGGACTGCTGCATTACACCATTCATCTGATTGAGGTATTTAAGAGTTATGGAAACAATTGTGATCCTTTTGACTTCTAATCAAAGTTTTAACATCCCATTACAAATGTTACAGTGAATTACTATTACTCCTAATTCTGCAGCAGTGATCAACCAAGTTGCAGGATATTCTAATAGTCATTAGGCAGTAGTCCAAATGACACCTGAAAAGGAAATATAAGAAAAATAACAGTAAGACTATTTTGAAAATTCACTTATAGGTGACAACAAATAGTATTTTCACTTGTGTTTATCCTCCTAGCTTTTTTTAAAATCAGGTTTTAATATCACTTTAATTCTTTTAAACTTTAAAACTGATTTTTCAAGGCTTAAATTTGTGTTTACAAATGAATAAATATAAATAACAACATGAAAGTACACACAAATATCTCTCAAGAATCTCAAGATGGTCCCATACCTGGACATGAGGTGAGAAAGCAATCTCTCACCCTCTTGTCCTTTCCTCCAAATTGTAGCAATTCAGATGTTACTTTTGCCTATATTTGTAAGGAAAACCAGATTTGACATACTTTCTAAAATTTTGCATTTCAGTGAACAGTATCATCTGACTTAATTTTCTGTACAAATTCTTCAGAATGACAAAACATATAAAGTTGTATGTAAAAATTAAAATTATTTTCAGTTTCAGATTGGCACTAGCTCTCAAGATGGATGGGAAAATTGCTTATTTACTAATGCATTGCAAATCCTACAACAATTCATGTTAATCAGGTCCCATTGCTTATACTGTTTTAACTCACACCCCAAAGAAAATTATGTTACTTCTGGAGATACCAGTCATGATTTGTGAATCATGAACATCATTTGAACAACTGAGTTATGGGAAATATGCCCTAGCTGAGGGAACGTATGGTACTTGGCCAGGAGTATATACGCCCCATACCTGTTCCATCACAGACTGATTTAAAGGCAACCTTTGCCAGATACATTTAAAAGCCAAAATCTTAGATTAAATGACCCCACAACTTTAAAAGCATTTTGAACAGATTGAGAAGTTTGACAGGTTCTTATAAAAGTTATACATACAATTCTTGTATTGGCATGTTCACTTTCAGAAAAGAAAAAACATGTCCATATAATAATAGTTGTTATCTGGTATCATGTAGACAAAACTCTTTACCCGTTTAATTAACTGGTAATTTGTTAGGTCCAAAAATGGCTGCAAATTTGACTGTAAACACTTATAGTTTTCTTCTGATAAACTGTTGTATTTTAAAAATCAGGTTCATTACAACATAATTTATAAATGGCAAAATTCACCTTTTTTAGGTAAAGAGTTCAATGTATCAGTTGAGTAACCACCACCAGAGTCAAGTTGAAATGGTCCCATCACCCAAGAAAGTTCCCTTAGTTTCTTACAACCACTGAATCTGATTTCTATTCTGACTTATTTTTCTATAGTTTACTTTTTCTGAAATGTCAAAGCTATAATCACAAAATGTATAGCCTTTGAGTTTGGTTCACTTTACTTAGATAATGTTTTTAAGTTATTTATTTATTTATTTTTGTCGTGTTGGTGAGTGTATCAGACATTCACTCTTTTCATGTAGGGTTGTATTTTACTGAATGGATGCACCACAAAACTTTTATTCTTTTCCAAGTTAATTTTCAATTGGCTTGTTTCAAGTCTGGTCAGTTTTGAAGAAAGCTATTATAAGCATTTGTATACAGTACATTATATGGACATGTGTTTTCTGAAAGTGAATTGCATGCTAATACAAGAATTGTATGTATAACTTTATAAGAAACTGTCAAACTCTTCAATCTGTTCAAAATGTTTTTCAAAGTTGCGGGGTCGTTTTGCTTTCTCAACAGCAAGGGAGGAGAGTTCCAGTTGTTCTGCCTTCTCTCCAGCACATGATATTATCTGTCTTTTTTTTTTTTTTTTTTCCATTTGAGTCACTCTGATAGGTGTATGTTGATAACTCATTGTCTAAATCTGAAGGTCTCCATATCAAGGTCATCTTAAGGTCTGATTCTATTTACAGCTTTGCCTCTTTGGTTGACCAGTTTATCTCAATTGGTTGTTTGTCTTCTCTTGCTTTCTGTCTGTCTCATAATTATTCTTTGAATTTCAAATAGTATATGTAGGGAAACCTTAGAGACTTAAATAAGTAAAAATTATCCAGGAGCATGAAGTACATCTCTCTGTCAGTGTTTTAGTGTGAAAGTTTGATCAGTCTATTCAGTCACTGGGCTGCGTTTGGATGTTGTTCTTATTATAGTTACCTTTGGTAAACCAAACCTTTCAGATTCTTTTAGCAATGAGTTGATACTACGTTGTACTTAGTGTGCACCCTAGATTGTGCCTGCTCATTCTTCAGCTTTCAGTACTCCCTGCATAGCTGCTTCATTGAGGGGTCTCTCTCCACACTCTTGCCCTCTTTTTGATGGTAGACTATCATGATCTGTTTTTAAGTGGAAGGCTCATGGTGGGTGGAAGAGGGATCCTCCATTCTCTTGGTCTGGCCTGTGGTCTTAGATTCTGTGGTTCTGAGCTCTGGAGATGGAACTTTCAATGCATCTCCTCCCTTGTCAGTCAGTATCTGCCATAAAACCATAAGAAGTCTTGGGTAGGAGATAATCTTTTGCTCCTTACCACAGAGTGACAAATTTCTGTGTTATTTTTGTTTTGTTTGTTTATTTGTTTAAATCAGTCCAGAATTCTGGGTCCAAGTAGCTTTACTGTACACCCTCTAGAGGCATAAAGCTTTGCTCCAACTTTTCCCTGAGTGTCACCTTACCTTTGTTTTGGATTGTTAGTAGTAATTTCTTACGCTTCTCAAAGTGCTGGGCTAATGTTGCTTTTTTCAAGTAACAAACTCATGGTGGGACCAACGGTATTTCTTACTCTACTCTCTGAGTCACATGGATTTGGCTTCTATTCCTCCCTCGATGACAGTTTCTCTCTGCGGTTCACCTTACTTTTGGTGAAGGGAAGTTTTCCTGCCCTTTTTCTAGGGGCAGATGACTTTTTCTTCCTATTCCACCCTCATAGGCGGAGGACCTTTATCTTGCTTCTAGGAATGAGACAGTCTGCTTCCCCTTCCCCAGTGGTTTAGGGGATTTCCTTTGTATGAGAGGAAAGTCTAGCGAACATGTTAGGTTTTATGTGTGTGCGACACACAGGGTTCTCTCTCAGTTCTCTTACTGTGCCTTCAGTTTTTCTTTTGTGAACTCAGTGACAGGAGTCTATTGTATAAAGCTTTCCCAATAATTCTTAACTCTCACATTAATTCACACTTGGTTTTAAAAATTTTTTACCATTTTAGCTTTTTAAAAATACTATTTTTATGGCAGTTACCTCTTCCTCCTTATATTATGGAAAAGGTACCATTCATGTGCCTTGTTTTTGCTGGAAGAGGACTGCCATTCTGGATTTCTTGTCATGTTTCCTTGGAATCCCAGCTTTTATTTGGACTCAACAAAAATTGTAATTTTGTAGATTATTGGTCTTTCTTTTATTGTTTTGTGTTTCAATATTCTTTTATGGCTTTCAGCATCCAAAGTGGAACCTAATTCTGCAAGTCTATAAGTCCTTAATAAAAATGAGAATTTGAAGAATGAAGTTGAAATATTTTTAAAACTGCTTTTTCTTCACCTTAGCATTAGAATCAATTTTTAAAAGTATCTGAGTTCTACTATGGATACATATGAATCCCTTGTGATGCTTTTTAAACATCCACAGTTTACCCATAAAGGCATTTCACTTGAGGCAAAAAGATATACATGTATTCTACTTTCGATAAACTCATTTTGTATTACATTTTAACTAAAAAATAATTGAAAGTAGTGATGGATGTTTTCACTTTGTGAAAAGGAAAATTGATTAATGCATTATATTGTCAGAAAAAATATGTTACTATTAAAGAGATGGTGAAGGCTGATGTGATTAAGGGTTATCTCAAAATATGATTATTATTTATTGCTAATATTTCTAGTCTTATACCTATATAAAACATTTAATTGCTAAAGATTTCAGATAGTAGTTGAGGTGTTTACTGAAAATGTAGCTGTCATTATGAAAGAGTTTTCATTCAGTTTGAATGCATTTGTCAAATTATAAATGGGGTGAAGGATTAAAAGTAGGATTAAGCAAACAGTTCGCCCTAACTTTGCCCTCTTTATCCACACACACACACACAAAAAAATCACTGAAAAATACTTCTTTAACAGAGTAAATTGATACCAGCACTGCAAAATTGAAGAGTATATCATCATTGATCAGAGTTGATGGGAATTTCTTATCTAGAATTCATACGGGACCACATTGACTAGACTATGAACAATCATAACCTAAAATATTGTAGGTGCAAACTTCAAATATATAGTCAGTATGATCCCTATCAAAATACCAATGCTATTTTCCACAGCACTAGAACATATAATTCTAACTAACTTTTTTTTTTTTAAAGTACCACAAAACCTCTCAGTTAGCAAGGCAATCTTGAGAACGAAGTTCCAACTAAAAATAACTTTACACAGTGAAGAAACTCATCAACAAAATGGAAAAGCATCCTAATGAATGGAAGAAGGTATCTGAAAACAATATATTTGGTAAGGAGTTAATAATCAAAGTTTATAAAGAACTTACAGAACTTAACATGAAAAGTTCTATTAAAAACTGGCAGAGAATCTCAATAGACATATTTCCAAAAGAGACAAATAGCCAACAGACACATGGACATGTGTTCAAGAGCTCTAATCAGTTAGATGCAAATCAAGCTCACTAAAAACCATTGTATACCTGTCAGAATGGCTATCATCAAAAAGATAACAGAGCGACTGTATGAATGTAGAAGAAAGGAACCTTCATACATTGTTAGTTGAAACAGAAATTGGTATAACCACTATGGAAGACAATACGGAGCTTATTTAAAATATTAAAAAATAGAAATACTATAGATCTAGCAATTTTATTTCTGGATATTTACCAAAAATAAGGGCTTCCCTGGTGGCTCAGATGGTATAGAATCTGCCTGCAATGCAGGAAACCTGGGTTTCCCTCAAGAAGGGCATGGCAACCCACTTCACTATTTTTGCCTCGAGAGTCACCATGGACAGAAGAGGCTGGCAAGCTACAGTCTGTGGGATCGCAAAGAGTCAGACATGACTGTGCAACTAAGCACAGCACACAAGAAATAAAAGCACTAATCCAAAAAGACATATGCACCACAATGTTCATTGGAACATTATTTACAGTAGCTGAGACATGGGAGCAAGTGTCCAAAAATAAATGAGTGGATAAAAATTAAGGGATGTACATATGCACATAATGGAATATTACTCATCCATAAAAATTAATGAAATTTAATCATGTGAATAACACTGAGTAACATGGGTTGACAGATAGTACTGTGCACACACAATGGACTATTACTCAGCCATGAAGATAAGTGAAATTTTGCCATTTGAAAGAACATGAATGGATCTTGCATAGGAACCTGGAATGTTAGGTCCATGAATCAAGGCAAATTGGAAGTGGTCAAACAGGAGAAGACAAGACTGAAGATTGACATTCAGGAATCAGTGAACTAAGATTGACTGGAATAGGTGAATTTAACTCAGATGACCATAATATCTACTACTGCCGGCAGGAATCCCTTAGAAGAAATGGAGTAGCCATCATAGTCAACAAAAGAGTCCAAAATGCCATACTTGGATGAAATCTCAAAAATGACAAAGTGATCTCTGTTCGTTTCCAAGGCATACCATTCAATATCATGGTAATCCAAGTCTATCCCCCGACCAGAAACACGAAAGAGCTGAAGTTGAACAGTTCTATGAAAACCTACAATAGCTTCTAGAACTAACACCCAAAAAAGATGTCCTTTTCATTATAGGGAACTGGAAAGCAAAAGTAGGAAGTCAAGAAACACCTGGAGTAACAGGCAAATTTGGCCTTGAAGTACAGAATGAAGCAGGGCAAAGGTTAATAGAGTTCCGCCAAGAGAACACATTGGTCATAGCAAACACCCTCTTCCAACAAAACAAGAGAAGACTCTACACATGGACATCACCAGATGGTCAACATCGAAATCAGATTGATTGTATTCTTTGCAGCCAAAAATGGAGAAGCTCTATATAGTCAGCAAAAATAAGACTGGAAGTTGACTGAGGCTCAGATCATGAACTCCTTATTGCCAAATTCAGATTGAAATTGAAGAAAGTGGCGAAAACCACTAGACCATTCAGGTATGACTTAAATCAAATCCCTTATGATTATACAGTAAAAGTGAGAAATAGATTTAAGGGACTAGATCTGATAGACAGATTGCCTGATGAACTATTGATGGAGGTTCCTGACATTGTACAGGAGACAGGGATCAAGACCATCCCCAAGAAAAGGAAATGCAAAAAACCAAAATGGCTGCCTGAGGAGGCCTTACAAATAGCTGTGAAAAGAAGGGAAGCAAAAAGCAAAGGAGAAAACGAAAGATATACCCATTTGAATGCAGAGTTCCAAAAAAATAGCAAGGAGAGACAAGAAACCTTCCTCAGAGATCAATGCAAAGAAATAAAGAAAAACAATAGAATGGGAAAGACTAGAGATCTCTTCAAGACAATTAGAGACACCAAGGGAACATTTCATGCAAAGATGGGCACAATAAAGGACAGAAATGGTATGGACCTAAAAGAAGCAGAAGATATTAAGAAGAGGTGGCAAGAATACACAGTAGAGCTGTACAAAAAAGATTTTCATGACCCACATAATCACGATAGTGTGATCACTCACCTAGAGCCAGACATCCTGCAATGAGAAGTCAAGTGGGCCTTAGAAAGCATCACTACGAACAAAGCTAGTGGAGGTGATGGAATTCCACTTGAGCTATTTCAAATCCTGAAAGATGATGCTGTGAAAGTGCTGCACTCAATATGCCAGCAAATTTGGAAAACTTAGCAGTGGCCACAGGACTGGAAAAGGTCAGTTTTCATTCCAATCCCAAAGAAAGGCAATGCCAAAGATTGCTCAAACTACCACACAATTGTACTCATCTCACACTCTAATAAAGTCATGCTTAAAATTCTCCAAGCCAGGCTTCAGCAATATGTGGACCATGAACTTCCAGATGTTCAAGCTGGTTTTAGAAAAGGCAGAGGAACCAGAGATCAAATAGCCAACATCTGCTGGATCATCTAAAAAGCAAGAGAGTTCCAGAAAAACATCTATTTCTACTTTGTTGACTATGCCAAACCTTTGACTGTGTGGATCACAATAAACTGTGGAAAATTCTGAAAGAGATGGGAATATCAGATCACCTGTCCTGCCTCTTGAGAAACCTGTACGCAGGTCAGGAAGCAACAGTTTGAACTGGACATGGAACAACAGACTAGTTCCAGAGAGGAAAAGGAGTGTGTCAAGGCTGTATATTGTCACCCTGCTTATTTAACTTATATGCAGCATACATCATGAGAAACGCTGGGCTGGAGGAAGCACAAGCTGGAATCAAGATTGCTGGGGGAAATATCAATAACCTCAGATACGCAGAAGACACCACCCTATGGCAGAAAGTGAAGAAGAACTAGAGCCTTTTGATGAAAGTGAAAGAGGAGAATGAAAAAGTTGGCTTAAAGCTCAACGTTCAGAAAACTAAGACCATGGCATCTGGTCCCATCACTTCATGGCAAATAGATGGGGAAACAGTGAAAACAATGGCTGACTTTATTTTTTGGGGCTCCAAAATCACTGCAGATGGTGACCCATGAAATTAAAAGACGCTTACTCCTTGGAAGGAAAGTTATGACCAACCTAGACAGCATGTTATAAAGCAGAAACATTACTTTGCCAACAAAGGTCCGTCTAGTCAAGGCTATGGTTTTTCCAGTGGTAATGTATGGATGTGAGAGTTGGACTGTAAAGAAAGCTGAGCACCAAAGAATTGATGCTTTTGAGCTGTGGTGTTGGAGAAGACTCTTGAGAGTCCCTTGGAGTGCAATGAGGTCCAACCAGTCCATCCTAAAGGAGATCAGTCCTGGGTGTTCAATGAAAGGACTGATGAAGCTGAAACTCCAATACTTTGGCCCCCTGATGCAAAGAGCTGATTCATTTGAAAAGACCATGATATTGGGAAAGATTGAGGGCAGGAGAAGAAGGGGATGGAAGAGGATGAGATGGTTGGATGGGATCACCAACTCGAAGGACATGGGTTTGGGTAGACTTTGGGAGTTGGTGATGGACAAGGAGGCCTGGCATGCTGAGATTCATGGGGTTGCAAAGATTCAGACAGGACTGAGTGACTGAACTGAACTGAACTGAATGGATGGCAAAGGAATAATGCTAAGTGAGATGTCAAAGAATTACAAATACTATAGAATTTCACTTGTATATACAGTCTAAACAGACAAAAAGCCAAATGCAGAAACATAAAACAAAACAAACAAACAAAAATTTATAGATACACAGAATAAACATGTGATTGCCAGAGGGGATAGATTTATTTGGGAGGAGTAAATGTGTAAAGAGACTTGAGAAGTACAAACTTACATTTATAAAAAAATCCAAATCTTACATCCATACATGACTACTGGAAAAACCATAGCCTTGACTAGACAGACCTTTGTTGGCAAAGTAATGTCTCTGCTTTTGAATATGCTATCTAGGTTGGTCATAACTTTCCTTCAAGGAGTAAGCGTCTTTTAATTCCATGGCTGTAATCACCATCTGCAGTGATTTTGGAGCCCCCCCAAAATAAAGTCTCTCACTGTTTCCATTGTTTCCCCGTCTATTTGCCCTGAAATGATGGGACTAGATGCCATGATCTTAATTTCTGAATGTTTAATTTTGAGCCAGCTTTTTCACTCTCTTTTACCTTTATTAAGAGGTTCTATAGTTCCTCTTCACTTTCTGCCATAACAGTGTTGTCATCTGCATATCTGAGGTTATTGATATTTCTCCTGGCAATCTTGATGCCAGCTTGAGCATTATCCCACCTAGCATTTCACATGATGTACTCTGCATATAAGTTAAAAAAGCAGGGTGACAGTATACAGCCTTGACATACCCCTTTCCCAATTTGGAACCAGTCTATTGTTCCATGTCTGGTTCTAACTGTTGCTTCTCTACCTGCATACAGGTTTCTCAGGAGGCAGGTAAGGCAGGTCTGGTATTCCCATCCTTTGAAGAATTTTCCATAGTTTGTTGTGATCCTCAGAAAGGCTTTAGCATAGTCAATAAAGCAGAAGTAGTTGTTTTTTTGGGAATTCTCTTGCTCATTCCATGATCCAACAGATGTTGGCAATTTGATCTCTGGTTCCCCTGCCTTTTCTAAATTCAGTTTGCACATCTGGAAGTTCTTGGTTTACGTATTGTTGGGGTCTGGCTTGAAGGATTTTGATCATTATCTTGCTAGCATGTGAAATGAGTGCAATTGTGGGGAGTTTGGACATTCTTTGGCATTGCCCATCTTTGTGATAGGAATGAAAACTGACCTTTTCCAGTCCTGTGACTTCATATTACAAATAAAAATATATTTTTATATTACAAATAGTATAGTCTTTATATTACAAATAATATTTGTAGTTTGTATTTATAAAACATTCATTCTTTTAATTGATTAAAATTTAAAAATTAATTTTGAATTACTTTTATTTAGGTTGGTGGAAAAACTACAAAATGTTATAGAGATTTTTTGATATCCCTCACACAGTTTTCCTAATAGTAACATCTTATCTAATAAAACAATTATCAAGACCAGGGAATTAATGTTGATACAGTCCTACTAAAAACCTTACTCAGTTTTACCAGTTTTTCCATCATGAATTTAGTAGTTATATTTTCTCAGTTTTGTGTATATGATAGCAATGTATCAATTTTTCCTTGTTTATTTTAATATTTGACTTCCGTCATACAGATATTTATTGAAACTCTACATTATCAGCCATCTAATGTATTTAGGTCAGAAGTCAAATCTGCAGTTTATTGAGAATAATGTTTGATTGGAAGGTTTATTAAATCCTCCTTTCCTTCAGTAATCTTATTTATCTCTACTCCTTTCTTTTTCATGTCCCACTGTTTCTTGCTAATAAATTGTTGCTTATGTTAACTTTCTTTGAATCTTGGTTCAATTTATATTTTTTCTTTTTACAATGCTAGAGATACAACTTTATAGTGGATAAGTACATTGGAACATGAGCCATATTTCCAGACTGACTGAATCGACTACTAACTAAATGTGGGTCCCTGTGAATAACTTTACTTTCAGGGTTTTTTTTTTTTTTTTTTTTTTTGGTAGATCTAGATGTTGGACTATATAATTCTCTTGTATGTATAGTCTCTAAGCTATGTCTGACTCTTTTGCAACCCCATGGACTTTAGCCCACCTGTAATAACAGGTTCCTCTGTCCATGGGATTTCCCAGGCAAAAATACTGAAGTAGGTTGCCATTTCCTTCTCAAGGGGAGATTCCTGGCCAAGGATCAAATTTGTGTCCCCTGTATTGCAGGCTGATTCTTTCCTACTAAGCCAGCAGGGAAACTCCATATGATTCTCTAGCTGATTTTAGTCTCTGAAATATTAGCTTTAAAACTAGATTCCTGCCTAGTTTTATTATTGAATCTCCCCCTGATTCACTGCTTCAGTTTTATAAGTCTACCTCTGGACTAAAGAAGGTTATGACTGTATGCATTTTCTTAGGTAGCTATATAAAGTTATTGTGAGATAAATTACTATTAAGTACTATTAAGACTTCCTTTATCACATTTACCTATTATCCACACCTATATTTTGCCTATCATTTTCCCACTAGGTACTAATGAAGGCCTGAAATAAGTACACTTTTGGTAACTTAATATGTTAAGCTAATCTCCAGGAAGATGGTCATATGGGATGACACATTTGTTCTTTGTTCTGGTTATTATAAGTATAATGGAGATGTACAGCCTCTGACTTCTAAACTCAACTTGAAATTTAATGGTTACTGTCTTTCACTAAATATGATGCCTAAGCCAAGTGTGTTTCTTTTCAAGGTTCAATAAAAATTATCAACTGAAGTGACATCTATTTGGATGTTTAAATTACCAAATTCATAGAGCTGTTATAAACATCATAAGGAATATGTTTAATAATATCTTAATACCTTTGGGAATAGATGATTACAAAATTTATGATAATATCTTTATAATGTATGTAAATATCAAATCACTATGTTGTATACTTGAAACTAATATAATATTGTCTGTCAACTATATTTAAATTAAAAAGTTCATATAGTAAGCTATAAATACAGATACAAACAGAACCCCAGACAAACTGATAAAGTGAGGAAAACAATATTTTTTTCCGGCAAGACAATCCATTTTTTATAAGTATATTAAATATTTGGTAAAGTTAATAAACTGTTTTTATAGTGTTTATCTCGGGTGGGCCACTTGAATGAGTATATTGCCATCTGATTGTCCTTTTGAAATACATACAACATGAAATTAATTTATATCCTATTGAAGTAAGAATTTAAAAGAAAATAGATATTGCAAACAAAGAAATGCAATTATTGGTAAACATATTAAAAGGGAGGTTTAATGCAGTTGGTGAAACTATGATCACTTTTGGTCACATTAATATAAGTATTTCTTCAAATTTACCTCTTAAATGAATACTACTTTAGTTTCTTTTTTGCCTACTAAGGCCTTTGCCCAAATAGTCATAGTACTAAATTTCTCCCATCTATGTTTTCATCAGAGCTATTTTCTAAAACAAAAAGGGTTTCTTTTTGCAGGCTATTTGTGCTGCATCTTTACCTCTTATATTTTCATAAGCATCTATCACAAACTGTCATTCATGACTTAATTAACTGTTAAAACCAATAGCTTCAGGACCAAATTTTTGTAACCTACACAGACTTAATTATTTTGGCAAGTCTTATAGAACCCTTCACTTTAAGACTACTGTTTTATTATAAACTTAAAATGTAGCAAAAGGAAAAAATAAATTTTGTTTCATAGTGCTTTAAAAAATTTTAAGAAGTTATCGAATCAAATATTTAAAATATTAAGGAGATAATTAAAATTATTGAAACTGTTAATCTCAACTAACATATGTTCTTTAGTGTGTAATTTGATTAAATTTTAAAATTATTTTATAATTATTATAAAGGAAGAAATAAATTCGTTTATAAGCAATGGCGCCCCATTTCAGTACTCTTGCTTGGAAAATCCCATGAACAGAGAAGCCTGGTAGGCTGCAATCCATGGGGTCACGAAGAGTCGGGCACGATTGAGTGACTTCACTTTCACTTTTCACTTTCATGCATTGGAGAAAGAAATGGCAACCCACTCCAGTGTTCTTGCCTGGAGAATCCCAGGGACGGGGGAGCCTGGTGGGCTGCCGTCTATGGGGTCACACAGAGTTGGACACAACTGAAGCAACTTAGCAGCAGCAGCACACATGCATTGTGTATAAATATAAATATTATATATATTTGACATTGTATATATATATATAATACTCCTTCAGCTTAACAGTAATTATTTTTTCAAATTTAATGACTTCAGTACTTAAAATATTTTAAACCAATTTAAATCTGACCAGTTGGCACACTATATTAGTAATGGGCTTTCCTGGTGGTTCAGACAGTAAAGTATCTGTCTGCAATGCAGGAGACCTGAGTTCGATCCCTGGGTTGGCAAGATCACCTGGAGAAGGGCATAACAACCTATTCCAACATTCTTGCTTGGAGAATTCCATGGACAGAGGAGCCTGGCAAGCTACATTCCATGGGGTCACAAAGAGTCAAATAAGACTGAGTGATTAACACTTTCACTTTTCACTTTTTTTTGTTAATAACAGTAGCACTTACTAAGCTTCTAGTATGCACCTAGCATTTCATATAAGATATTCTTAATCCTCATGCTAGGCTTTGAATGTAAGAAATATACATATATATATATTTATATATAATTTTTGCAAAAGTTAGGAACCTAAGTCTTCCAGGAATTAAAGAAAGTTCTCTTAAAACACAACTGGTTTAGTGCTATGCTAGCATTTTAAGCTATTTTGTTGCAAAATTCCCAAGTGCCATCTTCCTTATAAGGAGTCATATTTCCTCTAGTTATGCTGTTCATAAATTACCACAGGTTGGAGATAATTATGGAGCTTCCCTGATAGCTCAGATAATAAAGAATCTGCCTGCAATGTGGGAGTCCTGGGTTCAGTCCCTAAGTCAGGAACATCCCTTGGAGAAGTGGATGATTGTAAAACAGTTAGTTATAGAAATTTGGAAATGAAAATGTCCTTCCAGATCATTGTAAGATAATACAGAAGTTAAATGAGCAGGTGCAGAAGTCAAAGTGTCTAAACTGGAATTCTGGTCCATGACTTAGTAGTTATATGAGCTTGGGAATGTTATGTAAACTCTCTCAAGGTTTGTCTATTACATCTGTATAATGGGAAAACTTGTTCTCAGTTGTACTGAGGATTGGCAACCATGATATTTTTAAGGCACTTAGTACAGGGTACACAATAAAGAAATGGATGGTCATATGTGCGTGTGTGTGTGTGTGTTATTTTCTGAATTTTACATAGGAAGCCAAATGGATTCGAAGAAGATATATCATTTGCCTAAAGTCTAATTGATAATTAGCAATAGAATTGTAACTAATATCCCCATCTCACAATTTATATAACCATCCAAGTGTTTAGTATGTTCTAAATTGTTGTTTTAGTCTCTAAGTTGTGTCCAACTCTTTTGTGATGCTATGGACTATAGCCCATCAGACTTCTCTGTCCATGGGATTCTTCAGGTAGGAATACTGACGTGCGTTGACATTTCCTACTACAAGGGATCTTTCTGATCCAGGATCGAACCCACGTTTCCTGCTTGGCAGGCAGATTTTTTACCACTGAGCCACTTGGGAAGACCAATATGTTCTAAATGCTAAATAATAAATGCAAAATCATTTTAAAAATAATTTCTACAATAATTATGTTCTAGAAAACTGTGAAGTTCATATTAATTTGAGTGTTTAAATACATGGATAAGAAGCAACTTTCCTAATAGTTGTCAGGCTATTGGAGATGGTAAACCAGATGAGATAAATATGATTATTACAACTGCTATACAGTCTTTAGAAAAAAATAATCAAAAACCTAGAAAGATATAATATTTATCAAATGCCTAGTTTCAAACTATAAGTACCTTAATTATGGAAAGACAAATCTATTTCTTATTAAACAACTCGAGATTGCTCTTGGAATATTAGATAATTTGCTATTAAAGTGATAATCAATTTTCTATCCTATCTCAGAGATTTTTTTCCCCTTACTCTGTTTTTTGGCTGTTTTTGTTTACTTTCCCTTTACTCTTTGAATTAAGAGCTGTTGCCCTGTAGTAGCAGAATACAAATTACTCTTTATTGAATAAAATTGACCTATCTGTGCATTACTGGCATTCCAAATTCACTAGTACATTCAACTTTAGAATATCAAGAATGGAAATCATTCACTCCAGTATTCTTGCCTGGGGAATCCCAAGGATGGAGAAGCCAGGTTGGCTACAGTCCATGGGGTCGCAAAAGAGTTGGACACAACTTAAGCAACTAAGCAACAATGACAAAAACAACATGGGCTTGGTGATGATGAAAAAAACAAAAATACATCCCTTATAAGGAAAAAAAAGAATGGAAACTATTTACTTCTTATTGACCTTTTCATCACATAGCATTTTTTTTAAGTAGTAATATTTTTATCATCCAGTAAATATTTTATTTACTAAAAGAGAAACACTTTCCAAATCTTACTTTTGAAGCTCCTGAGAATACTGATGGCATATGTCAAACCATGGGGTGTGATATATATTTAGCCTAATTAAGACATATGTCTCCATATGAAAGTCTGTGTATGTTCATATGTGTGATTTTTCTCTCTGATTCAGTTATTTGTAGGTGGTACCTGTGAAAAACAAAATATTTTTTTATGGTTCCACATATTTGAGTATTTGAAAGGATCTAGTGGCACCCCACTCCAGTACTCTTGCCTGGAAAATCCCATGGATGGAGGAGCCTGGTGGGCTGCAGTCCATGGGGTCGCATAGAGTCAGACATGACTGAAGCGACTTAGCAGTAGCAGCAGCAGTGGTTAAACTAAGAATTTAATTTTTCTTCTAGGTATTTGGTACTGTATGGAAATACAGGAATGATAATCATATTGAAACAATAAGAGTATTCTTCACTGATATTCTGGAGTAAATAAGCTAATCAAACACACATTCCCAAACCCCTGTTATTTTTTCCATCCCTTGGATTTGTAGTGCTTAATTTATTCATTTTTTAAATTTTACAAATATTTACCAAGCCTTTAGTATTGAGCTCTACTAGGGGTTTCAAGCATAAATTATACTTGTATCCTGTCTCCTGTTCCCTTAGAGGCAATTGGAAATGTTGGCTTGTCCATACTTTAAGAAACTTAACAAGGCAATAGGTAGAAAGTATCAAGAATGGGACACAGATATAGTTCTAAGAGAGTTTAGAGGACAGATGAATTTCACAGGGATAATAAGAAAAGATATGTGTAGCAGACAAAAAGTTAATTTGGCCTTAAAAGAGAAGGATTTAGAAAATGCAAAAATGCAAAAAAAAAAAAGAATGGAAACTACTTCTTATTGACTTTTTCATCCATAATATTTTTTAAGTAGAAATATTCTCATTATCCAGGTAGTCTTATTATAAAAATTCTTTTAAAGACCGAAACGAAAGGAAGCAGAAAAGTGGATTTCTCTCTGACACAAAGTCTATGTTTTCTCCAGAACAGGACAGCAATTTGCTGAAAGTAGTATCATCCAATGCAGACGCTTGGATCATACAGCTTATAAAAGGATTGAGGTGAAGTGAAGTCACTCAGTTGTGTCCGACTCTTTGTGACCCCATGGACTGTAGCCTACCAGGCTCCTCAGTCCATGGGATTTTCCAGGCAAGAGTACTGGAGTGGGTTGCCATTTCCTTCCAGAAGTCATTGTGGTGTGTCATTCAGAGGAAAGTTAGAGTTATTCATGAGGTATCTGTGAGTCATTCACTTATGTGCTCATTCAAACAATTAATATTAATTGAGATCATTTTATATATGAGTAATGTTCTAAGTTCTGGAAATTTACCAGCGAACAAAACAGATAGTATTTTCTAAAAATATATTGGAAAATATCTTGAAAGCACAGGTTTCATAGATGACTGAAAGAGGGAAAGCATAACCCTAAATTCTTCAAGATATTTTATTTTTGACAGAAATCTTGTTTGCTTCCTAGATTTGCAATAGCAAACTAGCCTATGGTATCTGTTTATACATGACCAGTTTTATTTGGTTCCAGCCTCACACTTATCCTAGGAAACTGTATTATGTGTATTTATACCTTTTTTTTTTGTACTCATACCTTTTGCGTATCCCTGAGTGTGCCACACCCCTCCCCCAAAAAAAGAAAAGGTAAAAGAAATGACTACTCAGACCTTCCTTAAATGATATATATCATCTCTTTTTATCTTTTACCTAATACTTTTATTTTCTATTCACTATTCCTATGCAATTGAAAAGAATCAAAGTTCCCATCAAAATATGCATTTTGGCTCTGAGTTTTTCACATTTTTGTTGTTTAGTCACTAAGTCATATCCAACTCTTTGCGATCCCATGGACTGTAGCCCACCAGGTTCCTCTGTCCATGGGGTTTTTCCAGGCAGGAATACTGGAGTGAGTTGCCATTTCCTTCTCTAGAGTTTTTCAGATATAAAACAATAAATCAGCTATTGTCCAGTGTAATATGCAATATTTAGACAACTTGAATGAATGTATTTTAATGCTGCTACTGTATTTTGTGGATGGTAATAGTCCGATAATGGTATGAAATTTTGATACACATTTGTTTTCTTCTTTGGTTAGTACACATCTACTTCCATAAGATAGCTGTGCTTCCCTGGCTCCAAAATTAGCACATTTTACCTCTGTTACTAAAACAAGTTTTCAGAAACCTTTATTGTACATTTTGTGTCAAAGTTATCTTGATATTTTAGCTGTTAGGGTATTTAACTTCTCTCAAACAGGGAAATTTCAAATAATAAAATTTAGCTCACAATTATCTCAAGTAAAGAACAAAATGTACCTTTTTTATATTAAAAAATGTATCTGCGAATATACATGAAAAATATCATTCTGAGATAAATGTTCCTGAGATATGTGTCACAATGTTTATCCATGAAATGTTCACCATTTTTCCTTTTACAGTATTTTTTGTATATGAAATTACAATGAAATTTAGTCCACTCAGAAACTGCATTTTTTTTAATTTTATTTTATTTTTAAACTTTACATAATTGTATTAGTTTTGCCAAATATCAAAATGAATCCGCCACAGGTATTGCTACTGTACTAGCTATACATATCTAATATTCTCTGGCAATTTTGCCACAAACATATTGCAAAGAACTTTTCATTTTATGGCAAGAAAATTCATATTTATAGAAATCAAAATGAACTAAAAACATTTGAGATTTATCATTTATTTACTTTTAAGGTAGAACTCCAACTTCATAGAGCAGGGGTAATTTTGTTTTCCAAACAAAACAAAGGATATTGGCAATATATAGACTCATTTTTGATTGTCACAACTGGGAAAGGAGGTGCTCCTAGAACTTGATAGATGGAGACTGGGGGTGCTAAACATCATGCCATGTTCAAGACAGTCTTCTATAACAAAGAATCATCAGGCCCCCAATGTCAATAGTGCCAAAGTATGAGTATCGGCATAATTGCACTGGTTCCTGGTCGGTCCCCAAGTCTCACAGAGCCATGTCATGGGCCTGGATGGATGCTAAGCATGGACTTGGTTGTGCTCTGTCTGAGGAACCCATTGTGTGGGCATAAGCACTTTTTGAGCAAACAGCCGACAATAGTGCAAATAGAAAACTTTCAAGTGTCCCTGTCTTGTAGAGTGAACAGTTTCATGGTAGATGCCCTGTGGTCACATTTAGTCACTAGTGTGACTGTTACAGACATTATGTAATATCAGAAGACAGACAAGCCTTACTGTTCAGCACACTCAGCAGCAAAGTTCAGGGAGACTCTAGGTCCTTCAGGGACTGCCTCTCCTGATACCTACACACAAAACCGGGAAATAAACATGCATCATCATAAAGAATCACTTATCTCTAAGTTCATGAGGATTGTACATGTAATCATCTGAAAAATGTTCCACATATGTACTTTTAAATTCACAGGGGAAAACAACAGCAATGCATTATTTTTCTTCTGTATAATCCATAATACCCCTGAGGCTCTTTTCTGAATTCTTTGTTATCCCATGAACATCTGGGTGTGGCTCCACCCTCAGGCATTTGCATGTCCTGTTCCTTGTGTCTGGGATGCTCTTCCATCAGATGTCCCCTTGCTTCCTTGCTTCTCTCCTTTACCTCTTAGAGGTCTTTGCTTACAGACTGCCTCCTCAGACAGTCCTTGCTGGCCAACTGATCTCAAATTGTACACCTACACATATTCCCCACCTAAATCCTTACCACCATTCTCTGGTTACTTTTTTTCTTTAGTACTTATCCTAGGTATATAGTGAAAGTAGCTCAGTTGTGTCCAACTCTTTGCAACCCTATTGACTATAGCCTGCCAGGTTCCTCTACCATGAAATTCTTCAGGCCAGAATACTGGAGTGGTAGCCATTCCCTTTTCCAGAGGATCTTCCCAACCCAGGGATCGAGCCCAGGTCTCCTGCATTGCAGGCAGATTCTTTACCATCAGATCCACCAGGGAAGCCCTAAGTATATATTGTTTATTTATTGTCTTGCTAGAAGAATGTAAGCTATGAGGTATCAGAGGTGTCTGTTTATTTCATTCTTTGATAGGCTCTTAGGGTTTAGAACAGTGCCTGGCATATAATAGATATGCAAGGAATATGCATTAAGTGGATGAATGGGGCCTTTTATTTGGCTATCATTACTTCCCCTGGTGGCTCAGACAGTAAAGAATCTACCTTCAATGCAGGAGATTGGGATTCAGTCCATGGGTTTGGAAGATCCCCTGGAGAAGGGAATGACAACTCACTCCAGTATTCTTGCCTGGGAAAATCCCATGGACAGAGAGGATCCTGATGGGCTACAGTCCATGGGGTCACAGAGTCAGACAAAGCTGAGCAACTAACACTTTCACTTTGAAAATAGTAATTAAAGTGATTAAACACAACCAAGGATGATTGAAGAATGATTCTTGTTTCTAATATAAGGGATAGTAAGTTGAATCATTATTATTATTCTTTGATTATCTTAAGTTACTTTGATACTTACTGAAATTGTTCTAATAAAGAGCTTCTCTGATGACTTTTAAGAAATCTAAATTTTATATATTTTCATAATTCATTTGAACTTTGTTGCTGTTCAGTCATTCAGTCATGTCCAACTCTTTGTGACCCTATGGGCTAGAGCATGCCAGGATTCCCTGTTCTTCACCATCTCCTGGAGCTTGCTCAAACTCATGTCCATTGAGTCAGTGATGCCATCCAATCTCATCCTCTGTCATCCCCTTCTCCTTCTGCCTTCAATCTTTCCCAGCATCAGACTTTATTCTAATGAGTCAGCTCTTCACATCAGGAGGCCAAACTATTGGAACTTTAGCTTAAACATCAGTGCTTCCAGTGAATATTCAGGGTTAATTTCCTTTAGGATTGACTGGTTTGATCTCCTTGCTGTTCAAGAGACTCTAGAGAGTCTTCTCCAACACCACAATTCAAAAGCATCCATTATTTGGCACTCAGATTTCTTTATGGTCCAACTCTCACATGCATACATGACTACTGGAAAAACCATAGCTTTGACTAGAAGGACCTTTGTCAGCAGAGTAATGTCTCTGTTTTTTAATACACTGTCTATGTGTATCATAGCTTTTCTTGCAAGGAACAATTGTCCTTTAATTTCATGGCTTCATTTTACTTAAGTAACATTTTTAATAAAAATATGATTTTTAGTTAATATACATAAAACATCGCTGTCTTAAACTTTCCCAGACCCTCCAAATGAACACCACATTTGCTTGCACAGTTTCAAGTTTTACTTGTACAGTTTCATACCTACCTTGAATGAATTTATCAGTTCAGTTCAGTTCAGTTGCTCAGTCATGTCCAACTCTTTGCGACCCCATGAACTGCAGCACACCAGGCCTCCCTGTCTATCACCAACTCCCGGAATTCACTCAGACTCACATCCATCGAGTTGGTGATGCCATCCAGCCATCTTATCCTCTGTCATCCCCTTCTCCTCCTGCCCCCAATCCTTCGCAGCATCAGAGTCTTTTCCAATGAGTCAACTCTTCGCATGAGGTAGCCAAAGTACTGGAGTTTCAGCTTTAGCATCAGTCCTTCCAAAGAACACCCAGTACTGAACTCCTTTAGAATGGACTTGTTGGATATCCTTGCAGTCCAAGGGACTCTCAAGAGTCTTCTCCAACACCATAGTTCAAAAGCATCAATTTTTTGGCACTCAGCTTTCTTCATAGTCCAACTCTCACATCCATACATGACTACTGGAAAAACCATAGCCTTGATTAGATGGACCTTTGTTGGCAAAGTAATGTCTCTGCTTTTGAATATGCTATCTAGGTTGGTCATAACTTTCCTTCCAAGGAGTAAGCGTCTTTTAATTTCATGGCTGCAATCACCATCTGCAGTGATTTTGGAGCCCCAAAAAATAAAGTCTGACACTGTTTCCACTGTTTCCCCATCTATTTCCCATGAAGTGATGGGACCAGATGCCATAATCTTAGTTTTATGAATGAATTTATTCTATATACTTATTTATGTAAATTATTTAGCATTAATTTTCTTTATCAATTTTCTGTGGAATCATAAGGATTCATTTAGCTTACCACACCAAAACTGTTAGAAAATATAGCATTAATATGCTTTTAACTATCTCCCTCTTCCTACAAATTATGCTATAGTTAACCTTTAACATCTTCTTTATGTTTTGTTGTTGTTCAGTTGCTTAGTCATGTCCGACTTTGTGACCCCACGGACTGCAGCATCCATGGCTTTCCAGTTCTTTACAATCTCGTGGGCTTTGCTCAAACTCATGTCCATTGAATTAGTAATTCCATCCAAACATCTCTTCTTCTGTTGTTCCCTTCTCCTGGCATCAGTCTTTCCCAGCATCAAGTTCTTTTCCAGTGAGTCAGCTCTTACCATCAGGTGGCCAAAATACTGGAGCCTCAGCTTCAGCATCAGTTCTTCCAATGAATATTCAGGGTTGATTTCCTTTAGGATTTCCTGGTTTGATCTTGCTGTCCAAGGGACTCTCAAGGGTATTCTCCAGCACCACAGCACAAAAGCATCAATTCTTTGGTGCTCAGCCTTCTTTATGGTCCAACTGTCACATCTGTACATGACTACTGGAAAAATCATAGCTTTGACTAGACAGACCTTTTTTTGGAAAAGTGATGTCTCTGCTTTTTAATACACTGTCTAGGCTTGTCATAGTTTTTCTTGCAAGGAGCAAGTGTCTTTTAATTCCATGGCTGTAATCACCATCTGCAGTGATTTTGGAGCCCCCCCAAAATAAAGTCTCTCACTGTTTCCATTGTTTCCCCGTCTATTTGCCCTGAAATGATGGGACTAGATGCCATGATCTTAATTTCTGAATGTTTAATTTTGAGCCAGCTTTTTCACTCTCTTTTACCTTTATTAAGAGGTTCTATAGTTCCTCTTCACTTTCTGCCATAACAGTGTTGTCATCTGCATATCTGAGGTTATTGATATTTCTCCTGGCAATCTTGATGCCAGCTTGAGCATTATCCCACCTAGCATTTCACATGATGTACTCTGCATATAAGTTAAAAAAGCAGGGTGACAGTATACAGCCTTGACATACCCCTTTCCCAATTTGGAACCAGTCTATTGTTCCATGTCTGGTTCTAACTGTTGCTTCTCTACCTGCATACAGGTTTCTCAGGAGGCAGGTAAGGCAGGTCTGGTATTCCCATCCTTTGAAGAATTTTCCATAGTTTGTTGTGATCCTCAGAAAGGCTTTAGCATAGTCAATAAAGCAGAAGTAGTTGTTTTTTTGGGAATTCTCTTGCTCATTCCATGATCCAACAGATGTTGGCAATTTGATCTCTGGTTCCCCTGCCTTTTCTAAATTCAGTTTGCACATCTGGAAGTTCTTGGTTTACGTATTGTTGGGGTCTGGCTTGAAGGATTTTGATCATTATCTTGCTAGCATGTGAAATGAGTGCAATTGTGGGGAGTTTGGACATTCTTTGGCATTGCCCATCTTTGTGATAGGAATGAAAACTGACCTTTTCCAGTCCTGTGACTTCATATTACAAATAAAAATATATTTTTATATTACAAATAGTATAGTCTTTATATTACAAATAATATTTGTAGTTTGTATTTATAAAACATTCATTCTTTTAATTGATTAAAATTTAAAAATTAATTTTGAATTACTTTTATTTAGGTTGGTGGAAAAACTACAAAATGTTATAGAGATTTTTTGATATCCCTCACACAGTTTTCCTAATAGTAACATCTTATCTAATAAAACAATTATCAAGACCAGGGAATTAATGTTGATACAGTCCTACTAAAAACCTTACTCAGTTTTACCAGTTTTTCCATCATGAATTTAGTAGTTATATTTTCTCAGTTTTGTGTATATGATAGCAATGTATCAATTTTTCCTTGTTTATTTTAATATTTGACTTCCGTCATACAGATATTTATTGAAACTCTACATTATCAGCCATCTAATGTATTTAGGTCAGAAGTCAAATCTGCAGTTTATTGAGAATAATGTTTGATTGGAAGGTTTATTAAATCCTCCTTTCCTTCAGTAATCTTATTTATCTCTACTCCTTTCTTTTTCATGTCCCACTGTTTCTTGCTAATAAATTGTTGCTTATGTTAACTTTCTTTGAATCTTGGTTCAATTTATATTTTTTCTTTTTACAATGCTAGAGATACAACTTTATAGTGGATAAGTACATTGGAACATGAGCCATATTTCCAGACTGACTGAATCGACTACTAACTAAATGTGGGTCCCTGTGAATAACTTTACTTTCAGGGTTTTTTTTTTTTTTTTTTTTTTGGTAGATCTAGATGTTGGACTATATAATTCTCTTGTATGTATAGTCTCTAAGCTATGTCTGACTCTTTTGCAACCCCATGGACTTTAGCCCACCTGTAATAACAGGTTCCTCTGTCCATGGGATTTCCCAGGCAAAAATACTGAAGTAGGTTGCCATTTCCTTCTCAAGGGGAGATTCCTGGCCAAGGATCAAATTTGTGTCCCCTGTATTGCAGGCTGATTCTTTCCTACTAAGCCAGCAGGGAAACTCCATATGATTCTCTAGCTGATTTTAGTCTCTGAAATATTAGCTTTAAAACTAGATTCCTGCCTAGTTTTATTATTGAATCTCCCCCTGATTCACTGCTTCAGTTTTATAAGTCTACCTCTGGACTAAAGAAGGTTATGACTGTATGCATTTTCTTAGGTAGCTATATAAAGTTATTGTGAGATAAATTACTATTAAGTACTATTAAGACTTCCTTTATCACATTTACCTATTATCCACACCTATATTTTGCCTATCATTTTCCCACTAGGTACTAATGAAGGCCTGAAATAAGTACACTTTTGGTAACTTAATATGTTAAGCTAATCTCCAGGAAGATGGTCATATGGGATGACACATTTGTTCTTTGTTCTGGTTATTATAAGTATAATGGAGATGTACAGCCTCTGACTTCTAAACTCAACTTGAAATTTAATGGTTACTGTCTTTCACTAAATATGATGCCTAAGCCAAGTGTGTTTCTTTTCAAGGTTCAATAAAAATTATCAACTGAAGTGACATCTATTTGGATGTTTAAATTACCAAATTCAAAAATATGAAACATATTAGAAAATATAGCTAGTAAAAACATCACTTTTTACGAAATGAAATTGTTCAAGTGACTTTTAATAGAGTTGCTTTTTCACTTAATAGAAAGAGATGGAGTAATTTAGTATTAGTGCAGTAAGTTCCAAAGTATTTTCTTTTTAAAAATTATAACCACTTCATAGGACCAAATGGAATATTCAAGAATATCTCCAATATTTTATGTTCAGATGTTGAAGCAATTTTTACTCTCTTCTCTCTCTCTCGGGCTTCCCTGGTGGCTCAGAGGGTAAAGCATCTGCTTGGAATGTGGGAGACCCAGGTTCATTCCCCGGGTCGGGAAGATCCCCTGGAGAAGGAAACTGGCAACCCACTCCAGTACTCTTGCCTGGAAAATTCCATGGATGGAGGAGACTGGTAAGCTGCAGTCCATGGAATCGCAGAGTCACACATGACTGAGCAACTTCACTTCTCTATCTCTCTTGCTAAGTGGATGGAATTGGGTAGTAAAATGTTGTTAACAGAAATCAGGAACAAAAGCTTTTCCAGATCACAGGCATGGCAGTGATGTACTAAGATTCTCTGGAGAAACAGGACCTAAAGATTGTGTACATAAAGAAGAAGAAATAGAGATATATACTTAAAGAATTGTCTCACACAGTTATAGAGAATAGCAAGTCCAAAATCTACAGGATAGAATTACAGGTTGTAGATGCAGGGAAAAGTTGGTGATATTGCTGCTTAGATCCAAAGACAGTTTAGAAGCCAAATTCCTTCTTCCTCAGGAGACCTTGGTCTGCTTTCTCTTAAAGCCTTCAACTGATGGGATTAGATCAACCTACATTATGGAGAGTAATCTGTTCTATTTAAATTGCATTGATTTAAATGTTGATATCATCTAATAGTACCTTCACAGAAATATCTGGACTGATATTTAACTGAGTTTATGTGTACCATGCCTGACCAAATTGACTTATAAGTTAGTTATCACATATAGCTAGTCGAAGGATATAAAGTGTGGTAGTGTAAATCAATACAGAATTCCCATAGAGCTGTAGCCTGGAACCCAGAAATGATTGTTATTTACAGTCATGTTCATATGCTTCTTTACTTCATCTGCATTGTTAAAAACATAAATTATAACTTTTTAGCATCTTTTCTTAAGAGACACTTCTCCATGGATCTCTCAGATTTCTGCATATCTTAGAGGAAGGCACCAATTGCCTTTTGTTCTGAAATATTCTAACAAGGATGTTTGCATAGAACAGAAACTTGGAAGAAGAGGTAGAACATCCATCCAATGCAAATAGGCAGGGCTGCTTATTGCCCATTAGAAAGTACTGGGTTTTCTAAATTCAGAATTCTCCTATGTAATGGAGACCACTGTGTGTGAAGGCATCCATATAGGCCCATCCCATTTGGGATTGTGGACTAAAGGGACACCAGTCTGCTGAGGACCATGCTGCTAGCTGTGCCATGCCTGAATGACAAGTTTTGTGTCACCCACCATCATCCATGAAACAGAAACAGCTAACTTGTAAGCTTGAAAGTAGGGTAAACATCTCAGTTCTTAACAGGCTTTAGTACGTTTTTATTCATCACTTTAGATTACTGTATTGGTAAGTATGGTACATGCTGTGACATTCTGTTTACGCTCATATATGCTCTTTATTGCATCAAAGACGAAATGTCATAGAGAGACCACCTGTATCACCTTCTCCCCAGACTGAAAATAAAAATATGTTCTTTTTTAAAATAGAAGGAAATCACTGTGTTGTAATATATTTTGTTCATCTGGAAATCAAGACCCCTACATGCACTTTACTTATCTCTTTGAATAAAACAGCAAAGTACTTTGTTTCCATTGTGAGTAGCTTGTGTATTCACCCTCCTCAACCTAATAAATGAACTGAGGAAGGACCTGGAATGAAAATGAGGATGAGAGCATCAGCCTCAGCTAGCCACTGGGGGCAGATAATACAGAAAACTTTAGTCTGGCCAAGTACTCCTATAACCTTATGAGATAGAAAATTCAGTAGGCAGACACTGTTGCCACAGTGTTAATGAAAGGAAATTCATTCACACATGTCATATACATATGAGCTGTGTCACCTCGGGCCTTATTGAAATGCACAGAAAGAATTTGTATTAATTGAACTATAGGAATATGAGGCAGGAGAGTTGTCCAAGCACTAACTCTGAGGCATGATAACCCTGGCTCTGGATGTATCTACATTTGTAGGGCACTTTCAGTTATTTAAGGCATGTGGTCATACTTTGCACTCATGCCAACACTTCTGGAATTTTAATACTTTGCTCTAACTCAGAAAAATAATGTTCATACTAAGGATAGAAAAACTTGAATACTTTGGAAAAATCTAGGCCCTGTGTTTTAATAGTGGCAGTTATGGGGTGTAATTTCCAATTAATTCCTTACAATATTAATCAAATTATTTTGTAAAGCATTAAGACTTATGCATTAATCTGGAGATATGATATGCACCTTAAGGAAACTAAAGCCATTGCTCACATCCTTAGCCATTTATTTATTTATTTTTTATCTTGGACCCATTTTTAAAAATGGAAGATTTCATTTTAACTATAAGAACTTTAATCCTCTTCCATAAATATATAATATCTAAAAATCAAACCCATAATAATGCTTTAGTTTTAGAATATATTTCCCAACTTCTTTTTAAATGCTTGTTTCACCTAATTGCATTAATTAAATAGCTTTCTGTTTTATTTTAAATCTATATAATTGTTCTTTTTCATTTACATAAATTTAATTATCTCTTATTCATCTTCACTTCATTTATGGTAGGTATCACTTATAGGAAATAACAATACTACTGTCAAGAATTTTTCACTTCAGTGAAAAATCCAGATTTTCATGGAGATGTATATTTTTCTAGCACACTATTATATATTATGTCTATTTATAAAAGTTATTCTTGATGTACTAGGACAATGTTTACAAATAAAAAGTAATGAAAACTTTAATAATTTGAGTCAAATAATGTTAATCTTAAGTATTCACAGAGTACATGAAAAGTCTATTTTCAATCTGAATTATATGGATAAGTGTCTCAATTCTTTAAAAGGGACATACAGACATAATCTCAATCTATAAAAAATTAAAAGAAGCCATTTTTATTGGAATTTTTGTTTTTTTGAAAAACTACAAGTAAGTTCTTTCCTATTGATAAATGAAAACAGGTATTTTTTTGAAGCATAAGGAAGATTTTGACCAGAGTTTGTAAAAAGGCCATAGTTTTGTTTGCTGTTAGTTGTGTAGTGCTGATGATGCTCATGAGGTGCTGAATGTTGATTTTGGAATGTAGACTACTTCAACTCTTACCCAAAGGTATCAAAGCAATCTACTCCAGCAAGTTTCTTTTTAACAAACAACTTTCTTTCTTTTGAACAGTCATGTGTTTCCTTGAACTAGCAGTTAGTGTCTCTGTAGTTACCTGTTTGTTTGGAAGTTCAGTGTCATAAACCTTCATATGTTATTAATCACCGAGTTGAAGGTTTCTTGTTACGGAGTTCCAAATAGTCAGTCTCAGGCAGGTTTCAACCAAACCCTCTTGAATAAAAAATTGTTATAATTTTTATATATAAAAATTAAATATAATATTAATTATATAAATAATAAAAATAAATATTATTAAATATATAAAAATTTTTATATATAAAAAACTAATGTTTTAGTTTTTCATCTAAGTCATAAGTTAAAGGAATATGCCAAATGATATAGAGGTAGAGTTTTACCTTACCAGTGTATATTTGTTGAGAAAAGGATCCATTGATTACTCAGTCTTTGTCCTACAATTCTAAGAGGAAATTTCTCTGTGTCCAGTTAAAGATAGGCTAAAAAAGATTCCCAAGTGGTGCATAACATTCATTTTTTACTTTTTTTAATCTTTTTTTTAAATTTTATTTTATTTTTAAACTTTACAATATTGTATTGGTTTTGCCAAATATCGAAATGAATCTGCCACAGGTATACATGTGTTCCCCATCCTGAACTCTCCTCCCTCCTCCCTCCCCATACCATCCCTCTGGGTCGTCCCAGTGCACCAGCCCCAAGCATCCAGTATCATGCATCGAATCTGGACTGGCGACTCGTTTCATATATGATATTATACGTATTTCAATGCCATTCTACCAAATCATCCCACCCTCTCCCTCTCCCACAGAGTCCAAAAGACTGTTCTATACATCAGTGTTTCTTTTGCTGTCTCATATACAGGGTTATTGTTACCATCTTTCTAAATTCCATATATGCGTTAGTATACTGTATTGGTGTTTTTCTTTCTGGCTTACTTCACTCTGTATAATTTTTTACTTTTTTTTTAATCTTAAAATTTACATTCAGTTTCATTCTTTCCAGAAAAGAAAAACACACACGCAAAAATAATATTAAAAAACATTTTAAGCTAGTTGATTCATTTCTTTCTCAAAAGATAGATACCTAAAGAGATTATAATAGTAGTGATACTGTTAGTAATAATATTCATAGCAACATTTATATAGTACTTATTATGTATCACATGTTATTTTTAATACTTTTGCATGTATTAATGAATTTAATCCTCAAAACAATCCTATGCATTAAACACCATCATTACACCCATCTTAAAGATCAGGTGTAACTTGCTCCATTAGAGAATAAGTGAGTGTCAGAGCCTAGGAACTGTGGTTTAAAAACTTGTGATTCTAATCTCTACTTTATGCAGTTCAAACATTTCATTTTTCAAAGACAAAAACAAACCAATTAGAGACAGGATCTTCCCACATTCTGCTTTTTAGAATTCCATTCCATTCCACTCTATTCACAACTGACTCTGCATATCCTATTTCTAATTAAATTTGGCCATAGGTCAAAATGCAGGAAATCATTACTGAATAATCATTTCAAAAGAGAAAAACATAAGGTATATTCCTATCAAAAAAGCCCAAATATATGTACATTTTAATCCTGATGAATTAATAAAAACTAACACATGTTGAGAATTTACAATATTGCAGGCAGTATGCTAAGTATTTTACAAGCAGTAGCTAATTTATATCTTGTTATCATCTCACAAGAGTAGGTGCTATTATTATCATCCCTTTTTAAATGGAAAAAATTAAGGATCAGAGTGACTGAATTGCTTACCCAAGTGTCAGAAATAAAATTTCAATCATATAATGCTTTAACTGCTTCATATAAAAAAGAAAACTGTCAAGTCAATTTCAAAAGATGTTTTAAAAAGGCAAAGGTTTTTAAAGAAAGAAGTTTCCATGCTGGAATAGATTTCAGATGTAATATAAATTTTGAAAACCAATAATCAAGATAAAAACCAGCCACAGACTATGATAAATAGAAAAGAGTGACTAGCTACTCTTTTCCATTATGCTAGAGCAAGAGAGTGCTCAGTAGAATTAAGTGTCAATAAAGTAAAGACAAAATTAAACTTTTTTCTAAGCATAGGCACAATTAACCTGTGCAAATTACTCGTATTGGTTGGTAATGAAGCAGATAGCTTAGTGAAATTGAGAACATATCTGAATCACTCTAATGAGATTTTCAGTTAGATCAAATCACACCTTGTATTAGTTATCCTGAGCTAGAGCTCATACTAATTAGCAAAAAGGGTCACAAAAGAAAATTTTATTTTTTCCAAGGCCAGAAGGCCATGATTAAAGAATATGATAATAGTCAATATTTATGACATCTATATATGGGAGAATGTCATGTAGATGGGGACAATAAAGGATAGAAATGGTATGCATCTAACAGAAGCAGAAGATATTAAGAAGAGGTGGCAAGAATACACAGAAGAACTATACAAAAAAGATCTTCATGACCCAGATAACCCTGAAGGTGTGATCACCAACCTAGAGCCAGACATTCTGGAATGCGAAGTCAAGTGGGTGACTGTAGCCATGAAATTAAAAGACATTTGCTCCTTGGAAGGAAAGTTATGACCAACCTAGACAGCATATTAAAAAGCAGAGACATTACTTTGCCAACAAAGGTCCCTCTAGTCAAGACTATGATTTTTCCAATAGTCATGTATGGATGTGGGAGCTGGACTATAAAGACAGCTGAGTGCTGAAGAATTGATGCTTTTGAACTGTGTTGTTGGAGAAGACTCTTGAGAGTCCCTTGGACTGCAAGGAAATCCAACCAGTCCATCCTAAAGGAAATCAGCCCTGAATATTCATTGGAAGGACTGATGCTGAAGTTGAAATTCCAATACTTTGGCCACTTGAGGCGAAGAACTGACTCGTTTGAAAAGACCCTGATGCTGGGAAAGATTGAAGGCGGGAGGAGAAAGGGAGTACAGAGGATGAGATGGTTGGATGGTGTCACCAACTCAACAAACTTGAGTTTGAGTAAGATCCGGGAGTTGGTGATGGACAGGGAAGCCTGGTGTGCTGCAGTCCATGGGGTCACAAAGAGTCGGATATGACTGAGCGACTGTACTAAACTGTCATGTAGATTTCCCAGAAGTGTGTGAATGCTCATCTCTGTCTCTGATAAACTCCTACCTGTTGTTGTATCCAGTAAGTGTCAGTTCTTTATCTTACACCAGAAGGAAAAGAGACAACGGTTTCCTGGGTTTTTAAAGAAGAGAAGGAGTTCATGGTAATTTTTTTCTGCCAGAGGAACAGAGTTATATTTATGATGTGTACAGTTTGGAAAGTGCTTTACATAATAGATAAAAGTGAGGAAAAGACCATAGAAAGAGTGTAGTTATAAAAATCGCTACATTGGGGATCTATTCTGTTGCTATTATGTGATAATAGACTGTCAACCTTCATTCATAAACATCAGAGTTTACCTTTCTATAAAGATTTGAACTAGAGGAGCTCATATGATTATATATTTAGAGTATTCCTTTAAATTATCAGTGCTTGTCTCTTATAGGAACCAGTAATGCTGTCCTTTTTCAAAGTAAGTCTAGAATATACAGAAATATTTTAGCATTTCTTTGAGTTCACTCTTCCTGCAGTTCCATGGAGACAACCTTTTCTGGGCTTTCAGAGATGTTCTTCCACTGAACCTCTTCACCTCTTGGCAAAAAGGCATTTGCATTGTTTTGTTTATTCACATTATATATTACATGTTTAAACCTGCTTACTTTTGAACATGCTATTTGATCACGCTACTTGACATTTTACTTCTGAACAGCCTATAAAACTATATTTATATTCTGAAGACTCATTTTCACCCTTTTATCTCTCATCATATATTTTCCTATTTTTTGGCAGATTACTGTTTCAATTAAAATATCTCAAGAAAGGGCCTGTCATTCACATAATATGATGTTCAAAACAAAAGTGAAATCTGTTCTACGGATGATATTGGCAAAAGTCTGACTAAAAGAATTTACGGATCAGAATGTATTCCTTTTACAATTAAACTTTTTATTAAGTAGAACATAAGTACTGAACAGTAATATAAAATCTGTTTCTTTCTTGTTTTTGCTTTTTGCAGATCTGGATAATGTGGAGGGCATTGCTGTGGACTGGATAGGAAATAACCTGTACTGGACAAATGATGGCCATAGGAAGACTATTAATGTGGCCAGGCTAGAAAAGGCTTCTCAGAGTCGGAAGACTCTCTTAGAGGGAGAAATGTCCCACCCCAGAGGGATTGTGGTGGATCCTGTTAGCGGGTATGAGATGTTTGATTAGCTTTATATAAAGAAAATGATGCTAGATAAATTTGGTTTTTGCATACCTAAAAGAAGTAAGTTTTATTCCAAATGTGCATTCACATATCAATGACCTGATTAGGAAAAGTTACTCATTTAATGATTTCCTCTCCTAGAGAATATGCTAAGTAAACTTACCAAAATACATTGGACTGATATAGATCATTTGTATAAAGAATATATTTACTTGATTTATTCGGACAACACTATCATTCTCTGTTTTAGATGGACTGACACCAAGATAAAAAATTCAAACCAACAAATCAATTGATTTAACTTTTAATTAAAGACTATTGAAATTTAATGTATTCAGAAAATAGCAACTTTTTGTTATTGTTAATTTACTAAGGACCAGGCATTGTATTAAATAGGTTACTGTGCTCTGTCCATGATTCCCTATAAAAATCCTCTGATTTAATTGCTATTCTTGTTCTTGTTTTGCAGAGAAATTGGTAACAAATCTGCCAAAATTTTTTGATTATTAAGAAATTGTATAAATATTTAAACTCAAGACTTTATTCAAAACCACTTTAC
The DNA here is from genome assembly GCF_019923935.1 of Bubalus bubalis. NCBI lineage: Eukaryota > Metazoa > Chordata > Mammalia > Artiodactyla > Bovidae > Bubalus > Bubalus bubalis. Next base: position 108,048,676 of record NC_059158.1, read on the forward strand.
TGCACTACTCTTGATTAGTCTAGATTGGGAATCATATAATTTTAGATATAACCAAAGTTTCCACATAGTGACATCATTTTATAATAGTAGGTGCTACTTTCTTTAGGATGGATTATTTTGTGCTATTCATGGGAATGTATTTTCCTTATATTATTGCTCAGAGCTAACCTGAATATAAATAATACTGGATGTATGAAAATACTGAAAAAAAAGGTGAAAATTCCTAATAGAATCTCAGAATTAAATGAGTGGTATGCATATTTCATATGTTCAGTTTTTGTCTGTGGTTTTTATCCCCTTCATAGTTTGTGTTTCAGAATAGGATAACAAATTTATTTTTTATACTGTACCACATATATACAAAAAATAATTGACTAGGAAGCACATGACTCACTTGTAATTTGAGATCACCAGATTTCTGTTCCTAAAATTGTGTTGGGAATAGCTCCAGATACAATCAGGGTGCTTCTTTCTAGGCTGACCTAAGCAGCAGGTGAACTCACTGATTTTTTGTAAGGCATAATTATAAAGTAATTTCAGTGGTTTTATGTGTGGATTCTTTAAATTTCTATTTTATTCCCAGACTTTTAAAGCAAGTCATCTCTCTGACCTTAAACCAAGGCAATCCTAATATTAAAAGAAAATATTCAATCCACATTTTCAAAATTTCCTTGAGGCAAGATGTTTCAAATATATCTTAAAACAAAATCTTCTTTCTAAGTATTCTGTTAGAGGAAAATATTTTCCAGTAGAATTAAAGGCTTTTTCAGGTACTAAGGGAAATGACACTGAGCAGAGATTATGGAACCAGATGATTTGGAAGGAAATTCAGGTCCCTGGTCCTGTCTCTTTCTTCAGATTCGGGAATCCATTTTAAACATTCCTAAGAGGCAAGCATCCAGTTTAGATTTGAAACCTACAGCATGTAAACACATGATTCAAAACATTTAGGGACAAATCTGATATGACATTTTTTCTTTTCATTAAGTCAATTTCTGCATCCCTGTAGAACCTATCTACCGGCTAATCCTATGTTTGCCTCTAATGCTACAAAGGATGAGTCTTCTACTTCTCTCATCAGATTTTTAAATAGAATATTGTTATCATACACCAACCTAAAAAACAGACATGAGCACGTATATATGTATGTACGTATATGTGTATACATATGTGTATACATGTATACACACATTTTTCCTGTAAAAACATACTATGCTCAGAGTGCTGCACTAGAACTACAGTAGTTAACAAAACAGGCATAGTCTTAGCCCTCATGAAGCATTTTGTGTTACATGAAGGGAATGGGGAGATGCAACAGTAAATAAGTACCAAATGAACAATTAATGTAATTTCTAGAGACCAAAGAAATGGAGTCAAACAAGCATGTTAAGGTGAAGGAGCTAACAGAAAACTGTTTAAATAGGTTTGCTGAAAAGCCTCTTTACGGTGCCATTATTTAAGTTGAAACTTTGTTTAGAGAAGGAACAAGCCATAGAGAGTGAGGAAGGAGTTCAGATCAAGAAAACGGTGCAGTTGAAGATTTTCAGTGGTGAGAGGAACTGCAATGAAGACAGTTGGGGCTGGTTGTGGATGGCAACTGGGAAAAGTGACTGAAGATACAATCGAAAGGAAAGCAGGGCCTTGTGTACCCTGATGAGAACTTTGTTCTTCAGTGTAAGTGTAAAACAGAGTTGTGATATCATCAATTTATATTAAAAAAGCAAACTCATCTTACTATGCTGTGGCGAATGGTCTGGAAGACAAGTAGAAATAGGACCATCTGAATTTGTATCCAAATAATTGCTTGACTGTAATATAAGCTTTTTTTTTTAATGAAGATGTGATTTAAGTTTGAAAAGCTCATTTTAAATAGCATAATATAATTTTTTAAATAGCATAATATAATTTTAAGCAAAACATTTTCAGAAAAAAGCTGATTTATTCATATTTTTTCTACCATAATACCGTTTGCAGCTGTACACAGGAAAGCATCAGAGATATTCTCTGCCATAATAGCCTAGTAACAAAAATTACTCTGTTCAGAACTATGTTCTTATCAAAAGCTTCTGAACCAATTATAGAATTAGTAAAGGATTTATTCATTTATTTGTTTATTAAAATACATTGTTAAGTAACTACTGTATAGATAAATAGAAATCAGTAAGGCGATAAATGTCTTCAAGGATGTTATAAAGCAGTGTGATTGGTGTAAACACACACACACACACACACACACACCCCAGAAACAAACACACACACACAGCACACAATTTATCTATAAATTAAAGTAGAATTAAATGCATACTCTTTGGGAATTTACCGAGATTTTAAAAGATTTTTGAAGTTTTAAAGTTCAGAATTGAACTTTAGAGGATGGAAAGGCTTTCCAAATGAATTTCCTCAGGAGCTTAGAGTTTGGGGTCATAGGTTAGTCACTGTAGTCTGAGGGGCAATATGAGCACTTGTTTGGAAGCAGGGGGAGTTAGTGGTGATTTTGAGGTGAGATGAGTTCGTTAAGGCTAGAGCCGGGCGCATGTGAAGGAACATAGCAGAAGGTGAGACTAGAACTATGCAGAAATCTTCGATGTCATAATTAAAAACTTTAACTTATTTTGCTGACAACAAAATAATTAGAAGGCTTTGAGGATAAAAATCATACTTTTTTCGATTCATGATTTAGGAAGACAAGTGAAAGGCATATGACAGCTCTATGAGAAACAACCCATTGGGAGTTCCCTTTGAAAAGTGATGAAAGACAGACGGTAGCATTTGTAATAGCAGTAGAAATGTGAGCACTGAGACAGGAGACAGTGAAAGAATAGGATTGGCAGGGCTCAACAGTTGTCAAACTGGGAGGAATTAATTATGATGGACTGTTCCTAAGAAGCTCCAGATTAACTCCCCCTCTTCCAAACATTTCACATTTCATAATTTACACCAATAACTTAGAAACTTATACCTCCAGTTCTGATTTCTCAAAACATTGTCTCTATGAAAAGTTAAATGCAAAAACAATGCATATATCCCTCCAATCAGGATTTTCTATAACCCTGTCTTAAGTAAGAGCACCACATCCTCTAGTTAAAAGCTAGATATCATCTCATCAACTCAATCAAGTTTTAAAACAGTAAAATTTATTTTAATTCCATGACAGAAAATCTTATAGATTTAAATTTTGGGGGATTGACCATCAGATAATACAATTTAAGTTGGAGACATGATTAATGTCAACAAAACCAAGTTTAATGTTACAGAGTATAAATATGAACAAGGAATAAGCCCTGCCCATAATTATTTGAACATTTAAAAATAGAATTATCAGACATGCAACACCATCAAAATCAATACAAGGTATAAATGCTATAAATTCAATAAAATAACTAAGAACTGTCACTGAGAAACAGAAAAAAGGGCTAATTTTGAGAGAAAGGCTAGGGATAGACTTCATTAAGAAATTGCATTTGACCAGGTCTTGAAAAATAGAGGTGTATTCTTTCTTGTAATAAGAAAGGACAGCTTAACTTAATTTTTATTTGAGGGATACCCCAAGTCCCACCTATAAAAATATTTGTTAGCTCCTGCTTATTTTATGGGCTTCCCTGGTAGTTCGACAGTAAAGAATCCACCTGCAAGGCGGGAGACCTGGGTTCGATCCCTGGGTTGGGAAGATCCCCTGGAGGAGGGGCTTGGCTTATTTTATAGGTTTTTCCATTTTGTGTGTTTTTGAATGATCATCTTTGATAATGATTATATGGCTTCACAATATAACTGTTAATCAGATAATGAAATGGGTAGGTAATGATCACATATCTAGTTTCTGTAAGATGTGCTGAGTGTGTGTGCTCAGTCCCTTCAGTCATGTCTGACTCTTTGTGACCCTATAGACTGTAGCCTGCAATGCCCCTCAGTCCGCAGATTCTCCAGGCAAGAATACTGGAGTGGGTTGTCATTTCCTTCTTCAGGGGATCTTCCTGAGCCAGCCATCAAACCCGCATTTCCTGCATCTCATGCAATGCAGGTGAATTCTTTTACCATTGAGCCAGCAGGGAGGACCCATTTTTGTCAGATAGGCGTCACTTATTTAAGTTTTGTTTTTCTTATATTTTGTTTGATTAAAAATAATCTCAGGTAATGGATCGCATCACAAACAATTCTGTTTTTCAAATAGTAATTCAATATAAAATATGTTAGGCTTCCCTCATAGGTCAGTAAGTAAAGAATCTGCCTGCCATGTTGCCAGTCCAGGTTCGATGCACGATACTGGATGCTTGGGGCTGGTGCACTGGGACGACCCAGAGGGATGGAATAGGGAGGGAGGAGGGAGGAGGGTTCAGGATGGGGAACACATGTATACCTGTGGCGGATTCATTTTGATATTTGCAAAACTAATACAATTATGTAAAGTTTAAAAATAAAATAAAATTAAAAAAAAAAAAAGAGAGAAATGTCTACCCACTCCAGTGTTCTTGCCTAAAAAATCTTCATGGACTGAGGAGCCTGGCAGGCTACAATTCATAGGGTCACAAGAATCAGACACGACTTAGTGACTAAACCACCAGCACCAGGCTATCGAGAATTATCTTGTGTGTATGTGTGTGTGTTTATGTATATGTTTGCACACTCATATATGTGTGATTTGGGTTATGATTAACTGTTTAAAATTTCATGAAAGATATCAATAGAGATGAAAAAGTTTTCTACTTCTTGTACATAATTGATTTATGTAGTTAAAGTCAAGTAGTTTTACCTAACTAGTACTGGACTAGAGCAAATGAATCTTCTGTTTATTCCTAATTTGTCCAAGTTAAAGTCACTTAAACAGGCATGATACAAGCTAAGCATAATGCCATGATTTTTTCTATGATTAGAATGCATTTTGACTTGCTAAAGTCACCAATCTAAATATATTTCCTCAGGTCTAAAAAGGAATATCAGCATAAATATAAACTGTTAAGAGAATTTAAAAAGAATTTAATTGACATAAACGAGTGGATGGTATGTTATATCCTTAGCTGTCCCCATTCTGCTTGCTTAGATCACAGTAAGATTTTTAGTCATGAACACAGATTTGTCTAAAATTACCTCAAAAAAAAAAATAAAATAAAATAAAATAAAATTACCTCAGAAATTCTTTAAAATCCAGAACATGTGAGAGGCAAAGGTATTTAAAAAGGGCATTTCCAAGGTTAGCAGCTTAGAAAAGCTTTGAAGCTTTATAAAGTTGTATTTAAGATGACAGAATTAAACCCTACACTTTAATTAGTAACTCAGGAACTTTCACATGACCCCCAAAAGTACAACACATGTGGAAGGTTTTAACCTTATTCATGAGGCATTTGGAACATTAGCTCAAAACCCCCTCTCCCACTGTTATAGCTTACACAAAAGATTTGTTTTTAAAGGCAGATGCTTTTGTTTGAGATAGAAATTAAAGCTCAAACTCTCAAGGTCAGTCAACCTGCTGTTATTAAACTTATGTGCAGCTCAATCATCTTCTGTGGGTTTGGGGGGTAATAATAAGCAGCAATAATTTGCATCAGGAAGACAAATTAGACCTGGCCAAACAAACCCGGTATGCCTGTGCCCTTTAGAACTAAGACAATCCAACTGCCTGTCTTGAAAAATAATAATAATTTATCAGGGCTTAAATAATGTCTGGAGTAGATCATTAAGTGTGCTATCATTGTCGTGCCAGTCAATCTACTATTTAATCATATAATTGGTTATATGTTTTATAAGTGGACATTTAAAAATAGCAAGGCCTCAAGAATCATTTCACAATCTTGGTATCAATACCAAAAAAAAAAAAAAAAAGGAATCAATATTTGACACTTACTGATAGGTTAATGAATAAACAAGTCTAGTAAGTACAATAGTAGGGGTTGTGGGTTTTCTGAAATGTGTCTACTTGGACTGGCTTTACTTCACAATTTTTCTTTAATTTTTAATTGAAGGATGATTGCTTTACAGTGGTGTTGGGCCTTACAACAACAGGAATCAGTCACAATTATATGTGTGTGTGTGTCCCCTCCCATTTGCGCCTCCCCCCATCCCCCATCCCACCCCACTGCACCAATCTTAACTTCCCTGAGTATTTCATAGCTACCTCCTCCTTTGGGCAGATAAACATTTAGATAGGAGAAAAAATCAAGATGTAATTAATTTCTGTGGAGCTGCCAAACCTGAGGTAGCATCCCACTATACTGGTGGCTGATTGAAATAACACATGCACTCTGGTTTTTCATGTCTTAGCTGGATGTATTGGACAGACTGGGAGGAAGATGAAATAGATGACAGCGTGGGAAGGATCGAGAAGGCCTGGATGGATGGCTTCAATCGGCAGATTTTTGTGACTTCAAAGATGCTGTGGCCAAACGGTTTAACTCTGGACTTTCACACCCACACATTATACTGGTGTGATGCCTATTATGATCATATTGAGAAAGTGTTTTTGAATGGAACTCACAGGAAGGTAAAAGACAAATGCTGCTGTTTTAACCCACGGGCTTCTTTCGCAGAGCCCTGTTGTGTTGTGTTAAAAATACTTTCAAGTTTATTTTTGCCCCTCTGAGGTAGCTGCCAGTAGTCTCTGTGGGGTGGCTGAAGGAGGCTGAGCATTAAGCAGTGCAGCCGGCACTTGCCTCCGGGAGACCGGGCCCAGCTCACTGTGGTATGCCAGGATTTGTGGGATTTCTAAAAGAATCTCTTAGGATATCAGAGCTGTTTGAAAATGGTATTTCCACAGTATTGATGTTTGCTAGGACAAACCAACTCAATTTGGTTCAAGTATCTTCAAGTGTTTGAAGCTGAAATTTAGCCTATGTATTGTGACAAAGTTATTATAATTCACTTACTCAAATAAAGAACTTCATAACATTGGAATTGGAATACAAGAGTAGACTGAATTTCGAGCCCATGGATGTGAATAAATATCAACATCTTCTTACCTCTTTTGGTAGAATCATTGCAAAATGATTTTGAAATAATTCTGTGAAATGGAGGACGCCATTGACTGTGTGAGAGAGGCAACATTGGCAAAATATCACCTCTAAATTCTCTCCTATAGTCAGTCACCTCAGCACATATAGCCTTATGAATGGCTTCAATATTTAGTTAAATAGTAAGAAAATGGAATATGAGAAATTACCAAAATGTTTCCTTTGAACAATATACTTCCTTCTTTTTTTCAAAAGGGTGTTTGCACAATTGACCAAGCCTATCTCCTAAAGATTCTGTTTGAGAAATGTAGTGCATTAATCAGTTAAGACTATTTCAATCATTGGTTAATGCTAACAATGCTTTAAATGTCTTTCCCCAAATAAGTAAGATTGATTTGCATTTAACCTAATGTTACAGACTTAAGAAGTATTAAATCAATACCTTCCATCCACTCCCAGTGTTTTAAGACCATGTTGTATCCCTTGGCTATTGGATGAGCAATATTGCAAGATACATAATGCCACTAATTACTCAGATCAATTTCTATCCCAGAATATCTTACTGAAACATCATAAGAAAAGAGATAGGGAAGAGTATCAAAGTTATTTTATCATTTGTATTTCTTGACCATATGTATAATTCTGTATACGAGAGAATTGAAATGGATGCAATGTAAATGGTCTCCTTCAAATAACATGTCCTAAAAACAGGAAAATATGCTCACATTGTGAAATTCGTTTTTCAGATATGCCAAGAGAAAAGTTTTTAGTTAGATCATTGTTCTACTTATTTGAGTATTCTCTCTAAATATTTGGTTATGTTTCTAAAGGTCAGTTCTGATTTTTCACAATGTTTTATATTTTACAGATTGTTTACAGTGGGAAAGAGTTGAACCATCCTTTTGGACTGTCGCATCATGGGAATTATGTGTTCTGGACTGATTATATGAATGGTTCCATTTTCCAACTAGATTTGATAACTAATGAGGTGACATTACTGAGGCGTGAGAGACCACCCCTGTTTGGGCTTCAGATTTATGATCCACGAAAGCAACAAGGTATTAAAAACCATGTAAAATTGCATCTGAGTTTTACATATAATAGTACTTCACAGAGGTTGCATAAAGATTTTATTTTGGCAGTGTTGCTGAAGTTTTGTGATAAAAGGTGTCTAGTCACTCCAAAGTCAATCAAATCTTAGCCTTTGTTACCATAAAAATTTATTATTTATTGTTCAAAATATCCTGAGTGAGTAACTCTGGAAATTCTATTAGAGTGAAGTTCAAGGATTTTTCCAGATACTTCCTTTTTCATGTCATTTATACTGGAGAAGTCTGTTAAAGTAAAAATCCTCAGTGTTTTCAAAGAGTCAGTATTGTAAGAAGTGGAAAAACTTTCAGTGTGGAAGCAACATTGTGGGAAAATGTTAAAATATATATATGTATAATATAAGGATAATAGTATTTTTAAAAATATCAGTATATTTATCTGATCAATTCATATACATTTGAGGTATATTAAATTATTATAGATGTTATGAAAGTGAAATAATCTACTCTGATATTCATGTCTTATTAAATCAGAAAAGATTTTTATATTTTTAATCTGCATGAGTTATTAATATTTATTAGACTATCCACAAACAGAATTACTCAGAATTTAGGTAACAAAGAGAATAACGTTTAAACATATACATTACCATATGTAAAATAATAGCCAGTGGGAATTTGCTGTATGACTCAGGGTGTTGTCTTATTGAGAATATGTGTTCAGCCAAATTGATTATTTTTCATTAACTTAGGAGAAATAATCAATACTTTGAGTTTATTACCAAGAGCAGACAATAGAATATAGAAATGATGCCTGGTCAACATCTTTTTTGGTCAAAAGAATTGAAATTAGATAACCTACTTTGAATCTAAATATTTGCTACCTTTTTCTACATTGATTAAAGTGGTCAGATTATAAAACAAAATGTTCTCTGGTGTTCAAATGCAAACATGTTATCATGTTACATTTTTCTTTCAGTGGGATTTATCTTTGCATCTTTTGAATGTTAAATATTAATAAATATTTAGAAACATAATAATCAGTGGCATATAAATTTTGATTAAATATACTTGATAGACTTTTTGAAAATAAACTTGTAATTGAATAGAAAACCATGTCTTACATATCATTAATTCTTCATGGAAGAAAATAAGCTGATCTTATATAGCTTTATACCTTGTTTTTCTACAGTATATGACTGTATATACTATGAGGTATTTAAAGAGAGGGTTATAAAATTGTTCCATATATCTAATATAAAAGAAAAAGCTTATATTTATAGTATAGAGTATATTTATATATAGTATTCATATATATGCCTATGAGTACATGCATATAAATACACAGATGATAGCTAATATCACACATACACACACAACCACAGGAACACCATGAAAAATATTTAGGAATGCTATCAATGCCACAACCAAACTTTTAGACTCAGTGTTAGAAAATTAGTAATCAGGAAAAACTCTATCAAATTACTTGGTAATATGCCAGTTAATTTCAGAACAATAGATATATAATCATACTAAACAGAAAGTTACATTTAGGAATTAATTTCTGAGTAATTTTTAGGGGCTTATGGTCAAAATGTTTTTATCATATCAAATTGTTTCTTCTCATTTAATTGAAAAGCTTTCTTTCCTTTTCATTTACATTAGCTGTCTAGAACAATTTTATAATCCTCTCCTAAAATAATTTATAGAAAGTATAGCAATTACATAAAACTAACAGTTTTTTAGCTTTTTATTATCTAGTTTCAGAAGTGCATTTATATTTCCTGCATGTTCAGAGAATAACATCATTACTTAAGGACAATATTCTTAAAAATGTTGATGAATAATTTCCCATATCAAATTAAAAGTAATAGATCAGCTTCTATGATAAATATATGAAATTTGTTGTTGTTTAGTCATTAAGTCACATTTGATTATTTCTAACAGTTTAGACTATAGCCCACCAGGCTCTGCTGTCCATGGAATTTTCCACGCAAGAATACTCAAATAGGTTCCATTTCCTACTCCAGGGGATTTTCCCAATCCAGGGATTGAACCCGTGTCTCTTTCATCTTCTGCATTGACAGGCAGATTCTCTACCACCATGCCACCTGGGAAGCCCTACTGTCTCTCAGAGTTTGCTCAAATTCATGGCCATTGAGTCAGTGATGCTATCTAACTATCTCATCCTCTGCTGCTCCCTTCTCATGCCCTCAATCTTTCCCAGCATCAGAGACTTTTTCAGTGAGTCGGCTCTGCACATCAGGTGGCCAAAGTATTGGAGCTTCAGCAACAGTCCTTCCAAAGAATATTCAGGGTTGATTTCTTTAGGGTTGACTGATTTGACCTCCTTGCAGTCCAAGGGAAGCTCAACAGTCTTCTCCAACATCAAAATTTGAAAGCATCCATTCTTCAGCGCTCAGTCTTCTTTATGGTTCAGCTCTCACATCCGTACATGACCACTGGAAAAAGCATAACTTTGACTATCTTTACTTTCACGGCTGCAGTCACTGTCCACAGTGATTTTGGAGGCCAAGAAACTAAAATCTATTACCACTTCCACTTTTTCCCCATCTGTTTGCTGTGAAGTTCAGTTTAGTTCAGTTGCTCAGTTGTGTCTGACTCTTTGCAACCCCATGGACTGCAGCATACCAGGCTTCCCCATCTATCACCCACTCCCCGAGTTTACCCAAATGCATGTCCATCGAGTCGGTGATGCCATCCAACCATCTCATCCTCTGTCGTCCCCTTCTCCTCCTGCCCTCAATCTTTCCCAGCATCAGGGTCTTTTCAAATGAGTCAGCTCTTCGCATCAGGTGACCAAAGTATTGGAGTTTCAGTTCAACATCAGTCCTTTCTATGAACACTCAGGACTGATCTCCTTTAGGATGGACTGGTTGGATCTCCTTTAGGATGGACTGGTTGGATCTCCTTGCAGTCCAAGGGACTCTCAAGAGTCTTCTTCAACACCACAGTTCAAAAGCATCAGTTCTTTGGTGCTCAGCTTTCTTTATAGTCCAACTCTCATATCCATACATGACCACTGGAAAAACCATAGCCTTGACTAGATGGACCTTTGTTGGCAAAGTAATGTCTCTGCTTTTTAATATGCTGTCTAGATTGATCATAACTTTCCTTCCAAGGAATAAGCATCTTTTAATTTCATGGCTGCAGTCACAGATGGGATCAGATGCCATGATTTAGTTTTTTGAATGTTCAGTTTTAAGCCAGATTTTTTACTCTCCTCTTTCACCCTCATCAAGAGGCTCATTAGTTCCTCTTCACTTTCTTCCATTAGAAGGTATCATTTGCCTGTCTGAGGTTGTAGATACTTCTCCCAGAAGTCTTGATTCAAACTTGCGATTCATCTAGCTGGGCATTTTCTGTGATGTAGTGCTCTGAATATCAGTTAAATAGCAGCTGACAGTATACAGCCGTGTCATACTCCCCTCCCAATTTTGAACCAGTCAATTATTCCATGTCTAGTTCTAACTGGTGCTTCTTGACCAAGAAGTTTCAAATCCTAAAGGCACTAAAAATGAGTCCAGAATTGATATTCCCCTCTCCCCACTTCTGAAAGCCTGCTGGCTCTAGTAATTATCTGAGGAGTGGACAATACTCTTCACCATGACAAGGCTGTGATCCATGATGGGGTTATGAAATTTACTAATTATTAACTGTAATTATAACTATACCAGTAAGTGAGCTAAATATTCTTATTTAAATCTCACAGAAGACATTTAATATAAGTCCTATTAATTTATAGTATACATATGAGAAATCCAAGAGTCAGGCAAATGTAGCCATTCTCCTCAGAAAATAAGCAGCCAGGGTTCAATTTCAAGTTTATCTGACCACAAAAGAGTTTTATATCATTAATTTATGTAGTCATTTTAATTTATTAAAATTATATAGCTACTATATTTTTAGATATGGGAAAGGGACATGTGTTTTTTTTTAATCATTGTAATTTTATTATTATTAAAATTGTTATTCAATTATTTTTTTTAATATAAAGAGTCCCTGGACTACACATTTATAGAACTGAGGATTCAACAATCTTAGACTATAAAGCACTAGTATATCAGATACACCTTTAAAAATATATCTTTAGTCTGCGTTAAAATGCAAATTATGTAGCACAGATTATATATATTCTTACTCACATAGAAACAAGATACTTTATCTTGTTACAACAGACATATCTGTCCACATACTTGTACCTTGTTTCTACACACACAAATAACTGTTTCTGTCATTCAACTTGCTAACTATAAGTTTCATTCATTCACTTACACAGTCTGTGGCAGACACTGTAAGGGACAGAAGAATCCTACTTCTCCTAATTATTAGATTGAGGAAAAAAGGTAATGTTTTTGGTCCAGACAGACCTTACCTTAAACTTCATTTAAAAAACTATTCGTCATTTGTTTTCCTTGCATATTTCATTTTTTAAAAGGTACTTCCTAAATGACTTAATCTAGAATTTTAGTTTGTTGTTTTCAGTTATTTTTCTGACCCTTATTGATCTAATTTTATTTTGTCATATATAAACAAGTCAGAGTATAGGAGCATAAATTTTAGATTAATATAAATTCTTATTTCTATTCATTTGGAAAATATATGAAAAAAGAAATAATATGAATTACCTGGAAATAAATAATAATTTGTGCTCTAAATCCTTACTTTTATAATGATTATTTATATATTTTTTTCTAAATATTAGAGAAGGCATTTAATTCTTTAGATCTTCAGTAGTTTCACCCACAATGAGATGAAACCTATCTTTATAATTTTATTATAAACTTAAATTAAAATAAAAGTGTAGAGAGGGCAATGGCACCCCACTCCAGTACTCTTGCCTGGAAAGTCCTATGGACGGAGGAGCCTGGTGAGCTGCAGTCCATGGGGTTGCTGAGGGTCGGACACAACTGAGCGACTTCACTTGGCAACCCACTCCAGTATTCTTGCCTGGAGAATCCCAGGGACGGGGGAGCCTGGTGGGCTGCTGTCTATGGGGTCGCACAGAGTTGGACACGACTGAAGTGACTTAGCAGCAAGGTAACTAACCCTGGGACTGATGAATTATAGATATTCAAAATGAAAGCTAAAAAAAATGAACACTTTTATTGATATTTATGTGTAAAGATTTTACTGCTCTTTGTAGTCAGTCATGTTTTCAAGAAAATATTTTTATATGACTACTTTTGCAAGGTATTAACATTTCAGTATTATATAAATCCTATCTGGAATATGTTTAAGTGATAAATTTAAAAAAATGGGATGTAACTAAAATAAAAACATTCTAAGCAGTTCTAATGAGATATGGAATTATTCAAACTAATTTAGATTTTGAATTTCTATCATGACAGTACAAATACCAATTTCTCTCTTTTAATATACTGTACTCACAGAAAATGAATATACTTTAAGTCTTGAATATAGTAATTTATTTCCAAATACTTAAATTTTATATTCAATAGCAATAGTAAGTATGAATCATGCTGATGAATTAAAGAGTATGACTTTCAGCATGTATTTTTGGTAGGAAAATATAGCATAATATTGTTTTTAGTACTTTCTTCTTTTCTTACTGCTGTATATTATTCATATACTTCTTAAAATATTTTGAGTTAATTCTCATTTTCCAGATTCTGTATGTTACTAAAATATTCACTATGTAGTTTAATCCTGTACAAAATGTGCATAATGTAGACAGAACACCTAAGCATCCTATGAAGTATTATATGTTCATTCCATTGTCTTGGAATAAATATGACTAAATCTGGAAGTTGCCTAAAAATGTTCTTTATTCCCTGTTGAAAAAAACCTGAACTGAACTTAATTTCTTTAGCCTTTAAAAAAATGTATATATATGTGTGTATATATATATATATATATTTAATTTTTATAAACATTGCAAATTAAATTTACTTCTCAGAATAATGAGAAAAAAATAATTATACACTTTAATTTTTTTTCTGATCTGAGGACACAATGATAATCTATGGGAGTGAGTTAAATATTTATTGCATATAGCAATATTTCAAGTTTTTTAGCTCATTTATTCATACTCTTCACATCTAACCCCTGAAGCCCAAAGCATAATGGCCTAGTCTGTCACTTTTGTCACATTTTTGGCCCTTGAACTTTAACTGCCAATACAGTTTTAATCATCATATTATTGACTATATGTCTCCCAGTAATTAAAACTCTTAATTTTTAATGTTTGGGTAAAATATTCTGATGTAATTTAAATGTTATTTATTGATACCTTGGAAAATGCAAGGTATATACATAGTGTAAAATGATCCTGGCATTTACACTGCCAGTGGGGCTGCTGGTCTGCTGCTGCTGCTGCTGCTAAGTCGTTTCAGTCGTGTCCGACTCCGTGCGACCCCAGAGACGGCAACCCACCAGGCTCCCCCATCCCTGGGATTCTCCAGGCAAGAACACTGGAGTGGGTTGTCATTTCCTTCTCCAGGGCTGCTGGTCTACACCTATGTATCTCAGAAAAGAGACTTTCTTCCTCATCTTTCCAACTTGTGGGAATGAATAGCATCAAAATGATGACAACCTAAATTTTACTTTGATGTACACCTTTATAGAACAGATTCTCCGGCCTCTTCAAAAATGTACCTCAGTTTTATCTGAGTCTCCAAGAGTGTCTCACATATGTTCATGAATAATACCATTATGAATTTCCCTTAGAGCCTGCTTTATTGATAGCAATCGAGGTCTAGTCAGTGCCTCGGCTGTTTCCTCCCGAGACACCACTTTACCCTTGTGTATTGTACGTTCTTCCGAAGCCAGTGAGGCTGCTCATTTTTAAGCCTTCACAGGCAGCCTGCATTCCTTGTTTCCTCAATGCACTGACATGCCAGTTTACTCCTTGCAAAAGAGGAAGGAAAATCCCTCCCATCTCCCCAGTGTTTGTTTGCTTTCTGTTTGGTGTTGGTCGCTCAGTTGTGTCTGACTCTTTTCGACCTCATGGACTGTAGCCTACCAGGCTTCCCTCTCCATGGGATTTCCCAGGCAAGAATACTGGAGTGGATTCCCATTCCCTTTCTCCAGGGCATCTTCCCAACCCAGGGACTGAACCCGGGTCTCCTTCATTGCAGGTGATTCTTTACCATCTGAGCCCCCAGGGAAACCCTTTCTGTTTATTTGGGATTCAAAGGCACATCCATAATGCCTGTCTGTAGACTACTTTCTGAAGAACTCAAACTTGCATATACAAGGCCTCTTCTAGGAATCTGTCCTGTACAGACACCATTTAGTCCACTCTGTCTTTTTCTCTTCTGTTGCCTATCTACACACAGACCCCTATATCTTCCAAGCAACATGTAAATTCCTTTTATGTACCAGTGCATTATATATTTTCAAGCCTTTTTAGATTTGATTTATGATTCAGCAGGAATTCTGATTACGGAATCCTGATTACATGAATGTGTCCATGGTATATATGTGTGTACACTTGTATGCCTACAAAACATCTCCTAAAAAGAACATGAACCCCAACTGGCTAACTTTGTATGGAATCAAGAGTTCTCTGACGTAGTTTCTTCACTCTTCTTGCAGGTGACAATATGTGCCGAGTCAATAATGGAGGCTGTAGTACACTGTGCTTGGCCATCCCAGGAGGCCGAGTATGTGCCTGTGCTGATAATCAACTTTTAGATGAAAATGGGACCAATTGCATATGTAAGCGTCTTTTCATGTTATACTCATGGTTTATTTGTGTCTTTTTGACAAATAATAGTAGATGAAACCAAAGGAATTAAAATCAAACTTGGAAAGAGAAATTCAGATAATAACTTAGGTATAAGTAGACTATAAATAATTAAAGGAATTAATATCTAATATACAAATGAATAATGATAATAATGCAGTTTAGCTGTGTTTTCTGGCACCGCTGCATTGATCTTGTGCTGTGCTATGCTTTGCTCAGTCACTAAGCTGTAGCTCACTCTTTGCGACCCCATGGACCGTAGCCCCCCAGACTCTTCTGTTCACGGGAATTCTCCAGCCAAGAATACTGGAGTGGGTTGCCATGCCCTCCTCCAGTAATCAAACCAGGGTCTCCTGTATTGCAGGCGGATTCTCTACCAGCTGAGCTACCAGGGAAACATCTAGCTTAGTAAAAGTTAAAAATAATTATATGCCACAGAAGAAAATATTTCTTGAAATTGTTAGGGATCCTCACCATCAGTAACTGTAACTGCATATAAATGAAAAATCTATCTATAATGTCATTATTGAACAATAAACTACTAGGGCATTTCAATGTGTATCATCCAGTGTAAGAATCCAACAACTATTACCTATGATTATTATCAGTAGTAGAAATAATAATAACTTCTATGATATATAGTTATAAGGATCCACATCAAAACACTCTAGTAGTTTATTGTTCAATAATGGCATTATAAATAGATATAGCTTTAGAAATCAACATTTTTATTATTTTTTCCACATCTTTTCTTCTCTAAAAGAAATGATTTTGCAGATTAGTTGAAATCTTTATTGCACTTGCTACTTAATGACCAAACAAAATTTGTCTTCAAAATTCTAGAAATGTTCTTTATAACTAGAGAATATTTTGATCTAATATACTTCAGAATACAAATATGAATTTATCCATGGGCAAGGTTTTTTTTTCCCCCATTATTAATAGAATTTTTTAAATTGCCTATATAAGACACTGCCTGTAGGAAATAGTTCTCTAAGGTGTACTTCCTTTGATTCATCAGATGGTATCCCTCCCTTTGTTCAGTGATATTATTTAGTAATCTGTTTGGTTGTTGTTTGCTTACATCAGAAGAGAAGACATCTACCAAGACCTATAGTTTGGGAACAGACAGGTATTAAATATTGCTCTGAACAGCAGAAAGTCTGTCCAGTTGCCTGGTATATTAAATCTTATCTTAGTTATTGGGATAAATGGTATGATTCATGTGTATCTTTCTCAGTTTGATTTCTAGCATAGATCCTTCTAAGACTATTCTTCTGGTACAAAATGAGATTCTATGCTACTCTAGCTGGATGACTTTGCCATTAGAACAGATGAAATGCACACACACAGAGGCACATACATACAAAAGATAGTAACCTTTGTGGATCTTCACCAGGTCCATTTTTGCCTTTGCTCTACCCCAAGAATTCCTCTCAAAGATGAAAAGTAGCACTGCAGTGTCTCCTTTTTATGGTCGCCACAGACCTTACTGTCAGTACTGCAGAAGCAAAGGGCATTTCATTCCACCTAAAGGTAGATGAGCTTATTCAATTTCAACTGGAATAACTTGAGAGGCTTCTCAGTGAATATCAAATCTCGTCTTCTTGGTCTTGCAAAAAAGTCAAAATTCAGTAAGGATAGTGTCAATAAAATGATCAAGAGGCTGATTTCTCAGTAATCTTAAGAGTTTTTATTTTTCATCTTTGTTTTCAACATGGGTAATTGGAAGGAAAGTGTATACATCAGGTACTAATAACTAGATGACTTTTTAAGCTTTAAAGTTTCTAATTAGCTCTTTAATTTTTAATTGTGTAAACTATGATATTATGTATTATTTGCCTCTATTTCCTTTATTCTTATCCCCCATTAAAAATTATGGATTCCTTATGTGTTGGCATGGAGAAGGAAATGGCAACCCACTCCAGTACTCTTGCCTGGAAAATCCCATGGATGGAGGAGCCTGGTAGGCTACAGTCCATGGGGTCGTGAAGATTCGGACAGGACTGAGTGACTTCACTTTCACTTTTATGTATTGGAGAAGGAAATGACAACCCACTCCAGTGTTCCTGCCTGGAGAATCCCAGGGACAGGGGAGCCTGGTGGGCTGCCATCTATGGGGTCACACAGAGTCGGATACGACAGAAGCGACTTAGGAGCAGCAGTATGTGTTGGCATATCTATACCTATATTGATATATATGGCACCCCACTCCAGTACTCTTGCCTGGAAAATCCCATGGACGGAGGAGCCTGGTGGGCTGCAGTCCATGGGGTCGCTGAGGGTCGGACACGACTGAGCGACTTCACTTTCACTTTTCACTTTCATGCATTGGAGAAGGAAATGGCAACCCACTCCAGTGTTCTTGCCTGGAGAATCCCAGGGACGGGGGAGCCTGGTGGGCTGCCGTCTATGGGGTCGCACAGAGTCGGACATGACTGAAGCGACTTAGCAGCAGTATCTCTGTATAAATAAAAATTCGGTAACTTTTTGCTTGTAAGGAAATACTATGCACAATGTTGGTAATTTAGCTGATGTTAAGAGATTTGATATGATAGTTTATATGTGACTATACATATGGTGAAAGTTAAAGGAGATTACTGTGAGACTATTGGTGTATTTTAATATTTATAATTCAAAGATGAGGTAACTCCAATTCAATTAAAGGGGATAGAATTAGTATTTTTATCTATAGATATTATACTAAACAATGTTAAATCATAAAAGCAGGTGACTATTTGAGAATTTGTTATTGCATCAGAAGTTTAAAATTTTACTAGATTTTTCATATGGCATGAAACTTATCTTGATTCTTTTCTAATGTAATGGGTGAAATTAAGAGAAATATTATAGTAACTAATTTATTGCAAAAAACTTAAAGTGTGTTTATATAAATTATTCCAGTTTCTATTCATTTAGTAGCAAATTTTTTATAAAGATAATTTAGTCTTAGTTTGCAGATGAGGAAATTAAAGTTCCAAAGGACACAAATACATGGAGTTCATGGTTGCAGACCAAAAGGCAAACAAGTATCAGGGTGTCGCTAACCTCTCTTTAATGCTCATTCCTCTGGGCTTCTGACTTAGTTTAGGCCAGATTACAGACTTGTTATTCAACTGGAATAACATTTTAACAGGCTTTAAATATAAATCTGTAGCAAAACAAAAAATATATATTGCAGTCATTGAATATGATCTTCCTGGTTTTAGTCATCCTCACTGAACTGGCATCAAATGAACAAAAACCCGTTGGCAGATGGTCAGGCCAGAATTAGACACCAATGGTTGTTTCTCGATGAATTTGTGCCAGAAAGCAATGCCAGAGGAGGCATTCATCCAACAGAAAAAATATTGGTATGCTACATGGTTGATTAAGGATTCATTGTAATGCCATGCCTGGAAAGAATTAAGAATGAGAGTAGGCTGGGCTCTTTGTTTTTGTGAACCTCCTGTGTCATGGTCAAATCTTCTCACAATTAGAAATGAGACCTGGTATAGTGTAGTAACTGGGAACTTAATGCCCTGTAGAAGCATATGTAAAACCAGTTGATCACTGATCAAGTGAGTTTATTTCTTTTTAATTTATCTTGATAACTTTGAAGGGAAAATCACAACATAGAAAATTAATAAATGAGAACAAGAATAATACCAAGAAAGTAAGATAAGCTCCTAAAAAATGATAGTCACTTTTTTTTTAAATAGCATAATAATTTTGTCAAGAGCATTGAGACAATAGCACAGTAATTATTTAAATGCCTCTTTTGTGGCCTGGAAGAAAAGGAAAAAGAATAGAACTTTCCAATATGCCTTACCCAAGAGATCAACTTAAACATTGACCAAAATATTGGTCATCCAAGGGTAGCATTGCACAATTATATGTCAGTGGTGCTCTGTGACCTTCTTCACCTTCTGGAGCACCAGATATATTCCTCTGTCAAAAACAGTGCTCTGCTATGGCTCAGCCATTTATCTGTTCAGCTGTGACAAGCCTTATGTTCTAGGATATATGCAATCTAATGTGTAGTAAAAAGTTTAAGGCAGTAAAAAGTTTAGAAGCCTCATCCAGATGAATATTTATGGCCTCCTGTGCATAGGAACTCACAGAAGATTATGTACCACTTAGGTTGGCTGCTCAGAAGACCACTCTATCTAATGAAAGGTCATCCTGCTATGATAAGGAGAAAATTCAAAAACCGTAGCAGCATTTTTCACACTGCTTTCCTATATGGGCAGGCTTACACAGAGTCATTCAGCAAACTACAACTTCAAGTTTTCTTTTAGGTTTTTCTCTTCCCCTATTGAAATCAAGGAATAGTTAGAAATGGTGTACTCCCAAAATGCTAAAAAAAAAAAAACAAAAAAAAAAAAACCTGTTAAGCAAATAAACATATCCTAATGTGAAACATACAGGAACAATTGGGAAATTGTATTATATTTTTATCTTAGACTAATGGTTTTATTACTAAGTAATCATAAGTTTGGTATAGTCAACAGCAAAACATCAATTGAGAGAGGAGATAAGAGCTAGTTTAGAATAGATTACCATGATGGGGTTGAAGAGAAGAAAAGCAAAATTAGAAACATAGAAATTTGTTCTTGGGCACCAAACCTTATTAAACCAAGGTCAGTACCATATGTATTAAATTCAAACACTGAACTGAAGTACAAATATATGATTTAAAACTAAAATAATTAAAAGTTTATTACTAAGCTTTCTTCATTTACTTCTTTATAATCTGGACATTAACACTATCAATCATTCTACCAGTTTTTACCAAAGAAAAGGGTTAATTCTGGAGTGCATATTTCCCTTGCAGTTTATTGATGGGTCGTGCAGAGACCTTCTAATTCCACTGCTCTAACAGCAGGTATCATAGGATATGTGAAAACTGGCAGTTCCTTGCCAGGCATGTCATGATTCATGTCATTTTATTTTCAAGCCTAAATTAAAGGATTTTTTCTTACTTTATCAGTTTTCTTACTAGTGAGATGATGTTATAATATTTTTACTGGAAGTGACCCTGACAGTAGAATTATAGGTTTTGAATCAGTTTTCAAATTCAAGTACAACTCTAAAGCCAAGATTACAAGTATACTGTCTGTTAATATGCTGAAAGCAATTCATGGTTGTGCCTAAATACCCAGGTGCAACATGGGTTCCATCATATTAAGCCTTGGAACAAAGTGACATGGATGGTGGAACTTTTCCTGTATGTTTTGGTTATGGGGAGAACTTTATCACTCTTTCTTTCTAGTTACATATCTCCCCCCCCACCCTTTAAACTAACTCTGTTCATGTTCTCAGGTGATAGAACATTAATTGCTGAGCCAGTTGAAGTTGTAATGCATTTATTGAAGTATTAAAGTATTTATTCAATCTCCAGAGATAGAATATCTCACTGCAATAATGGCTGTAATATAGAATCATCAGCCTCTGTTAATTCCAGGAAGTCAGGCAACGAGTATTTTTGAACATTTCTTCTGTACCTGGTTCTATTCTAGGCATTTTTTGTTCTGTAATATGTGACATTGTCCTTCATATAGTCAAAAATCTTGTGAAAACACAAGATATGTGAATGTTACTTATAAAATAATGCCTTTGTAGAAGTTTGTGCAAGGTGTACAGAATAAAGATCTTATTTTTTAATGGAAGCTATTCACCCTCTTAATTGATGCTAGATGTACTTGCTTCATCATCATGTTGATTCTTGCAAGATTTGGTAGATTTCCTGGCCATCAGTTTGGGTTATTTGGTAGATAATGTTGCTACCCAGTTCCACAGGTAGGTGAATGCTAAGAAAAAGACCACATTTTGGAATGTCTAAATTGCTATCTTATCCATATTATTACCTATCACATTAGATTTTAATGTGATAATGGGCATTGTGGGCTCAAAGATGACCTGTCTTTTACATTATGTCCTGAACAAACCTAGTCAGCACTGATAACATGATTTCTTGTGATATAGCTACTGATTACATCTGAAAGGCGTGGGTTAGGGCTGAGTACAGTAATGATGCCAAATGCCCTGGGAGATACTGGAAATTAGAACTCAACATCTTAAAAAAAATCTTTATGATTATGAAGAGTCTGAAAGTTTACCCACGTTGCCAACTAACATATTAGCCCACCAGAGTTTCATAGATTTAGACAAAAGACATGCAATTCCTGGATCAGGCAGAAAGGATTTTATTAATCAAAGCAGGTCACTAAGTTGCACATTCACTTTGGTTCTCCTTGCTCCATCCCACCTCCACGTCATATGAAGACTAGGCCCAGAGAGGCCAGGTAGAGGTGGCACACAGAATGTGTTTGTACCACAGATGAAGAACTCTCGAGCTTAAAAGTCTGCTAGAAAATCTACCCAACCTTTGCTTTGAAGGGAGATATTATCTTTTATGATCCTGGTTAAGGAGCAAACCTGCTCTCTATTCTAAAAGGAAGCACCATTTGTATCTTCCAAGGCTGTTAGCTATTTAAACATCCTTGAAAAAATAGTCCAGAAAGAAGCTGACACAAGACATGTAGAAACACCAAGAAGAAATGCCTGTCCAACAAATTATAGGGCTTAGAAGAATTGTAGACAAACTTTTAAATGTCAAAAATATTCGTATATGTTTAATATGTGTCATTATAGATATAAGTGATACCTAACTGCTGTTACAAGTGATTACTCATATGTATTAATGACATTGATATAAATCATTATCAGAAACAGTAAATACAAAAGTTAAATTATCTCAGGAGGTAAGCTCTACTGTTTTTCAAGCAATTTTCCTTAACCTATTATGAAAAATGAAAATGTAGCCTTTGTAATCTGTTTTTGAAAAGTGCCAACTGTATATGAGCAAACATCATTTTTTTTTAATTTTATTTTATTTTTAAATTTAACATAACTGTATTAGATTTGCCAAATATCAAAATGAATCCGCCACAGGTATACATGTGTTCCCCATCCTGAACCCTCCTCCCTCCTCCCTCCCCATTCCATCCCTCTGGGTCGTCCCAGTGCACCAGCCCCAAGCATCCAGTATCGTGCATCGAACCTGGACTGGCAACTCATTTCATACATGATATTTTACAGGTTTCAATGCCATTCTCCCAAATCTTCCCACCCTCTCCCTCTCCCACAGAGTCCATAAGACTGTTCTATACATCGGTGTCTCTTTTGCTGTCTCGTACACAGGGTTATGTTATCATCTTTCTAAATTCCATATATATGCGTTAGTATACTGTATTGGTGTTTTTCTTTCTGGCTTACTTCACTCTGGATAATAGGCTCCAGTTTCATCCACCTCATTAGAACTGATTCAAATGTATTCTTTTTAATGGCTGAATAATACTCCATTGTGTATATGTACCACAGCTTTCTTATCCATTCATCTGCTGATGGACATCTAGGTTGCTTCCATGTCCTGGCTATTATAAACAGGGCTGCGATGAACATTGGGGTACTCGTGTCTCTTTCCCTTCTGGTTTTCTCAGTGTGTATGCCCAGCAGTGGGATTGCTGGATCATAAGGCATGTCTATTTCCAGTTTTTTAAGGAATCTCCACACTGTTCTCCATAGTGGCTGTATTAGTTTGCATTCCCACCAACAGTGTAAGAGGGTTCCCTTTTCTCCACACCCTCTCCAGCATTTATTACTTGTAGACTTTTGGATCGCAGCCATTCTGACTGGTGTGAAATGGTATCTCATAGTGGTTTTGATTTGCATTTCTCTGATAATGAGTGATGTTGAGCATCTTTTCATGTGTTTGTTAGCCATCTGTATGTCTTCTTTGGAGAAATGTCTATTTAGTTCTTTGGCCCATTTTTTGATTGGGTCATTTATTTTTCTGGAGTTGAGCTGGAGGAGTTGCTTGTATATTCTCGAGATTAGTTGTTTGTCAGTTGCTTCATTTGCTATTATCTTCTCCCATTCTGAAGGCTGTCTTTTCACCTTGCTAATAGTTTCCTTTGATGTGCAAAAGCTTTTAAGGTTAATTAGGTCCCATTTGTTTATTTTTGCTTTTATTTCCAATATTCTGGGAGGTGGGTCATAGAGGATCCTGCTGTGATGTATGTCAGAGAGTGTTTTGCCTATGTTCTCCTCTAGGAGTTTTATAGTTTCTGGTCTTACATTTAGATCTTTAATCCATTTTGAGTTTATTTTTGTGTATGGTGTTAGAAAGTGTTCTAGTTTCATTCTTTTACAAGTGGTTGACCAGAGTTCCCAGCACCACTTGTTAAAGAGATTGTCTTTAATCCATTGTGTATTCTTGCCTCCTTTGTCAAAGATAAGGTGTCCATATGTGCGTGGATTTATCTCTGGGCTTTCTATTTTGTTCCATTGATCTATATTTCTGTCTTTGTGCCAGTACCATACTGTCTTGATAACTGTGGCTTTGTAGTAGAGCCTGAAGTCAGGTAGGTTGATTCCTCCAGTTCCATTCTTCTTTCTCAAGATTGCTTTGGCTATTCGAGGTTTTTTGTTTTTCCATACAAATTGTGAAATTATTTGTTCTAGCTCTGTGAAGAATGCTGTTGGTAGCTTGATAGGGATTGCATTGAATCTATAGATTGCTTTGGGTAATATACTCATTTTCACTACATTGATTCTTCCAATCCATGAACATGGTATATTTCTCCATCTGTTAGTGTCCTCTTTGATTTCTTTCACCAGTGTTATATAGTTTTCTATATATAGGTCTTCAGATTCTTTAGGTAGATATATTCCTAAGTATTTTATTCTTTCCGTTGCAATGGTGAATGGAATTGTTTCCTTAATTTCTCTTTCTGTTTTCTCATTATTAGTGTATAGGAATGCAAGGGATTTCTGTGTGTTGATTTTATATCCTGCAACTTTACTATAGTCATTGATTAGTTCTAGTAATTTTCTGGTGGAGTCTTTAGGGTTTTCTATGTAGAGGATCATGTCATCTGCAAACAGTGAGAGCTTTACTTCTTCTTTTCCAATTTGGATTCCTTTTATTTCTTTTTCTGCTCTGATTGCTGTGGCCAAAACTTCCAAAACTATGTTGAATAGTAATGGTGAAAGTGGGCACCCTTGTCTTGTTCCTGACTTTAGAGGAAATGCTTTCAATTTTTCACCGTTGAGGATAATGTTTGCTGTGGGTTTGTCATATATAGCTTTGATTATGTTGAGGTATGTTCCTTCTATTCCTGCTTTCTGGAGAGTTTTGATCATAAATGGATGTTGAATTTTGTCAAAGGCTTTCTCTGCATCTATTGAGATAATCATATGGTTTTTATTTTTCAATTTGTTAATGTGGTGTATTACATTGATTGATTTGCGGATATTGAAGAATCCTTGCATCCCTGGGATAAAGCCCACTTGGTCATGGTGTATGATCTTTTTAATGTGTTGTTGGATTCTGATTGCTAGAATAGATTCTAGCAAACATCATTTTAAAATAACTGACTACCCACATATATATGAAACTGTGTTTAAAACAAGTTTAGAAATTATTCCCGTTTTCATTCATTCCATAATGATCTAATTATCAGTTGAAAGCATTTGAACCTTAAGTGGACTTAAAGACCTTGTCTTTAAATTGATTATGTTAAAGAGTATTAATTTGGAAATATCAATTTTCTAGGATTGTTTGTCTTTCCCTACACAAATTAAACTTCTTTAATATAGATATAATTTTTCAGAAGCAAGTATGATTTCACTCTTGTCTATGGATATTTTTGATCATTCCTTAAAACTGTGAATTAAGTTATTTGATCAAAGATCATGTAAAAACATCTTTTAAATTAGGGAGATTTTTATCAGTTGAAATCAATCATTTCTTGTTTTCTGCAATCTTCAAGCTGTGAGACAACAGAATTAACTATTTCTTTTGACATGATGTAAGAAAATCTTAAACCTGAACTTAAGTAGGGAAGAAAACTGATTACATCTCCAATTAGGTTTTTTGTCCCATAGGGAAAAAAAATTAATTCTGAGAGACTATTGACTATTAGGCTTAATAATTATAAAATAGAAATAAATCAAGCTACTAGTTCCAATTCTAAGTTGGACTTATGTAGAGTCATAAGAAGGAACTATACCACCCTCAAAGATCTTAAGATCTAACCAAGCAGACAAAGTTCAAAATAAGGGGAATTTGCATGTTGTCAGTGATCAGTTCTAGAGATTCTGAGAGAAAAGCTAAATCCTAGAGATGGTCAGATACATCCCACATTATACCTCCATTTTGTCATGATTCCCATCCTCATTCCTAGTTGCTACTATAAAAAAGTTACCCTGGGATTGAGTAAGGGACCCAGTGACCTGACATTTTTGTTTTTATTTATTGTCATTTCCTTGAGCTGTGTTCTCTTTTTTTCTTGCTCTCTTTATACATACATATATATGTGTGAGTGTGTGGTCATGCCTGGTGGCTCAGTCTCCAGTATTCTTGCCTGGAAAATCCCATGGACAGAGGAGCCTGGTGGGATACAGTCCATGGGGTTACAAAAGAATTGGACACACACAAAACAACTACACACACACACACACACACACATACATATGCATGCATATATATACATTTATATGAATATGTACCTATATATTCTTTTAAAAATTGTTACTTTCAAGTGACTTTATGCAATGGCAGCATTAAAGAAATTGCTTCTTCTGCATTTTGTTATTGAGAAAGATTAAACAAGGAGGAAAAATTACTGTTAGGTCCTATATACAGAGTCCGCTTTTGTGAGAGGGAACAGAAAACACACAAGATTACCTTTGATCTCATTGAATATTTCACTCACCACACTGACTGTACTTTTCACCCTTAAGACCTTAATATTTTTAAAAAGACCTTAAATGAGAATCTGGATTATATGGGACAGTTTTCCGTTCTCTACCCCACGCACCCACATGCCTTGTGTCTTGTTGCCTCACTCTCTGAAGCAGATTCTTTGCAGCTGTGGTTCAGTGCTGTGCTTCCTCTTTCATTCTCTGCCTCAGGGAAAATACGAGGGTTAAAGGGTTAAAAGAGTGTTCTGGAAATGCCACATATGTTTTCTTAATACCCCTTATTATTGAAGTCCACATAGGTTTTGTGACAGTTCATCAATGTGAACCAGCTACCCCAAATAAAATTTAAAGCCATTAGATCTAGAATGGAAAAACTGGCTTCCGTTTCTTCTAGTAATAAGCCACTTTTTATAATTCAGTGTCTTTTTCAGTCAATGAAATCAGATCATTTACTTTAGCTGTCATCACATTCCCTTCAGTTTTAAGACTCTATTAAATCCACTCAGAGAAGTGGGCTACTACAGTGGCCCTTTCAATATGTGAATAAATCCCAATTAATGGAATTTCTGACATTTGATTAGAGAATATGGAATATATCATAAAAACACTCCAAAGAATCTGGATATATAATGAGATTGTTTTGGTTAACTTAAAATTTCCATAAATATTTAACCAGATCTGTTTTTTTTTTTTTTTACATTTTCAGACCAGTGATATAAACATAACCATCAATGCTGTGTGCTATTCCCTTGTCTTGTCACTTTAATTAGTTTTTGATGTATTTATGTGTGAAAAGTGAAAGTGTTAGTAGCTCAGTCATGTATGACTCTAAAGGTTGAGGCAATAAAATTCTTTGCCATGCCTTCAGTTAAGCTTCTGAATGAAAGTTCTTAAAAAAGTGAAACTGAAAATAGCAAAAATATAAGATAGTATTTTATCATTGTTGTTATTATTATTTTGGTGATATTTGCTTAAAATGAATCTCCACAATTCTTGTGGAATAATTATTGTTGGAAAAACTTAAAATTTTCTCATTTCCAGCGATGGTTGCCTCTACAATGCTTTTATTATTTTCTGTGAAATGCAATGAAATCAATATGTTATTATTATACAAAATTATCTTTTAATGCATTGAAAATATCCAGTATTGCTTATATACCTTGTTTGTTTGTTTTTTAAACCCTAGTTAATCCTGGAGAAGTATTGCCTCAGATATGTAAAGCTGGAGAATTTCGCTGCAGGAACAGACACTGTATCCAAGCTCGGTGGAAATGTGATGGTGATGATGACTGTCTGGATGGAAGTGATGAAGATTCAGTCAGTTGCTGTAGGTTCTCCTACAAGTTATATTAAAATGTGTTGAGTTTTTGAGTGTGTGAACTATTAAAGCAGTCTGGGGGAGAATATCTAAAATTATCATTAATGCAAATTGAACTGTTTTTTTTTTTCCCAGTCATCGTTTTGTATAGACGTTAGACCTAGATGACCTTTGTATACCTTTAAAGCACTATTTTTCTCATCCTTCCACATCTTTAAATATTACCATTTTGGTTGCTTCAGAAATTCTTTTCTTTCCTGTTTTGTGCCATCAGCACCACCATACCATTGTTAGAAGGTTGCTCCAGGAGACCCCTTCAGATCTCTGAATTTAAAGATGTGAAAAATCAATTTAAACTCCCCCAAGGCAGAATTACTCATAAAGAAGGTCACGATCCACTCCATTGCTCCTTGGCAACAGAGACTTGGAGATGGTCCAAGGAAACAGACATGTGTTTGGAACATGTTATTACCTAACTTCATTGGCTCAGTTCATAGTAGGAGACACATATGGGACTCTCAGATTATTAAGGAAGTTAAATGTTTGATTTCTCCCCTTGCCTTCTGTTTAGCTCTTCTTCATTTGTTGCAATAGGAATAGTTTCATGTTTCTCATAGGGATCAGGGAATGACCCACACATGTAGAGGAAAACAATTTGAGAAGCAGATTAAATAAACTTTTGAAAATATATTTGATTCGAATCATTACCTTAGTGTTGTTGAAAGATATAAAATATTTCATATGGAGAGAGGTATATGTTGGACATATTTATCTTTAGTCTTTTCATTTGACTTAGATACATTATTTTTAAAAAGAAAATGATTATTTTTCAATTAATGACTTTTAAGTTAAAGAGGCTGAACTGATTTAGAGTTTTTTGACAATCCTCCATTTTCCTTTTTTTTTAAAAATCAAGAATATAAAGATGAAGTTTTAAAGATTCTTTGTTAAGAATGAACAAAATTGGTCTGAACACCTGTAATATGAATTTGGGCACAAATTCTTAACATATGGACTTTAAACATTATTTTCAAAGTTTATAAAATGTATAATAAAATGAATTTAATTAATATATAAGTATAACACTACTTTCTCTTCATGTCCAAATATTCAACATTATGTACTTTTTATTTTCAATCCTATTAATATTAATATTTATACTCTAAATTGTGCTGCAAATAAAATGTTAAATATTAAATTGATACAACCAGCCAAAAATTTTGAAGTGGGAGGAGCATTTCATCTAAAGATAAAGGGTGTTTTCTTCCTCTTCTTTTTAACACAAACAATATGTTATTTATTGATTAGATTGTCTCATTCTTCATGACTCTAATGTTTATTCACAGTTGCAATGAATGCTCCGTATGTATCAACTCCCTGCATAGTCACAGTGCCTGTGCAGAGCAGAGGTATTTCATTACAGTATTTAGGAATTAATCCTATAGGTTCATGTTCTGCGTGATTGGTTTTTTTCACCAACTCACAAGCTAATTTCCTCCAAGAGTATAAGGGACATTACATTTGCACTGTTAATTGTAGTATTAAAATTCCTAGTCTGTATTGTTCATTATTTTTAGCACTTATTTATCCCCTCATCCAGCCTACACCATGGGCTTTTCCTGGCATCTTCTGTTTTATGTATAGTTGGTGGTGGTTTAGTCGCTAAGTCGTGTCCGACTCTTGTGACCCCATGGACTGTAGCCTGCTGGGCTCTTCTGTCCATGGGATTCTCCAGGCAAGAATACTGGAGTGGGTTGCCGTTTCCTTCTCCAATTTTATGTATAGTCCATATTCAGTTCTAGTCTTTCACTAGTCTTCCCTTAACTAAAGCCCACTTTCCATACTTCTTCCAGATTAATAGCAATGTAATCTTGTTACTTCAATAACTAGATAATCAGAAAGTTAAATTCTAAAATCCATTAATTCTCATATAAAGTACTTCATGTTATGTCTGACATTTACATTTTTGGCTTTAAATGTTTATCATGTTTCTACTTACCCTCTTTGTCTTTATCAAGTTAAACTACTTATAAATCTCTAAAAATTTTCTTTTCCTTCTCTTTTTGTCTTCAGTGACATTGCAGTCTCTGTTCCCAGTTATGAATTTCACCACAGTTTACCACTATCTCCACAGGGAAGTCTTTTTTGTATGCTAGCCATCTCTTTTCTCAATACAGCCCACTTGAGTTAAACATCTCTTGGATATTCTTTTATTATGGTAGTTGCAAAACCATATTGCAACTACATGTTATTTATTTGATGCATCTATAAATGAATATGAGGGGACACATTAATTTGTAGCATCTTTGTAGTCTCAGTGTCTAGCACAGTAGCTAGCACATGGATGAATGAATGACTGAGTCAGAGGGGCAAAGTAAAATTAAACATCTCTGGTCACCTTCCAGCAATATGGTGTCTTCTTTAAACATTGCAATGATTCTAAGCAGCATTATATTCTTGGGATCCCATAGTTAATATATCAGCACTGCATAATTAATTTCAGTAGTTTATTTTAGATTGCAAGTACTCATAATCTTCAACCTTGAATTCTGTTATCATTTTAGTTCTCAACTCCAAATCACAAGACAATGATTGTATTTGGTCCTCCTTTTTAACCTCGCATGTATAACATTGTGAAAATAGCAAAGGTTTCTGATCAAGCTTCTCTAAAGTGCTTATGCATAATGTTAGTACTTGAAAATGTTGACCCTCTAATATTGGATGACTTTTGTCCTCCTGAGCAGCTATTCTTGTTAAAGTCCCTAAAGTGAATAGAAAATGTTAATCACACGTAAATACCAGAAAACATAAGGCCTTTTCCTCACATTTATTTACCATGCACAAAAGAGAACTTCTGAAAAGTGATAAAAACTGCTTCATCACTATGACTACTTTAAATAAATAGCGTTTTGTAGAAACTGACTAGAAAGAAATACATTTGCTATGCAACAGCATGATAAATTGGCTATTTTTTCAAATTCTAAATAGAACTAATACCAACATGTATTTTTATCATACAGAAGTGCAACTACTGGGCACAAGGAAAATTACTTCAGAAAGAATGTTGAAATGATAAAACGGATACTGAAGAGCATGTCAAATCAGTTAGGAATTTAGACTGCAGAATGCAGGGGAAAAGATCACAGGAGGTAAACCTTAAATGGCCTCCTGCTGTGCTTAAATACTAAAGGTTTAATCCTTAGCTGTGGTCAGCTTCCCTTAGAGGGTGGATCATGTCCTCGGTATATTTTGCAGCTTCACGTTTATTTCTTTGTATGAGGGGAAAAGACTCATGATGATTATTTTCGTTATTAAAATTACTCAGAATCTCCTATTGAGCACCAACTCCAGGTCACAAGTAATGCATTTTTCGCTAGAATTTTCCTTCTAGCCCCAGGAAACATTGAGCAAAACATAACACAATCAAGCTTATTTAATGTTTCAAGAAGTACTTGTATAGATGTATGGTTTTAAAAAAAGCATTTTTGATATATGATTAAGTTATTTGATACATACTTGTTATGTTCCACATTAACATTTGAGGTTAATTTTATGTTTTTGGTAAAAAATCTGAAGCTAAATCACCTATTGTGATTAGGGATGAGAAAAGAGATAGCGATATAGTTGGTTTTACTGAAGACTTCAAAAATGAATATATTTCCTTGTTTATGAACTTGAATTCCTTGATATTTTCTATACAACTACTACATTTTAACACAGCCTAGTGTATTATTATTTGGTATAAAATATGAGACATTGAATGACAGAAGATATAAATCAATTGTACTATAATATATTACCATAAATTTTTCATATCTTTCCCTTAAAATAATTATAATTTTATCTAGTTTAAAATTATTAAATTTGCTTCTCCTCTTCTCCCCCTTCCCACCTCAGACAATCATAGCTGTCCTGATGATCAATTTAAATGCAAGAATAATCGCTGTATCCCCAAGAGATGGCTTTGTGATGGAGCTAATGATTGTGGGAGCAATGAAGATGAATCCAATCAAACATGTTCAGGTAAAGGTTTGCTTGGATGTATACATAAATCTCTTCCACTCTTAGTCTTCATAAAGATGCCTGAAACTAAGCTGAACTTCCCTAGTGATCATTGCAGTATGATCTGATTATTTTAGTAGCAAATGAATTCAGAGTTCGGTACCACAAAGGCCAGAATACAAATTATCTTTTACTTATTCTTGGGGTATCACTCTGCTTTTCAAAGGAATTTGGCATATGATCCATGCAGGTTGACTGTCAATACACCACTTGGACAAAACTTGTCCCTGCTAGATTTTACTTGGCAATGGAAGGAGAGGTTTGTGAGTATGTTATGATTTAGGCTATCTCACAAGGAGAATTATTATTATTTTTTTAACCTTGAAACAATAATTTATATGTTTTTGTTTAGTTTTCTGTAGAATATCTCTGTAAATAGGTTTCTGTTCCTGGCACACTATTCATGTGGGTTTGTTTTTTTTTTTTAATTTTTAGAAATAAAATCCCAAGTCCACTAAACCTATTTATATTTCCATATAATTTATTGTATTGCAATAAATCTTTGAATCTGAAGCTAGATTCTCATTGAATAGAAATATACAGCTCATGGTACACATTGCAGCAAAGGGCCAAAGAGATCATTCTTAATCAGATAAGTGTTGAAAAATGATCCTGACTAGCAGCTGCCTAGTGCTTCTCTTTAAACAATGACAAAAAGTCATATATTTAGTGAATCTTATTAATATGATCAGTATTTTATTAATCATTACATATACTGTTAAAATCTATCAACCACCTCACTTTTTCTCTTTGCCAAAATAAGCCATACTAAATACAAATTATTATAATGCATTAGTGAAAACTGCAAAGGCAGCACATAGAGAAAAGACCAAGAGGTCAAGAAGCCTGGCTGTACTCTGGATTTTGAAACTGGCATTCTTGGAAAGACTTGTGCCTCCCTGTACCTCAGTTTCCACATTTATTACTTTCAACTCTGTAGAAGTATAAATTTTCCAGAGTTTTGCACCATGTACTAAATAACAGCAACAAGAATGAAATAGTCACCATTCCGTAATCCTAGCCTCCATTTTATATTCTTTTTTTTCCATGGTGACGTATTTACTGAGGATCCATGGGCTAGTCATTCTCCTGTCCCTTGATTAAAAGCTCAGTCTACTCTTTTAGAGCAACCGATTATTTTCAAGATATTTTATGTCTTTCATAAGGGTGTTTTGTCAAAGACTATCTAACAGAAAGGGACCTTTAGAGACAAGTGGGCCTAGGCTCCTGCCTTTTAGTTCATTCTTTTCATAGATGAGGTGGAAGAAGCGATTTGCCTTAACTCATATCATTGGTAAGGATTTAGGAAAACTCACTTCATCTCCCTCCAGGGCCATTGCTCTTTTTACCGAACTATATTATCTTGAGGATTAGCTAGAATTCTAGACTTGGTCAGTTTAATGTTTCCCAGGTAACTCTTAGAATATGACTGCAATTTACAATGAAGCATCTTTCTAAATTAGTGCAATTATTATTCTTTTATATTAAGATTCAACTCAGAGACTATATAGTATTACATCCTAAACAGACAGATCTGCTTTCACCTTAAATTAACAGGCATTGCTGTGTCAATTCATAATACCATGTCTTCTTCATTTCTATTTGATTTTTAAAAATCTGCTTGTTTCTACATGATTTTTAAAGAAGGATTTGGGATTGATCAGCTACTTACATAGAAAGAGTGAAAATGTTCTGTATAAGAGCAAATAAAAAAATTAATCCTAATTAGTAAGATTTTTAAGACACTCCAGGCCTCAGTTCACTAGAAAATAGAATGCCACTTGCTTACACGTCAAGTGCTACTTTAAGTGACTGCAGCTGAAGTCTGCTACTAACTATTAGGTCTTCTTGTCATATTTATGATAGCTACTATGGTCACCTTATGTCTTTCTAAATTGAAAAAAAAATACAAAGAGAAAAATAAATATGGCTTTTAGCTTTGAAAACTATGCTGTCATGTTACAATGTATTTCCATTTTGTTTTACCAAAATGACTAGGTCATTCAGGTCACTATCTTGGAAAAATATGGCAAATTCATTAAATGATTTCCCTGGCTGAGTTATTTCTCTACATTTCTAGATATAAATGTATACATGGATATGTATCCTAGATAAAATAATACTCATATGGGGATTATTTTGTAATTGAATCCACTATCCTGTAGCCTTTAGCAGTGTGACTACTTTATATTTAAATGAAAATTCTTTCCTATAACCAACCAATTTTGTATTATATTTCTTTGGGATTTCTCCTCAGTGGATCTACTAATTCAATAAATATCCATCACAGCATTGGAGATAGAATGAGGAAAAATACACAGTAATTTCTTTAAGAAGTTATGAGATAAGATGAAGAGAAAGACATTCAAAGAGTTCATTCCCATAGAACTACATTGACCCTCAAATGGGAGCACAAAAAGAGCTACTAATTAATCTTTGGCTCTCCTGGAAGGCCTACTAGAGGAGGGAATGTCTAAGCTAAGCCTTACAAAAAATAAATAAATAACTTAGAAAAATGTCTACATAACAGTTTAAATCATTTAATTTGAAATTATAATACACCACATTAACAAATTGAAAGATAAAAACCATATGATTATCTCAATAGATGCAGAGAAAGCCTTTGACAAAATTCAACATCCATTTATGATAAAAACTCTCCAGAAAGCAGGAATAGAAGGAACATACCTCAACATAATAAAAGCTATATATGACAAACCCACAGCAAACATTATCCTCAATGGTGAAAAATTGAAAGCATTTCCTCTAAAGTCAGGAACAAGACAAGGGTGCCCACTTTCACCATTACTATTCAACATAGTTTTGGAAGTTTTGGCCACAGCAATCAGAGCAGAAAAAGAAATAAAAGGAATCCAAATTGGAAAAGAAGAAGTAAAGCTCTCACTGTTTGCAGATGACATGATCCTCTACATAGAAAACCCTAAAGACTCCACCAGAAAATTACTAGAACTAATCAATGATTATAGTAAAGTTGCAGGATATAAAATCAACACACAGAAATCCCTTGCATTCCTATACACTAATAATGAGAAAACAGAAAGAGAAATTAAGGAAACAATTCCATTCACCATTGCAATGGAAAGAATAAAATACTTAGGAATATATCTACCTAAAGAATCTAAAGACCTATATATAGAAAACTATAAAACACTGGTGAAAGAAATCAAAGAGGATACTAACAGATGGAGAAATATACCATGGTCATGGATTGGAAGAATCAATATAGTGAAAATGAGTATACTACCCAAAGCAATCTATAGATTCAATGCAATCCCTATCAAGCTACCAACAGCATTCTTCACAGAGCTAGAACAAATAATTTCACAATTTGTATGGAAAAACAAAAAACCTCGAATAGCCAAAGCGATCTTGAGAAAGAAGAATGGAACTGGAGGAATCAACCTACCTGACTTCAGGCTGTACTACAAAGCCACAGTTATCAAGACAGTATGGTACTGGCACAAAGACAGAAATATAGATCAATGGAACAAAATAGAAAGCCCAGAGATAAATCCACGCACATATGGACACCTTATCTTTGACAAAGGAGGCAAGAATATACAATGGATTAAAGGCAATCTCTTTAACAAGTGGTGCTGGGAACTCTGGTCAACCACTTGTAAAAGAATGAAACTAGAACACTTTCTAACACGATACACAAAAATAAACTCAAAATGGATTAAAGATCTAAATGTAAGACCAGAAACTATAAAACTCCTAGAGGAGAACATAGGCAAAACACTCTCTGACATACATCACAGCAGGATCCTCTATGACCCACGTCCCAGAATATTGGAAATAAAAGCAAAAATAAACAAATGGGACCTAATTAACCTTAAAAGCTTCTGCACATCAAAGGAAACTATTAGCAAGGTGAAAAGACAGCCTTCAGAATGGGAGAAGATAATAGCAAATGAAGCAACTGACAAACAACTAATCTCGAGAATATACAAGCAACTCCTCCAGCTCAACTCCAGAAAAATAAATGACCCAATCAAAAAATGGGCCAAAGAACTAAATAGACATTTCTCCAAAGAAGACATACAGATGGCTAACAAACACATGAAAAGATGCTCAACATCACTCATTATCAGAGAAATGCAAATCAAAACCACTATGAGGTACCATTTCACACCAGTCAGAATGGCTGTGATCCAAAAGTCTACAAGTAATAAATGCTGGAGAGGGTGTGGAGAAAAGGGAACCCTCTTACACTGTTGGTGGGAATGCAAACTAGTACAGCCACTATGGAGAACAGTGTGGAGATTCCTTAAAAAACTGGAAATAGACCTGCCTTATGATCCAGCAATCCCACTGCTGGGCATACACACTGAGGAAACCAGAAGGAAAGAGACACGAGTACCCCAATGTTCATCGCAGCCCTGTTTATAATAGCCAGGACATGGAAGCAACCTAGATGTCCATCAGCAGATGAATGGATAAGAAAGCAGTGGTACATATACACAATGGAGTATTATTCAGCCATTAAAAAGAATACATTTGAATCAGTTCTAATGAGGTGGATGAAACTGGAGTCTATTATACAGAGTGAAGTAAGCCAGAAAGAAAAACACCAATACAGTATACTAATGCATATATATGGAATTTAGAAAGATGGTAACAATAACCCTGTGTACGAGACAGCAAAAGAGACACTGATGTATAGAACAGTCTTATGGACTCTGTGGGAGAGGGAGAGGGTGGGAAGATTTGGGAGAATGGCATTGAAACATGTAAAATATCATGTATGAAATGAGCTGCCAGTCCAGGTTCGATGCACGATACTGGATGCTTGGGGCTGGTGCACTGGGACGACCCAGAGGGATGGAATGGGGAGGGAGGAGGGAGGAGGGTTCAGGATGGGGAACACATGTATACCTGTGGTGGATTCATTTTGATATTTGGCAAAACTAATACAGTTATGTAAAGTTTAAAAATAAAATTATATTAAAAAAATGAAATTATAACCTGATAAGACCATGTGATATTCACAATTAAAATGAAAAATTAGAACTCAAATATCAACAGGAATTTCAAAAGGCAGTGTTAACTCAAAATCTTATAACAATAAGCAATTCAGTGCCATTCATATGAAATATAAAAATACAAAAATGTTCTATATGTGCTTGTTGATTAACAAACATATAAAAATAGGAATAAAATACAGAGATTAAAAAAAAAAACTAAGAATAAAAATTACCTCTATGAAAGAGAAAGGGAAATGTGATTGGGAAAGATTACATGCTGCTAAGTCACTTCAGTCGCGTCCGACTCTGTGCAACCCCATAGACGGCAGCCCACCAGGCTCCCCTGTCCCTGGGATTCTCAAGGCAAGAACACTGGAGTGAGTTGCCATTTCCTTCTCCAATGCATAAGAGTGAAAAGTGAAAGTGAAGTCGCTCAGTCGTGTCCGACTCTCAGTGACCCCATGGACTGTAGCCCACCAGGCTCCTCCATCCATGGGATTTTCCAGGCAAGAGTACTGGAGCGGGGTGCCATTGCCTTCTCCGGGAAAGATTACATAAGGGACTTCAAATGTAAGTATAATACTTTTATTTAAATTAGAATTTGTAGCAAATGTAGAAAAAATTAAGATTTGATAGTTCTATAAAAAGACAAACAGATTTTAATGATATTTCCTATACTTTTGTAAGTGATGGAAATATTTGACTGAAAAAAATATATAAGTGATTGTGGAGGGTGAAGTCCTTAGAGGGTAGCGGGCGGTTGGAGAGAGAGCCTGGAAGGGAAAAGGGGTACACAAAGGGGCAGAACAGAGCTGATAGGCAGGGTTTGGGAGTTGTTTTTCATCATCAACAACAACAGAGTTTTGTGTACTTTTGAGGGAGACCTAGAGACCAAAGATGAGAAGTTCAATTCAGTCGCTCAGTCGTGACTGACTCTTTGTGACCCCATGAATCACAGCACACCAAGCCTCCCTGTCCATCACCAACTCCCGGAGTTCCCCCAAACTCATGTGCATCGAGTCAATGATGCCATCCAGCCATCTCATCCTCTGTTGTCCCCTTCTCCTCCTGCCCCCAATCCCTCCCAGCATCATGGTCTTTTCCAATGAATCAACTCTTCACATGAGGTGGCCAAAGTATTGGAGTTTCGTTCTCAGCATCAGATCTTTCAATGAACACCCAAGACTGGTCTCTTTAAGATGGACTGGTTGGATCTCCTTGCAGTCCAAGGGACTCTCAAGAGTCTTCTCTAGCACCACAGTTCAAAAGCATCAATTCTTGGCACTCAGCTTTCTTCATAGTCTAACTCTTACATCCATACATGACCACTGGAAAAACCATAACCTTGACTAGACTGATCTTTGTTGGCAAAGTAATATCTCTACTTTTTAATATGCTATCTAGGTTGGTTATAACTTTCCTTCCAAGGAGTAAGCATCTTTTAATGGCAAACCAATTCAGTATTCTTGCCTTGAGAACCCCATGAACAGTATGAAAAGGCAAAGTGATAGGATACTGAAAGAGGAACTCCCCAGGTCAGTAGGTGCCCAATATGCTACTGGAGATCAGTGGAGAAATAACTCCAGAAAAAATGAAGGGATGGAGCCAAAGCAAAAGCAATATCCAGCTGTGGATGTGACTGGTGATAGAAGCAAGGTCCGATGCTGTAAAGAGCAATATTGCATAGGAACCTGGACTGTCAGGTCCATGAATCAAGACAAATTGGAAGTGGTCAAACAAGAGATGGCAAGAGTGAATGTCGACATTCTAGGAATCAGCAAACTCAAGTGGACTGGAATGGGTGAATTTAACTCAGATGACCATTATGTCTACTACTGCGGGCAGGAATCCCTCAGAAGAAATGGAGTAGCCATCATGGTCAACAAAAGAGTCTGAAATGCAGTACTTGGATGCAATCTCAAAAACAACAGAATGATCTCTGTTCGTTTCCAAGGCAAACCATTCAATATCACAGTAATCCAAGTCTATGCCCCAAGCAGTAATGCTGAAGAAGCTGAAGTTGAATGGTTCTATGAAGACCTACAAGACCTTTTAGAACTAACAGCCAGGAAAGATGTCCTTTTCATTATAGGGGACTGGAATGCAAAAGTAGGAAGTCAAGAAACACCTGGAGTAACAGGCAAATTTGGCTATAGAGTACAGAATGAAGCATGGCAAAGGCTAATGGAGTTTTGCCAAGAGAACACACTGGTCATAGCAAACACCCTTTTCCAACAACACAAGAGAAGACTCGACACATGGACATCACCAGACGGTCAACACCGAAATCAGATTGATTATATTCTTTGCAGCCAAAGATGGAGAAACTCTATACAGTCAGCAAAAACCAGACCAGGAGCTGACTGTGGCTTAGATCATGAACTCTCATTGTCAAATTCAGACTTAAATTGAAGAAAGTAAGGAAAGCCACTAGATCATTCAGGTATGACCTAAATAAAATCCCTTATGATTATACAGTGGAAGTGAGGAATAGATTTAAGGGACTAGATCTTATAGACAGAGTACCTGATGAACTATGGACGGAGGTTCATGACATTGTACAGGAGACAGGGATCAAAACCATCCCCATGGAAAAGATGAGAAGTTGTTAGATTAAAAAAAAAAAAGTTTCCCTGTAGTAACCATGATGATCCTTGGCTTCAAGCGTACGCAGTGTCAGACCAGCTTTTTCCCACAGCATAGAGCTCTGGTTCAATGACATAATATTTGTTCTCATATCCCCCACAAATTTTAACTAAATTCAAACTAGACCAATAGGATTGTGTTAAGGAAACCTGATATATTTTTAAAAATCAGAATTATTTTTTTTACAAGATAAATTGGAGAGTATATTTACATATGACATAGATTTTGTTTAAATAGAATGCTTTGATACAGTGCAGGTAAAGTTTAGGAACAATGTATCAAGCTCTGTCCTCCTCCCCCTCCTTGTTCCTATACTGTGGGATTTCTCACTGCTGTATGACTGCAGGGGAAGCATCCTTAGTGATGGGTAGAAAAAATTCGCATTTTGACAGTGAATTTCTGATTCACTGCTAAATAAACAGTTCCACTGAGGAGGTGTAAATTTCCTCTTCATTAGAGCAGAATTTGCTACAGAATTAAGAGTCCTCTGGGGCTGCTCTGCTAATCTCACCTCCAAACTAATTTAGAATTGATGGAGACAAGAACTGAGAAAGTCAAAGTTGTGTCTTCTTGATACAAATCTAGTGATTAAAAGGTGATAATTTAGTCAATCTGATTATATCATATAGACAGTAC
This sequence comes from Bubalus bubalis, assembly GCF_019923935.1. Classification (NCBI taxonomy): domain Eukaryota; kingdom Metazoa; phylum Chordata; class Mammalia; order Artiodactyla; family Bovidae; genus Bubalus; species Bubalus bubalis. The sequence continues at coordinate 108,088,797 of NC_059158.1, forward strand.
TTGTAGATTTATGGAATGAAGCATTTTTCTTATCTAAAAATCTGTTAAATTTGCCTGGTAGACTAAGCAGATTATTTTCTCCATGATCAGAAAAGACAATGAATTCATATATTTTCAGGGCATAGCCTCCTTTTATCATAAGCCAGTAATTATTCTTTGAAATAAAGAGTCATAACAGTTGTGCAAGTTTCCTAGTTAAGGAGGTGATACACAAATTCCCATCACAATGTGAGATGTGTCCAAGTGATGTGAGATAGGTATCTAGGAGTCCTTTCTCATTCTCCTCTCTAATCATTAGAGCAGTACTGGTGAAAGAAGAGAACCGGAGAAAACTGGTTAGAATTAAACATGAATGATTAGGAGAGTGACACAAGAGAATCGAATGGGAAAACATTGTATTGGAGATTATAATTTAATCTCATTATGGGTCAATTAGAAGATTTAATGGAGATGAAACTATGTGATAATATCTTTTCTTCTTCAAAGAAAGAAAACCAGAAAAGTGGAAGGAATAAATGTGTAGTAAATGAGGACGAAAAGGAGAGATTTAGAAAAAGAAATGTTGAGAGAACAAAAGAAAAGAGAAAGGCAGGGAGGGAGGAAGAAGGGAAGGTAAAAAAGAGGGAGGGAAAAAAAAACAGGAGGAAGAGTGGAAAATAAAACTGTGTTATTCAGTTTCTCTTATAACTCAAAAGGTAAAAAGTATTTACTGTGATCAATGAAATGATACAAAGACATGTAAGAGAAAAAGCTAATAATCTGTCTCACAGCTCTGTGCCTTCCTCTTCCCACCAACTTAACTAGTGCCAACATCTTCACACTTCTTTAGGATAATGCAAATGTGGTTTTATTAAAATTACCTAGTGTTGACTTAAAAAAAAAAAATGCACAGTGTGAGAGTTGCAACTTAAGTTTATTTGGAGCAAAATGAGGACTGCATCCTGGGAGACAGCACCTCAGATAGCTCTGAGAAAGTGCTCCAAAGAGGCAAAGGGGAAAGATCAATATATAGGTGATTTTGGTGAAGGGATAGTACATGTAATCAAGCACATATTTTTTCCAAAATGTTTTGACTAATCTCATGAAGCTTTTGGTAGTCAAGAGAAGCAGTCACCACCATGAAGGATTTTAGTGGTTTTCTAGATATGAGGAGATACAAGAATTGGATTCATAAAATTGGCTCCTGAAAATGTCTAACTATCTGACTATCTATTCTGCCAGTTTTGCCCTGAGTACAGAGTGCCCTGTTTCTGATCTCTACCCTGAACTTTTTCATGGGGTGTTGAAGGTCAGCAGCTGCAGCAGCATATGAATTAATCCTTGTAGAGGTAGATAGCAAGTTCCAACTTGTAGTTGACACTAGGAACATTATTGATTTACTCTAAATATTAGAGTAATTTTGCATAAAATCCATAAGGTTAACAAAATAATGTAATGTAGGAATATTAAATCTTACCTTAAACTTTCAACATTGAAAACTTCAGAATCATACTTGTTTGTTGGGCTATCTAAAGTCTATTAATCTAAAACAGTTTACTTGTAAAAAAGGAAAAATCATATATGGTATAAGGTATTTTAGATTCAGCACCCTTATCCACGTAATTAAAGCCAAACAAAGTGCAACACTTTTCTTGGTCTTTCTAATTAGAGTCGCTGAGAATAGAAACACTATATCCAATCTAATAAATCAAATCAAACATTTCATTTGTTTTTTCTCAAGTAATCTTCTAAATACTCACCAATAATGGATATACATCTTATAGAGCAAGTGCAGTTTTCTTAAAGAAAATTACTAGTATATGACTTTAAAGAAACTATTTTATGTGACTTCTGAAAGTCTGAGTTATGGAAACCCATTTTAGTGTGTTTGGATGACTTTGAACCACACTCTATTTTATACAAGCCATTGTATTAAAGTTCACAGGGTGTTCTGATGAAATAGGAACACACCTGTCTGTTTCTCAAGCCCAGGAAACAAGGGGATGTCTATAAACCAAGCAGTGTTCTCTGGTCATAGCTGCAGGAACTTGGACTCCAATTGTTCCTCAACTGTCAAATCTTCATCTAACACAAATATTAATAGGTCTGAGTGTCTCCTTCTCAATTTCCCCACTCCTTCCTTTTGTCTAATTAAAAGGAATGCTGGTATACTTGACAACATAGGAAAACAGATTTGTAGTTCAGAGTGTCAAAAGGGAAAATAAAACCAAACATTTAAAAATAAGTATGTGACAAACTAAGGCCTGGAAGAAGAATTAGGAAGCTATCTAGGCTCTCATGCTTTCAAAAGTTGATCTGATTATAATAGAAAAAGGCAATCAAATGCCTTATAGAACATAACCCCTTTACTGAATAATTTTAAACCACTGCCCTTGGCTAGCAAAGAAAGCAAGGTTTCCTGTGTGTGTTTCTTGAAACCCTTAAAAGAGCTCAAAGCAAAGTTCATTAATATATTTTGACTGAAAAGTTATACATTTTTGTATCACTACACTTAAAAGTAAGTTTAAAAAATCCATTTTAAGGCTAAATATATATTTTTAGAAAATATTTTCTGCATTCTTGATCCATACTTGAACTCATTTGTAGATCAAAAATAAATGCATTGAAACATTAGAGGACAAAGACAATTTTGACCCCATAATTAGAAACCAGTTACCCTGATATCTCCAAATCCTCCCTCCTTCATTATAGCAAGTTTCTTGGCTTATCATCCAAGGCTATGCAAAATAATTTTTTGTTAATTAAAAATTGGAGGAAATTTAATTCAGTCATATATTCATCAGCATGTGCCAGACAAAAATTGTAAAATAATGAATTCACAGCTTCATTTATGAACATGTGTGAGGATTACAGAATATCTTGTCACTTAGCATTCATTTAATTGAAGGGCAGAGCATGTGAACTTTAGAAAAGGCTGACAAGCTGGCATTACCAAAATTTTAATAAAGATTTAATTTAAAAATATTTTATCTAATAGAGAAATGTAATATCTTACGTGTAAAAGAGTCATTGTATGATTTATTTTATCCTTAATATTATTCAAAAGGTCTCTAAATTTATCCTCTGTGCATTAATTGATCACCTTAGCCAGGACATGCGAAGTGGACCAGTTTTCTTGTGGAAACGGGCGCTGCATTCCCAGAGCATGGCTGTGTGACCGGGAAGATGACTGTGGGGACCACACAGACGAAATAGCATCTTGTGGTAAGTTGTAAGCTTTCAGGCTGTTATTGGAGAAGGGAATGGCAACTCACTCCAGTACTCTTGCCTAGAAATTCCCATAGATGGAGGAGCATTGTAGGCTACAGTCTGTGGGGTGGCAAAGAGTCGGACATGACTGAGCGACTTAAATTTCACTTAACTTTCTAACTTTCAAACAGATTATATCACTATTATCTCTTTTAAAAGGCTGTGTATTTATTTATGAATATAAGACGACAAGGCAGAAGATGTTACTTTTTATTACTGCCTTTTGGGCCTGAGTGTGTACTTTAATGATAACTCCAGAATGTGTCCCATTCACGAGGCACTAGCCATATCATTGGCTAAAATAAATGGATCCAAACATTGCAGATTTTAGTAGGAAGTGATTATTATAAGGCGAACAGGACATTCTCAAATGTTCATTATTTATCTTATGTCTATAATGATTAAATTTTTCAAACAGAATAGCTCATTCAGTGACATGTGGAGTAACTGAGGAGGACATGCTTCTTGTTTGTATGCATGTGTTACACTCTTGGAGCAATACACTATAGAGGCTGAGAATACATAGTTGATAAACCATTTGTTTCATTTCTAAGGAGTTGTATCATTCTGAAGGACAAAATTTTTATTAGTTGAAAACATTTTTTTAAAGGCAAAATTCCTATTATTGCATAAAGTTGCAAATTTAATTACACCCATTTGTACCCATATATCAGTAGGCTGTATTATCATTTGTGTACTAAAACACAATAAGGAAATGAACCAGATTTTCTAAATCTTCCACTTTATTTCAGTCATGGCTTTGGATACTTTAAATTACTACGGGACAGCATAAATTAGACATGTGTAGCACATTTATTAAAGTAGAATACAACTGGGTATGTATTTTTAATATTTTGACTCCATGTTATAGTATTTCTACCAATAGAGAAATAAGGAGACTTTTTTCTAACTCCTCAATTAAAATAGTTCTGTTCAGCATGTGCACTCTGTTTACCTAAAATTTTTCCTTTTAAATATTTTTTTTATACCACACTAAGTCCCTATAACATTTGAGTTTACAACCTCTCAAAAAAAAATCTAGATAAAGTAAGTATTAATCATTTGCAGTTGACATTCCACAGAAGACAGTAGAGATGCTAATAAAAAAAAAGTAATAGAGAATTACATAATTGTACATTTTACATGTAGAATTTCTGAGGGCTGGCCAGTTAAGGGATTGAGCAGTGTATTTTCTCTCGTTTCCAATGTCCAGACTAATCATATGGCTGTGTCTGCTTCTAGAGGGCTCTACTTTTTAGAAAAACTTAAATGCTTTTCTGCTCTTAGCATCTCCATCCAGAGTACCCCAGAAAGATAATGAGCAACCTGAAAATGTTAAATACAGAGAAAGTCTGGAGTTAGAATCCCAAGTCAGATAAGAAATGCCATGAAAAACAGAGTAGGAAATTTGTGATGAGCTCTTTAGAGAATTTTGATCAGGACTTTGAGCTGACTTATTTTTAGTAATGGGTCTAGTGCAATATTTTTTTCTTTATTTTAGTAATTTGAATCAGAAGAATCCCTAAAATTTCAATAATAATTAAAATAATCATGCCAGCAAACTAACAAACTTTTCATGAGGTGAGTGGACAAAAGGTGTCAGGGGTCCAGACGTATTTTCTTACTGAATCTTTACGACAAATCTACTGGAAGTTTATTACTTTCCACATTTTACAGTTAAGAGAATTAACATTTAAAGTCATGAATAACATGTGTGAGATAACAAAACTAATAAATAACAGAACTAGATCATGAATCCAAGTATGCTTAAAACTAAAACTCAATCATTTTGGTGAACTTGGTTTGGAAGCCAAGGATAAGGTGCAGATAGGGGGCAGATAATGCCATTATGGTGGTTTAGTCACTAAGACATGTCCGACTTTTGCAACCCCATGGACTCTAGCCTGTCAAACTCCTCTGTCCGTGGGATTCTCCAGGCAAGTATACTGGAATGGGTTGCCATTTCCTTCTCCAGGGATCTTCCCAACCTGGAATCGAACCCAGTTCTCCAAAATTGCAGGCAGATTCTTTACATACTGAGCTACTAGGGAAGTTAATGCCATTATGAATTGAAGTGAAGTGAAGTCGCTCAGTCGTGTCTGACTCTTCGCAACTGCATGGACTGTAGCCTACCACGCTCCTCTGTCCATGGGATTTTCCAGGCAAGAGTACTGGAGTGGGGTGCCATTATATATCCATAAATATCTGATTTAAATGCACAAACTGTAGTGAGTTTTATTCATTTGTGTGTTGATAAATCAACATATCTTAGTGGAGAAGAGCCCCAATCCAGTGTTGCTTATTTTTGTGATGTAAATACTCCCACTATGGCCAACACCAATTTGCGAACATGACTCTCTGAATGTGGAGGAGAACATGTATATAACAATATGCAGTATTTCCACGATACAGACACAATCAACATAAATAACTTCAAAAGCAAAATACCTAGAAAATTATAAACTGTGAGTATTAATTACCCTTGTTTTCAATATTACTTAATTGTAAGTTTATATGATTTATCATGTTTTAAAACACTGCCTGTGTGCTTAACAACTGACTCAAAAATCCTTGAAAGTCTAAGAATTGGCTCTGTAGGCTGGTACAAGATGCCTCCAGCACACCACTGGATATACAGACAGTGTGAAGTTTATTTGTCAAATAGCATAGTTCCAAAACATGAAATTTTAGAGAATATCAGTAAACCATATGGGCTGGTCTCAGTACCATTTCCCTTTTATAGCATAAGAAACATGTTTCTCTCCAAACATGTTCCTCTCTTTAGCAACATACTTTTATCTCTCAGGTTGTCATTTTAACTTAAAATCTACATCAGTAGAGAAGCTTTCCATAAACTTTTAATGTTTAGAGAGAATGGCCTAAATTTCTCTCATAACAGAAATTATCTCTGCACTGAATACAAAATGACAAAAAAAAAAAAGATGTAAATAGTTTAATTCACTGAATTAAAAAAAAGAAGCAGTCACTCTACTTGGCAATAATCCAGAAATAAATATAGTTTCAGCTAATTTCCAGTTTTATTAAGCATTATTAAAAATTTGGACTGATCATATTTCACTTCTCCTGATGGTGTTAACCAGGTGCCTGTAAATTTAATCCAACTAGGAGATTCTGTAATCATTTCTTCTTTTTACACCTCAGTTCCATAAACCACCTCTGTTATGTTTAATAATGATTGTTTTACATTGAAAAGAATATTAAAATTTGAGTTTAAAAACATGAGAAATTTGTGACTAAAAATGCTTCTTGTAGTAATTAGGAGCTGAAGGGACTACAAGGGGGGTCAAATTTTCAGTGGGATTCACTATGACCTCTTTACAAACCTAATTAATTTTACGTGCATTTGCCTTTACAAGTTAATTGCATATTTGGGGTTCCGATTATATGTGGGCACACACTTACATAATTAGGAAGTCCCTTGAGGATTTTCTCTTGATATGTAAATAATATTTTAAATGTTTTAATAGATTCCCTCTATAGAAAGGAGAATCTGTAATTTGATGCTGCAAATAAGAGAGGAAATGTTAAAATTGTGAAATTTGTCTCAGAAGTATGTCAAGGAGCTAAATGGTCAATCTTATGTTAAGGACATGACTATCATGTCCTGGTTCTCAACATGACTGGTTCTCAACTTTAGCTGTCAATTAATGAATCACCTGAGGAGCTTAAAAGTTATATGCCCATGCCTCATCCCAGGGTCGGAGAAGGCAATGGCACCCCACTCCAGTACTCTTGCCTGGGAAATCCCATGGACGGAGGAGCCTGGTAGGCTACAGTCCATGGGGTCACTGAGGGTCGGACACGACTGAGCGACTTCACTTTCACTTTTCACTTTCATGCATTGGAGAAGGAAATGGCAACCCACTCCAGTGTTCTTGTCTGGAGAATCCCAGGGATGGGGGAGCCTGGTGGGCTGTCATCTATGGGGTCATGCAGAGTCAGACACGACTGAAGAGACTTAGCAGCAGCAGCATCCCAGGGTAATGAATAATCACTCAGATTCTGGTACCATTAAGGCACCTGTTTTCAATCTTGAGCATAAATCAAAATCTCTGTAGGGTTCATTCAAAAACAGAAGGCTAGAACCCATTCCCAGAGCCTCTGATCCTGTAGGTCATGCTGTTATTCCAGGGACCACACTTTAGGAACTACTGACTTAAGGGAATCAACTTTCATATTTGATTTTATTTAACATACACCTAATGACTGTTTATATGCAAAACTAATGTATGATGGGAGCAATTATCCAAACAAATGTCATTCCCATCTCCACACTGTAGCATTAAATATAAGGGTATTTCATGATTAAATAGAATATTTCACACAAACTTGCATTTTTGCCCCTTGGACAATTAATAGTCAAAAATAGCATAGTTGTTTATTTTAAAATTTAGTTTAACAATTTTTGGGTTGCTTTTTCAATGGTCCAATGGATGTTGGCAATTTGAACTCTGGTTCCTTTACATTTTCTAAATCCAGCTTGAACATCTGGAAGTTCTCAGTTCACATACTATTTAAGCCTGGCTTTGAGAATTTTGAGCATTATTTTGCTTGCATGTGAGATGTGCAGTTGTGTGGTAGTCTGAAGATTCTTTAGCCTTGCCTTTCTTTGGGATTTGAATGAAAATGGAGCTTTTCCAGTCCTGTGGCCACTGCTGAGTTTTCCAAATTTGCTGGAAAATTTGGAAATATATTGAGTGCAGCACCTTAACAAACTTCTCTGTGAGTGTCCAGGAGTCTCTGGCAGAGGCATGGATCAACAGTGGCCTGCTGCAGGGTTAAGCACACTGAACACAACATACACAACATTGCATACACAAGACCTTTTGAAGGAGGTTGCCATTATCTTCATTACCCCTACCATAGTTTGGTCTCAGGTCAAACAACAAGGAGGGAACACAGCCCCACCCATCAACAGAAAATTGGAATAAAGATTTGCTGAGCATGGCCCCGCCCATTAAAACAAGACCCAGTTCCCCCCAGTCAATCTCTCCCAACAGGAAGCTTCCATAAGCTTCTTATCCTTATCCTCTTCCATCAGAGGGCAGACAGAATGGAAACCACAATCATAGAAAACTAATCAAACTGATCATATGGATCACTGCCTTGTCTAACTGAATAAAACTATGAGCCATGCCCTGTAGGGCCACCCAAGATGGACAGGTCATGGTGGACAGTTCTGACAAAATGTGTCCACTGGAGAAGGGAATGGCAAACCATTTCAATATTCTTGCCTTGAGAACCTTGAGAACATGAACAGTATGAAAAGGCAAAAAGATACGACACTGAAAGATGAACTCCCCAGGTCAGTAAACAATGCCCAGTTTGGATGTGACTGGTGATGGAAGTAAAGTCCTATGCTCTAAAGAGCAATATTGCATAGGAACCTGGAATGTTAGGTCCATGAATCAAGGTAAATTGGAAGTGGTCAAACAGAAGATGTTAGCAGAGCCTCTTCTAAAGGGAATACTTTCTTGCCTCTTCAGTTTCTGTGGGCTCCTGACTCTTCTTGATTGTGGCAGCCTAACTCTAATCTATTGTTTTGTCTTCACATAGATTCTTCTTTGTGTCTCTTTCTCCTACAAGGACATCAGTCATTGCCCACTCTTAATCCAGGATGATCTCATCTTAAGATCCTTAACTTAATTACATCTACAAAGACACTTTCTAAATAAGGTCACAATCAAAGGTACTAGGGTTTAAAAATTGGACAAATCTTTTTGAGACATATGATGTAATCCACTACACCTGGGGAACTTTATTATGCCCTATTTCACCAACTGAAGTATAATAGTGGCTCAGGTATAGGCAGCTTTAAAAGATGAACAGGTAATTCTGTATGCAACCTGATTTGTGAAAATTACTCTCCTAATACCTATTAATTTAGTCCCTGCCTGCTGGTTAAATTTCTCACCAAGTCTCTCTATTACATGATTCAGTCCACTTCTCTTGCTTTTCCTTTGCACCTAGAGCTTTCTACTAACAGAAGCAATTTCTTGGCTTGCTAGCTGCTGGGCAATAATAATTACAACTACCTCTATGGTGTTGACCTTTACATAGAGGTGTATATGGTGCACTTCTGTGGTGCAAACCTTTACATTTCTGTCAAAAGTAAACTTGACTTCTTTAAAGAGTTCAGTAGCATTCATCACCTCATTGGTTATTAATTAATTAATACCAGGTGTTTATTAATTATACATATGTACACACATAAACACCCACTATATACACATTCTCATATATATAAACATACACACAAATGCACATGTATACTCAAACATATATGTAATCAGAATCAAATAATATATATAAAATCTATATAGCACCTGGTATCTAGTATCTAGTAGTCATTCAATAAAATGTTATTAAATAGATTTGTTATAGATATATCTTCTTTTTTCTTCTTTATAATAATTTTCTATTCTCAAATGAGACTATATATGTGTGTATATATAGTCTCAAATGGAAATATATATTTTCAACTGTGGCTGAAGTTGGTCCAGTTGCAATTAGTTCAGAAAATAGCAATATTTCCAATATCCTTTTTTTTCATTCTAATGTTTTGAAAGATATCAGACTGAAGTCCTATACTGATAAAGGAAACATCATTCCCATCATGCTGAGCTGGCATTTTGCAAAGAGAAAGCTATATGCATAGGTGAATATTTGAATCATGAGTTGCTGTTCATTGCTATGAGATATTTTCTAGCATTTAAGCAGAACTTGGGTAACTGAAGTTGGGACCCTACCCCAGGGTAAACTGCCAAAAGGCAGTCAGAATGCAACTTTTGTTTTTTCTCCTGAGCCAGTATCCTTTTCAGAGCCTCAACTATGTGTTTTATTGACCCGCTCTCAAATATTGTAAACTCAGTTTTTCTATCTTCTAGAGTTCACCAAGTCACATATTTTCATTTACTATGTTCTAGATGCCTGGATTATTAAAAAAAGGCAAAGTTTCTGTTAGAGGTAAAAGAGGGAGAGAGGGTAAAAACCAAACTTCAATCAGTAATAAACAAAATACTTAAAAACTATGACAAGTGCTATGAAAGAAATAAGAAACTAAATGACATGCTACCTGGTGTGCTTATATGTGAATTTTCTAATTGATGCATGTTTATCAATGAAAATTTATACATAACCTTTCTTTGATATGTATAATCTTTACACAGTAAGACTGGGTCCTATATGGTAATGAAATTCTAGGCTCAATATATGTCCATAGTCTAGTCCATCTCTGTCAGTATTTTGTATAAAACTATACATATATACAAGTTTAGATTTAAAAATTCAAGTAAACTTATTTAAAAATAATTATTTTAATTGTCAGGGATGCTTATCACTCTCAGATATGAATCCAGTCTTTGAAAATATTTCTGCTGCCATAAAATGTATAAAAACAGAAAATGTAACTTTTATCTCTCCTGTATTTTCCATCTAACCCACTGGTTTCTTCTCATTAATATTTATGCATGTTCAACTTTCACTTTCTTTAAAAAGGTTACTACCAACATGACTACCAAATTCTCCTTTGATCATACACATCTCATCAACTATCACATTAATTCTTTCCTTACAACTAATGTCTTGGGAAATTTGAATAAAATTTGTGTATCCATCTGCCACTTAGTTGACTATAAAAAGTGGAAACTCATGAAAATGGTCTTTGTCAAGCTCAACAAGGGGGGAAAAAAATCTGGATAGGGCATGTCAGTTTGTATTTAATGTTATCTGAACAGTTTCATCACAGCTGTGCTTCTTCTTGAAACATTTTTTCCTCGTGTCTTCTATGAGAAGATATTTTCTCGTTTAACCCCTACACTTCTCTAGTTCCTTTGTCTCTGCCTAATTTTCAGATAGTCCTTCATTATTTTCTTTGTGAAAGGAAGTAAATTGTTTTCTAAAACATTCTCATTTCTTATTTATTTGTTTGTTTGGAAATGAGAGTGCAATTTCAACTCCTAATTCAGTATTGTCAATCATTTTACAGGTTAGCTTAGGTATTATAAATTTCCTCTTGGTATTTGCTGTTTTACTACAGTGTTTCTATATGTACATTTATTTTTAATTATCTTAAGATAGATTGTACTTCTTATATCTAAAGTCATATCTCTCATAAATTCTGGGAAATTCTAGAGAAGTTTCCTTTTGAATAATATCTAATCTCCATTTTCTCTCTTCCATATTTTTGAAACTATTAGGTTAATGCTTGTTCATTTTAGTCTATTCTTCATGATTCTTGATCCCTTCTTACATTATTTTTGAACTGAAACCATGGTGATCTCTTCAGACTTGTATTCCAGTTTAATAATTGTTCCTTCAGATGTATGAATTTGTAATTTAACTTTTGCTGGGAGAAACATCAATAACCTCAGATATGCAATGGCACCACCCTTATGGCAGAAAGCAAAGAAGAATTAAAGACCCTCTTGATGAAAGTGAAAGAAGAGAGTGAAAAAGTTGGCTTAAAGCTCAACATTCAGAAAACTAAGATCATGGCATCTGGTCCTATCACTTCATGGCAAATAGATGAGGAAATAATTGAAATAGTAACAGACTTTATTTTCTTGGGCTCCAAAATCACTGCAGATGGTGACTGTAGCCATGAAATTAAAAGACACTTGTTCCTTGGAAGAAAAGCTATGACCAACATAGACAGCATAAAAAAGCAGAGACATTACTTTGCTAACAAAGGTCTGTCTAGTCAAAGCTATGGTATTTCCAGTAGTCATATAAGGATGTGAGAGTTGGACTATAAAGAAAGCTGAGCACAAAAGAATTGATGCTTTTGAACTGTGGTATTGGAGAAGACTCTTGAGAGTCCCATAGGCTGAAAGGAGATCAAACCAGTCAATCCTAAAGGAAATCAATACTGAATATCCACTGGAAGGACTGATGCTGAAGCTGAAGCTCCAATACTTTGGCCACCTGATGCAAAGAACTGACTCATTGGAAAAGACCCTGATGCTGGGAAAGACTGAAGGCAGAAGGAGAAGGGGGCGACAGAGGATGAGATGGTTGGATGGGATCACCAACTCAATGGACATGAGTTTGAGCAAGTTCCAGGAGTTGGTGATGGATGGGAAGGCCTGGTGTGCTGCAGTCAACGGGGTTGCAAAGAGTTGGACATGACTGAATGACTGAACTGATGCATTTTGAAAGTTTAAGGTTCTAGTTTTCATTTCTAAATATTCTATTTGATTCTTTTTCAAGTCCCCCTACATTTTTTTCTCAGAATGTCTCAGAATGATTTACATTTAAACAATTTGTCTTTCTCCTTTAATTAAATTTTGACTTCCCTATTTTGTAGTACCTATCATATTTCAATCTCATTTCTGTCAGATGTTTTTAAAATATGTGTAGAGCTTGTAGATGTATTTCTGCCATTTGCTGCATCTGCTGAATTTTTCTCACCAGATTTTTTCTTTCACCTTTTTAATTCTTGTTTTATTTTTTGTGATTTTTGAACTTTGAGACTATATATATATATATATATATATATATATATATATATATATATGCCCTATGGAAGTCCTTAAGACTTGTCTTCAGATCGGCTGCATTAAACACCATGAGAATTCTTGGAAATGTTATGTGCCCTGAATTAATTTTTACCTTTAGTTTTTAAGGTTGAGGTTTCCTGAACTGTAGAAACTAGAACTTATGATATAGTCTCCATACATGTACAGGGAAGACTATATATTTTTTCACTTACAGTCCAAGCTAAGACATTTCCTTGTACTGAGAGGAATGTCATCTCATGCATCCTTCCATGGAATTTTAACCTCTGAGACTGGGTCTACACTAGGATAAATGCCTTTGTGAATTAAAGAATTATCACCTATGTGAAGCTGTCATTAGTCCTCAAACATGTAGATTATAATTCTATCATTCTTCTATTGCCTTTCCAAGCAAAGTCACACACACACACACACACACACTCCCAGCAGTTATAGTTCACTAGCTGATCTAGTTTTCTGTACCATTCTCATTTCTGGGTTCTGAAAATTTGTATTATTTTTTTTTACACATTCACCTATGTGTTAAAATGTTTGGTTGCTACTTTATCTAGCATTTCTCTTGTGTCTGTCACATTGCCAGAACTATTCAATATTTCTTTTCTTGTTCTCAGTCTCATTCTTTATATACTCCCTGGGTGTCCCTTTGACTTCCAAGTCTTTATTATATCAATGGTGATCATTTCTGAATCTGTCTCTCAAGCCTGTTTATAGCTCCTAAAATTCCACTACTTCTGTCTTACACCTTATTGCAGCCATTCTGAAGTTCTTGCAGTTTCTCATATATTTTATGTACTCTGACTTCTGGGCTTTCAGAAATGCCATCTTTCTGGAATATTCTAAAAGCACCCCTTTCCCTCCTGTTTGTCTGATTTAACCTGAACCTGTTATTTGTATCAACTTGTACATCACTCCTCTGGGGAACCATATCTAAGATTAGATGCTTCTGTTGTGTGCTTAAATAACACCTGGCACTGCCCTTGTCATAGCACTTATCAGAGGTTTATTAAGTTGCTTGTTTAATTAAATTACAAATGTTTTTCCTATCAGATTGTAAGTACTCTGAGAAAAGAGAATGCTGAATTCTGTATTCCCAGTGCCTAGTGCATTTGATTCATTCATACATTCATTCTTTCTGGGTGATATATCTCTAAGGTCTAGAACTCTATCTAAACTAACTAAACAAAGAGTTTAGTAAAATATCTTGAATGGGTAAAAACTTTCACAGTAGTTTTCTACTCTGTTTCATAGAATAGGAACCAGAGATCAGAGGTGTTAAGTAACTGCCCAATGTCACACATTAATTAGTGATAAGACAAGAATTTGAACTCAGGATTCACCTGCTTGTAATGTTTATGTTCTTTATACTTGGCATATGTGAGATATGAGGTTTTTATGTAACAACAGTGAAAGACAATTTGTGGCACCTATTCTCTTATAATTTTTTCTAAAGTGTATTTATTGGATCTTTTGAAATTTGTCCTATCAAAGTACCAATTCTCTGGAGCCACAACCAGCATTGGTATATATAGAAATGTTGTATATTTTCTCAGAGGATATGGTCCTACAATTGCTATGATTTTAAAAAGTATTATTTTCCATAACTATAATTATAAACATTAGAGTAGATAAAAATTAGGATTGGAGTATAAATAGAAGACATAAACCACAGAAAGAATAATAAATTTTTCGTATCTTTTGCCCAATATTTTTATGCTATGATTCATTTAAGGACATAGGTATAATCAGAATGGTATAGTGAAAAATAATTTAATTTTGGAATCAGATAAGCATTAGGATTTTACTCTGACACTAGATGGTAATGAGTGTGTCCTCAGGCAAGTCATACTGTTTTCTTCTGAAAATTTGAGTTGGTAATGACGATTGCAGAGCTGTTGAATAGAGTGTAAGTAATGTGTGGCCTGCCTAGTGCCTCTTCTCAATAAATAATAATGTATAATGTATTATAGTCTTAATCATATTTAGATTAACATCAGGGCTTCCCTAAGTGGCTCAGATGGTAAAGAATATGCCTGCCATTCTAGAAGCCTGGGTCAGGAAGATCTCCTGGAGAACGAAATGGCTTCCTAGTATTCTTCCAGTATTCTTGCCTGGAGAATTCCATGGGCAGAGGAACCTGGTGGGCTACAGTCCAAGGCATCACAAAGATTCAGACATGACTGAGAAATTAACACTTTCTAACCATGGGCTCCTATATTATCCTTACCTTGTCATTATTTTAACTTGAATCGTCTATGAATTTTCCACACACTTGTCATAGTCAAATTCATATGTGTATGTGTATATATATATATATATATATAAAATATGTAATTCATGCTCTCAAATGAACCTGTAATAACTGTATTTTGAGACTTCAATAATACATTATTTAGAAATATTTATATGGGGAACAAAAAGGAGGAATAAGTAGGACAATTCCTAGATTAGAGACAGGAAAGAAATGTAAATTTCATCTGAAATCTACCTCACTGGGAAACATCTGTCTAAGCTGTGTATAGTGAATAAATATAAGTACCATACCAACCATGATTACCCTTGAGAGAAAGAGAAAATTGTTGCCACTTACACAATAGCATACATATAACCTGGCAATAAATTTTAGGTGAAAAATATAATAAATAAGTTGAACATTCTACCTGCAACAATAGAAGATTTTTTAACAGCCCATTAATCCATATTATATATTCTATGAGGTTGAAGTAACTGTAGAAATAAAATATAGTTTTCTTTTCTGTGCTGTAATTTCAACATGTTAAAATGTAAGCCACTTTGGTTTAATATGTTTCTTTTTCTGAGTTAATCAGGTAGTCTTTCCAAGAGTCCTGCAATTTATGTCTCAAGGAAGATCCAAAGTCAAATAATACTTATGCAAAGTCAAGAAGGAAAAGACACCGTGTAACATTTAAGACTTTATCAAATGCAATAATTCATAATGATATTTTAACAGAACAAGTATCCAGAAACAAAACAAAATATTAGGTTCTATTTTCAATTTTAAAAGTAATACTAATATTAAATAACAGGTAAAATATCAGATTTGTTTTTTAAAAGTTTATTTTTTAGGGGAAAAATGTATATTGTCATTGTACCTCATTTCTTATCACCATCAGATGCTAATTATAGGACACTGAGCTATGAAAGCAGAGTTTTACAACATTAGTGAAAAAAGGGAGGAGATCTACATTGTATTAAAATTTTTTTGATAAAAGTCTTTCTAAAATGTTTTGTACAGTTGACTGCATTATTAGGCAGAGAAAAGCCCAAGATAATTTTAATGTTTCTTTATTTATTAGTTCTTTCATTTTTCTGAAATTCAGTTACTGTGTTTTATTGGAATGCTGTGATAATCCTAGGAATTATTCAGGTGAGAAACCATATTTGTTCTACATTAAATTATTTTAGAGTGTCATGCATTACCAGATGACATTTCTTCTGACTTCTTGACCTTATGGACTTAAGGGACCCAGGATACCATGTTACAAATCAAGAGTCTGTGAGTAGAAAGCCTGTGTGATTTACCAATAAGAAAACAAAATTGAATCATTAGTAACTTTACTTTTTCCAAGTGTCCATTAAATTAATACCTTTATTTTTTTTAATGAGTTACCCTTTGCTTTCTTCTCTTCCCACCTTTTTCTTCTCTGTGGAATTTACCTATTGGTCCTATAAACTCAGTCATAATTGCAAGAGAGATGATGTAACCAAATATTATATAAGTAATAAATCAGAAAGGAAAAGTAGTTGTTTAAGAACACATGTGCACTATATGCAAATATTGACATAAAGCAAATAGATTGGCAGATATTTCTCCAGGAAAGGTGACTTTCTTCGGAATCAGAGGAGTATTGCAATTCAGGGTCTGCAACCATGGTGAGCCACATGCAAAGCCTCACAAGGGACGGAGAACTCTTAAAGAGGGGGAAAGGAAGTTGGCAAAAGGAGTCTTTTTTTCCTGTTGGGCTCAGCTATCATTCCAGGGTATGAGAACTCCCCCTTCTTATCTCCCAAATCTACTTAACTGAGAATCTTATTTATTAATTTCTTACACATATGCATATGTTGTATTTACTTACACATGTACATGTATTTACTGTGAGCATAAGAGGCATGACTCATTTTCTTAGTGAAAATACATTGAATTTTCAATTATTTTACTCACTTTGGATGTTTTTACCTTTTGGAAACTAATTTCCAGATGCTTCTTTTGGCTGCTTTTTAAAATTAGAATCTAAGAACTGGATAGAATCTTAAAGGTCACAGGGAAAATTTCTCAACTGACAGTATATCTCATTTAATTGTGTTTTGCTTTATTGCACTTTCCAGATACTTTTTTTTACAAATTTAAAACTTGTGGGAAACTTGTGCTGTCAGATGATAGCATTTTTAGCAATAAAGTATTTATGAATTAAGGTATGCATGTTTTCTAGACATAATGTGACACAAGTATAATGAGACATAACCTTTATGTGCATCAAAAAATTAAAATATTTATGTGGCTCACTTTATTGAAAATGCAGTTTTTTTGATGTTTTCTGAGACCAAGCCTGCAATGTCTCTGATGTATGCCTCTATGCCAAATTTCAGAAGTTTCCAAATACCTTGAGGGATTCGTTTTTTCCTAATAAAATTTATGATGTTGGTTAATATATTTCAAACTTCATAGAAAAGAAATTTTAACATGTGAATTAACCTATTATGACTAAAGATGTATATTATTTAAAAATTAATTGTCATCATATCTTACAGTCTGCATGTAGTTGCTTACTCGTTTTAACCATAACTTATACTTCATTTAAAGTCTCTATTCATGTCTACTCCACATCTTCTAAACAGTAAACACTTATTTATCTAATGAAAAAAGCATATTTTTTTACAATATTCATATTTATCCTTTAAAGATAAATTAATTTTCATCATTTTTCAGATTGACAAATCTTTCTAAGAGATATTGATTAAATTATTAAATTATGCTTTGGTCATTTTCATTTCTTTTTTGAGTACTTTCTCATATGTCAGAGTATTTGTTCAGTTGCTTTGTAGATGACTTTTGATATAGTCTTTTATCTCTGTGTATCAGTTATTGCTTCCTTTTTTTACTACTTTTCTTTTTTTTTTTTGGCTGCACCACATGGCATGTGGGAGCTTAGTTCCCAGATCCAGGGTTGAACCTGTGCCCCCTGCATTGGAAGGCAGAGAATTAAACACTGGATCTGCCTCCTTTTTACTTCTATCTTGAATCATATTTAGGCTCTGATCATGTGTGTTGGTTTAAAAAAGTAACACTTATTCTAAAATTCTATCTCAAGACATGGCATTGGTAATCATAAAATTTAGTAAAAAATTGTTCACTTTTATAATACTTTCCATTTTAACCATTATGCCAGTACCAAAGATGGATACTCAAAGGTAAATTCACACAAAGAAATTTCTTTTATACAATCTTAAGTAAAGAAGCAAGTAGTCAAGGATCCATGTTAACAAGATCTCTTAGGAAGCCACCACTTTCCCTACATGTTATTTAATAAATAATAGCAATTTATGTTGTCACTGGATAGTTTACCAGTATTAAACATGGCTATCACTTGTAGTCTGTATCACTGCTGATCACCCTGCTGTCTCTCTTTTCCTAGTTCTAGCTACATAATAGAGTTCAGTCTCCAAAACTCATCATTTCATAATTTTAAGAACAAGGGTGAATATTTTAGCCTCTGATTTAGATTTGAAATATTATTTCTGGGATAATATACAAAAAAGGCCTTTGATATGACCATGCAAAATTAATTTGCTTGCATTTTGTTTCCTAGTGGCTCAGATGGTAAAACGTCTGTCTGCAATGCAGGAGACCCATGTTTGATCCCTGGGTTGGGAAGATCCCCTGGAGAAGGAAATGGCAGCCCACTCCAGTATTCTTGCCTGGAAAATCCCATGTACCACGGAGCCTGGTAGGCTACCATCCATGAGTTCGCAAAGAGTCAGACACGACTGAGCAGCTTCACTTTCACTTTTCACTTTTGCTTTTTATTCTAGTTATTAGTGATTTGCCCAAAACTACATGTTGACATAGACTTTTTACTTTAAAATGTCATGGTTTTTAAAAGAAAATGCAAAGTTCTATAGGAATTGTAGCAATGTCATTTAAAATTCTCATTTCCTAAAGTATATTTTGTTAGTACTAAGAAAATGCTCAATGGCAACTTTTTAGAAGAATTACTACTGGGAGTACTTTGTAAAGTCCTCTTAAAAAAAAAAAAAAAAGACTCAGAGTAGGCATGGAGGGGAAACCTGGGAAGCATGACTGCCAAAAAGGCCCAAGTCCCATAAAGAGAGCAAGGCCATATGGGGGCCAGTGGTAACCACCATTCAAATCTTCTCATAAATGGTGCAGTGCAGGGAACTGTTGGCCCAAGTGAGATGGCATGGTGGGTGAGATCAGCCTTATCCAACAGGCCAGAGAGTGTGATAACAGATGGGAGATGCAGGGAGAAAAACTTCCCATGCATGTGTGAGATCAAGGATTCAGTTGTTACCCACTAGAATGGGTTTTGTTTAAAGGGTTGTGTTTAAAACATTAAGGAAAAAGATAGACCTAAAAAAGTGTGACAAAAATGGTCAAGTAAATCTTGCTATAATCCACTTATGAATAAAGTAAGAGTGGATAGTGTTGCAGATTTTAAAGAAATATCAAAATTCAAAATAATCGGTATTTTTGATATTCAGTTCAGTTCAGTTCAGTCGCTCAGTCGTGTCCGACTCTTTGCGACCCCATGAAATGCAGCATGCCAGGCCTTCCTGTCCATCACCAACTCCCGGAGTTCACTCAAACTCATGTCCATTGAGTCAGTGATGCCATCCAGCCATCTCATCCTCTGTCGTCCCCTTCTCCTCCTTCCCCCAATCTCTCCCAGCATCAGTCTTTTCCAATGAGTCAGCTCTTCGCATGAGGTGGCCAACGTTTCAGCTTTAGCATCAGTCCTTCCAATGAACACCCAGGACTGATCTCCTTCAGAATGGACTGGTTGGATCTCCTTGCAGTCCAAAGGACTCTTATAGAATTATGAAATATTGGCTGGTATGTATGGAAACTGGTGAACCAAATACTAAAGTATTGAAAGTATTTAGAGACTCATTTCTACTGGGCACAAAGAATTCTCTTTATATAATGAAACTATGAGAAATAAAGTAACTTTTATATTCAAGATAGATGGAAAATATGGGTAAAGTAACAGTTTAGGTACTTTCATGGATAATAAGTTAAAATAAGGTAGAATATTGATAGTAGGATGTTATAGAAAGAGTGATAGATGGAGAGTTTGATGAACTTAATTCTAATAACCTAATTTCCATTAAGGAGGTATACGTAAACTTAGGCAAGCCTAACATTCATGATTTCAGTTTCTTTAGGAGTAAAATAGTTTTATATAATCAAACATTTCTTATTTCTTTGTTTTTCAAGCACAAAAATCTATTGTTATTATTCATACATTTTTTACTAAATTCCAGAAGTAAAGCTATAGACAGATACAGAGTTGTGTAGCTAGATAAGAGGTGAATAGGTTTGGCTGAAGGAATTTGGGCAGCCTGAGTCTAACTCAGCCACATTGGTAGCTCTGAGGCAAGCTAAAGACTAAAATGTGAAAATATTGATGGTCCCCCAGCCGTCAGATGTAGGTTATGATTTTAAGTCAGTTGTCTTAGAGAGAAAACTAAGTATTTGCCAAAAAATGACTTTGGCTACTGCTGTCAAGGAACAATAGTAAAGAATGTAGGCCACAGATCTATCTCTGTGTCATTTTTTTCTGTCTTTATACCAGTGAATTGATGGAGGTTTTTTCATGCTTCTTTTTCTTTTTTTTAAATGTCTATTAAATAAGTTGTGTGTGTGAGGATTTATGATTCCTTGGATATTGTCTTGGGAGATAAAAGGTCTGATATTGAGTAAATCATGTTAACTCTACATGAATTACTTTTATTATATGAAAAATTTTATCCTGGGAAACATTAGTAAGCTTCTTTGAATTCCTTGGATGAACTGTTTACAATCATCTTTTCTCTTATTATTACTACCTTATTTTTCTCTTGTAATCAGTCCTGATTATCTGATCTTATTTTGACAAAATTGTCTGCTCAATTCACTAATCCTTTGAATTGGCTGACCAATTCTCTTTTTAGAATCATTTCCTGTGCTAATTTTATGCTTTGCTTTTTCAGTGTTTATTGTTATGGGTATGTCATTGTAGTTACCTGTTAGTAAACAAGGTCTTTTGATTTAATTAAGTAAAATTTTATTTTGAAATCTTATGTTTTGCTGTTGTTGATTTCCAGGGGATTTTTTTTTTTTTTAATTTAGAATTCACACTTTCAAAATCTATATAACTGTATTGTCAGGGGAGTGTGTAATTTCCTTGGTTCTGTCTCATCACAACAAAAATTTAATGAACCAGCATTATAACCCTCAGATGGACCAGTGTTACAGCTCTGTGTTACAGCTCAGTTTAATTTAGAAAGTAAAGAAAAATACATCCTCGAGGCATGAGGGCATGCCAACCCAAAAGATGCGAAGAGAAGAGAGGCCCCTTTTTTATATGTTTTCTCTTTTTCCCCCGAGCCTGCTGTATGTAAATTGGGCTAGCAAGGAGGGCTGTTTGTTTTACCCTAGATTCTCACTCTGGTCCTTGGACCTTTCTTTGTTCTATTTTCAAGGGCTTTTCCCTTCCTTGTCTTTCAGCCACCACCATTTTGGACTCCTTTTTCCTATTCTAACTACCTAACATTCCCCCTTTAAGAGATAGGAGGCCCAATTCTTTGGGAATAGGGACATCGAGGTTTCTCTGGCTACTTCCTGCTGAACTGGGACAACAGCAAGGGGCATTGGGCCTCCCCCACTTGATAGTCTCAAGCCTCAGAGTCCTTATAGCAGTGTCCATCTAAGGGTGAGTGATATTTTCATGGTTGGCTGTAGTTTTATATATCCTTGTTGAACTGGCACTGCATGTCTTAGCTTGTTGACCTGGGCAGAGAAAAAAATGGTTTAGACAATTGATAATACATGGGACAATCATAAGCAGCATCAATATGGTAATAACAGGGATTAGTAGGGACATTAGCCAACTCCAAATTTCCCATTACCAGGAGGATCCCCCAAAGAGAGATTGTAGCCACCCCAAGAACTCCCCAGCTCATTCTTTGAGTTCCTGTAGGGTCTAAAATGTTTTTCTTGAGGACTGTGAGACTTTCTTTAACTTAGCTGGAAATATTTACCCAGAAACAACACATCTCATTCAAGATGGCTCAAGTCCCTCCTTGTTCAGGGATCAGGAGATCTATCTCCTGTATATTTTGGAGCACAGCACTTGACAAGCTATGTTGGCTCTATAGAACTGTCCTGAGAAATCTTATCCCCAGAAACTTGATTTTTGGGGTGTTCATTAGCATGGCATTCATTTGTAGTTCTGAATAGGCATCTGAGATTTCCCAGGGGCTCACAGGTGTATTGAGTGTCCTCTTCTGTTTTCTTCTATGGCTTGACTCATGAGTAGTGAATGCAGGAGTCATGTCCCAAGGTACAGTCAAGTCATGTACCTTGACTGCTGTGGGGGTAGAAAGTGTTACAGGGTAGGGGCCCTTCCATGTGGGCTGGAGTTGAGCCTTTGGGGATCCATCTTTCTAGACTTTAATAAGGACTTGAGTCCCTGGAACATATAGTGGTGACTCCTTAGAATCTTTGGATCCTGGTTGACTCCCCACAAGTGTATATCCTATTAGAATTCCCCAATAGCCATGGTATAAGACTGGAGGGTCTGAGCCTCTGGATCTAGGAAGAGGTCATTGACATAAACAAAAGGTCTCCCAGAGAGCAATTCATAAGGACTAAGACCAACCTGTTCTTTAGGGGCAATATGAGTGTGGAGGAGAGCTATTGGTAAAGCCTCCTTCCATCCCAGAGAGGTCTCTTTTTTATTGCTAATTTTAAGAATTGGTTGGCTCTTTCTACTTTTCCTGAAGACTAAGCCCTCCAGGCACAATGGAGAAAACAAGTAATGCCCAATGCTTTAGAGACCCCTTCGGTGACCTTAGAAGTAAATGATGTCCCATTGTCACTTTATAATGACCTGTGCAGACCAAATCTTGGAATGATTTCATGGGGCAGTTTTTTTACCACCTCCTCAGCCTTCTCAGTCTGGGTGGGAAAGCCTTTAATCTATCCTGTGAATGTATCTATCATGACTAAAAGGTATTAATACCCTTGAGAAACTGGCATCTGGGTGGAGTCCATCTGCCAGTCCTCTCCTGGATAGGTCCCATGTTGTTGGACAGGATGGGCCAGCTGGGGTCTTCAAGCTTCTTGGGGGTTGTTTAATTGGCAGGTGGGACAAGAGGAGACCATTTGCCTTATAGTCATTTGGAGGCCTATTCCTCTGAAGGACCTTTCTAGTAATCTTTGGAGGGCCTTTTCCCCTAAATTAATGGTGGCATGTGAGGAGTTAACCAACTTCCATTGGAGGTTCCTAGGCAGAAAAAAGGAGTCCCTCCTTTTGGAACCACCCCATATCATCTTCTTAAAAGTCCTCACCCTTAGCTTTAAGAGTCTCACCTTCAGTATATGAAAGAATTTCTGTCAAATTAGTCTGTGAACTAATGTGGCAACCCCTATTAAGTCGTTGTTCTGTAATGCTGCTCTCTGCTGCCTAATCAGCTGCTTGGTTCCTTTGTGCCACTTCCATTCTCCCTTTTTGGTGTTCTTTACAATGGGAGACTGAAACGTTGGCAGGCATATATACTGTCTCCAACAGCCTAATGATTTGATCACCATGTTTGATTGGGGACCCTCGGGTGGTCAAGTGGCCTCTTTCTTTCCAAATAGCAGCATGTGCATGTAGCATCAGAGAGGCATATTTGGAGTCAGTGTAAATGGCTATTCTTTTTCTCTTTCCTAGCTCTAAAGTTTGAGTCAGGGCTATGAGCTCAGCTAATTGGGCCGAAGTACCTGGTGGCAAAAGTTTAGTCTCTGTGGCCTCAAAATTGGAGATTACTGCATATCCGGCTCTTTTTCCATCTAGGACAAAGCTGCTTCCATCAGTGTACAGAATTTCCTCAGGATTGGTCAGAGGATCTTCTGACAATCCCTCTCAGGGTTTTGTTCAGTAGTTCAGGGTCTCTGACACATCCAGTTGCACCCTTGGCTCCAGCCCTGTGACAGTTATCTGTGACAGGCAGGCTGGCTGGAGTAGGCCGCTTTAGTCCTGTTGAACCATCATGAGGGAAGGCTTGGTGCTTGACCTTAAGGCTCTGGGTTCTCGAGGGCAGACTGCCACCCAAAGTCCCAATTGATGATATTTGTAGCAAGCCGCTTTAGGAGACTTGGACTTGTTACTTGGACACTTTTTGGCCCAATGTCCCATCTGTCTACAGATTAGGCATTTGTCTTGTGCCTTGTCCTTCAAGGACTCAGAGTTTGCCATAGGGCTTCCCTGGAGGGCGGTCAGCATCTGGGCATGCCTTTTCTCTTTCCTTTTCTCCCTCTCTTTGGCCTTGGCCCCCCTCTCCTTTTCTCTCTTATAAAGGTACTGGTGGCTGTCTGGACCATCTCATCTAAAGAGGCAGCAGGGTCCTGCTGCTGTAGCTGTTGTAACTTAACTTGATGTCTGATGTGCATTGGGACAGGAATTTGTCCTTTAAAATCACTTGTCCCTCATAAGGGTCTAAGTCCAGGTTGGTAAACTTTTGGAGGGCCTCTTTTAGCCTTTCCAGAAAGGCAATGGGGTTCTCCTTGGGATCCTGGTTTATTGCTGAGTTCCAGGCATAGCTGATTACTTTTTGCTGGGCTGCTTTCAGTCCTGCCTTCACACAGATCAGAAAATGATCCCTGTCCCAGATGTGTTCAAGATCATTATAATTCCAGTTAGGATCTGAGGTGGGGACTGCAGTTTCCCCTACTGGGTATTTATCACTTGACATGTAAAGCCCCATAGCATACCTTTGGTCTTCCTTTAAGACCCTAGCATGTTCAGGGTCAGATAGAAAGAAAGTGAAGTCACTTAGTCCTGTCAGACTCTTTGCCACCCCATGGACAGCAGCCTACCAGGATCTTCCATCCATAGAATTTTCCAGGCAAGGGTACTGGAATGGGTTGCCATTTCCTTCTCCAGGGGATCTTTCTGACCCAGGGATCAAACCCAGATATCCTGCATTGCAGGCAGACACTTTACCATCTGAGCCACCAGGGAAGCCCCAGGGTCAGATAAAGTTTGGCTAAATATAACCATGATGTCCTTCCACGTCAAGTCAAAGGCCATTGTAATGTATCTATATATTTGCCTGTGTCATCTGTATAGTTTCCAAGGTCTTGTTTGATCTGTCTTAGTTCTAAGAGGGAGAACTGCTTATGGACCTGGGTTGGTCTGATTTCTCCTCCAGTTTCAACTAAGGTATATACTTGAGTTGGCTTTTGTGGAGGGGTGTTCCCAGATATGGGGGTATGTTTGGATACAAGGAAGGAGCACCAGGCAACTCAGGAGCCATGGGAGGTGAGCCTTCACATGAAGGTTCCTTCTCTTGGTTGTCTGTGCCTAAAACCATTTGCCTAATAGGCTCACTTTTAGGGCATACAACAACCCTGTACTTAAGACAGAGTTCCTTCATATATCTTGGAAGAAAATTTGGACATAGGGGATCTCTGTCCATTTCCCTTGTTTTTTTTTGCAGACTAAGTCTAGCTGCAGGATGGTATTGTAATTCAAATTCCCATCCTCAGGCCAGTGTTCCTTGTCCCCCAGAGGATACCGTGGCCACGCAGTGGCACAAAATAATTTTAAGCGACTTCTCTTTAGAGTTAGAGGATTAAACAGCTTCCAGTTATCAAGGATGCATCTCAAGGGTGTCTGCCTGGAAGTGGATTGTTATTTCCCATCTGAAAGACAGTCATGACAGGGAGGAAAAGAAACAAGAAAAAACTAATAGGCCTCCTTCAATTTCCATGGGTGGACTTCCTTAGGGGTGAAAGTTTTTGAGACTTATCCTACCCAGTACTGTTGCAACCTGAGAGCCAGGCATCTCCAGGTCAGGGTGCAGATCCCCAGCCAAGCTAAGGTGTGACAGCCTCCTGGAGATCAAAGTCCCAGGCAGGTTGAGGTAGGTCGGCCTCCCAAGAGTTGGATCCCTGCGCAGGTTAAGGCATGTCGACCTCCTGGGACTCCTGGACTGGTGGATACCTGAGCAGGTTGAGGCATGACAACATTTCAAGGACCAGATTCCTAGGCAGGTCAAGTCAGGTCAACCTCCTGGGACCCCCGGATTGGAGTTGGGCATCCCCAAAGTCACCAGTGTGACCAGTGCTGGGTAGGACTAAGGGGTTGTAATTTTAACTCATTGCCAGCTTGTTCACTGCAGATGGTAATAGATATCATGACATAAAGCAATCCAAGCCTGTGCCCTGAGACTATGAACCTGGTGAAGCAGCCATAAGCCTTATCCTCTTACTGCTCTAAGGGAAAGTAAGTCACTGATTTCTTCTCCTAGTCCTCCATAAGAGCAGGTTAGGGTGTCTCCAGTGGTAAACATTTCATTGTCATAGACCCACTTTAGGTAATAACAGAAGTAATGACAAAGGAGTGGGTTATCTGGTCCTGTTAGGAGCATTAAGATATTTTAATAAGTGGGATGGAACAGTGTTGTCTACAAGGGGGCAGGGTCCTAGTTGTAAGAGTTAGTAATTGGGTTAAGAACAAATTGATAAGAGGCAACAGACCAGATGTTCCATAAAAGTGGAGTGGAAATTTGATCCAGGGGTATGTTTGTAACTTTAGGAAAAGGGTGGTAAGGGTTTAGACCCAAATGGCCTGCAGGGCTAACTCCCAAAGTGGCAAACATTATCCCTGGAAGTCCAATTGCCCTTGAAGGGATGCCAGCAGATGAATTTCCAGCAGGCATTGTGTGCCTGTCACCTGCCCTAGCAGGTCCACTGAGAGATGGTTCTTGTTGCACATATTGTAGGAAACATAGAAGATGAAGGCCTGAATATCTTGAGGGATTGGATATTATACATTATTTCCCTCTCAAGAGCTAGCTACTTTCTGGTTTTCCCAAGGGCATAAACATAAACCTGATTAAAATCAAATGGGTCCATGATGACAAGTCAAATTCAAATAAACCTTGATCCCCAATCTGCAAGGTAAATGACACACCCAGAACTGGCAGGACAGTTCCAAGGCACTGTCAAAAGACAGAGGAGTGGTTGGTTCCAGAATGGTTGGGAGATGCTCCCACTCATTAGCATATGAATTCACCTAGCTGGCAAAAAATAGACACACCACATTCCAGGGCTACTGCACTCTCCTCTGTGATGGCCCACACACCCTGTGGAGTGTGCTTCTCTCTGAATAGGAACAAATGCACCTCTTACCTATCTTTGTGTCTCTGACTGAATTTTTGCAATGAGACATCAGATCTTGAGCTTCATTAGGTCCTGAAGCCAGGCAAGATGGGTTTTGGCTAGGCTCAAGTCCCGGGAGAAAAGAGCTGAAGGACAGGAAGAAAAAGCAGTGGGAAAAAACACACTGAGGAATCCCCTTCATAACCTGCCAGAAAATTTGCTAAATATCTGACCTGTGCTAACAGTTTTCATTGGCCTGACCCTTGCCACAAAAGAAGATTATGGACAGAAGAACCCCCACCCGCTTGAGCAATGGCTACTGGGGCCCAGCAGATAGTGGAGCCTTTGGGACACACTGAGGAGTTGCCCCTTCCAGAATCCCTCAGTTGCACACACTGCTGCTCACCTGTTAGTGGGGGGTTTGAGTAAACAAGAAACAAGAGATTGTAAAGGAATTAAGATTTTGTTAGGCATATGTCCTTTCAGCCATAGGTGTGAGGACCTCCTACCTTAACTGGAGGTCTTCTGGAATCTGAGACTGAGTCACGTGAGCTTTCTGCTGAGTTTGTTTTTCCCTGTCCCAGTTTCCAGTACTCTGGGCTTCTTGTCACTTCCCTTGTGCTGGGTTTTCTTCCTGTTCAGCTTCCGCCACGGGAGCTTCTTTCACAGAGTTGGACTCCTGCTGTGCATGGTCTCCTCCTCGTGGGGGCGAGAGGAGGTCGTTTCAGCCAGATTAAATCTGACAAATTGTACCATAGATGTCAGGGGAGTGTGTAATTTCCCACGTTCTATCTTGTCACAACAAAAATTTGAAGCGACATACGGACCAGCATTACAGCCCTTAGTCAGGCCAGTGTTACAGCTCCGTGTTACAGCTCCATGTTATAGCTCCATTTTATTTAGAAAGTAAAAGAAAATACATCCTTGAGGCATGAGGGCATGCCAACCCAAAAGACGTTAAGAGAAGAGAGGCCCCTCTTTTTATGTTTTCTCTCCTCCCCCTGAGCCTGCCCTATGTAAACTGGGCTAGCTAGGAGAGTTGTTTGTTTTACCTGAGATTCTCACTCTGGCCCTCAGACCTTCCTTTGTTCTATTTTCACAGGCTTTTCCCTTCTTAGTCTTTTAGCCACCGCCATTTTGGACTCCTTATTCCTATTCTAACTACCTAACATATATGATAGCAACTAAACTGAGTTTTTTGTTTGTGTTTGTTTCCTTACTCTCAACTTAAGATATTGACATCATTCAGGCAAAGTTGGATTTAACTTTTCTACTTCAGCTCCCTATGTTCAGAAAAAGACTTGTAACTTATCCTTTTTCCAGAGGATCTTTCCAATCCAAGAATCAAACCAGAGTCTCCTGCATTGCGGGCAGATTCTTTACCAGCTGAGCTACCAGGGAAGCCTGCTTTAAAACATGTATGTCACTTTTCAGTGCAATAGTATAGAGCTCTATGCAGCTGTTCTTCACTGAGAGAAGGTTGAGTTCCTTGATGTGGGCGAATTGACATCTTTTCATTTTTCTTGCCGCATAATGAATCTAAACAGTCGTTCATCATGTGATTTTCTTTGGCTTTTAGTCACTGAAATGTATTCCTATAAAAGATACTAAAATTATGCATATCCTGTGTCCTCAAATAGTTACTGTCACTTTATTTGCTTATCTAATGTTTCCTCTATGGACTGTGTGGAAGAGAGGGGCAGAGCTCTGATCACATTAGCAAATAGGAAACAAATGAAGTCAAACACAATAACATATTAATATAATGATAGAACTGAGTGAAGAAGTCAAAAGTTTGCAAAGTTCAGCATTTTTTGGACACAGGGTATGCATACTTTAAATAACTTTTGTAGGAGTATATTTCTGTGACTAAAATAAAGGAAAATCACTTGATGAAGGACTGTTTAGATTCATTATACTGCAAGAAAAATGAAGAGATGTCAAACATAATCAGTAACATCTTTCCTATTGGATGTTTTTATATCTTTCACAGAATTCCCAACTTGTGAACCACTAACTCAGTTTATATGCAAAAGTGGAAGATGCATTAGCAGCAAGTGGCACTGCGACTCTGGCAAGTACCAAATGTTCACTAGACTGCACTGATTTGATTGGAGGCCTGGCTGTCTGTGCAGCGTCACTTCTTTCAGAGGTTGTTTGTGAGAGAAGTTTGCCAAGTCCAGCAAAATGGCTGAGACAAGTGGTGAGAGGGCAGATGGCCTGTCAATGGGGATTAGCATTAAGGACAATGGAGCTCAATAGCAGTCCCTTGGGGCTATCTATGATGGGAATTTGTTTTCAGATATTATGCTAGATCTAGTCTAAGTCTACAAACAAGACATGAAGGGAACAATTGAGAAAACATCCTGGACAATTCAGATTCCTCAAAGGATTGATGTAAAATGCTCTGTAATGTCAGGATGGAGTAGTTTATAAATTATTATGGAAGATCCAGATGATCTCAACTCTGTCACGTTGGCTTTTTATGTATAAATGATATTTTTTCTTCACTCAGTTCTATCATTATGTTAAATTATGCCAAATACAGGTAAATGAATTATACATAAATTGATGCAACCTCAGCCATTGGTTTGAATTTAATCTGTTTTCACTTCACATTCCTCTTGCTTCCCTCCTGCAGCAATTGTTAATATAGAATATAAATCATTGCTAATGATAGCATACAAACAATTTCCTGATATAAATACATACTTAAGAACCAGTGGTGTAAGGGTACAGAGTGAGCCCTCATGTGGGAGAATGGAGAAAAGGGATCTGAATTAAAGATAGTTATAAACACTAGGGCATAGAGCTTATAGGTCTAAAGAGTCATTTTCCAACAATAATTATATCACAAGCTGTATCATTTCAGGAAATTCCTACAATCACCACTGTCTTCCCCACTTCATAATTATTTCATGTTGTATAGTTTAATCCAGTCAGTGGTTAGTCATTTCTGAGTGAAATAGAAATTAAGCTTCAAAATCCAAAGTGAAGGATGTTTTCCTCTTTAATTTAGTAGTTGACATTCAATCAGAAACAAAGCAATATAAAAATGGAAATAATTTTTCACTGCTCATGGGAAATGTTGATGATTGATTTATCATTCATTTTTTCAATAACAGAAGAAAGCACTCAATACCAAAAACAAATGTTAAGTATTTCATAAGAAAATGTTTCTCCATGGATAATTTTTCACCACCTGGTTGTTAATGCTTCTTTCTAGATGATGACTGTGGAGATGGGAGTGACGAGGTTGGCTGTGTACATTCCTGCTTTGATAACCAGTTCAGTTGTTCCAGTGGCAGATGTATCCCAGGCCATTGGGCCTGTGATGGTGACAATGACTGTGGAGACTTCAGTGATGAAATCAATTGCACCAGAGAAGGTTGGTAATTTTGTGAATCTACAAACCTCAATATCAATTTTAAATTGATAGATAATATTTGGAGTATTTTAGAGTGAAATCACAGAAAAATAAATTTCTCATCACATAAAAAAGTATAAGTGGAACTGTATAAAATTATTTGATGATCTCTTTTTCCTTTCTTTTGCACTGTATAATCATAAGGGATTTGATTTAGGTCATACCTGAATGGTCTAGTGGTTTTCCCTACTTTCTTCAATTTAAGTCTGCATTTGGCAATAAGGAGTTCATGATCTGAGCCACAGTCAGCTCCTGGTTTTGTTTTTGCTGACTGTATAGAGCTTCTCCATCTTTGGCTGCAAAGAATATAATCAATCTGATTTCGGTGTTGACCATCTGGTGATGTCCATGTGTGGAGTCTTCTCTTGTGTTGTTGGAAGAGGGTGTTTGCTATGACTAGTGCGTTCACTTGGGAAAACTCTATTAGCTTTTGCCCTGCTTCATTCTGTATTCCAAGGCCAAATTTGCCTATCACTCCAGGTGTTTCTTGACTTCCTACTTTTGCATCCCAGTCCCCTATAATGAAAAGGACATCCTTTTTGGCTGTTAGTTCTAAAAGGTCTTGTAGGTCTTCATAGAACCGTTCAACTTCAACTTCTTCAGCAATATTCGTTGCTTCAATCCGCTCCAACTTCTAAATTGATGAAACCCCAAGCCCATCCCCAAAGGGGGAAAAAAAGAATTAAGAAAGGCATAATTTCCCTTTTCTTTTCACATCAAATTTGTTTCCTAAGGCTGGTAATCATTCCCTATTAAATGTTGAGGTATTCCAACTGCTTGACCTTCTGGAATGGAAGTAAAGAGAGGAAGGAGATCACAACCATGGCTCCCAGGAAATCATGGCGACCTGATCTTGTTGTTTGCATGGGTAACTCGGCAAAATGTGATCAGCCCCAGGACATGTTCATGAATTAGAAATCATGTTGGAAATATCACAAAAAAATTGTTAACCTGTCAAAAATTCATACAGCAATAACATTTTAATTGGAAGCTTTCTTTTTTGACTAAGAAATTAATTTTTTAAAATTCATTCTTTCATTTATTCCAAAAATATTTATTTTCACATGCCAGACTGTGCTTGAACCAAAACATAGATTAAAGAATGAAAAAACATGGTCACTGTTCAGTTTTTAAAATCTAGCATGCAAACAGACAACAAAGTGTGATCATGAGAAATCATTCTCAAAGTGTTTTCCAAGGAGATTATTTCTCTTCTGCAAATATTTGGAAACCTATAAAATAGAAAATTTCTAAAGTATTTTCTCTAACAAGAATTCCTTTTGTCTTTCATTTTTCTTTCTTCATCTCTCTCTTTCTCAGTCACTCTTTCTCTCTCTTCCTTAATTTCTCTCAATTGTAAGTATGGGAAACAGTGGCAGTTAGGGAAATTATCTACATAATACTAGGTTCTTAAAGGAGTAAATATTTTTGGTGAATTGCCTAAGTGATTTTATTAAAGGAGATATTCTCTGATTTTGATTCTCCCTGTATGACCTGGATTATAATAGACAAAGCTTGATACAAATATGTTCCATAAGAGCCATGAAGCAATGAAACACAGGTACTCTTGGTTAGTGGTCTTGACATGATTCATGTCTTTCCTGACATAGGACAGCCCAGAAGCTATAATGAAAACAGAAAATGACTAAGAAAATTTTTGTAACAGTATCTTATCAAATTTAACATGAACATATTTGAATTTAATTTTGCTTCAAAATCGAGAGGAAGGATAAATCTCTCTCCGCACCCCCCATCTCTATCTCATTCTTGTCTCTTTTTCCTCTCGCACTTCAGTTGGTCCACTAGTACATATGAACTAGAACTTTTTGCTTTTAACTAATCTAGAGTGGAAAAAGAAAAGGTATACAAAAGATATTTTTCCTCTTTTTCTTTGTATATTTGAGACATTCATCTGGGGTGTGGTTAACATTCCATTACTAAATTGGACTTTGAATGCATACTACATTTTCCCTCACCTCACAGATGTCTCTTTAGGCTCCTCATGAGTTATACATCTGTGGCCTGCTGGCACTGCCCCATGATGTGCTGTGAAAGAAATTGCCACGATGTTAATTTGCTTTCATCTCAGAAGTGAGATCTCATCCCTCTTTTCTGTGTGTATGTATCTCTAAGTTAAAATGATCATTGCACATTAAAATATTTTGGAGAGATTGCTTTAGTTTTATGAGTATCCAAAGCGAGTGGTACAGCCCCTTATAGGTTCTCTAGACAGTTATTTGGGTTTGGATTATAGAATCAGTGCCTAGTTAATGTTAATGACCTTTATCTTTAGGTCATTTTGCTAATATATTATTGTAAAGGAAATACTGTCAACGTGAATGCCATGCATTTCTTATATGATTAAAGTAATGCACTAAGGAAATGATTCAGATAATCCACATGATTCTTGGCCATGTTTCAAGGAAAGAATGAGAAGAACTTCCTGAACTAATTTACATTTAACTGATTGTAAATTGTACTAAGATTCTCTTGTCAAAAATTCTACTTGGTGAATACAGGTTGTAGGCATTGAAGACAGGCAGCATTCTGGAATGACTTTCATGTGAGCAATCCAGAGTATTTCAAAGGGCATTTAAATATTTTTATCCATCATTATTTTATGTATTTTGATATGGAAGTTGTAAAATAGCCATGACATATAGAATTGTTAACATTGATCAGGAAGGCCATTTTGCACATGGAGGATTTGTGAGGCCATTGCCAAGGTAAAATAGAAATTTGATGCAATTAGTCATATAATTCAGTCCCAGAACCTGCTGTGCAAGAAAAGAGCAGGGGATTCTGGCTTGAGTTTCAGGACTGGCTGTCAAAACTGATCAAATCCACCATATAACTGCTCAGCACTTCGCTTTACACTGCCTGTGTAAGCAGAGCAATTGGTGCAGTTTCTCTCAACTCAAGTTGTTTTCAAAAGGACAGAAAATACTCTTGAATTAGACTTTAATAGTGAAGGAGCAGGAGATACCAAGAGATGAACATTTCATATATAATCTCTATTTCAGCAAATTCCTGAGTTTAAATTAAATTCATATTCTCTCTGATACCACTTTCAAGAAAATAATTTCTATAGTGATGGTTATTTTTTATCATTATTATGATTAATATACGGGAAAAGTGTTAATGTCTGGTCCTCTCTGAGATTAATGTTCATTCATCTCTTTCTTTCTTCATATTGTGCTGCTCTTTTCCTCTCTTCCAAACTCCCTGGGGGGCTTCACAGATAGTGCTAGTGGTAAAGAATTTGCCTGCCAATGCAGGAGACATGGGTCCAATCCCTAGTTTGGAAGATCCCTTGGAGAAGGAAATGGCAGCCCACTCCAGTATTCTTGCCTGGAAAAGTTCCATGGACAACCTGATGGGCTGTGATCCATGGAGTTGCAAAGAGTCAGACATAACTGAATGACTGAGCACACAGGAAAGAAAACACACATCTTTACAAATCACTACCTAGGAATACACACACAATCTACAAGCTTAAGTAGAATACAAACAATCCATAGCACATAGATTCCTTCCTTTGTTTCAGTACTTGTTTGTTATTGATTTAGCACTGGTTTATTTTTGATTCTGAATCCTTTGATTGGTACATATAACTATGATTACCATTTTGTAGCTACTGGGTGAATAGTTTTTCCAAGTGGAAACATAAGTGAGGCAGGGCCTTCAAAGACTTTGTTATGATAGAACTTTTTCTAGAGGCTCAATCCTGGCCATTTATTAAGCATTGAAAGGTTTTTGTTAAAAAACGGTTTTACCGGCAAGTATTTCAAGAATAAAGGTAAAATGAGAATTTCATCTTTTTCTTGCAAGTCATTACCTCTCTGGCTGTATCATTTTAAGAGAGAGAGACAGACACTGGACATGTCACATCTATAAAATACCAAATTGTAGCTTTAATCTTATTTCATTGTTGACAGTTTAATTCATTTGAGTTATATAAACTTTCATTCTTACACCCTTTCTAGAAATTGTCTCAAGCATATGTCACACAGGGCATTTCTAAAGTTAACATAGGAAAATTATGCAGTCTCTTTAGACAGTTATTCTTCCAAGTCAATTATTATACAAAATATAATAAGTAATTTCAACATGTATTTAATGGAGAAGGGAACCTTCTCTATTATAGAGAAGGTTTTCTCTAGGATACTGCTAAGTCACTTCAGTCGTGTCTGACTCTGTGTGACCCCATAGACAGCAGCCCACCATAGATTTGCCTAAATTTTATAATTTCTTGCAAATGGAGCCTAAATATTCATCAAATATCTGGATTTTTCTTTATTTGAGGAAGCCTTTGACACTGATTTATGGTCATTGTTCTTTAATGCCT
Organism: Bubalus bubalis; assembly: GCF_019923935.1. Taxonomy (NCBI): domain Eukaryota; kingdom Metazoa; phylum Chordata; class Mammalia; order Artiodactyla; family Bovidae; genus Bubalus; species Bubalus bubalis. The sequence goes on from NC_059158.1 coordinate 108,123,749, forward strand.
TCTGTTTGGCTGTATAAAAAGGAAACATTTACTACCTGCTGCATTAAGTGAATGAACTGAGTGATGCTGGAATGTATGATCTCTTAATTACATCACAAATACAAATTAAATGGAAATTTATGTTTTAGTCTGTATTGACCTTTAATTTTGATTTATTATAGTGTTTATTTATTTATTATAAATATTCTTTAACAAGTTCCAAAATCCATTAGTGAGCAGAGCATATAATATTCTTTGTGTACATACTCACACATACTTCTCTTCTTTTGCTTTAACTGTTTTGCTTATGTTCTTTTGCTCTGTTTTAACTTTGTTTCTGCTTTGGAAACTTCCTTTTCTTTTGAGCTTCATCATCATTCATTCATTCCTGCATTTATTCATTTACCTCATTATATTCTTGTTCCCAGTTTAAGGAGGGATCAAAGTAATTGTATCTTTGTAGTTTCATAGTCAAATGAATTAATTGACATATAGTGAGTGTTTAGTAAATAATTATTGAGTGAAAGAATCTTTTTTTTCTACCACAAAAATCATTTATATCTCAGAGTCAACCCTTATTTATTTCATCTTATACATCTAGTAATTTCTTATGTTTCCTCATCCTAGAGTTTTTTTCCATGATGATATGCAAGGCTCGGTGCATGGATCTAATCATATACATTTCCTTAATATAGTGTAGCCACTTTCATTTATCCCATAAATCTTGGCAATTTTAGCCCAGGATTTGAATAAAATAAAATAGATAGGATGTTTTCCTTATATTTTATTATTTTTTACTTCTTTTTTTATGTCCTCTATGTCCAATACATAGTAAGTTTCAGAAAGACAAGGAAAGTTTGTCTGTTTTGTATATATAATTTCACAGTGAGTGCCAGTGAGGAGATTCCATTATGATAATATGGGGTCAAGGGGAGGAGTTAACCTATGTTGGCCTCCCACAAATTGTCAGACATTCTTATGTTTGTTATTCCATTTAATTTTCAGAATAAGGATTATTCAGAGAGGTTAAGACACTTACCTAGGATTACACAGCTGGAGTTTCAGGGTTTCACAGTTGTAATTTCAAAGGCTGACTGTTTATCCCTGTGTCTAGCTGTCTGCTTCTGCAGCTATAGAGTATAACTCTATTTTTTTTCTAACTCTCTGTGAAGTAACATTTGTATGATCCCCAAATAATACTTTCCTTGTCTCTCTGAAACTTACTATGCATTGGACATAGAGGATATTAAAAAAAAGAAGTAAAAAATAATAAAATATAAGGAAAACATCCTATCTATTTTATTTTATTCAAATCCTGGGCTAAAATTGCCAAGATTTATGGGATAAATGAAAGTGGCTGTGCTATATTAAGGAAAGGCATATGATTAGATCCGTGCACCTAGCCTTGCATATTATCATGGACATAAACTCTAGGATGAAGAAACAGAAGAAATTACTAGAAGTATAAGACGAATAATTACTACCTTGTTCTTAAGTGCATACTCATTATCACTTGATGAAAAAGAGAGACCTTTCTACTTATTATAGGTCATTGCAATGAAATTTTCCAAAAAGCACTAGAAGGGACCTGGGCCATTACATGAAATCATCACAAGAAGTACATTTGTCTTTTTTGTCTGTTTGTGCCTAGTCTCCATCCCCCTCACTGCCCCTCCCTCCTCCCTACAGTTCTCCTTGGTAGAGTGGATTCTGGAACTTTGTCATTGGAATAGCTGTGGACATTCCAATACAGTGTTTTCAGTCACCCAAGACTAGGTTTCTCTGCCATAAAAGTTTTACCTCATAGACTCAAAAATTCTAACAAGCTGAAAGAAAATGAAAAGATCATTTAGTTCAGTTTTGTTGTGCAGATGAGAAAAAAAAATTCAGCTAGATAAAATTATCTATATGTGTATATAGCAATAACAAAAACTGATGCTACTTCCTCGAAGAAGCTAATAATGTTCTAAGTTAGAAATGTTGAAATTGAGTCCTTTGATACATAATGACATTTTCAGGAGAGATTTTTTGATTCAAATGATGATGTCAGGTTCTTAGTGGGAAATCCAGAAAGTTCTGGCAGTTCTGCCAACCAAAAAGCCATGATATCCTGTCTGGGAGATTGAATCCTCTCAGAGCACTGCAGGTATCAAACTTGATATTTAGCTAAAGACTTTGGGTTACTCATTTAAGCATAGAGAGAATAGAAATTAAAGCCAACATCTTTTGACTTCTTGTCTACATTAAATACATAGTAAGTTTCAGAAATATAAGAAAAGTTTTTTGTGCCACAATTTAATCTTAAACACATAGGAAATAAAGTATTAGTAAATTCTGTACACAATCACCTGTCTTGTTTTTCTTTCATGAAAATATACTTCAATTCACTTTTACTAGAACACACAATCAAAAAGAATTGCTATTATTTCTCAGGCACTGAGCTTTGTTAACAATTAAGTATTGGATTTGAATTTGGGAAGATCAAATTATGTTATGGATTTAGCAGATTCATATAATCTTCTGTCCTAATATTCTTAACTACTCTCTTTTAATGAAAATATGGATTGTTATCCAATAAAAATGCAATTAAAAGCAAATCTAAATGTCATCTAGTTTTAGAGAGGTATAGTATCTGTTTTCAATGAGATACAACTTTTCTGGATTAACTTTATTCTCTCACAGATTGATTTATTTTGCTTAGAAACTGTTAACACTGAGATATCAAAACAATGTTAATTATTAATGGATTTTATCCACAGGAAACCTCTTTTTTGTTTTCTAGGACAAAATAGCTCTTTAAAGGTCATTTTAACTTTAATACTATAGACAACTTTTACATCAAAAACAAAGAAAACTCAAGAGTTTTGAATCAATTAAGAGCAAAGATTGTTTTAAGAATCTGTAATGTTCCTAGCAATGTGATTGTCAAGAAAAGTAAAAGGAATCAGCTAAATATAATTTTAAAAAGAAAATCTTAGAAAAAAAATGGTTCCTAAAAATGGAAAGAAGCCAGTTATCTTCATTTTTACTCTTCAAAAAATTAGTAATAGGTCTAAACTTATTCCTAGATAAATTTAGCTTCTGCATAAGACAATAATTATGTACTTTGACACTAAACAAAGTAACAATTCATTTTATTTTTGCAGAAATAATTAATAAAATCAATAGGTAACAGGAAGACCTAATTTTAATGAAAAATTGTAGCCTGTTTCCAACTCTTTTAATAGAGCTGAACCATAAGGGCAAGAGTAAATTAATTTCCACAGCCTTTAAATTCTGCTTCCTTATTCTAAATTGTGGTTAATGGTCAGTGAATTGATAGGACTTGAGGAATTCAGCAGAAAACACACACACAAGTAAACAAACAGAAAAGAGACAAAGGACATATATAATGTACAAAATAATTAACTCACCTCTCAAGAATTGAGTTGTACTCAAGCTTTTATGAGACTAAAGTAAGCAATAAGATAAAACTTTGCCTTTTTCCCATTAAAATATAGTTTATAATTAGCTTCTTTCAGAGCCTATGTGAACTGTCAGCTTGTATTGCTTTATTTATGTGATGCATCAGTTCAGTTTGCACTTATATTATATCCTGAAATGCAATTGACCAGATTCATCCACTTTTTGTGAGGGAATTTATTTCATGCTGGGTATTTGTGTACACACAGGCTTTCTAAGGAAAATTAATTGTCATTGTCTGAATCCCAAACTTTTCTACAGATGACTTTGTTACATAACATAATCAACTTAATCTACCATGACCTTCCTGGTATGGAGTACTTCACTGGTATGCAGATCTTTCAGTACAGCATACTACTATGTTGATATGTATACACTTAATGGGATGTTCTAGAAATCATAAGCAGAATTTAGAACATTTTAGAACACAGGTCAGCAAATCTTTTCTGTAGAGTCCTGTAGTAAAATATTTTAGATTTTGCCTATTTCAGCTACCCAGCTCCACTGTTTTAGCACCAAAAAAGCCATATACTATTTCTCTACAAATGATTATGACTGTGGGCTTCCCTGGTGGCTCAGTGGTAAAGAATCTGTCTGCAATGCATGCATTGTAGGAAGTACAGTTTTGATACCTGGATCAGGAAGATCCCCTGGAGGACAGCATGGCAATCCACTCCAGTATTCTTGCCTGGAGAATTCCATGGACAGAAGAGCCTGGCAGGCTTCAGGCCATAGCGTTGCAAAGAGTCGGACACTACTGAAGCAACTTAGCATGCATGCACACACAATTATGACTGTGCTATAAGAAAACTTTACTTACAAAGAGAGGTAGTGGACCCGAATTGGTCTGCAGGTCATAGTTTGTTGACTCTTACTTTAAAATTCAAGTAGAGACACATTCTAAAGGAGTTATAATCCTGAGTGTTTAATAAAATATCAAACTTATTATGAGACGTGGCAGAAAATAATGGGGACAGGAAAAGGCCAAAATAAAGAAGAGATAATAACTTTAAAATCTTACTCTCTGATATTTCCTCAAACATTTGTCTCATGTATATGCTTATACATATTCTTTCTACATAATGATGTTCTATCCATTTTAAAATATAAAGTTAAATAATGTCATATTTTTCCAGTAAATATTTGAATCTACTGCAAGCCAGTCATATATCTAAGCCAAGAAGTAAATTCCTAACATGGAATATCCACATTGTAATCTGTTTTACTTCATATTTGATATCTAAAATATCTGTTAAAGTGAATAGTTAATTTCAGCAATGAATGGAAAAATAGATTTCTCAGTTACATAGCCAACTCAACTCATTGTTTACTTATATTGATATTGTAGAAGTTCATCATCCCTATGATATATTACATTTTAAATACTATGTTCATAGTAGAATTCTAGATACCAAACTTTATATTTTTTTTTCAAACTTTACGTTTTTAATGAACTAAAAACAGTGCTTTATTTTACATACATTTCACATAAATGTTTGAATTTCCTGAAAGATATTTAATAACATATATTGTTTCAGTATTTTTTCATTATTTTTTAATCTCTATATGTCTGTATATTTTAATACTAGAAATAGTTTAGTGTTATAATAATTGAATTTATGCCAAGATATCCACACATTTTTTCCATTTCCCTCTATTCAACTTTTCTAATTGACCTAGACAGTAAGCATCGGAGACTTGAAGTCTGGTATCTTTATGATTAAATTTTTCATTAAATCTCTTATGTTAATACATGATTTAGATAGTCCCATCCAAATTCTTATCCAGATAATCTCCAGCAGGGACTACATATACAGGTAAAAAAGCTTTTTGGAATAGAAAGTAAAACACAGAAATCATGCCCTGGAAGTGTGTTGGCATGGGAAGGTGGAAAGGGCCATGGTATTATGATATTAATAATCATCTATAGGCTAGATGACAAGCAAGCAGTCATCAAGGTTGAATGGATGAGGACAAGTTGATTTCAAAGAGACACCGCAAGTTTGACTTCATTATTAGTTCATATAAGGGACTGTAGAGCCATTGGGCAGGCAGTAGTCCCTGGGGAATTCATCCCACATTATCTGGAGAAGAGCAGGACAGATATCCACAACAGACACAATGCAGTTTCTAGTCAGATAGGTAGATAGGTTTAAACAAGCACCCATTGCTAAGGATTTCTAGAAACCAAGGACAGCTTACCTACTTTAGGAAGTGGTTAAGGGTCCACTGAGAAACAGGACAAGCATATGTCCACACCCTGTTGGTAAATGAAATGAAACAATTGATAGGCTGCCACTCTGATTCTCAATAGATTCAGGACAGGTGATGAATACCTAGAATCTGTAGCCAACTGCTGCCATAGGTACAGGAAGTATCAATACACAGTGAGTCACTGAAAAACCAGAAAGCAAGCAGGAATGGACACATGACAATTATCAGATATGCAGGAAGCTTTGTGCACATAGCACTCTTTTTTTTTTTAATTTTTCAAAGCATTTTATAACAAATTACAAGTTAAAGTATGTGTGTATGTTAGTCGCTCAGTCGTGTCTGACTCTGTGACCCCATGAGGTGTGTGGCCCACCAGGCTCCTCCATCCATGTTATTTTCCAGGCAACAATACTGGAGTGGGTTGACATTTCCTTCTCCAAAGTTAAACTCCATTAAAACAAACAAAGTTTTTTGTTTTTTTTTTTTCTCCTGGATTGGACTCACAATTTAAATAATTCACTAAATTCACAAATCATTTTAACTATTTTCTCAGGAACACTTAAACATTTCTTAGAAATCAAAAAAGTGTATTCTGAATAAGAAAAGCATAGTATAAATATAATTTTTGCAATCCTGATTTTCATTTTTTACCTTATAGGAGAAGAAAAAGTCTTTTCTGTCTCTGTATAGTTGCTAGTCTTCTAACTGCAAATATTTAGTCTCAATTAATTCATTTAAATATTGGGATAAATTCCACCGTCAGTTGCCACATTTCCTCCAGAGTTCTGCGTTTATTTATTTATTAGATTCCCCTAAATTGTATGCTTAGTTTAAATAGCTTTGGGGCAAAAATACAATAAAATTGCATTAGTTAAAATATAACCAGCATCAGCAACATGAAAACATAACAGTAAAACAGCGTGAGTATATGCATATAAACATAGTCATCATTTTAACACTCCACTGGGACAAGCCATATTACAAAGATAGATTGAGTGCCAAGCCCTGAAGCTTAAGCAGCTAGGGCTCTGGGGAACCACAGATGCCTGGAACTCAGGTTAGAATGGCCATCACAGCCTCCTTAGAGGGATGCAACATTCCATCCAGGGGAAAATCAACAACTGTTAACAGAAGCTGATTTCATTTGGCAAGGGGGTTAAGAGAAAATAAAACTCCATGACTTTTTTCTCTATTTTCTGGCAGAAGGGGTAGCATTTCTAAACAACTGCATAACAGACATTGAGAAATAGGTTTGGAGTATTTTTAATTGATTGTGAGAAGGTAGCATGAATTAAGGAGAGCAATATGCAAGAGAAAGTGTGTGTGTGTGTGTGTGTGTGTTTAATAGTCTACATGACTTAGTATAAAGGCTGAGTGTTCCCGCAAGTGAAATAGATACACATATATCTCCATATGTAGATCAATTGTAAATTTTTGGAATCTCAGAGATTTTCCCCTTTCTACTTATTGCCTAAATGCTTCCAAAGTGATGGATACTAACTACATATCTGAGCATATCAGAATCTAGCAGCAGGTCTTTCCATGACCCCCATTGCCTTTGAGTTTAAATCCAAACCATTTAGCATTGCATATAAAACCACTCAAGTTCTCTGCTTTCTTCTCTAGTTTTCTCTTTTCTCCCTCCTCCCATCACACACAACACCAAATTTTATGAATGCTGCTGACTTCATTCAGAATATTTTTCATCACATTCCACTTTTACCTCTACCAGACTTTCAGTCATGACTTGGAACTCTTCTTATCCTCCGTCATGAGAATTTCTCCTCTAATATCCCCCAGTCCAGGTTAGATTTCCCCTTTGCATGTTCTCACAATGTTCTCTCCTACTAAGTCACTGAGGATATATATGTGGAATCTATAAAAATGCTATAGATGTACCTATTTACAAAGCAGAAAGAGATACACAGATGTACAGAAAAAAATGTATGGCCACTAAGTAGGGAAAAGGAGGGTGGGATGAATGGGAGCTTGAGATTGACATATATTCACGACTACAAATAAAATAGATTACTAATGAGGAACCTATTGTATGGTACAGGGAACTCTATTCAATGCTCTGTGGTGACCTATGTGCTAAGTTGATGACTTAAATCCAAAAAAAGAGGGGATATATGTACATGTATAACTGATTCACTTTGCTATACAGCAGAAACTAATACAGCATTGTAAATCAACAATGCTTCAATAAAATTTGTTTTAAAAAATCATGTAGGATATTGCTTTGCAACTACATACATCACCTACTTCCCTGCATGCAGACCATTTTATGATCTTTTCAAAGGCAGAAACTATGCCTTTCATTTTGTACCTAGACTCCAGAAAAAGCCATTTCTGCACATTAACTTTGCCTTCCTAGTTCCACTTTTTCTCCCACACAGCAGCCAGCAAGAATTTAATAATGGAGATTAAATTATATCATCATCACTCCTCTGATTCAAAATCTCTAATTAAAAGATAGTTGTTGAGCTTATTGTACCATAGATGTCGATAAAGCCCTATAAGATCCAGCCCCTGCCTATCTCTCAAATCTCAATTCACTAATCTACCCTTATTCACTTTCTTCTCCAACTATAAAACAAAATATGTTTCCTGCTTTTGAGTTTTTGCATTTGTCATTCCCTTTGCCTACTATACTCTTTATCCTAATATGTGTGGCTGGCTCTTTCCATTCATTTTGGTCTCATCTCAGATATCACCTTCTCAGAGAGACATCTCTGTTCTCCCTCTCACGATGTGCTCTATACCCAAGTCACTCATGGTAATCATTTAATATGTACATAGTATATTTCTATGTCTTCCTATATCTGGGAACATGGTAAGACTGCACTTCCTGGAAACTCTGTGATTGAGTGGGACCAGCATGAGAGGGCCCTACACAATGTGACTAGCAATGGCTAATGAATTGTGACTCAGAAGCAATGTATTTTTTTTTCCTATGCAGTATTGTGTGTGTGTGTGTGTATGCTTAGTCGCTCAGTCAAGTCCAACTCTTTGCAACCTCATGGACCCTGCCAGGCTCCTCTGTCCTTGGGATTCTCCAGGCAAGAATACTGGAGTGGGTAGCCATTTCCTCCAGCAGGGGATCTTCCCAACTCAGGGACTGAACTCAGATCTCCTGCATTGTAGGTGGATTCTTTACCATCTGAGCCACTAGGGTATAACATTACTCTGATCCATTTTCTTATTGAACTTACTGCTTTCTAGATTAATCTAGTTTATGTCCTTGTATAATTATTTTTTTAATGGGACAGTGATAAAGAAAGAAGGCTCTAAAGTTTCATTGTTTGGTCTCAAATTTCATCCCTGCTGCTTATCATATGTATAACCACAGGCAAAGTTTCTGTTTCTGTGAAATGGGTTGCTCTCAATAAGCAGTTCTATTTCTTTATATTTAATTAAATGATAAGGTACACTTAGGCAATCCTTTTTTTCCCAACTGAGTTTTAATCCAATTTTATATAATTTGAAATACAAGTAAATTTGAATGTCATATAAACTACCATTTACATGGAAGGTATATGGAATAGATGAAAAACAAATAGGGAAGTGTGAAATTGGTCTCCACATTCCTTTTAGAGTCTTCCACAAGAGTCAAGGAAAGCTCTTGAATGTCTTTCACGAGAGAAAAAAAGCAGCACAAAGCATCATGTATAGTTTCTGAGATCTTTTATGAATTCCTAAAGTTTACCCATAAATCTCTTGAATCTACAAATACCAGAATAAGAAATCCAATCCCAGATAAATATGTATTTTTTAAATAAAATGAGATTTAAAGAAAGTTATGGATATTAATAGATTAAATGTAAACAAGAAGGCAATCTAAAGGAGAATTGACTCACCATTTAGATTTGAATATTTTATGATGGTATATCATATTTCCTTCTCCAGATGATATACTTATTTTAAAGTTGCTGTAATATGGCTATTTGTGATGCCTCTTAATAGATAGTGTACCAGTTCACAAAGGTTTAGATATGGATAGTTTATGAGAGAAAAAAAGAAAAGACAGAAGGAAAGAAAAGCCTCAGGGAAATATCACTTTTGTATGTACATTTATAAGATAGATGTTTATTTAGAATAATAAAATGAATGAGTGTATTCACTTATGAAGCACAAATGGATAAACCAAACAATACCAAGCAAAACAAAGCAAAGGCAAATACAGTTTTAAAAGTCACAAACAGTAGCAGTTTGCTCTCTCCCTTCATAGATTATGCTTTGTTCTGTGTAGTCATAACTTATTATTAGCTGTAAATACCATTGAGCTAAAAGACTATGATTCTATATGTAAAGTTACCATATTCCTGGATCAGGAGAAACAATCCGTTCTCCACAAGCAGCAGTTTATATTTCACAAGTCTCTTTTTGAAATAGGTTTTTCTATTTAGATTTCTAAGTTTATTTAATCTTCTTGAGAATTTCCCATTAAGTCATTGAGTTAATTGTTGAGGAACATAACCCAAAGAAACTAGATCTTTGAAATTAAGTCCAAAATGTTTAAAAGAGGCAAAGCATCACCCTCACAATAATTATTAGTGAAACATGGAATTCCTCCCATTACTACTGACATTTTTGAGTCAAAATTATCATTAAAAAAAAAGATGAGAGGAATTAATATATGGAATAGAATTTGGTATATGTGATTTAATTTTATTTAGGCTAACAAAATGTTTCCAAAATAGGTCATTTTAAATGCAAAATGTGTTATTTCTTCTCAAGATTTCTTTGTGTATTACTACTATGCTTATGTATTTATGTAGCCCTCTGATCATTTCCAGAAAGAATCTAAGTTATAACCTGGAAAACTTAAAGGTTATAAAGAGGACAGTCTCAAACCAAAGACAGGATAGGATTAATAATATAAATAAATCTGAGAGTGATATTGGTCCAAACAAATTCATATCATGAAAAATGATCCATAAATTTGGCACTAAATTCTAAAAAGCTATTGCAAAGAGAGAGAGATGAATTTAGGGCTATTCACAAATATTCATAGAAATTACTCATAAAGAAGAAAAACCATTTCATACAAGACAGTAAAATTAGTATTAATATTGAAGCAAGAGTCAAATAAAATCTTTCCTACAGTTTCTCAGAATTAGATTGAAAAACAAAAGGGAATTAGCAGTTGCCTCACTGCCCACCTCTACCAAGGAAAAAATATCCATTACAGAAAAAAATAAAGTGTAAAGTAGTATCTTTGTATCTCCATTATAACAGGTAACCATTAATACAATTCAGTCCAGCTCTGTATAAAACAGAAAGTCGTTGTTACCTTGTGAGAGTGCTAACCTAAGAATCTTACTTTTTAAGAATCTGGAAAAGCTAGCTTTTTATAGGAAATCTTTCAATTTTTTAAAAGGTCAATAGTATGTTTACCAAATTAAACATACTGAGGGACAGATTCAATATGGGAACTGCCAGTCTTCAACTCTTAATTTAAAGAATGTACAAAAAAAATCAATAGGCTATACCTTCTATTCTTTATTAATTATTTGGAATCACTGAGTGAGAATCACCTGAAGCTCAGCTTTTATATGTTATTTGTTGAGCTCATATTACAAGTTATAAAATTCAGCTGAGCCAAAACTTGTTTAGTTTTATTTTCGTGGAAAGTTAAGTGCTAAGATAAATAACCAGAGGCCATTCACTGTTGTATGAAAGTTGCTCCCTTCATCATAGATTTACTTAGAGCGCTGAAAAAGCCTTCAAATTTCATTTGACTTGTCTTCATTCTTTTCTTGAATACAAAATCACAGAGTTTTCAAGTTGCCTTTTTAAAGACCCCAAGTTTGAAATCGCTACAACTGACTGTTTTTGAAAGCAGCCTCAGTCTTCTTTAACACACGAATAGTTAACTCATCTAAATAGGGTATTCTGCAGATACCCAATTAAATATGGCGGGAAGTGGCTTTATCACATTCCATATATATTATATAAATATATATTTATATAAATATATAAATCACATACTCTACCATCTTTATTGATTATGTCTTTGCACCGAAGTATTTCATTAAATTATGAAGTCTCTGTATATCCCAAGTCAAAATAATTTGGATGCCTAGGAAAATAGACAAAGAAAGTCTTGTTTCTGAAAGAGACTTCAAGGCCAGTCTAAATTCTGCCCCTTCTCTTTAAATTGTGTGTGATTATTATGTGTTCTTAGGAGTAGCTACTTTTGGAAATGAGGTTTTGGGTAAATTGGAACTACTATTCTCAACCAACAGAACTTCTTCTTCTTTTTTTTTTTTTCCTAGTTTTAAAGTTGATTTTCTTTCTTTTTTTTTAATTTTATTTTATTTTTAAACTTTACAAAATTGTATTAGTTTTGCCAAATATAAAAATGAATCCACCACAGATATACATGTGTTCCCCATCCTGAACCCTCCTCCCTCCTCCCTCCCCATACCATCCCTCTGGGTCGTCCCAGTGCACTAGCCCCAAGCATCCAGTATCCTGCACCGAACCTGGACTGGCAACAGAACTTCTTTACTTTTACTTCAGTAGGGATCATTTTTATCATTTTGTTGTTGTCATTATTTCAGCATGACTAAGTTAAGAATACTTGGGAAGTAGAAGCCTGTCCATTTCATGCATCTTTAAAATACTGTATCACCTGACATAGGTTGCTGAAATTCTTTAAATAAATAAAAATGTTAGTGATGAATTATTCAGCATATATCATAGAAAATAATAACAAAAATTGTAAGGAAAATAATCATTTGCACATATCCAATTTATTCCTCCCAATGACCCTGAGGGAGCTCTACTTTCCAGGTGAACAAATAGAGATCTCAAAAGATTAAGTGGCTGGCTTGGTGATAGAAGTGTTATTATTACCTTTAACTTTAGCTCAGTTACTCCTTGGAAGGAAAGTTATGACCAACCTAGATAGCATATTCAAAAGCAGAGATATTACTTTGCCAACAAAGGTCCGTCTAGTCAAGGCTATGGTTTTTCCTGTGGTCATGTATGGATGTGAGAGTTGGACTGTGAAGAAGGCTGAGCGCTGAAGAATTGATGCTTTTGAACTGTGGTGTTGGAGAAGACTCTTGAGAGTCCCTTGGACTGCAAGGAGATCCAACCAGTCCATCCTGAAGGAGATCAGCCCTGGGATTTCTTTGGAAGGAATGATGCTAAAGCTGAAACTCCAGTATTTTGGCCACCTCATGCAAAGAGTTGACTCATTGGAAAAGACTCTGATGCTGGGAGGGATTGGGGGCAGGAGGAAGAGGGGATGACAGAGGATGAGATGGCTGGATGGCATCACTGACTCGATGGACGTGAGTCTGGGTGAACTCTGGGAGTTGGTGATGGACAGGGAGGCCTGGCGTGATGCGATTCATGGGGTCGCGAAAAGTCGGACATGACTGAGCGACTGAACTGAACTGAACTGAATCTTAGCTCATAACCACATGATCCTATTAGCCTATTAGAAACTGACTGACTGACAGATGTTTCTCCAATGAAGATGAATGGGTTTATTCAGGATCAGCAGAAAATTGCAATATAGCATCTGTGACTGTGGTCAGCAATGTGCAAGTTCTCACATGGGAAGGGAAGGAGAACACTTTCATAGAAAGGAAAAGAAATTTGGGAGGGCTGTAGTAAAAAAAAAAAGGTCCAAGGATTTTCATTGGCTGAGTTCTTTCCAGGAAAGAAGTGCCTTTATTCACCTATTGGGCTCTACTATTATTGCAGGATAGAAGAGCTCTTCCTCTGGTCTCTCAACTGTATTTAACTGAGGATTCTATTTATTATTATTATTTTTTACATTTTCAGCCTTTGATTAAGATCTTTTTCTGAAAGCATAACTGATCAACAGTCAGGTTTTCTAGTTTCAGTGCTTTTTTGCCCTTCAGTGTCAGGAGGGATCATTTCTGGATGTAGTGTCTCAGGCTAGAAACCTTAGGTCACATGTGAGTAACAAGGAGGGTCTGGACGGAGAATTTTTTTTTTTTTTTTTTTATCAAAGTCCATATGTTTTCAAGATCCTGGACATTGTAGATTATCTGAATCTTTATGTCAGCATCAAAGATATCTTTGGAAAGTTGTGTTTTTAGATAACAACTCTGGGAATTGTTATCACATTTATCACATGTTATCGCAAAACCTCATTCACAATTCTGGGAAACCTTTACTTTCAGGTCACCAGATGATGTGCACATCCAGTCAGGGTTCAGAAACTTCATTAGGTTTGTCACATGAATCCAAGAGTCCATTCCTTAAAGTATGGTGGCACAAGGGCTGGTTATCAGTACTTAGTATGGTCATTCTGGTGAGGTTGAGGAGAATGCTTTTGGCAGTATCTTTTCCAGTAGACAAAATCTCTAAGTTACAAGTCTTTTTCTCCCAAGGGCACACTGTGAAATGACTGCTTTACCAAAATATGGTTATTTTTAATAGAAACAAGAAGTCCTTTGTAATACTAGAATATGTCTCCTTTTATCAGTTATGGATGAAATAAAAGCAGGAACCAAATACATAGGGCAGTCTAGGACTATCTTAAAGGGTGAGAGTTTATGAATTCCAAAAAAGGTGGATCTGACATTTAAAAGGACCAATGGCAATGCTTTTGGCCAAGGTATTTAGACAACCTTTACAAATTTTGTTAGTTGGTAGCAATAAATGTTATTAGTGTGTTCAGCTAAACATGAAGATTGAGGGTGGTAAGCATAGTGAAAGTGGTGAAAAACCAGCCAAACATTACAGGTTTATCAAAGCATCTGGCCTTCAAAATGGGTTCTCAGATTACTATGAAGTTTGAGAGGAATTTCTCCAGATAGGGGTAATCTTTCCCTAAAAGAGAGCTTCCCTTGTGGCTCAGCTGGTAAAGAACCCACCTGCAATGTGGGAGACCTGGGTTTGATCCCTGGGTTGGGAAGGTCCCCTGGAGAAGAGAAAGTCTACCCACTCCAGTATTCTGGCCTGGAGAATTCCATGCACGTATAGTACATGGGGTGGCAAAGAGTTGGACATGACTGAGCAACTTGCACTTTCACTTCCCTAAAAGACTTGCCAATGCCCAAGATGTAAGAGATGCAGGTTCAGTCCCTGAGTTAGGAAGATCCCCTAGAGAAGGGCATGACAATGCACTCCAGTATTCTTCCCTGGAGAATCTAATGTACAGAGAAGCCTAGAGGGTTACAGTCCATAGGGTCGCAAAGAGTCAGACACAACTGAAGCAATTTAGAACAAAGGACTTTAGCCACAGAAAATGCAGTAGCCTGTCTGTAGGGGAAGGCTTCAGTCCAGTGGAAAAACATGCAGACTGTGATGGAAACATATTTATACCCATGAGATGGAGGAAGTTTATGAAATCCATCTACTAGACTTTGAATGGTCCATTAGGCACTTTAAAATATCTTGAAGCAGTACGAAGTCTTCCATGGGGTGTGCTTTGGATAACTAGGACAATTGAGGTAGGTACTTTTTGTAGCTTTGTTAATGTTTCCCTAACAATATTTATTCATTGTCAATAGACCATTGGTTTGGTGTATGTGATGAGAAGTGGGTTTTTTAGAGTTTCTGATAGGACTGAGTTATTTGATATAAACCATACCTTCCTCTTTTTCCCAAAAAATTGTCAAATTTCCAATCTTGTTTTTTCTTTTACTGAATCTAATTTTGGGTCTTCTATAGCCAGTTTTTTCTAAAGTATCATTTGAGGAAATATCCCTGTGGATAATGACAGAGGTTTGGCTGTTGTTGGTCCCTTTAAGGATAGCATTCCTTGTAGAAATATCAGCAAGGTGATTTCCCTTAATTTCCAGAAAGTCAAGTTTAACATGCCCCAGAATCTTAATAATAGCTAAAATGGCAGGTAAAATTACTGTGTTCAATAATTTTTAAACATAGGTACTGTTTTTAATTTTATTTCCACTGGAAATAAGGAAGGAACATTGCTTCCACTACATTTCAAAATCATTAGGTACTCTGAAAGCATATCTCTATCAGTATAAACACTGGCCGTTTTGTCCTTGACTAAAGTACAAGCCCATTTAAGAGTACGTAATTCAACGTACTGGGCCAAAGTAGCCATAGGTATAGTTGCTGCCTTAACAATATCAAAAGGAGTTATAATAACTTAATCAGCATGGTATTTGTCATTGTCACCTTTTATTTTTTTTTTTCTTTTTTTTTTAATTTTATTTTATTTTTAAACTTTACATAACTACATTGTCACCTTTTAAATAAGAACCATCATTGAACCATGAGCAGTCAACATTATCCAATGGAGTTTCTTTCAGATCATTACATTACAGGGAGTCAGAAGGTTGTCTATCAACATTAACCAGTCATGAAGGACACTTTGGTGACAGAAGGGAGAAGAGTAGCCAGATTAAAGTTATCATTATGTAAAAGAGTTATGGGAAGGACAGATAGCAAAGGGACATTTTAGGATATGAGGCAGCTAGCTGAGAAATGTTGAGTGTGATGAGAATTTGGGAGGACTTCTACTTCATGACATACAAAGATAATTAAAGGACATTCCACAATAATTTTCTCAGTGGCCTTAACCAAAAGGGCAATGGCTGCAATGATTCTCAGGCAAGAGAGGTATCCATGTGCCACAGGGTCCAGTTGCTGGCTATAATACCCTATGGGGAGATCGTGGTCCCTGAGTTTTGGGGTGAGTACCCCAAAGTTATTCCCTTTCTTGTCACATACAAAAGAGTAAAAGGGAATCTGATAATTGAGATGTCCAAAGGCAGGTGGATTCATCAAGCTCTCCTTTAGAGCTTTGAAGGCTATGTCATCCAGTTTTTCCCACAAAATTGGGTGAGATTTTTACTGTTGAGAAAAACATAAGAAATTTTGTTTTAAAGAAACTTGGTTTTAAAACATAAGATATGTGGAATCCAATTTCAACAACAAGCAACTGGCCTAAGAAAACCTTGCAGTTGCCCTTAGTTTGGGATTGTAGGTGTCCTAAGTTCCATGAAGTGTATCTAGATCTAGGTGGAGCCCTTGTTCTGGTGCTGGCTGGCCAAAACATTGAACCAGGGTTTGGGCAAACTATAATAGTTTTTCTTTGGCAAACTTAAGTCCCTTTAAGTCTAAAAGCTTTATTAAGTGGATGCTGCCTTCCTGAGAAAGAGGCTTGAGAAGGAGGGCAAAGAAGCAAATCACATATCATAGCAAAGTAAAACCCTTGGAGAACTTTATCATTCAGATCAGCCTTCAGGATTTGTAGAAAATAAGGGCTCTTAATACAATTCTGAGGCATTACTGTCCAGGTGATTTATTTTTTCTTCTCAACCAAAGGCGAAGAAGTATTGGCTATCTTCATCAGCTAGAATACTAAAGAATGCACTGTGAAAAGTAGTTACAGTGAAGAACTTTATTTTGCTGGAAGTGGATGATAGTACCCTATGAGAGGAATAATGAGATATTGAAGGATAACAGTGTTGTTTACTACTCCACCTTTGGAACTTTGTTTTTCTCACTGGTAAAATGCAGTGTTACAGTGGATAGTACACGGATAATGAGGCCTTGAGCCTGTATTGTTCCATTATTGGCTTTATGCCTTGAAGGATTACCTAAAGGGTATTGATTAATTCTAGGAAGAAGTTTTGAGGATTCTGTTTTAAATTTTGATGGGATATACTATGGATTTTGTAAACATCAGTTGGAGGTTTTGCCCTTAAAGAAAGTGGTAGCTGATTCAATAGGGACAAATGATCAGTATTTCCAGAATCAGGTCTGGTACCATCAGAGATAGAACAAATAAAAGATGTCAAAGGCTCATTTAATTTACTTGGTTGGTTCTTTGATGAACTGTCAATTTCTGGAATTATTTTCCCCTTTTGGGAGAAAGAAATTCTGGCATACTTGTCTAAGAAGTTTCAGCCTAATAAATGGATAGGGGCTTACTTACTTACAGCCAAATAAATGAATAGGTGGCTCAGTGGTAAAGAATCCACCTGCCAAGGCAGGAGACATGAGTTTGATCCCTGTTGGTAAGATCTACTGGAGAAGGAAATGGCAACCCTCTCCAGTATTTCTTGCCTGGGAAATCTTATGGACAGGGGAGCCTGGCAGGCTATATTCCATGGGGTCACAAAGAGTTGGACATGACTTAGAGACTACAAAACAGCAAGAGGAACTAAGGAGAAAAGGGTGTGTATCTCTTAAATGGCTAAACAGAAGGGAATATGTTCAGAACTTCTTGAGGTTTATTAGAGATCCTCACTATTTGATCTGTTTTATTACTCCAAAGCAGGGCTGTTTTATGGTGGTGAGCTTGAGATCTGAGAGTATGGTATCAAAGAGGACTGAAAGATATTTATCCTCTCATTGGAAAAATATTTCTCCAAGGCAATAAAGAGGGAGGATTGGGAAGAGCCCCTCTAGTTCCAGAGAGACCCACCACTGAGAACTGGTGTATGTTGGAAAGCTGGTTAGAGGGTTTAAGGTATCTTCAGTGCTTACATTTATAACAATCTATTTTCTAAGGTCCTGGTTCTGTGCAATAATAACAAAAACTAAGAGGATTTTGGTTTTGTTTAGGAGATTTCATTTGTTGGAGTCGACAATTATAATAATTTTTGAGGTCTTCCTTTGAGGTGATTCATATAGAGTAAAAGGAAGCCATTTTGTCAGATTAACTAAATCTGAAGTGAACATTAGTTTCCCATTTGATCCTATCAACTAAAAAAGATGCACAATGTGAAAGTTGCAAATTAAGTTTTATTTGGGACAAAATGAGGACTGCAGCCTGGGAGACAGCATCTCAGCTCTGAGATACTACTCCAAAGAGGCACTGGGGGAGGTCAATATATAATATTTTGGTGAAGGGGAGTTCAATGCAATCAAGCACATATTTTGCTAAATATTTTCTGCTAGTCATGAGGAGCTGATGTCACCTGGAAGGTGTCATATATAGATATGAGAAAACGCAAGGATTGGGATCATGAAATCAGTTTAACTGAAAATATCTAATTCTATAGAACCTGTTCCACCAGTTTCCCTGAAGCACAGAATTCCTCACTCTCTACCCTGAACTCCCTTTAGGGCTGCAACAGATCAACAGCTGCAGCAGTACAGGGTTCAGATTTCACAGAGACTGATGGGGAATTTCCTTGGCAAGCACCAATTTGTAGTTGACAATTGTGATACTTTTTACTAGAAGGAAGAGATCTCATTTCAATCCATAATTAATATAGAGTTAAAAGCTAGTGAAGTTACTCAACATTTGAAGGAAGATCAGAATTTTCTTTAAAAACAGTCTGAAGTCAGTTGTGATTTTTATGAACAGATTGATCAGAATCTGTGTGCAAGCCTGAATTTTGTTCCAATCCACAGGCTTTGGAAAAGCGCTAGGAATTACTTGGTGAAGTTGCTTAGCAATTTTCTGAACCTGATCACATAATAAGATAGCAGATTGTTCTGATTGTAATCCTGAGCATGTTTCAAGACTTTCTCAATCAGCAGTTTTCACCCAATACTGGGCCTGCCCTTCACTGATGAGCAGATGAACTAGCTGATATAAGTTAGAGAAACCAGGTTTATAAGTTTGAATGGCTATATTAAATTCCTCAGCAAAAGTGTGAGGATGTTTGTTTACTTTGGGAAAGTCTTTGACTATGCCTCACAGCTCAGCTTTAGTCCAGGGAATATAAGATATTAAAGATTTAGCCTCTGGATCCTCAAAAGGCTTATTTGAAAGAAGTATGTTCTGACAAGTTCAGAAGAAAAGAGAATGGGAAGGGTTTCAGAGATAAAGGGAAATTTGTCCAGAGAATGTATATAGGGGGATTCAGAGTATAGTGGAGGCATAGAAAGGAAGGAGGAAGATAGCACCAAAGGTCGAGCTTGAGACAAAGCCAAGGAAGAAGGACCTTAGGGCTTTGCGAGTTGCTTTATCTTTCTTTAATCATTTGTTTTCCTGGGTAAATTTTAAGATCTTATTTTTCAGACAGGCAATTTTAGACTCTTGATAATGTTGGGAATCCTCAAAATGCCAATTGAAATAAGCATTCCAGTCAATTCTGGAAAATTTTAAGCAATTGTAGCCCAATTGGGTTTTAAGGAAATTAAATTTTGTGATTTCAGGAGTTACCCATAATGGTCAATCATATTTTAAAGTGCCTTAGGTCAGGTTGGTCCATTTATTTAGAAATGCCTGTGAGGAATCCTGGTAGCTCAGCTGATAGAGAATCTGCCTGCAATGCAAGAGACCACGGTTTGATTCCTGGGTCAGGAAGATCCGCTGGAGAAGGGATAGGCTACCCACTCTAGTATTCTTGCTTGGAGATTTTCATGGATAGAGGAGCCTGGCAGGCTACAATCCAAGGGGTCGCAAAGAGTCAGACATGACTGAGCGACTTTCACATCACATGAAGAAGGACCATGGGTTTTAAACATCAAATTGGCCTGAGTCCCTGTAAGAACTGGAGGAGGTAGGGGCTCAGAATACTTAGATAAGTGGGTTGGGTTCTGATTTCCTTGAGGTGTTTCCTCTAGAGAAAAGAACCTGTTTCAAACAGCTTAAACAGCTTGCAGCACAAATGGTTCAATTCAGACAGCTTGCAAGACAATCCCAGCCAATTCAAAGGAAACAGCTTAAAGGATCCAGGCTAAAGGCTTTTTCAGACAGTTTCCAGAGAATAGTCTTTTCAAAGAATAGGCCAAAGGCTGAAAATCCTGGCACTGTTGCAGAGAACCCCTGTTTTCAAAGGAATGGGTCAAAGGTTAGCCAGCTTCAGAAGAAGCAGCCCCTGTTCTGAAGGGAATAGGCCAGTTTCAGTGCAACAGTCTGATACTGAAATCAGACCCAAGTGCCAAACAGGTACTCACATACAAAACAAAGTCTTAACCAGAAAGATGAAAACTTTGAGCAGATTCTGAATAAAGCCTGGAGAGCTTCACATGAGAAAAGAGTGTGAGTTTGGATCCAAGAGAAACACTTGCCTTTAAACTCCAGGGTCAGCAGGAAAAGCAGTGAGCGACAAAAAGGCTCCATTGTGGGCACTGTACCTGTGTGTTCACCAGTCCTGGAGCCATCAGGTCTCTTCTCTGGGCCTTGCAAGGGCCACCAAAATGTTGACCTAAAACAAGCTGAGTGTGAGACGTTTCTCCAGCAAAGATGTTTATTTGAGATCAGTAACAAATTGCAATTTGGATTCTGCAGCCATGGTAAGCCACGTGCAGGTTCCTTCATTGCAAGGAAAAGAGATGCTTTTATAGAGAGAAAAGGAAGTTGAGAGGGCTGAAGTAAACAAAGGGTCCATGGCTTTTCCTTGGCTGAGTTCTCCCTAGGAAAGAAAAGTCTTCTTCCTGTTAGGCTTTCCTATAGCTGCAAGGTGTGAAACATCTCCCTTTTGATCTTCCAACTCTAGTTATTTGAAGTTTCTGTTTATTTGTATTTTTATAATTCCTACCAAATCAGCCCATTAGGTAAGGGGCAACTCACCTGTGCTTGCTTCAGTTTTAAAATGATGCAGGATAATTGTTGTTATAAATATAAATTAATAGCTGGCTATATTTTCCAGGTAAGAATTCTGAAGTGGGTGGCCATGTCCTTCTCTGGGGGATCTTCCTGACCCAGGGATTGAACTCTGTGTCTCCTGCATTGGCTGATTCTTTACCACTGAGCTACCAGAGTGGCCATAGCTACATGAGAGAACAATAAATTTGCTACATTAAAACTTTGGTCTAATACATATGCCATGTTTTGTTTATACATGGACCAGCTGATAGATATTTGAGTTCTTTCTATTGTTATATTGAAGAATGCTGCTATGAACATTTGTCTACAAATCTTTGCGTAGACATATATTTTTATTTCACTTGAGAAAACCCATAGGAGTAGAATTGCTGGGTTGTATAGTAGGTGTACATTTACATTTTTTAAAATACTGACAACCTGTTTTCCAGGAGAGCACTAGTTTGCACTTCCACTAGCAATGTATGCTAGTCCTACTTGTACCATATCTTTACAAACACTTGGCATTTCAGTCTTTTTAAGAAATTCTAATATGTGTATAGAAGCATCTTACTGTGGTTTTAATTTGTATTTCCCTATTGATCAATCATGGAGAAGGCAATGGCAGCCCACTCCAGTATTCTTGCCTGGAAAATCCCATAGACGGAGGAGCGTGGTAGGCTGCAGTCCATGGGGTCGCTAAGAGTTGGACACGACTGCGCGACTTCAGTTTCACTTTTCACTTTCATGCATTGGAGAAGGAAATGGCAACCCACTCCAGTGTTTTTGCCTGGAGAATCCCAGGGACAGGGAAGCTTGTGGGCTGCCATCTATTGGGTTGCACAGAGTTGGACACCACTGAAGAGACTTAGCATTGATCAATCAAATTGGCCATTATTTGTTAACTACTTATACAGATCTTTTTTCTGTTCCTTAAAATTGAATTATTTCATTATTGAGTTGTAAAAGTTCTTAATTATATGTGGACAGAAGTCCTTTGTCAGATATATGCTTTGCAATTTTTTTTCCCCAAGCTGTATATTGCCTTTTCATTTTCTTAATTATTTCAACAAGCAAAAGATTTTAATTTTCTGAAGTCTATTTATCACTTTTTAAATTTGTGGTTCATGCTTTTTGTGTGTTGTCCCAAGGTCACAAAGGTTTTTCTCCTCTGCTTTGTTTTATACAATATATGTGTTTTGCTCGTACATTTAGGTCTGTGATCTATCTTGAATTAATATTGGTATATGGTGTTAAGATCAAAGTTCAGTTCTTTTCCATGTGAATATACAGTTATTCTAAAAACAAAGCAAAACAAAAACTTTGGTCTAAAAAAATATTTACTAAAATCTTTATTTTACAATAGTATTGGGAGATTCTGATTATTATATCTCATAATATTAGATATTAATGCATAATATTGCTGATTATAGCCACATTTTCCATTATTATTTTGTTAACACATATATTGGACTTCCCTAGTGACTCAGATGGTAGGGAATCTTCCTGCAATGTGGGAGACCCAGGTTTGATCCCTGCATCTGGAAGATTCCTTGGAGAAGGGAATGACTACCCACTCCAGTATTCTTACCTGTAGAATTCCATGGACAGAGTAGCCTGGCAGGCTAAATATACCCAACATTTATCTTTTCTTATTTTTGTAGATGCTTACCTACAAAATATAGCCTATAATTTAATCATCAGTTTTTGAGTAATAGTGTTTTCTGGGCATTGTATGAATTATTAATTGATAAATTGAATTTGAGTGCAGAGTGCCTCATTAAATTCTTTTGTGTCTGTTATTTCTAAACTGAAATCTATGTCCTGAATTTTTTTTTTTAATTTTCTTGTGGTTTTGGTTTTCAAAATTTTGGATATTATTCTTCAAAGATTTTATTAAAATGCCGTTCTTTGTTGTTGTTGTTGTTGTTATTAACCTGTTACCAGAATGAAATAAATAATCTAAAGAAATGTCAAAGATGAAGGGAAGTCTAAACATTTAGAGTAGAATGTGAAATCTTTTTTATGTGCTATAGAGAAAATCCCTTCAAAAATCCCATTGTTAAGATACTAATTAAAATTACAACAGACTACCACATTATAATATTGCTCTTTTTTTCCTAATGTTCATGACACTTTCAGGTATTCCATGGGCAAGAAACATTTTCTCTAATTATTAAAGTTTCTAAAACAAATTTGGAAATACTGAAGAACATTGCAGCAATTACACAACTAAAGTAAAATATATATTCTCTCTAGCATCATTATAATGCCTGAAGAAAGAAAAAATATTGAAAAAAATATTATCAAGTGAAATCATAATTTCTCTCTTGTCTCTCTCTCCTCTCCCCACCCACCTCTCTCCCTCGTTTCAATATCTAAGAGATTCATTCTCCTGCTGGTTGTAATGCAAATGAATTTCAGTGTCATCCTGATGGAAATTGCATCCCTGATGTGTGGCACTGTGATGGGGAAAAAGATTGTGAAGATGGTAGTGATGAAAAAGGCTGCAATGGTACCTTACGATTGTGTGACCACAAAACCAAGTTTTCCTGTCGGAGTACAGGTAAGCAGAACACTGGGTTCTACTAACACCTTGGGCTTGCTTCCTTAATGCAGGTTTCTTTTGGGCCTTTCTCAATCCATACCTTACCTTTATAAAAGTACCCTTGTGTTTCTACTACATTTGCTGGCATTCTATACATGACAGTAATAATAGCTAACATTCACTGAGAATTGTCTGTGGACTTGGCGCAGTTCTAAGAATGTTCTCTGTGTGAACTCATTTCAACATTCTAAATCACAATGAGAAAGCTATAGTACATATACACAATGGAGTATTACTCAGCCATTAAAAAGAATACGTTTGAATCAGTTCTAATGAGGTGGATGAAACTGGAGCCTATTATACAGAGTGAAGTAAGCCAGAAAGAAAAACACCAATACAGTATACTAATGCATATATATGGAATTTAGAAAGATGGTAACAATAACCCTGTGTATGAGACAGCAAAAGAGACACTGATGTATAGAACAGTTTTATGGACTCTGTGGGAGAGGGAGAGGGTGGGAAGATTTGGGAGAATGGCATTGAAACATGTAAAATATCATGTATGAAACGAGTTGCCAGTCCAGGTTCAATGCACGATACTGGAGGCTTGGGGCTAGTGCACTGGGACGACCCAGAGGGATGGTATGGGGAGGGAGGAGGGAGGAGGGTTCAGGATGGGGAACACATGTATACCTGTGGCAGATTCATTTTGATATTTGGCAAAACTAATACCATTTTGTAAAGTTTAAAAATAAAATAAAATTTTAATAAATAAATAAATCAAAATGAGAAAACTGAGCCCCAGAGAAGTTTTTAACTTGCTCAAGTCAAAAAGTCAAAAGAAGTTTTAACTGTCTGGCTCCCAGAACCAGCATGGAAGAATTGGGATTTGAAACCGGGAAATCTGGGCTTCCGTGGTGGCTCAGACAGTAAAGAATCTGCCTGAAATGTAGGAGATGGGTTTGATCCCTGGGTTAGGAAGATCCCCTGGAGAAGAGAATGGCAACCCACTCCAGTATTCTTGCCTGGAGAATTCCATGACAGAAGAGCCTGGTGGGTTACAATCCATGGGGTCACAAAGAGTCTGACACAATAACACTAATCTGAATTCAGTTTCTGGAATGTCTCAGTCCAGAAAGAGACATGTGTGCAGAACCCATGGGCATCATTTTCCTTTTCATAGATGAAACTTCACCATGAAATTGAAAGAAGATGACTTTCAAAAAGCCAGAGTAATATGCATTTATTTTCAACTAGTTTTCTGAATTTTACGGTGCTGTTCCTAGCCTCTGTTAAAATGAAAGTGTGACTCCTTACAGTAAACCAGGCTGAGCTCTATGTGTTATGTTTTTAAGAGTCAGGTGACTCCTCTCAATTATTATACAAAGATTCTTAGTTTGGGGCTCTTGTTGTCAATGGTATGGAAGAAAACCTCAGTAGAGAGAACATCATTAAATTCTAGAAGGATTACACTATTGAAGATATTATTATTATAGAAAAAAAAAAAAAAACTGTGAAAGCCATCAAACCTGAAACAATAAATTCTTGTGGAAGAAACTGTGTCCAGATGTTGTACATGTCTTCACAGGATTTATAAGAGAACAGGAAATTATGAAAGAAACTGCAGATAT
Organism: Bubalus bubalis; assembly: GCF_019923935.1. Classification (NCBI taxonomy): domain Eukaryota; kingdom Metazoa; phylum Chordata; class Mammalia; order Artiodactyla; family Bovidae; genus Bubalus; species Bubalus bubalis. The sequence goes on from NC_059158.1 coordinate 108,149,040, forward strand.
GGCAGGAAAAGTGGGATGTAGGAAAGTGAAGGCTTTTAGGATATAGATCTTGGAGAAATTCAAGAATTAACAGACATCACACCAGAGGAATTAACAAAGTACTACTTGGTAGAGATGAATGCTTCTGAACTAGTTCCTAAAGGTCAGGAAGAAGATTTAGAAGAAATGCCAGGAAACAAAATAACATTAGACAGTTTGACACAAGGGTTATAATTATTAAAGATGCTTTTGACTTCTTTTATGGCATGAACTCTTCTACGATACAGGCACTAAAACTAAACAAACAGTAGAAGAATTGGTACCATACAGAACATTTTTAGAGAAATGAAAGACCATAAAAGTCAGAGAGAAATGACAGTGTATTTCCATAAAGTTGTACAAACTGTGCCTGACTCACTTGCCTCCCCTTCCACCTCCTCTACTTCTGCTACACCAGATACAGCAAGACCAACCCCTTCCTTTCCTCCTTATCCTTAGTCTACTCAACATGACGATTACAAAGATGAAGACTTTAGTGATGGTCTATTTCTACCTGAGTTCAGTTCAGTCATTCAGTTGTGTCCGACTCTTTGTGACACCATGGACTGCAGCACACCAGGCCTCCCTGTCCGTCACCAACTCCCAGAGTTTATTCAAACTCGTCTATTGAATCGGTGATGCCATCCAACCATCTCATCCACTGTCATCCCCTTCTCCATCTGCCTCAATCTTTCCCAGTATGAGGGTCTTTTCAAATGAGACAGATCTTCGCATCAGGTGGCCAAAGTACTGAGGTTTCACTTCAACATCAGTCCTTCCAGTGAACATTCAGGACTGATTTCCTTTAGGATGGACTGGTTGGATCTCCTTGAAGTCCAAGGGACTCTCAAGAGTCTTCTCCAACACCACAGTTCAAAGCATCAATTCTTTGGTGCTCAGCTTTCTTTATAGTTCAACTCTCACATCCATACATGACTACTGGAAAAACCATAGCCTTGATGAGACAGACCTTTGTTGGCAAAGTAATGTCTCTGCTTTTTAATAGGCTGCCTAGGTTGGTTATAACTTTTCTTCCAAGGAGTAAGTGCATTTTTGTTTCATGGCTACAGTCACCATCTGCAGTGATTTTGAAGCCCCCTAAAATAAAGTCTGTTACAGTTTCCACTGTTTCTCCATCTATTTGCCATGAAGTGGTGGGACCAGATGCCATGATCTTAGTTTTCTGAATGTTGAGCTTTAAGCCAACCTTTTCACTCTCCTCTTTCACTTTCATCAAGAGGCTCTTTAGTTCTTCTTCACTTTCTGCCATAAAGGTGGTGTCATCTGCATATCTGAGATTATCGATATTTCTCCCAGCAATATTGATTCCAGCTTGTGTTTCATCCAGCCCAGTGTTTCACATAATATACCTTACATATAAATTAAATAAGCACAGTGACAATATTCAGCCTTGACATACTCTTTTTCCTATTTGGAACCAGTCTGTTTT